>NC_073629.1:70893300-71518300 GCF_029407905.1 Bubalus kerabau
AGTGCTAGCGGTAATACTAGAGGCTTTCATTTATATCACTCTTTGGAGCGTCATGGCCACTCTGTTGGAAATGTCACTATTTTGTTGGTTACAGTGTTGTTATACTATATACAAACTCCAGGAATTGGTGATGGACAGAGAAGCCTGATGGGTCGGACACGACTGAGCGACTAAATTGAACTGATTCTATATAATTATATAGGGGAAAGACCATTTATTTGATGTTTGCAGTGATGTTTGGTTTCAACATAACAAATTTGGAAAATGTGCTTTTCCAAGAAAACATAGCTGCTGGTATAAAGTAAAAACATTAAAATGTGTAGCTGTAAACCATATTTTTCAAGCTCCAATGCCACAAAGTGAATATATAAATTGGACCAGATATAAAATGATAAGTTGGTAGGTGGTGGGATCCATGATAAATTGAAAAGTACATTCCTGTCTAGAGCTACACATTTAAAAATATTTAAACACTGCAGATGGTGACTGCAGCCATGAAATCAGATGATTGCTTCTTAGCAGGAAATCTATGACAAACCCAGACAGTGTGTTGAAGAGTAGAGACATCACTCTGCCAACAAATGTCTGTATAGTCAAGGCTATGGTCTTCCCAGTGGTCATGTATGGTTGTGAGAGCTGGACCATAAGGAAGGCAGAACACCAAAGAATTGATGCCTTTGTGGTGCTGGTGGTGCTGGAGAAGACTTCTGAGAGTCCCTTGGACAGCAAGGAGATCCAGCCAGTCAATCTTAAGGAAAATCAGCCCTGAATGCTCATTGGAAGTGAGAGAGTCATTTCCTAGGCAGGTTGATAAGAAGTCTAGGGGTCCCCAAGGAGAGAGGGGTCTGGAATTCTGAAGGAGGAAGAAAGGACAAACTTTTTTGTCCCTCTACATTCCTTAGGGTTAAATAACAATAATGTATCCTGCTTGAAGACAGTCTCTGGAAAAAACCTTCTGGCTAATCCTGTTATTGTAAGGTGTAAATTATGGGAGTAGGTCTAGTGAGGTCTTTACAACCTCCAGACATTCTTTTGACTCACTGTAATAACTAATTAGAGAGTTATGGCTCTCTAATTAGTTATTAAGTAATAACTAATTATTTAACTCCATGGCTAACACTAGCAAGGGGGTACTCTTTCTGATGCCTATGTCAGAAGATTTCTCTATCTCCTTCATACTTTAATAAAACTTTATTATACAAAAGCTCTGAGTGATCAAGCCTCGTCTCTGGCCCCGGATTGAATTCTTCTCCTCTGGAGGCCAAGAATCCCAGTATCTTTGAGTGGTGCAGCAACAGCCTTTCAGAAGGACTGAGGCTGAAGCTGAAGCTCCAGCATTTTGGCCACCTGATGGGAAGAGCTGACTCACTGGAAAAGTCCCTGATGCTTGGAAAGATTGAGGGCAGAAGGAGAAGAGGGTGTCAGAGGATGAGGTGGCTGGATGGCACCACCAATGCAATGGACATGAACTTGGGCAAACTCTGGGAGATGGTGAGGGATAGGGAGGCCTTGGTGTGCTGCAGTCCATGGGGTCACAAAGAGTCAGACACAACTGGGTGACTGAACAACAACAGTGTACACTATGGGACAAAGAAAACATCCGTGTGCCTCATACGCAACCTCTGCTCCATACTTGCAGAACATGGGGTATAGAAGAAGACATAAAGCAGAAATAAAGAAGCACAAGGAAATGATAGGAGAAGTGATTTGGGTCACAGGAATTTAGCCTACAGGACTGCGGTACAAAGAGCAAGGTTGATAAATATGGCTGATGCTCATCCAATATCACCAGCTTCTTTCTATCTCTCTCTACTGAGTTTGGTTTCGTTGTTGTTGGGACAGCACAATATGTCTATAAGGATGTGGCTCTGGGCATAACACCTTTAGTCAATTTCCTTACAGTAAAATGACATAATAATAATTATATTAGCTAAGAAATTAAATGAAACTATACATGACAAAGGTGTGGCAGAGCTTTTTCACATTGTAAATACTAAATAAATTATTATAATCACTGAGAAGAACTACCTCCTTAAGCACTCCTTGAATTTCTAATATGTACTGAAAATCGAAAATAACATTCAGATTTAAATGGTAAGAAACTTACAAGGGAAAAGGCAAAGTTTTTTCTTTCACTCAAATAAATCAATAACCATGAAACCAAAGATACAAGTTTCCCCTCTGTGTGGGTTGATCTGTAACCAAAAACATCGTCTTTCCTTTAGAACTATAAAAGCTACTGGGCAAATTATTCGGACTCTATCTACAAGTAGTCATACTTGTACCAACTAGATCACTGCTTTCTGAAATGATGTTCATAGAAATGCCTCAGGAATTTGGTTCCGTTAAAAATGCATTGACTGAACAGCACTGCGTGAGACGCTATGCTCAGTTTTGTAAATCTGAGATGAAGAGAGCAGGATTGCTGATCCTGAAGCCCTGACCTGCCCAGAATAGAGAAGAGAAACATGGAAGAAGGTTATTTCAATACAAATGCAATGCCTGAGTTTTTCACTCTGTTTTATATATTTTTCCTTTCACCTATTTCAGTGGGAGGGGATTTGTAAGCATTGTGCAAATGCAAGGATCAGTATGTTATGAAAAGATTGAGGGAAGATACATGCCTAGCTTTCAAAGTCTAGTTTTAGCTCTATATCCTCCAGGAAATTTTCCATTCTACTGTGATTTTTAATTTACTAAAAATCCTTTGAAAATGGCTGATTAATCATTCCGCATTAAATGGCAATTAATTTGCTTCCTGAGCATATGTTTTACGTACCTAACCAGATTGTAGTAAGCCCTCTGATGAGAGGACTGTTTTGGGCAGTATGCATGCTACATAATCCTGAAAAGCTGAATGTTTTATTGTCACTAGACTGAGCTGGACTAGACAGATGGACCTTTGTTGGCAAAGCAGAGACATTACTTTGCCGACAAAGATCCATCTAGTCAAAGCTATGGTTTTTCCAATAGTCATGTATGAATGTGACAGTTGGACTATAAAGAAAGCTGAGCACCGAAGAATTGATGCTTTTGAACTGTGGTGTTGGAGAAGACTCTTGAGAGTCCTTTGGACTGCAAGGAGGTCAAATGAGTTAATCCTAAGGAAATCATTCCTGAATATTCATTGGAAGGACTGATGCTGAAGTTGAAACTCCAATACTTTGACCGCCTGATGCGAAGAACTGACTCACTGGAAAAGACTCTGATGCTGGGAAAGATTGAACGCAGGAGGAGAGGGGACGACAGAGGATGAGATGTTTGGATGGTATCACTGACTTGATGGACATGAGTTTGAGCAAGTTCCATGAGTTATGATGGACAGGGAAGCCTGATGTGCTATGGTTCATGGGGTCACAAAGAGTTGGACATGACTGAGCAACTGAACTGAATTCAGACTAAAGAGCAGTAGAAAAGAATGTCCATAAATAATAAATATAATAATTTGGTACTCTATTTATATTGAAAGCTCCTATGAGCTTTCATAAGACTTTTTGGTACAATTTAAGTATTTAGGTTAGAGACAGAAAAAATGGTAAATATAAACTTCTGCTATATAATAAATGTTCTATTGAAACTTTTAACCAACAACATTTATATTTTTGGTCCTGCTTTATTACCTGGTGGTAACAATTTACACTTACTCTCAGGGCGCCAGAACACACATTCAACTGCCCCATAAATGAAGAGTTGCAGCCAGAGAAAACTCAGTGATCTCTCATTTGTTTTAATGACACATGGCAAAGGTGGTTGGGATGAAAAATAATATACCTAAAACTCACAAATCACCAGTTTGAATTTGATAATTTATCACCTAAATTTAAATTTCCTAACTATTGCTACTGAAACCCATAGAAAAAATATGCTTATTAACATAAATATTTTTGAAAGAGACGTAAAGAAAATAATGGGCTTCCCTGGGGCTTCAGATGGTAAAGAGTCTGCCTGCATGTGGGAGACTCAGGTTTGATCCTTGGGTTGGGGAGATCCCCTGGAGAAGAAAATGGCAACCCACTTCAGTATTCTTGCCTGGATAATTCTATGGACAGAGGACCCTTGCAGGCTACAGTCCATAGGGTCACAAAGAGCTGGACACGACTGAGCTACTAACACACAAAGAAAATAATAACAGGAAAGAAATTAATTTTATTTGAAAACTAGTAAGTAATTATAAATAGATTGAGTCCTATATGTGTTTACTTCCAATATCTAAGATTCGGCCACTGCTCATATCTAATTTTATCGCTCCTATATTTCATATCTGTCTCTTCCTTTCATTTCCTCTGCCATTAGTGAAAATCTGCTTTTCGTTACTTATCTAGATCACTGCAACAACTGCTTCACCATTTTCTTGACTTTCTGCTCAAGCTGATCTTTTATAAAGATGCTGAATTAATCTTTCCATGATACAGTCCCAAATTTCTGACTCCTTGCTCAAATATTCTCAGTGCCTCCTTCTTGCTTTTAGAGTGACGTCTAAACTGCTTTACTCTAGCATTTAATAATTTCTGGCTCTTGTTTCAATTTATTTTTCTCTCCCAACAGTCCTCTTCATACATTACATACACTAAATACATTTATACATTTCATCCACTGAAGTGAAACTATTCAGTACTCCTATAACATGCCTTTAAGTTTCTAACATCTATTTTTTTCACATCTTCCTTAAGCCTGGGATGCTCTTGCAAACTCTATCCATCCTTTAGGGTCAAGCTCAAATGTCACCTCTTCTATAAAGTTGTTTCTAAATTACTCATAAATAATCTTTATTCTTCTTTCTGAAATATTACAGAAAATATTTCACTATCACCTTAAAATAACTTATTGGTTTATACCTAAAGTACATTGAGAACTGGAGTCTATGGCAGTTTTACCTGGCTCTGTTGTGCCAAGTATAAAGGCTTCGAACATGGTAGATACCTAAGTAGGTGTTGAACAAATGACTGGCACAATTAATAAATATTTAGTAGTTTTAGAACTGTGGACTTTGTATAAAGGGTCATCAGTTCAGTTCAGTTCAGTCGCTTGGTCGTGTCCGACTCTTTGTGACCCCATGAATCGCAGCACACCAGGCCTCCCTGTCCATCACCAACTCCCGGAGTTCACTCAGACTCATGTCCATTGAGTCAGTGATGCCATCCAGCCATCTCATCCTCTGTCGTCCCCTTCTCCTCCTGCCCCCAATCTCTCCCAGTATCAGAGTCTTTTCCAATGAATCAACTCTTTGCATGAGGAAGCCAAATTACCAGAGTTTCAGCTTTAGCATCATTCCTTCCAAAGAAATCCCAGGGCTGATCTCCTTCAGAATGGACTGGTTGCATCTCCTTGTGTCCAAAGGACTCTCAAGATTCTTCTCCAACAGCACAGTTCAAAAGCATCTATTCTTCAGTGCTCAGCTTTCTTCACAGTCCAACTCTCACATCCATACATGACCACAGGAAAAACCATAGCCTTGACTATTTGGACCTTTGTTGGCAAAGTAATGTCTCTGCTTTTGAATATGCTATCTAGGTTGGTCATAACTTTCCTTCCAAGGAGCAAGCATCTTTTAATTTCATGGCTGCAGTCACCATCTGCAGTGATTTTGGAGCCTCCCAAAATAAAGTCTGACACTGTTTCCACTGTTTTCCCATCTATTTCCCATGAAGTGATGGGACCGGATGCCATGATCTTCATTTTCTGAACGTTGAGCTTTAAGCCAACTTTTTCACTCTCCACTTTCACTTTCATCAAGAGGCTTTTTAGTTCCTCTTCACTTTCTGCCATAAGGGTGGTGTCATTTGCATATCTGAGGTGATTGATATTTCTCCCGGCAATCTTGATTCCAGCTTGTGTTTCTTCCAGTCCAGCGTTTCTCATGATGTACTCTGCATATAAGTTAAATAAGCAGGGTGACAATATACAGCCTTGACATACTCCTTTTCCTATTTGGAACCAGTCTGTTGTTCCATGTCCAGTTCTAACTATTGCTTCCTGACCTGCATATAGATTTCTCAAGAGGCAGGTCAGGTGGTCTGGTATTCCCATCTCTTTCAGAATTTGCCAGAGTTTGTTGTGATCCACACAGTTAAAGGCTTTGGCATAGTCAATAAAGCAGAAATAGTTTTTCTGGAACTCTCTTGCTTTTTCCATGATCCAACGGATGTTGGCAATTTGATCTCTGGTTCCTCTGCCTTTTCTAAAACCAGCTTGAACATCTGGAAGTTCACAGTTCACGTATTGCTGAAGCCTGGCTTGGAGAATTTTGAGCATTACTTTACCAGCGTGTGAGATGAGTGCAATTGTGCAGTAGTTTGAGCATTCTTTGGCATTGCCTTTCTTTGGGATTGGAATGAAAACTGACCTTTTCCAGTCCTGTGGCCACTGCCGAGTTTTCCAAATTTGCTGGCATATTGAGTGCAGCACTTTCACAGCATCATCTTTCAGGATTTGGAATAGCTCAACTGGAATTCCATCACCTTCACTAGCTGTGTTTGTAGTGATGCTTTCTAAGGCCCACTTGACTTCACATTCCAGGATGTCTGGCTCTAGATGAGTGATCACACCATCGTGATTATCTAGGTCATGAAGATCTTTTTTTGTACAGTTCTTCTGTGTATTCTTGCCACTTCTTCTTAATATCTTCTGCTCCTGTTAGGTCCATACCATTTCTGTCCTTTATCAAGCCCATCTTTGCATGAAATGTTCCTTTGGTATCTCTAATTTTCTTGAAGAGATCCCTAGTCTTTCCCATTCTGTTGTTTTCCTCTATTTCTTTGCATTGATCGCTGAGGAAGGCTTTCTTATCTCTTCTTGCTATTCTTTGGAACTCTGCATTCAAATGCTTATATCTTTCCTTTTCTCCTGTGCTTTTCGCTTCTCTTCTTTTCACAGCTATTTGTAAGGCCTCCCCAGACAGCCATTTTGCTTTTTTGCATTTCTTTTCCATGGGGATGGTCTTGTTCCCTGTCTCCTATACAATGTCACAAACCTCATTCCATAGTTCATCAGGCACTCTATCAGATCTAGGCCCTTAAATCTATTTCTCACTTCCACTGTATAATCATAAGGGATTTGATTTAGGTCATACCTGAATGGTCTAGTGGTTTGAGACCTACCTGAACCTTATTGACAACCATAAAATAAACATATTGATTTTGAATAATCTGACTTCTTTCATAAACTAGTGATTTATCAGATTTTTCTGCCTTTTCTCCTTAGGATCTCTGGAATTACAGAGAGATGGCCCAGGGAGCTCCCTCTTTGGCAGTGAGAAATGAACAGTAGAGAAATTAATTCTCTACTGTATACTCAGCCTCCGACTAAAGCTGTTACATTTTGTGTATCAACCTCCCTGTAAGACTTTGCTTAGAGAAAGCATTCACTAAAATAGACAAACAAACAAACAAAAAGCCTTGGGATTCCACCACTGAGACACAATAATTCTCTATTTGTTTGAAGTCTCCATTCCATATGAAAACATCTTCATGTGATAGTGAGGTAAATGAGCTGCTGTGTTTTGGCTGAGTTTGTTTTTATAAGAAAAATATCAAAATGTTAGCACAATAGTAGTATTTCAGACAATTTTATATCAGGTCCTCCTACAGTACTTAACTTTGAATGAGACATGACATTCTATAATGGTCATTGATCTCAATCCTTGATCTGACTCTAGTGGCCTGAGAACTAGCTAGCTGTTGAATTTTACAGATGTTATCATCTTTCTGGATATTTTTCATAGATTTGAAAGACCCCTGAGAAGCAGTTATACAGCTTTATATTTCTGTAAAAGACAATGGTGCGACATTCTGTTGCCTAGGCTAATGTTAGCCCATCCCCTCACCCACAGAGTAGAAAATTGTATTCTACAATAAATATAAAATGTATCTTCACTGAAATCTATCTTAGATTCCTAGTCAGTTACAGAATTTCAGGTTCATTATTTAAGGGGAAAAATACCTGTTTAAGTCACGGTGAATAATTGGCTGTGTCAAGTTGTGAAGGTACTCCATACCTTTGGCAACATCTACTGCAATGATTAATTTTGACTGCAAATCAAGTATCCTAGAATTTAAAAATAAATTTAATGAGGATGAAATGGTCAAATCCAATACTACATCTTTTACAAGAAATCAATAGTGTGTGTAATTTGTTATTCTGTACAATTTCAGCCTTTTTTACTTGATTGAAGGTTAAGCTAAAAACTCAACAAATGCGGAAAAATAGCTTTTTCTACACCTGATAATGCTTTACTATAGATCAATTCAGATACCAACCCCTCTTATTTAAACATTCAACTTGATTTTATAACATTTGTAATATTACACTTAATTTCTTTATAATAACATAAAAAGGAAATCTAATTACTACGTAAAAACCACATTCTAATTATCATATGCATAGATCTAGAAAGTTAATTCAAATTAGACTTGTACAAGATTATTCTTTCTTAAAACTTTTAAAAATAAATACTGCGACCCCTAGTAATTATTTTATTCTGAGCTTACACATAACTGCTTTCCTGGTACATCAAATTTAGCCTAATTATTCAGTTACTAATTTAAATTCCTTGAATTTGTTATCTTAAATTGGATTCTTGTTAAGAGAACATAGAAGTCTTTCTATTAATTAAAAAATAATTATTGGGCATAAATTATTAGCCATCTTTAGAATGCCCCATTTCCTAGAACTCAGAGATTTCAGAAAGCAAAGGCTCATCTAAGCAGAAAGCATATGAGGTGTTGTAAATGTAATTCCAATGACATGCAAAATGATGAATCAGTGACCATACCTCTTCTGTTCATGAAGGAGGGAGAACAGGGAACCCCCTGATATGTACTGAGTGACGATGGCAAACTGGCTGGGGTCATTCAAGCAAGCACCCACAAACTGAACGACACATGGATGATTAAGCCGGCAGAGAATGGACACCTCTCGGCAAAACATATCCACATCTGACTTGGAGCAGTAGGTGTTGGCTCGGTAACTGAAAAACACAGCAACGGGAGTCTTCAGTCACCAGATGAATCAAAACAAGGGGCTCACCATGCATATACTTCTCAAAGTTTACTACTCAGATGCTAACATTTCTCATTTGCTTGCTTACCGTTTTATAGCCACTATTTTATTTCTGCATCGTCCTTTATACACTTTCCCAAAAGAACCTAAAATTGTGTAAGACAAACAAGTAAACACATGTTAACATATGGAGCTCATTAAACTAAAACAGACTAGTATTTTCTTAAGTTACCTGAGCCGATGATCTCATGGAACTCAATTTCTGAGAGCTGAAGATGGAAATGTGAAGGCAAGCCAGCCCTTAAGAGGAGAACATCTGCCTTCTCTGCAAACAGGAATTGTTATTTTATATTTTTAAAAAAATAAACAGCAAACATGTGGATGTTTAAACACACATGCACATATATGCTTAACCAAAAATATCTTTCCCTAGTACCATTTAATTTTCCAACTGTAACTGACTATTTGGACATACAAAAACCTTATCATAAATGATCCCTATTCCCGTGCATTAAAAACATGTTAGCTCTCTGCCTTTGCTACCTGACCTTTGTTATCAAGGCTGAGAGTTTATACCTGATTTGGCCAACCACTACTTGCTGTATGATGTGGCAACTCTAGAATACAGTTCATATCACATCATGATAAAGAGTCTTATCTGGTCAATCCCTTCAACCTGTCACAAAAAGCTTAGTCAAATAGCCATAAATTCAACCTTAAAGAGATGCCAATTAGGAAATAAGCATGTGAATCATTCAGAAGACACATTCAAAGCCAGAAATAATTTTTTAAAATTTCAATCTCTAAATAGTTCAATATAAATTTACAGTTGTATATGTTTTACTTCCCTGATTCAGTGGTATTAATTTCTGTGGTAGTATACATTCAAAAAGTTCCCAAAGTTATTACTTACTTGGGATCTCTTGAAATATAATTTATTTTTTTTCAGTTTTTTCCCTATGACAAACCTATTACCAATTCTTATGAAAGATATTAATAGTTACAACTTAACTTTCATTAAAAATACAGAAGTCTATGAGAATTTGATCTTCTTTTAATATTCATATGGAATTTTCACTTCATGAACTAAGAGGACATATGCAAAATAACAGCAGATGAGGTTAATCGTGGAAAGAATGATCTGCTAATAATATTACTTATGCCTGCAAAATAGTCATTTGTAATATGTAAGACAAAATAGGAAGTTATCATATTTGAGGCAGTAATTACTCAGTAATAAAATATAACAATTGTCCCATATTAAAATACCTTTTGTCATGCTTTTAATCTTCCCCAAAGGAGATGGAACAGACACATAGGAGCCATCTGAAATCAAATTATATTACAGAGTTAAAAGTAGCAAATGATTTTTCCTACATAAAAGTTAAACATTATACAAAGAAGCACATAACAAAAGAAAACTTGCTAATAACACCAAGTGAGAGTGTAACTTAAGCCCAGATCTTTCTCTGGACACTGAAACTGTATAGCAAGTATTTATTTAGAGTGTACATAAAATGATTAAAAATAAAAATCCAAGGTCTAGCAGACTCCAGCAAATTTAATTTGTGTCTGCATATGAGTATTCTCTGTCCTATCTTAATAGATTGCTGAAAGGGAAAATGACTGCTCAGCTTACTAGGCCTTCCCAGGCATCTACCAGCCTCATAAACATCCAGTCCAGGGGATGTAAAACTTGGAGGAACTGCAGATGGGTGAGTTAGAAAGTAGCCTAAGTGGGGGCTTCTTTATTTTCAGCCTTACTCAGACATCAATTTTATTAAAATAAAGCTAATCTGATAAGCCTTCCTCTTGAACCCTAAAATGTTGCTAAGAGAAACACAGGCTTACCTCTAGCCACAATATCACTATAACGAAAATTTAAAAAGAAAGAGGGTACCTCCTCCAGGCTGAGAATATTCATTACAGGGCAATTCATCCTGAGGTCTCTTATAATGTTTCAGAAGTGTGACAATTGCATCATGTCCTTTATGAAAAGACAAAGAAGGGCAAAGGGTCTTAGTTCTTATTTGATCTATTCAGCTCACCATCTAATTGCAAAATAACCAGAGGCAGCTTGAAACAGGATGAATATTAAGAAGCAATACACTGCAATAGGAATTGAGCACTTTCATTCATGCATTCATTCAAAAGAATTCATTTAGACTCCACCATCATTTTGTAACATATAAAAACATCAAATCACAAAGTCATATACCTGAAACTAATATAATATTGTAAGTCAAGTACACTTCAATTAAAAAAAAAAAGACTGCTATATGTGAGGCACTATCTCAAGCACTATGTTGGGTATGGGGGATGCAATGAACAAGGCAACTGTGGTCCTACTCTCAGGAAGTTTAGTGTAATTGAACAAACAATAAGAATTGTAGAATTTCTAAATGAGCAAACATCAAGTGCAATGGTAAGGATCATGATTATAAGAGTGAAAAGTACATTTGGTAACCAGGAAGGAGAGATTTATTTGCTGTGACTGAGCATTACATTTGACTGGCAAGTGCAGTATAACAGGGCATTAAGATAATTTCCATAGATTCCTGTGGCTGAAGACAGCTGGCTGCCTACCAATATTTGTAGTTCCCATTCACAGAGTGAATCTGTCAGTGAGAATGGCTACCCATCCAGGGACAAAAACTCTGTATTCCCATTGCATCTAACTGTGGCTTTGTGACAGATACCCATCAAGTAAATATGAGCAAAAGTGATGTCATTTCCAGGTCTGGACTTTGAGAAATAAGTGAGTCTTCTCTCCTCTCCCTATTTGCTAGCTGGATGTGGAGAGCTCTGAGACCATATGGGAGGGGAAAAAGCAACCCACTGACCAGAAGTGCCTCCCCTGAACTGTAACATGACTGAGAAATAAATTTCTATTACATAATACCACCAAAATTCGGGAACTTGTTAATTGTACTATGAACTTACAATTACAAAGAATAAAATGCCAAATGCTCCTTGAGTAGACAGACAATTTTCAATAGAACTAAACTTTGATACTATTTTATGCTTTAACTGTGAAAATAATCTACTGTAGCTAATTTATACAAGAAGAAAACAAAGTCAGCCTTAAAGACCCTGCCAAGAGACTTGTGAATTGCAACAAAACTCACTGTATAAAGGGCAAAATTTAGAAATTGAAAAAGTATAAATGCTTATCTATCATGAAGGGTTCATAGTTAACATGGCTTCAGATACATTTAGCTAGAATATAGAGAATATGCTGTGAATTGTACCTGCTTATTAAATCCTCCCTTCAAAAAAGAATTAAAATTAATAGAGCATGAAGGATCATGAGATGAAATGATTAAGATATTTATCAGCACTAAAAGCTTTTTAAAATGCAACATTTCAGATCCATATTCAAGTTAAACAAAAACAAAAACAATTGTAACTGTGATTGTTTAAACTTGTAGAAAAACATATCTACAGTTAACAACTAGTGTCCATTATCTTATCATCTGTAGCAGATCAATGGTTTTCTCAAATCATCGACACAGGTAAGGAGGGCATGGCAAACCACTTCAGTATTCTTGCCTGGAGAATGCCATGGACAGAGGCCTGGTGGGCTACGGTCCATGGGGTTGCAAAAGAGTCAGACACGACTGAAACGATGTAGCATGCACACATGGGTGATGAAATAATGGGAAACTAGTACCATCAATATTCTTTTACTGGACTCTCATGTGCTCACAATCAGGGAAACTGCAAAACATGAAAGGCATAAGCCAACAGGTAAATTTCTAAAGAAAGTCTATTAATCAGAAAGAAGAGATAAGGTAAAGAGCCCCAAATGGGAGAAAGCATGACATGTTCAGAAAATGAAAGATGGCCAGTTTGGCCGGAGCATCACAAGCAAGGATGAGTGGCCCAGATTTAGCTGGAGAAGTAGATGAATGCACATCATGTGGAGGACTTTTCAGACTTAGTTGTGTGTACAAGAATCCCCTGGAGGACATGTTAAACCACAGATTCCTGAGCCTACTCTCAGAGATTCTGATTGAAAAGGTCTCTAGCGGGATCTGAGAGTTGCTTTTCTAACAAAGTCCCAGGTGAGGCTGATCAGTAATCCACACTTTAATACTACTGATGTGGAGCTTTACAGCTTATAGGTGAGGATAAGGAGTCTGGATACTAACGCAGAGAAGATGGGAGACTGCTGGAAGATTTTGATTAATTGAAGGGCATGATTTGTTTTTACTTTTCAAAAATATCCTTGTTTACAGATTAGAGGTGATGAGACTTCTTCATAAGGCTGTCGTAAAGATTAAGAGAGGCAATAGATGTAATATGCCTAACAGTTCTAACACATAAATATGCCTTTTGGATTTTTTCACTGCTTTCTTGCCTTACTATTTTGCTTCAAGAATTGTAAATGAACTTGGAAACTCTATTTTTGGAACTTCAGATAAATTTTCTAAATCAGTCAGTTCAGTTCAGTCGCTCAGTTGTATCTGATTCTTTGTGACCCCATGGACTGCAGCACACCAGGCCTCCCTGTCCATTGCCAACTCCTGGAGTTTATTCAAACTCATGTCCATTGAGTCGGTGATACCATCCAACCATCTCATCCTCTGTCGTCCCCTTCTCCTTTCACCTTCAGTTTTTCCCAGCATCAGGGGCTTTTCAAATGAGTCAGTTCTTTGCATCAGGTGGCCAAAGTATTGGAGTTTCAGCTTCAACATCAGTCCTTCCAATGAATATTCAATACCAGTATATTCATTTTCTTTGCTATTGTTAATTACCACAGATACAGTGGTTTAATTCAACTCTACCATGTTGTAGTTCTGGAGGTCAGAGTCCAACATGATTCTCACTGGCCTAAAATCAAGCTATTGGCAGGCCTGCATTCCTCCTAGAGGCCCTAGGGAATATCAGTTTCCTTTCCTTTCCTATTCCAGTTTCTGAAAATGAAAGTGAAGTAGCTCAGTTGTATCTGACTCTTTGCAACCCCGTGGACTGTAGCCTACCAGGGTCCTCCCTCCATGGGATTCTCCAGGCAAGAATACTGGAATGGGTTGCCATTTCCTTCTCCAGGGGATCTTCCTGACCCAGGGATCAAACCCGGGTCTCCTGCATTGTAGGCAGATGCTTTAACCTCTAGAGGCCACCAAAATTCCTTGGCTTGTGGCCCCCTTTCTATATCTTCAAAACCATCACCAGCTGGCTGAGTCCTTCTTACATCCTATCACTCTGGCTTCTGCTTACATTTTAGGAGCCTGATGTTACATTAGGCCCATCTGGAAGATCCAGGTTTCTTTTCTCTCTTTCAAAGTCAGTTAGTCAGCAGCTAGTCTGCAATTTTAATTCCCCTTAGCCACTTGCTATGTAAGGCAGCATACTCTCAGGTTTCAGGGAACAGGACTTCAGCATCTTTGGGGGCCATTGCTCTGCCTACCAAATCAAATCTCAATGTGCTTATGTTTGCATGTTGGTACTGCTTTTCTTTCTTCTCCACTGCTAATGACCATTTGAGCCTCAAGCAAATTAGCACCACCACCAAGAATTTTCCACAGAATTAAAACACCCCTTCATCTGTCCCACTGCTAGATTCTTAGGCTCTAAGGTTTTATCTGCTCCTATCCACACTATCTGATCCTACTTAAATAAGACCTGTGATACTTTTGAAATTGTTATTTTACTTAATTTGATTTTTAAGTGTTTGGGACCAGGAAGAACAGAACAAATCAAAAACAAATCTTTTTTCTTATTTCTGTTTTTCCTAAGAGAGGCTCCTGCGGGGAAAGAAAAGAACCCAAACCACAAGCACTTACCCAAGCACAACAAAGCTTGTATCACAGAGCCCACCTCCTCACCAGTCTCAGCCCCTCTGTTGGACTGACAGTGGCTGACAGCTGAGAGGGCCTCCTGCTTTCCCTAGTGAAGCAGAAAGCCACATCTTGAATCTTGAATGCCTGTGTGAGTCCGTGATCACACCCTTGATGTTACCTTTCATCTCAACAGCTCTCTTGGCTCCACTTGCTCTGAGCAGTTTTAATTTCCTGCCAGCACAGTGGCACAATTTGCTGGCATTTTCCTTAGGATGCTTTTCATCAAGAGCCTAATGAGTGCCTGGGTTCTGGCGGATGATAAGCACGAGGCTGCCAGGGAAATGCCAAGAGGCCCCCTTGGCTCTGGAAGGCATCTCTGCCTGATTTCCCACCTCCTGCTACATGTACGGGCAATTCTCCTCTACTAGCATTGCTCTGACAAACTACCAGTGTATGCAAAGAAACCTGAAAACCACTAGAGCCCAGTACCCTGATACTTGGCTGTGAGGGGTTAAGCAGAAAAAGGCCTTGATGGAACTCACTAAATGGACTTGTGAGCCAAACTCCTGATAATGGATATACCCAGATAACCAAGGTACACTAATGGAACACATCCAGAGATAATCGAAGTTCCACTAATTAAATAAAATGTTTTCCCATATCTAAGAATTTACTATCTACATCCAAGTGTTTTACCCAAATAGGAGGTTGCTATGTTATTAGCCTAATGCAGTTATAATAATGATTTGCACTTTCAGACTATTACTCACAGGTGCCCTTGAGGGTTTTGGCATATGGGACTCTTCCCTGCTGGCTTGCAGTCACTTTCATTTCCAGCTCCCTGCTCTTCTAGTCCTGTCTTTATTCCCCAAGCACCAGGCTTCCCCTTTAATGTCTTCTTCTTATGTTCCTTTATTCCTTACATTAGGAGTGATTTCCCCCACAACCCCCCGCCCCACACACACACCCTCACAACTTTCTGAATAGCTCTTTATTTTAAAACCTAAGTTGTCCATTAAGGCTACAAGTCCATTCAAAGGGCTGGACAATTTAGTATCTATATTGTGGCCACATACACAAAAGAGGATTCACAATTATTTGAGAAAGGAAAGTACAAATTTTATTATTTCCCTATAAGGTTGTCTGTCAGTCCCTACCATTTCGTCCTAGAAACAATGAATGTTGTTCACTGCTATGAGAAATTATTTTAAGAACACAGAAGAAAGCTTGCGATGAAAATCATTTTAAAACCTAGATCTAAAGATTAATGGTGAATGACACCAGTATTAAGACCTTCTCTCTGACTTTCCGACTGTGAGGCCCTGTGGGTCTGAGATTAAGTAGAAAACATGGAGATTTGATCTTGATAAAGAAGCCAAGAAATTCTTATTGATCTCATATGTACCACATGTCCAGGCCATCAAAAAACAGTTTGGACCTTCTTTATACCTGCCTCAAAAAATACAACTCTCACAGCAATGATATAGATGGGGCTTTGCTCAATATTTTGCTATTCCCCCTTATATTCAGGTTAAAAACCCATTTTCCAGAAACACTGAAAAGTGAGATCAGAGGATGGCTCCTGATGTTTGTTTGCCCTTCAATGGCTCATTTTCCTCCTGACAATCCTGGTCCCTCATAAAATCAGAGAGAACAAAAATTTCAGACTTGTGACATGGTCTTCTGACATAAATCTGAAAACTGATTTAATTTGATATCGTGAGAAAGAGAACACACTCCCTGCTTCCCCCATGATTCCTGTTCCTTATCAAGAATTCTTGTTCCTTGTTCACCAGGACCAGATAGAATGTCGCTAGTCTTCCTTCATCTTGAGATAAGACTCCACAAGGATGAATACTTTTGGCAAAAGAACGTTGATACAAACCACTTAACATTCCTCCTTCCTCTTTTTCCTCCCTTTGCACTTTGCCTTTATTTCTCCTTCCTTTCTCTTCCACACATATCTATTGAGTGCCCATTAGAGACCAGCTCAAACAATATCTTTCAAGGGAAGCCCTCTGTGACTTTTTCATTTTAAATAGTGTCCTTGAACTTTTTACTTGCTATCATGTTTCCTTTTTATTTTATTCTTAGCATTTATTATTATCTGATAGTTTCTATTTGTTATCCTTCTTATGACATGTCTCTTCTACTAGAAATGCAAACTTCTTAAGTGCAGGGAGATATCTCTTTTGCTCACTATTTTACCTCAGTTCTGAGTATACTGTCTATCACATATTAGTTTTGTGACACAGATTTTTGAATGAATGAATGAATGGCACAAAGTATAAGAGTATAATGTTGAAACAGAAATGCCCCTTACTCTTGTAATGTTGTGTAGTAGAAAAACATATATGTATATATATTCACTGTAAATTTTGTGTATGTTGTATAGTATATATATATCTTTTATATGTTTTGTTTAGAATACAAATATTTTGGTTTAGTCACTAAGTCGTGTCCAACTCTTTTGCAATCCCATGGACCGTAGACTGCCAGGCTCCTCTGTCCATGGGATTTCCCCAGGCAAAAATACTGGAGTAGCCATTTCCTTCTCCAGGGGTCTTTCCCACCCAGGGATCAAATCCTGCATTGGCAGGCGGATTCTTTAGGAAGGAAAGGTAGAAGATGCTGTGAGTGTGCATAACGATGTTATTTTACAATAGGCTGGAGGGGTCAGGGAAGTGTTCCTTGAGGAATTGTCTTTTAAGCTGAACTTGAAAGATAAGCGTGAGTTATTAAGCAAAAAGGGAGAATAAGAGCATTCTAGCCAGATTAAAAAATTCTGCAGTTCCAATGAGTAGAAAGAGGAAGTTTATTTAGAATATTCTTTAAAATCTTTTGCCTATTACTTTGAGTATTAGAATTGTACAGTTAATACAAAAACCTACAATATTAAAAAAAAAAATCCCCACAGAGAAAACAGATATCAGTAATTAGCGTTCTTGAAAAGATCAACTATATTATGACTGATTGTATGCCATGCAGTGAGATACCTGATAGAATGTTATGACTGAAATACCTCCTCATTCTCTACTTCAGCAAATGTGTATTGAGCAGCTATTAGGAATCAGCCATTGAATTAAGGTTTTGGAAGACAGAGATTAATAGCCCAAATGTTTGTCCTCAAAAAGTTATGGGGAATGATGTTTCAACCAGAGACAGAAGTATGAGTATGGCACAATAAAACAAACAGACATGTGTACTAGGCTGGAATGTCAGGGGAGACTTTCTAGAAGATAGGATCCATAAACTGAGTCTTGAAGGCTAAGTAGAAATCAGAAATTTAAAGTGAAGTGGAGTAGGCAATGTGGAAGGGTATAGCGAAAGAGAGAATGGCATGAGAAACGATTTAGAAAACTGGAATAACAGGACATGTGTAGGGAGGAGCAAGGAATTTTGCATAGCTATAGTGTGAATGGGTTTCCCTGGTGGCTCAGCAGTAAAGCATCCTCCTCACAAAACAGGAGATGCAGATTCAGTCCCTGGGTTGGGAAGATCCCTTGGAGAAGGAAATGGCAACCCACTCCAGTATTCTTGCCTGGTGAATCCCATGGACGGAGGAGCCTGTGGACTACAGTACATGGGGTTGCAAAGAGTTGGACACAGCTGAGCAACTGAGCATGCACGCATGTACATATGCATATGTAATAAGGTATTAACGAGTGTAAAGTTCTCTTCTACTAGTTGTATTAACATATACAGTTTCACATATAGTTATTATGTTTCAAAATTTTTTGTATTATTCCCCTATTAGAATAAAGGTTCTTCCTATTCTAATGAGAGCTGCTGCTGCTGCCGCTGCTAAGTCACTTCAGTCGTGTCCGACTCTGTGCAACCCCAGAGGGGAGCCCACCAGGCTTCCCCATCCCTGGGATTCTCCAGGCAAGAACACTGGAGTGGGTTGCCATTTCCTTCTCCAATGCATGAAAGTGAAAAGTGAAAGCTGGTATTATTTTATTTATTTTTTAAAGAGAGTTAACTAAACATGTAGAGAGATAACCAGAAGACAGAAAATTACACATAGAATTTTAAACACCACCTAAACATTTTGTTTATTCCTTCCTTTACCTCATCCCAATCCACCCTGACATAATAAACTATGTTTATTAAACTAAGTAACTAAACTCCAAGTAGGTAAGAATTCAATATAGAAAAAGACTGGGAGTTTATAAACCAAGGATGAAGATTTATCAAAAAATTTAATGAAGTCACTTCTCCTTCCTTCTACTCCTCCTTCACCCTTATCTCTTAGTTATTTTTTACTGGCTGAAAACTGTAGAAACTCACAACTATAAGACTTCATTACTTTTAGAGAATACACTATGGTACGTTTACTATAAATAATTCACACCATACTACACTTGTCAAAAGGAATGAACAAAGTATATATCATGGTACAGGAGCCTTGATTTTTATTGTTTTTGCTCACTTACTCACTAATTTTCCAACTGCAGCTCCCTGTCACTGTGAATTAGAGTAGGTCTGCTGTATACAAATATTGTATTCTGGGTAATTAGATATTGGAATAGGAGCCTCTGTAAATTACTTTAACTGGTGTCAGTACTGAAGCAAATAAGAAGTTTTTAGTTCTGTTTCTGGTTTGGGTTATTTTCTGACCCTAAACAGCCTGACATAAAGGAGTGCTTTTCTTTATCAAAGGCAGCCTTTTCAAATCTAACTGCCAGGCACACTATTGAGCTATGTGTTCAATTCTAATTGGCTGAGATCTTTTCAATTCAGCAGTTTCATCTTTAATGCAATGGATGTAAGATTATGTGTGGCTCTTTTCAATGAGTTTTCCATACTGGTGATTAGGGCAGAGGATTTGGACATAAGCAGGCTGCTGGCTATTTCTTCTGGCCAATTTAAATTGATTCATACAAGTCCTTTGTACCCCAGGGGAAGGGCAGAACAAATCCCAGTGAGTAAGCCAGATATGGCTACTCTCAGAAGACTAAAAAAGAAGAGGGAGGACAGACTGGGGAGAGGAAACACTAAATATTGTAAAATTGGAGGTCTGAGCAGTCTGGCAGAGAAATATTGAAACTTAACCAGTAGGCTTCTGTATAGAACCAAGGTCACTGGGAAAATTATTTCCAAAATTGATTTTGATATATTTAGGTTAAAAGGACTATGTAAATAGAAAATATTCTTCATACTTGATCCCACAGGGAGCCATAGTGAGCAAACTCTTTTCTACAAGTATTTAAAAGACAGTAGATAATTATTTCAGAACTCCAAAGCAGCTGTAAATATGTGATAACAGAATAGCAGAGTGGGTCAGCTAACAATTTTGTTTGGGACAGATGCAAAATTGGCCTTAGAATCACTCAGAGATGAGTGCTGTTGAGAAAGTCTCCTGGTTTTCTGTTTCGAAGCTACACTAGGAGGAGCTATTCAAACAGGGCACATCCCAAAGTAATCCTTTTCAAACAGATAGACTCTGGTTATAAAGCTCTCTTCTGGGTTTTCTCTTTTAAGGACTGGATAGGGTATAGGCAAACCATGGTGGGGGGGTCACTTCTATTATACATCATCTCTATTTCATGAAGAAAGAACTCCAAGTTAAGTTTTAGTGCTTTTTCAACTCCATTTCCAAGCAGCTCAGAAAATCCTTGGTAAGCCAGATCAATTAATTTGGTGACTCCCTCTCTGAAGGAGAATGTAAACTATTTATCCAAAGGAAACAGGGACAGTGCACTGCTGACAATATTTTAACAAGGACATTTCCATCCTCCCTGAACACATGAAAACAAAGAAACGTTTCTCTAGCAAGAGAAAATAGCAATAGTTTTATTTTGTTGCTTTGACTTGCTTTGCCCTAGAACATATGCAAAACATCCATCTGTCTCCTGAGTGTTAACATTCAATTTGTTAAAATTCATAGTAATAATGAAATGCAACACTGATGCCTGCCACATTAGTTGAACAAATAAGGGTGACAAAGTATGGCATATGTTGCAGAGACCAGTGGGTAAGTCCTCTAAGCTAAAGGATTTTTGTTGTTGTCTTTTGGTAGGAAATCTTAGGAGCTTGCACAATGATTCAAGGTTTTATAAAGTGTAGAACTCTACAGAAAATAAAAGTAAAGCCAGTTTTCAACCATCATTCTCAATCAACTAAAAACAAACAAAGCCAAACCCTGTGAAGAGCTGGCTGCAGCCGCTATTTCTGAGCTGTCTGCCGGAAGACTAATGCTTTGTAAAGTCTTTCTCTGAAACTCAGATTTCGTGAGAGAATTAATGCAACATAACTAGAACTTAGTAAGGCCTCTTGAAGTTTAAGAACAAGTAAAATTTTCCAACTGACACACAAATACAAAACTACCTGGACTTCCCTTTATACAAATTAGAAGGCAGTTATACCTAACAGAAATGTGCACAGATATTCATCAAAAGATATGTATGTGATATGTACATGTATAACAGCTGTGTTTCTAATAGTTCTCAATTATCCAAATACCCTGAAACAGAATAAATAAATTGTAATATAGTTAAAAACAATACCATAAAATAAGAATGAATGATCTGGAGCTACATTCAACAATATGGATGAATCTCAGAACTCATTGGGCTAAACAGGTCAGACATTAAGACGTATACATCACAGCATGTCATTTATATTAAGTACATGTGTGTATGTTCAGTTGCTTCAGTTGTGTCCGACTCTTCGCGACCCTATGCACTGTAGCCTACCAGGCTCCTCTCTCCATGAGATTCTCCAGGCAAGAATACTGGAGTGGGTTGCCATGCCAGGGGATCTCTAGGCAATCTTTCTAAACCTGGGATAGAACCCGCATCCATATTAAGTACAGAAAGAGGTAAAGCTAATCTATGCCTCAAGAAGGCCGTGATACCATTTTTGGTGAGTGAGCTGAAGACAACGTCAGTGGGGCTTCTTGGTATTGATCATTCTCAGTTTCTTCATCTGAATGCTTCGTGAGTTCAGTTAGTGAAAATTCTTTGAGCTATAATGTGCAGACATGTGTTTATGTGTGTGTGTATCTGTATTTATACAATACTCAAATAAAAAGTAAAAACATAACAGGCCTATATCTTACTCATGCCTTGTTATTCCATGTCTTTTTACTTTTCTTTTTTGTAAAGTAATTTGTATATCATTTCCTCACTAGCAGTCTTCAGACCTATATGCTTTTCTTTCTCCTTGTCTATGTGCTTACAATAGCTCTCTATTTCTATCCATCAAACCTCATCTCTCCTTTCATTAATGGACTTTCATGTCCTACTTCAGACAGAAAATATTTTAGATCACCTTGACAGCCTAAGAAATCTTACAGTTTAGTAACTGTTCTTGTAAGCATGGTGTTCTAAAACTTAAAAACATAAGAATACTTCTTTACATACTTTGAACATCCTAATAACGCAATGCAGACATCAAAATCTGATATATTTTATAGTATTTAGTTGTATCTCTCTGACTTCAATACTGTTCCATCTCACCTAAAGATTTAAACTCTGTTTGAGTTTACGTGGTTTATGTAGAGCTCGCTTAAGAGGTATAATATATCTCAATAAAAATGACAAATGATATTTTACCTTCTGATTGTCTCTAGTTTCCTTTCCCTTAAAAGGAAAATTTATTAGTTTTCATTTTCATTCTTTATTTATGGACTACTACTATAACCACTGCTATCATTGGGAAAATGCCAAGTATTATGTATTTATTTTGTGCCAGTCACTGTGATAGCAATTTGCACATATTATCTCATTTAATCTTTACAATCTTATGAAGTTGCTACTGTCTTCATTTTTTCAGATGAAAAAACTAAAGTTCAGCAAGTATAAATAACTTGCTCAAGATTAGCATTATAGTTTGATTTAAACCCCATGTTCTTCCAACCCAAGCTTTCACCACTTTAAGCTCAAATAAATGTATACTTAAGCACTGAACATTGGCTCCCTTACTTTATCAAATACAGGCATTGTTAGCAGGGTTAGATGTGACAAATATGCGTTCATTCTTTCTTTGCATTAATTTAACTTTGATAATTCAAATCCACATCCAAATTCTTCCATATAAGAGGTAAAGACTAGCTCTACATCTCCAACAAAGTAATTAACGTGGCCTATCACAATTTTGTTTCTCCAGGAACTAGAAATGTGACAGCTCCTTCTCTGTTCAAAATGCCAATGCCAAAAGTGCCTTCAGCTCACCTGCAGCCCTGAAGTTGCCTTCCCTACTGTACTCTTTGATCCACATTCCTAGTGATTCAAATACAATCTCCAAAGGAAATGGGAGTATACAAGTCATGGAAGCAAAAGAACTATTGATGCAGTGACATCAGCAGCGCTCACAGTTCAGTGTTATCACTACAGCAATGCAATGGTGAAAAATATACCTTTTTCATAAGCCCACATCAAACACGTCTGCTCGTCTTTTTCACCACTAGATCTGCTTGGATCACAAGCTACCAGATTCATATCAGCTCCATTATCCAGTAAGAACTGAACCAGGCGAATGTGACCATGGTAGCAAGCAGAGTGCAACCCTATAATAGAATAAGAATGAAAATATGAAAGGAGAAAAGGGGAAAATGAACCCCAATTTTCAAAAGATAGTCATTACCACATAATAGCATTGTTGCCAGAGATATATAACAAAAGCTGAGTTCTCTGACAGATAATTAATTCTATCTTTGAGAAAAAAAGACATACTTTAAAGAAGTATCTGTTTGATACATAGAGAGACTACTTTTGCTTAAGCACACTTTTTAGTATTTTTACATCCACTGTAATTACCAGAACAAACATTAGCATCTTTGTATAAATCAAAGAATAAAGACCTCAAACAAACAAAGAAAATTTGTTTCAGCAGCAAACCGAGGGTAAGACAGTGTGATCAGTGTGTTCCTGATGCAGGTCATAATGGACGCATTGACTGTAAACACTTTTGCACAAAAATGAAACTGACCAAAGGTCAGTCTGCTTTCTATTATCACCACGCATCATCAATTTAAAAAATGTCACTGATAAAATATTCCTCGTCACTGGGGTTGACCACTGCCACTGCTCCCCTCCCTCTTGACCATACTTCTCTTGAGCATTGATATGCATCAGAAACTGTTGTTCTCACCACAGTCTTACCTGTGTGTCCGTCCCTTCCTTGGTGGTTGATGCTTATGACATTCTGATCAAGAAGAAATTTAACCAGGTCAATGCTCTTGCCATAAGTACAAGCACTGCAAAGATATAACACAGGGGAAATAGAAGGCCTCTCTTATGGACTGAATGTGTGCTCTCCAAATTTAATATGTTGAAGCTCTGACTCCCATAACCTTACAATGTGACTATAATTTAAAGAGGTATAATTTACAGAGGTAATTAAGTGAAAGTGGATTAATTAGGGTCAGCTGGGCCTTCATCAAATATGATTGGTGTCCTTATAAGAAGGAAAGATTAGAAGATTAGGACAGGGACAGAAGGACAGCTCATGAAAAGACAGAAAAGAAGGTGACCACTGGCAATCCAAAGAGAAAGGTCTCAGGAGAAACCAAACCTGACACCTTGATCTTGAGTTTTCAGACTCCAGAACTATAAGAAGATACATTTCTGGTGTTCAAAGCACCTAGGGCATGGTATTTAGTTATGGTAGCCCTAGAAAATTAAAGCAGCCCTGATTTATCCAGGCTATTTTAGATGCTGGTGTTTACATAAGAGTGCCAAAAAGCCAGAAAAGAGAGAAGGAGGAAGGGAGAGAGAAGCAGGGGTGATAAGAAAAAAAAGCACAGAAAGCAATACAATCCTGAAGGTTCTCAAAGATGAGCCTTTAAGAAAGGAGCTGTATAAAATTTCTAGCATTTTCTTATTAATTATTAAATAGTTCTTACGATATGACTTCTTTTCTAGGCATTCTGCAGGGAAACTGAATGGAATGAAGAAACCCAGGAAGGTTCTGAGAAATTTAAATGAAACATTACACTAGTGATTACATCTGAAGCAGGAGAGACAGCCCTGTGAGATCTGATGCTAATTCCAGGTAGGTAGTGTCAAAAATAATTTGAACTGGAGGACACACACTCAGTGACTCCAGAGAACTGGAGAACTGTTTGGTGTAGAAAACCCTTATATGCAGCTGGTATCTTGTGTTTGGAAGTGAGGTATTGTGTGTTATGGGATAGTACAGAAAAACAGGGTTTTTTCCTTCCAGGTTTGTTCCAGAAGACATTGACTGAGTCTTACTATTTCTGCTTCCTGGAATGACTTTGCCTAAATCCTTCTTCTATTGTAGAATTTTATCATTTTCTTTAAATAAATGCCACTATTTATCTAGTTGAACTGATGTTCCCTCTATGAAGTCTTCTCATGGACCAAAAGTTGAGTTCATTGTTATCTCCTCTGCTTCCTTGTTAGTTCAGTTTATGGTGCCTTTCATATTGTGTTATGGTAATGGATACACCTGTGTGTGCTTTGATGCCTTACAACAGAGTTCCCTTAAGGAGGGAAGGGATTGTGTCATGTCAATGTTCCTACCAGTGACAACACAATATAGGTCCTTAATAAGTCTTTCTTGAATAGTTGAGTGAATAAAGTCACTATCAGTGTAATAGATCCTATCACCATTAGTTATTTGTATTACAAATAGGACTCTTAACACTATACTTTTAATGTTTGTCTGAATTCCCTCATTGCTTCCTTTCAAAGTAACTATTTACAGGAAATTATAAGTTCTGAACATACATACATGTATATATATGCGAGTGTGTGTATACAAATGTGTGTACATATAGCATATGAGAATAAAAACAGAAATGTACTGAGTGCTATGTGCAAAGCACTGTGATTTGTACATAGAAAAAACCATAATTGTAGTGAGCTCTTCATGTAAAAGGAGTGTTTTTTTTTATAAATATGTACTTAAAATGAATAGAATAAAAATAATATGTTGTTCCTAGTAGCCACAGGTTTGCACAAAATAAAACAATTGAGTACATACTTTTAACTCACTTCACTAATCTCCTTATATGCAGAGTACATCATGGTGAAATGCCAGGCTGGCTGCAGCACAAGCTGGAATCAAGACTGCCAGGAGAAATATTAATAACCTCAGCTATGTAGATGACACCACCCTTATGGCAAAAAGCAAAGAGGAACTAAAGAGGCTCTTGATGAAGGTGAAAGAGGAGAGAGTAAAAAAGCTGGCTTAAAACTCAACATTCAAAAAATGAAGATCATGTCATCTGGTCCCATCACTTCATGGCAAATAAATGGGGAAACAGTGATGGATGTTCTTTCCTTGGGCTCCAAAATCATTGCAGATGGTGACTGCGGCCACTAAATTAAAAGACACTTGCTCCTTGGAAGAAAAGTTATGACCAACCTATGCAGCATATTAAAAGGCAGAGACAATACTTTGCCGACAAAGGTCTGTCTAGTCAAAGCTATGGTTTTTCCCGTAGTCATGTATGGATGTGAGAATTGGACTGTAAAAAAAGCTGAGCACCGAAGAATTGATGCTTTTGAACTGTGGTGTTGGAGAAGACTCTTGAGAGTCCCTTGAACTGCAAGGCCATTAAACCAGCCAATCCTAAAGAAAATCAATTCTGAATATTCATTAGAAGGTCTGATGCTGAAGCTCAAGCTCCAATACTTTGGTCACCTGATGCGAAGAGCCAATTGATTAGAAAAGACCCTGAGGCTGGGAAAGATTGAAGGCAGGAGGAGAAGGGGATGACAGAGGACTAGAGGGTTGGATGGCATCACCGACTCGATGGACGTGAGTTTGAGTAGGCTCCGGGAGTTGTTGATGGACAGGGAAGCCTGGTGTGCTGCAGTCCATGGGATCGCAAAGAGTCGGACATGACTGATCAACTGAACAACACCACTAATATTCTCCTATGGACAATCTTCTGAAGGTGATGATAATCCTCAGATTATAACTGGTTTCAGTGTGTGCACAGAGTAGCAGAATGATTTGAAAACTAGATTGAGGTGTCAGCCTCCATAAGAATGACCTATTGGAAAAAGTGGACTTAAGTACCTCACAAATATCAGTTCTCCCGATTGCCCCCTTTAGGGACAAATTCCATAATCCACTTTGACTGAAGGCATGATCTAAAGAATCTGTGCGTCTGTTCTGTGACAGAATGTGTAGAAAACAGGCAAAATATTTTGGTTCAAAATGTTCAAAATAATATGAACATGAAGATACATAAAAACACAGGATTTGGAATTAGGCATTTAATCAGAGC
This sequence comes from Bubalus kerabau, assembly GCF_029407905.1. Taxonomy (NCBI): domain Eukaryota; kingdom Metazoa; phylum Chordata; class Mammalia; order Artiodactyla; family Bovidae; genus Bubalus; species Bubalus kerabau. Next base: position 70,920,295 of record NC_073629.1, read on the forward strand.
AGGCAATGGCACCCCACTCCAGTACTCTTGCTTGGAAAATCCCATGGACAGAGGAGCCTGGCAGGCTGCAGTCCATGGGGTCGCTAAGAGTCGGACATGACTGAGCAACTTCACTTTCACTTTTCACTTTCATGCATTGGAGAAGGAAATGGCAACCCACTCCAGTGTTCTTGCCTGGAGAATCCCAGGGACGGGGGAGCCTGGTGGGCTGCTGTCTATGGGGTCGCAGAGTCAGACATGACCTAAGTGACTTAGCAGCAGCAGCAGCAGCAGCAGGAGGCATTTAATACATAATTTTCTAGCCATAAGAATCTTTGGCAAGTTAGTTTTCTTGAGCCTCAATTTTCTCACTGGTAAAAAAGGGATAGTAAATCCAACTTCATAAAATGGTGATGAGGATTAAATGACATAATGGATGCAAATCATCCAGCACATATTCACTATTCCATAATTGGAAGTTGTCTTCACCTCCCCTTTGGCTGACCTCTTTGGCTGGTAAGACAAATCTGGAAATCCAAGTGAAATCTGACACACTGATGCCTGAGGCAGAAGTATAAGCTTAATTTTAGTTCAGTATTAATCAGTAGTTAGTCTCTCATTTCTATTATTCACCAGTAAGGTACAGACACTATATAAATAACACAGTAGTGTCAAATACATGTTCTAGGTGTTACAAACCAGCCGGGAGATCTGCAATATGTGGGTGAATGTATCTTATATTCAAGGTTTACTCAATTTGAATGACTATGCTTTTATTTAACAGGCAAAACAGTAGCCTGTTAATGAGGGTTTTAAATTATATGAATATCTGCCTTCCTTTGGGACAATTTAGGGACCTATGCCTCTTGAGTTTTTATCAGCCCTTTTCTTCCCTCTCTCCTCCTCTTTTCTTTCTTTCTTAGTTACAACTTTTCCAAACCTAGATGCTCCTCCAGTGTGCTTTTCCAGAGCTCACTCTAAAGGACTCTAATGGATTCCTAGCAAGGAGTTAATGCCTTCTTATGTATCTCGGTGGCCACCCTGACTAAGCTCTTACAGGCTGACAGATGATGTCTTAGATAGGTAGATACATTTGCACATAAGGTTTAAGTGGCAAGGAAAAAAAATGTCACTTTTGATGCTGATGAATTCTAGTAATGAGATTCTTGTCGGAGGAGGATTATGGGCACTGCTCCTTTTGGCAGCTTTCTGCAGAGTGGAATGGAATAGAAGCAATATGCTTACAGATGTTGACATGCCTGTTGCCTTGGCAACATCAGCCCCTGTCTTTGTGGCTGCTGCCAGCAAGGCAGCATCTGGCTCCAGCCCCATCTGTTGTACTGACTGCAGCATCTGCCTCTACCTTTTCTTCCGTGCATCTAGCTTGGACTGCCTATCCTCTGCCCACCCTCTGCTCTTGCTCTCGAATTGTAACATCTGCCACTATTCATTCTTGCTTTACGTACATGACTTCTGGTGTCAAAGAATACTCGCTTAGTGGCAATTGTGCTTAAATATTCCTTTACCTGTGAAAAGCTGTTTCACTGAAGATGTTTTCTTTAGTCAGACTTTCTATTCCTGATATTTGAATGATTTCCTTGGCAACTTCAAATTTGCCATTGTAGCATGCCCTAGAGATAAAGAAAATATTTTGAGAATAGTAGGAAGGTACATACAGTATACCTGCAGTACCTATGGAACAATACATAATACTCACAGGTGCAAAGGGGTGTCTCCATAGATATTGACAACATGTGGCTGAACTTCTAAATCACTCTGGAGCAGGTACTTCACTATATTGTGATGTCCAAAGCGAGAACAGAAATGGAGTGGAACGTGATCTTCATTGTCCTGAGCATTTACTGTCATCAAAAGAAAGATATGTTTTCTAGAATTCTCTATTTCTCAACCTCCTCATGTGTAGTATCAGGAACTTTTCTAAGTACCTAAGAGACTCCTGGGAATTGCCAGTTAATGACAACAATAAAGAAAATTAAGTGCAACCAATTAAAAAAGTTATGATTCTCTTCTATAGCCTATTACCACATGAAGCAGGCTTTCTTCTAGCTCCCATAAATCTATGGAACACTTCTAATCAAATCTGCCTTGCACAATGAAAGAGTTCAGGAAACTAGTACGTATCTAAAAGGTACTCATGGCCTTATTTCCACAAGTATCACTGTTCAAACTGATTATCCTTCCATCCCCCATGAAAGATGTTAAAAAGTTCAGACTCTGGACAGAGCATCATTTCCCCAAATTTTGGCCCAATATATTAGCATGAGGCCTAGTATGCTGTATGTTTATGGTGCTATTTAGGAGGTTCTGATGTTCCCTCAACTGAAAAATGTTATACTGTAGTACACAAAGCATGGTATAATGAAAAGGCAACAAGTGATTCAGACCTCATTAATTGTGTTACCCAAGACAACTGTTTAACATTAACTGCAGTTTAAAATTGTCCAATCGGTAATGATCATTTGACTTTTTCTTTGTCCAATCCAGCCTTATAGCCTCTTCTGACATTTAGGGAATTCCCTATGTTGAAAGTGCTAACTAGATAACAAAATCACATTTTATCATAGAAGCTGCAAAAATGTTTTCCAAGTCTCCTTTGCAGTTAGGGCACAGGATTATCACAGGGTGACCATATGTCCCAGTTTAGTGTTCTTACGCTAGCATAGTTTTTAATAGCAACACTTTCGCTCTCAACCATGCCATGGTTGGGTGCTTATCTGCAGGCTTTTCTATTCAAAATGTTACTTCAGACTCTTACATCAGAGCTCATGACATACAAAAGCAGAGTCTCATCTGTTTTGGGAAAGTAGCAGAGGTGGAATAGCTGCATCTAATTTCCAGTAGTAGTGTTTCCAGCCAGACTGGGTACCCTGCATTGTTGGTGCCAGAAACACAAGTGCTGGTGTGTATGTTAGCAGGGGTGGCAGTGTGCCTTCAAAGGATTAATATGGGGGGTGTGGTTCCGGACACCATTTCTCACTGTGAGAATGCCAAACCCAGTTTTCTACTCTGTTCTGGGGAAGATTCTATGATAATTGATACAATGTAATATATTTCCTTCATGTTTAAATTAGCAAGCGTTAGTTTCCAAATCTGGCAAATAAGAACACCTGACTGACACAGTCATTCCTCAACAAGTAATAAATGATCAATATGCACCAGGCACTGTGCTAGGTGTTGTGGATATTGATTTCTTATCAGTTGATGGAATAACATTGTTGGGCAGCAGAGATGCTGAAAGGATTAAAGGAGATAATTTCGGGAAAGTATCTAGCATGATGGCTGTCACATATTAGACATCTAATAAAAATGTCTACTTTCCCTTTTTACTAATTTCCCTCTCAGAAATTTACCAAATGCTAAGGCCAATAAGGTATAAATGCATAGAGTCTATGCCCTCAAATAATTTACAATCTAGTTGAATAGTCAGCAATTATAGGCCTGAAGTAATACAAGTCAACACCAAGCTGCTAAATTTTGGATTTGCTTTAGCACAATTTTTAAAATTAAAAATAATCAGTGATCTACAGCCACTTTTTATTATTTTATTACTCTGTCCATCTGTATAGAGGGCTTTATTCAAAATAGAAAAAAAACAGCCCTTAACATTCATTTTCATTATTATATGTAATAGAAATCATCTGTTGAACCAAAAAAGTTTATGGAAAGATTTTCTTTTAATAATAAGCAATAGGAAGGAAAAGAAAGGCAAGATACTAGTTTATTTTTTTAAAGTTCAAATAGAATAGTCATTTAACATCTAATAAGCACTGTAGGCCTTATAGCTGCTATATTTGTAGACAATGATTCTTATTTTATTGTTCTATAAGATCTTAAGCCAAAAAGAAATCTTTAACAAAGTTACTGAACTTCTCCTCTCAGGGTTGTTATTGAAAAATGAATCTTTGAATCTTTTATATTAATGAGTGGCTCAGAAGGACACTCTTCCTTCAGAAGAATGTGCCTGGGTGTTTTGATTATCTTCCTTTTAAAGATTCTTTTTCTTTGTTCATATTCTGTTGGAAGTCAGGGAAAGTCAATACCATGAGTCAATGCTTGAGAACAGTAGGGAGCCCAGGGAATCAGGAAGTCACATGAGGATTCTTGAGGTCCAGAGGGGACATTGTAAAACAGAATAAAGCACAATATTCCATTAATTCATGATTTTCCTTTGGCCATTCTGGTCCCACCCAACATTGTTCTCTAGTTGAATCAATAAACTTCAAAGCAGATTATTTCCTTGATAAATTATCCTCAGTAGCCTGGACATTATTCCCATCAAAGAAGATATTAATACCAACCAAAGGGATAAGCCAGGAGAAATCTGGATCGGATGCAGAGTTTATATATTATATATAACTCCATTTCTGCTTCAGCCATCCTGATACCTTAATTTTGTCATAGACCAATTTGCAAAGATAAAAAAATACATATATTATTATTATTATCTGAGGAAAACTGAATGTATGATAGTCTGTTTGCTCTAACTTAATACATAATTTAGAGGTCTAAGTAAAGGAAAATTTTAAACAAAGGAATACATGTAAATCATTATTAGAAAAATATGTGGTCACTAGTCCTCTACCTTGAAGAGCATATGTGTTCAGTAGTGTATTTTGAAAGGAAGAGTAGATGAATATGTAGGTAGATGGATGCTACTTCCTGCTTAATTCTGCTCATTGATCTTAAAGATAGAATAAACGCTTCCATAGTAACCCATTAATGTTAGCACATCCCAATAACTCAACTTGCAAATGTATCTTAAATAAATTTTCAGTGTGATAATAAATCTGTGTGATAGTTCTGACAAGATATATTTTTTAAAATAAATTACTTCTCTTTACTGACCATGTCCTAGAAACTTTTGTGACTTTTTCTGATATCCATGTCCATGTTAACAAAATTATATCTTCATCAGATGACAGAAATTAATAGTTTCTAAACTTAAAATTTTCCATTTTTAACTCTGTATCTCTATTTTTACAAATACAAAAAGAATTTAACTTTTTATCTATATTTTTACAGATACAAAAAGAACTGTATCTCTATTTTCTTCTTATGGAGTCCAGAAATATTTGATCTTTTCAATCTCAATCAACAAGCATTGTATTTCTCCTTTTTCATTTCTCTACAAGGTATAAAGAAGACTAGGGACTTAGAACATATGTGACTGAATAGGTCAGTCTCCCAAACATGCTGAACATGCTTTTGGAATTATATTTTGGTTAATTTTATAACCTTAATTTATTTTCATTTGTGATGTTCTGTTACCATGGAAACATAATGTAAATACCAGATTTCAAATTGCGCTTCTTTTGGGGTCATTCATTTACTCCTCCCCTTATGTCCATTAACCACAGGCAAGGTTTAAACCTAAAATAAATCATCTGAAGGCTTAGATATATTTTAGAGTAAGTGAACTAGCTGATAATAAATCTTGTGCAGCATCCACTAGCACTAAAGATTTTCTGGTTTATTCTTTGCAATTGGTTTAAGTGCAAAAGAGACTTAAATATCAATTGTGTATTAGAAGGAAATACAATGCTTAAAAATCTGAGTCATGTCTCTTGATTTTTTTTTTTTTTAATGATTGAGTAGGAGGCATTAGAGTGCTTCTGTGAGTCAGAAGGAAAATGCTAAAAATTATATCATATGATGCCGGTATGTACTGGGAATACGGGTGCAGCACACATTTCAATGCCTTTTGTAGAAGAGTCCTTTGATCCTGGAGACATGCTGATCATAAATGACACTCATTTTGACACCACTGAGCTTTGGAGTTGTTCAGAGGAATAAAAGGCTGAGGTTGGCATTGATAATAAAAGGAAGAATGTGAGCAGTTCCTGACCCCTTGGAAAAGTGAGGCAGTTTCAGAAACAATTACGTGCTCAGTGATTCACACTGGTGTACTTCTGACTATTCTAAAACAACAGAATCAAAGAGACTGCTTAAATAAGGTCCAAGGAACAGCGCTCCTTGCATCCTGACAACACAGGTTGTTTATGATAATGCTATAGAAAAATTCCTGAGTTACTGTACACTGGCTCAGAAAATGATAGAAACTACATTTCTCAAACATTGCCAAATAAAACGGTCCTGTTTCCAACATGGAAATGAAACTGCCTTAGCCTCTTGCCACAGTTGTCCCTGGGAGCCTTTGTGTTTTCCTTATGAGTAGACGGAAACATCGATTAGTTTTATTAACTGAATATCAATCTCAACCTTGGACCAAGAGCTTTGACAACCTTGTGCTTTTGGAAATGTGCATCATTTCTGCTGCAAAGGCCAGCAGTTCTTACAGCTGGGCTTTTAATTAGGTCTCTTGAGGGTCAGTGGAAGAAGACTGGATATGCCTGAGAGAATTTAACAACAAGATGTAACTCTGAGTGAATCTGTGTCAAGAAATAAAGTTTGTGAGGAAGATAAAAAAAGAGAAAGAAAGTGCTTTTCTTTAAAACTTTCAATTTTCCAAAACACATTTTGTAATTAAAAAACTAAAAAAGTTGCAGAAAATTTTATTCTATTAAATGCATCTAAAATATTTCTGTGTATTCTAAAGCTTTTTTCCAAAACTGGTCACACTCTAACTCTATTTCCATTTAAAATAATAGTAGTCTCAAATACTGAGGTGGATGTGGGGAGTAACATGGAATGCTCATATATAGCTTTGGGAATGAAAAATAGTGTAAATATTTTGGAAAGCTGTCTGAAATTTCTCCCAAAGTTAAACATGTATATGACCTTTGATTCAGCAATTCTCTCTCTATATCTATCTATCTATCTATCTTCATTTTCTAAAAAACAGAAAAAAATTAACCTATGGCAATAATAGAAGCCAGAATATTGATTACCTTTGGTGGTGAAAGCTATTTACTAAGAAGTGGGCACAAAGGATCTTTCCAGGTGAAATATTTGCAACCTTCCAGATAAAAATACTATATCTTGGTCTTGGAGGCTTTTGTGTGGGTGTATTCAAAAGGAAATATTCACTTAATACTCAGTTAGGATTTGAGAATTTTGCTACATGTAAGTTTTACCTCAATTAAAAAAAGATTAGTGAGTAACAAGAAGTAGGAAAAGCTTAAGAAAACCCCTTACTTTTATGGTCATACCTAATATATTAAGCTGAAATAAAATATGCAAAGAAGGATTAACATATAGGTTTAATTAATATATTTAAAATAATAAATTATGACTTGAGGTACAAATTAGGACATGAAAACTAGAATAAATCAACTTCAAGATTATTCTCTAGTAAATAAGTAAAGTAGAAGAAAAAGCAAACATAAAGTAAAAGACTGAAAAATTCTTCTTCTAACCATAATCTTACCATCTGCTTTGCTGCCTTCTTCCACCAAGAGTTTCACAATATTAAAGAATCCTTTTGCAGATGCTAGGTGCAGGGGCCTATCTCCAACTTCACCACTTACATTTACATCAGCACCAAATTTCAAAAGGAGGCGAGTTACCTAAAGGATCCAAGCATTTGAGATTAGTGTCAAATGTCAAATAATAATGCAAAGCTTTCAGCAGTATGGAAGGAGACATATCATTAAGATGTTCTTTTGGTTAATTTTTGCATGAAAAAAATCCTAATTCAATTGGCCTAAACAATAAGGTATTTATTATTATATCACCTAGCAAGAAATTAAAAACTGGAGCAATTTCAGAGTTCAGTCTTCACTGTACATAAACAGTCTTCTCTAAAGTCACCCATAATAATCTCTAAACAATTCTTCAAAATCTTCTGGCCAGAGTCAGCAGTGTTTATGTGATTCTTCATTTTCATAGCGACTCCATGCATAGGTCACCAATGGTCATCTTGTGACTGGGATTCTAGGTCCTGTTTTGATTTGTGAGTAAGCAGGAGATAGCCACACTAGCTTTTAGCATCTTCCCACACTGGTTGAGATTCACAGCTCAGGAGTCTTCCAGGGGTTGTTTCTGGTAATTTACGGGATTTGTCCAAATTATTTACACATCCACTTAGGAATCTTTCAAATACTTTTTCTAAACTTGACATTGTCTCCTCTGGGAATTTCAGAAGTCATCACAGTGATCCCAAGAGGTAAGTTAAGATGTATCTGTGCCATTAAAATATCAGTTATGGGAGGACTCCTCAAAACTCTTGACCACTGAGGGCCTTCCGCTGTGGTCCTGGGGTTAAGACTTTGCCTTCCAATGCAGGGGGTGTGGGTATGATCCCTGGTCAGGGAGCTGAGATCCCACATGCCTTGCAGCCAAAAAACCGAAACATAAAACAGAAGCAGTATTGAGACAATTTCAATAAAGACTTTAAAAATGGTCCGTATCAAAAAAATCTCTAAAAACAAGTCTTGACCACTGACGCATCAGCATAAATGTGAATTCAAGCTCTGAAACTATTTTGTGGCAGCAAATAAATATATTTTAGGCAGAAGCCTCTCAAGAATATGGTATACATTTGATAGAAATCTAGGCGAAAAAAATAGCTGGTGGAATGTGGGAGAACTTCTTATTGTGTGCAGTGGGTAAACAAGAAAGGTTCTGAAATTAGGCTTCTATTTATTAGTTATGTCACTTTGAGTAAATGATTTGGCCTTTTCAAAATTCAGTTTCTTCATCGCGAAGATGGGAATACCTCATAGGGTTGTCATGAGGATTAAATAAGTTATTACACGTGAAACACTTAGAAAAGTGCCTGGTACTCAATAAATGATATCAGAAGAGGTAGTACCAATGTGGAATATATGTTTTATCCATTTGTTGGCTAATGGGCATACCAATGCTTAACTCAGGAGAAAGCTGAACAGTAGTAGACATTTAGTTTCAGGAACCTTGCACTCCTAAGCAGATATTTCCACTTATACAGACTCCATAAATTCTGATTATGTGACTTTATAATGGACAGATTTAAACTATCGTTGAAATCGATTGTCTATTAAGCACTATTATTATATACCTAGGAAATATTGCTCTTGGTACAAAACATCTACTCTTCCACTTAAAAATAAGCAAATAAACAATTGCCAAGGAACATGGCATATCAGGCACATTTATAAACCAAATGTGCCATTCCCCTGTCAGCATATTTTAGTAAGTGACAATAGCATCCATAAATTACTTATGTGCTGTTTTTGCACATAGAAAGTGAACCCCTTATCATAAAAGGGCCATCCACATTTTAGCAAAATTTTATAATACTGTGACTATACATTCAGGGAAAGTAAACAAATTTAACACTCCACATAACATGCAGAGAAGCTCTTTATGTTTCTGCTGGGTGATGAGGTTAATCGCCAAAGAGGATGACTTAACAAACAACGTGCATTGTGTATACCCTGCCTGTGCCTGAAATCAGAAAAAGTTTGGAGTTTTTCATCACTTGAGCTTTGGACCCTGTACTTTCAGAAGCATTTTCAGTACTCAGCTCTCCAGTGCACTCCAGTGCACTCTGAGCAGCACATCAATGAAATGAGCAATCTTCCCCAGCTAGAGGTCACGCTTCACAGGCTTGAGAGTGTCCAGGCATATGCCAGCCAGCAAAGAAATAAAGGCACAATGATTGGAACAGCACAGAGACAAAAATAAGTTTGATTTTCAACTTGGGGTCCTCAGGAAGTGCAATAGCATGACCTCTACAAAGGTGTGATTCTGCTGCATAACTGAGTAATACTAGAGATCTAGGGAGATAAAATGAGGAAGAATGAAAATGGTCAGTGAAAATGAACAACTTGGTAGCTGCTATTTTTCTGTGGATCTACAAAAGCTTTTCAAGGGTAGAACTGATGAGAAGATGGCAAAAATGATCCAGAGGATATCTCAAGTAGCCTTTCTTTGAATATAGTACAGTTCAAGAAAAGCCTGGAACACTTAAGTGATGCCCCAGGCTTTGGACTTACCTACACACTTACTTACTAACTTACCTGTTCATGCCCATAGTATGCTGCAATGTGCAGTGGAGTGAAAAAAACTGCATCTTGAACATTGACATTAGCTCCATGTTGCAGAAGCACATCAGCAGCCTGGATAAGAAAGAGCTAGGTTAGGAGATTCACTGGGGGCATCTGTCCAACAAATTTATTTTACAATTAAAATGTATTAATACAACTAGTCTCTAGGAGTCACCATTCTAAAACACAGTATTTTTCCATCTCCCTTCTCTGAAATCTCCAATGGCTTGCTTTTGCCTAGAAAATAAAAGCCAAGCTGCTTACTATGGTATTCAAGGTTCTCTCAATCTGATGGTATCCTTTAAAATGTACTTTCCATGACTCTCTTTCATAAACCCAACTGTACAATCAAACTGCACTCCATTTTCCACTTCTCTGAGTCTTTGTTCACATTATTTCCTCAGTCAGAAGTTCCCTTCTGCCCAATCTACAGATATTTAAACCCAAGCTAAATGTCATCTCCTCCAATATTTCTTTACTTTCCCTCCATTTGTTGCCAAATTATTTGCTAAAATTGTCTTTCTTCCTTTTACATCTCACTCAACTTTCTTTCATACTATTTAGAACATTTACAAACATATACATGCCTTATCACCCTTATTAAAGACCAAATTCTTTAAGGACAAAATGTGTACCAAATTCATCTATATAATCCTACTCTAGCATGTTGCCACGAAAATAGTTATCATTCAATAAAAATTTGTTGAATGAATGAGTGATTAAAACAAACAAACAAAAAAAAACTAGCAGGAGCCATCGATCAAATGCCTTCATGGAAAGGCACAGACTGCCAACAAACCTGCTGACCCTTTAGATTGATTCTATCAAAGACTCATCTCCAAGCCTCTTTTCTCTAGAAAACTGATTGAAGTCATTTCCTCCAGATGTGTTCTTTTTCACTGTAAATTTTTCTAATGTACTCTCTGTTCTTTAGTTGGTAAAATAATATACATTTGGGGAAATTTTCAAAAGTCTGTTAGTCTTAGAAGAGAGAACATGAAGCTGGGATCAAAGAGCTCAAGGAACATCTGTTCCCACACCTCTTCTCTTCTATGCCTCCATCCTAAGTTGAAGGCATAAATGGTAACTGGAGTGCCTCTGTCTCACTCCAAAACATAGAAAGATAGGTTCCACTCTCCCATTTTAAAGGTAAAGACACTGAGCCTCAAGGAGGCTTTTTAACCTATCTGAGGTCATACAATTAATAAGAAGCAGAACTGAAATTCAAATTTAGGCTTCTTTGAAGTTTCTTTCCATCAGATCCTTCCTGTGACCTTATCACTTTAACACTAACCTTTAAGCAAATGAACTAGCTGAATCAATCTCAGGTAAAATGAAGCTTTCCGTCAGTAGAAGCTTGTTCGATTCAGCTTTGTAGATTCAGCTTGGAATTTAATGCTGGAACCATTTATATCAAATGTCTGCTATCTTAGACTTCATATGCCTGTGAGTTCAATCTTGGGAACGTTTAAAGGAGGTCACATGTGATCAAGGTAAATGGAGCTTTTTACAAATTCTCTTATTTTAAACATAGCATAAAATAAAGTAGACAGCATGAATTTTTATTGTACAAAGGATTCTCAAATGTTAACATATAGACCCAATTTCTTAGGCATGGTTCCAGAACTTACTTTCATTCTAAAAGATAAGGGCTCTTAGTCCAATGTAATTTTTTCCTAAGTTTGCACTTATCCAGTTATTCAGAAGGTCAATCTTTTGGCTCAATATTCATTAATTATGAAGTGTTGGCCTTCTGAGAAACTGTCAAAATGTAAGATTTAATGAAACCACACAGAGTCATTATTGAACTGTAGGTTTTAGTTAGTTTGTTTTAAAATTCAAGAAAATAGTTAACCATTGAGAGCAATGTACACTGGAATTATCTGAATAATTTCACGGGATATTTATATACATTTAATGCATCTATTGGTTCTTATGATATTTCAAGTCATGATAGGGAGTATATCTCCTACCAATTTTATAGGGATACAATGTATCATGATATACAAATATGCTTGTCATTGTGGTGAAGATAAACACACTCATATTAATGCTTAGGCTGGAACATATATCTATTAAATAATTTTAATCATGCTTCCCCTAATCTAGAACCTGAAAGAGTGGGTAGATCAATTTCATCTCCTTTCCACTACATGAAGTCCCATGAAGTCCCAAACTGAATTGCTTTTATTCACCACTATGCTAAAAATATAATAGGCATCCAGATAATTATTGAATTGGACTGTATTTCTAGTTAAAAAATAAGAATACATATCTACTAGTCATAAAGGAATTTAAACATTAACAATAGGACCCAAATATATGATAGAAAATTTTTAAATAGTTCAACGTACACATTTATTGATCCTTTACTCTGAATTAAACTTTAGCAAATCCCAAGTGCCTGCTCCATGCCAGGAACTGTCACTGGCATTTTTACATACATTGTCTCATTAAGTTTTCTGCTGGCCATAAAATTCTGTTGTATTAAATAATTTTGAGAAAATCCATAGTTTTGATTTTTGTCCCCCCAAAAAATAACAAAACTACTAGTCAAACTGTATACTAGAAAAAAGTCTTATCACAGAAAGGATGTCTTAATAATCTTTAAATTAAAAAAAAAGAACTTTATCATACTTATATTTGTATAAATTATATATATATATATATATATATATATATATATATATATATATTATTAAAGAACCAAGATTCAAAATTCAGTTCAGTTCAGTCGCTCAGTCGTGTTTGACTCTTTGAGACCCCATGAACCGCAGCACACCAGGCCTCCCTTTCCATCACCAACTCCTGGAGTTCACCCAAACTCATGTCCATTGAATCAGTGATGCCATCCAACCATCTCATCCTGTCTTCCCCTTCTCCTCCTGCCCTCAATCTTTCCCAGCATCAGGGTCTTTTCAAAGGAGTCATCTCTTTGCATCTGGTGGCCAAAGTATTGGAGTCTCAGCTTCAACATCAGTCCTTCCAAAGAACACTCAGGACTGATCTCCTTTAGGATGGACTGGTTGGATCTCCTTGCAGTCCAAGGGACTCTCAAGAGTCTTCTCCATCACAATAGTTCAAAAGTATCAATTCTTCAGCCCTCAGCTTTCTTTATAGTCCAACTCTCATATCCATACATGGCTACTGGAAAAACCGTAGCCTTGACTAGGCGAACCTTTGTTGGCAAAGTATTGTCTCTGCTTTTTAATATGCTGTCTAGGTTGGTCATAACTTTCCTTCCAAGGAGTAAGCGTCTTTTAATTTCATGGCTGCAGTCACCATCTGCAGTGATTTTGGAGCCCTAAAAAAGAACATCCACCACTGTTTCCAGTGTTTCCCCATCTATTCACCACGAAGTGATGGGACCAGATGCCATGATCTTAGTTTTTTGAAGGTTGAGGTTTTAAGCCAGCTTTTTCACTCTCCTCTTTCACTTTCATCAAAAGGCTCTTTAGTTCCTCTTCACTTTCTGCCATAAGGGTGGTGTCATCTGCATATCTGAGGTTATTGCTATTTCTCCAGGCAATCTTGATTCCAGCTTGTACTTCTTCCAGCCCAGCATTTCTCATGATGTACTCTGCATATAAGTTAAATAAGTAGGGTGACAATATACAGCCTTGATATTCGGTTATTCTTTATTGATGAAACGAATAAGCATGACAGTGTCTGTCACAAAGTCATTGTTTTATGAGCACAAAAAATGGGTTACAGCTCTTTGTTTTGATAGGAAAAGAATTACTATACATTACACACTAAAAATATTTCCATTTGCTAGTTGACTTCTCAAAATATCCAAGTAGAATCTCTACAATTTCCAGGTTGTAATTTAAATACTTGTTTGAACATTCTGCTCTTTCTTCCTAGAAAGTTTCTGTTTTCTTTCTTTGACTGTAGTATACCTAGTCTCAAGGCCAAGCTCAGTTCCCAGGTCCTCTGAGAACTTTTCACAAATACTTTACTGTATTAAACATTTCTTTCTCTAAATGCTTATATTATTTATCCTCACAACTTAATCTTTTCATTAATTATCACTGTGTGTAAACCACTATTATACAAAAATTAATTAAACTATTTTTATCATGTTCTGAACTTGTCTCAATGAAGTATAGGAAGTTTTGATTCCAGATTAAGAAGGATTTTTCACCTGAGACACTGGGATTTAATCCTTCTAACTAAAAGAGTTATACCTTATCATTTTAAATTCCGGAGATTTAAAAAGTAATGCCTACAAGAGAAAGGTCCTCATTGTTCTTATTTGCTGAATGTTTCTGCTACAGTATGACTTTAACTTATTGACTTGCACTCAACTGACTTCTGACTCTGAACTTCATCTTATGAAAATCATTGACAATGATGAAGAAGAAAGAAATGACTACATCAATAGGAGCTAAATATCTCATGAAAGAGAAAGTAAAGTAAGGTAAATTCTATATGGGATAAAATGGCAATCAATCAGAGCTGAAATTCCTAAAATTAAATATAAGTGTTTTATACCTAGTAGACTTTCCAATAAATATCTACACTTTGAAATTAAGTTTTTCTTTGCTTTATTTAAAGTGATATCTCATTTCTTGTGACTTCTTTGGGGTCTCCCTCAAATTCATACTTACACTGATGTTTTCCTTAGGATTTATAGTTTGTTTAAAGCCACAGTTTTCTCTTCTATAGATCTTTATCTAACCTTTACTATTGAGACTTATAGAGAACAGAATAATGAATCTCTTTTGGGATAATACCCACTTCCATTTAGTAGAAAATCTGTATTAACAAAGTTTTAGAAGAAAATGTTTTTGAAAGATTATGCCTCAGGAACTCAAAATGATCCCAAAGATTTTAATATGCAAGTTGATTTAGATCTGAAATTTTTCAATGCTTCCAGTTCTAACTTTCAATGTGTGTGCTCAGTCACTCAGTCGTGTTCAATTCTTTGCCACCCCATGGGCTATAGCCTAAAAGATTCTTCTGTCCATGGAATTTTCCAGACAAGAATACTGATCGGGTTGTAATTTCCTTCTCCGGGGGATCTTCCTGACCCGGGGACAGAATCCACATCTCTTGTGTTTAACTTTCAATAACCCACTCTAATTGTGTCCCATTGAACAATTACCCTCTCTTCTAAACTTTTCATTGTTTTTCAAGAGTAGTCTACATCTTTTATTGACATAGTCTCACCTCTTAGTCACTCCTCAGCCCACCTATAGTCTGGCTTCAGATCAGAATTTCCAAACTTCAGGGAAATTTCTTTGGAAAATGACATCAAAGATCGCCCAACTGTCAATTCCAATATATATCCTTGGGTCTTTTCCTTATTTTAATATTTCTCCAGCATTTCTTACTATTTGTCTTCTCCTTAAGATCCTATCCTTCCTTAGACTGACTGACATAATGATCTTTGAGTTTGATCCCTACCTCTCTGCCAGCTTTTTATTGTCCTTCTCTAGAGGTGACTCTGGAGAAGGAAATGGCAACCCACTCCAGTGTTCTTGCCTGGAGAATCCCATGGACAGAGAAGCCTGGTAGGCTGCAGTCCATGGGGTCGCACAGAGTCAGACACAACTGAAACGACTTGGCAGAGGTGACTCTCTGTTTATCTCTTAAGTGTTTCTTCGGTGTTGCTTTTTTATCATTAACATTATATTGCCTCCTGATTTCCTTTGTCTGCTTTAATTGCTTTGAATTAATTAAGATAATACATGGAAATCATTTAGGACAAAACTTGGTAACCTAAGAGGAAGTGTTCAGTGGTAGTTATTAGCTATCTTGCCTTAAACATTCTCTAGTTGATTTTATCTATCACGATTGCTACTACTGCTGCTACTATTACTAATACTGGTACTATTTCTACAACACACATACACAAACAAACACACACACACTTCTCTCTCCAGAGGCATGTATTTTACCGATTCCTCCAATATGGGGTCTACCTTACTTAGCAACTCAGAATTTGATTATATGGGCACTTCTCAGGTGGCTCAGTGGTAAAGAATCTGCCTGCCACTGCAGGAGATGCAGGAGATGTGGGTTTGATCCCTGGGTCAGGAAAATCCCCTGCAGTAGGAAATGGCATTCCAGTATTCTTGCCTGGAAAATTTCATGGAGAGAGGAGCCTGCTGGGATACAGTCCATGGGGTTGCAAAGAGTTGGACACAACTGAGCAACTGAGCAGCAGCAGCAGACTGCTTATATATTTCCCCTGTTTCCCAATTACTTTTACTCTGGGTTCATTTCAATGATTTCATCTTTATCACTTGCCCTTTGCTTTTTGGTAATGTGAATGAAGTATTAGAATGTGTGCTTTGAGAATGTTGTTATTTAGTTGCTCAGTTGTGTTTGATTTTTTTGCAACGCCATGGACTGTAGCCCAGCAGGCTCTTCTGTCCATGGGCTTTCCCAGGCAAGAATACTAGAGTGGGTTTCCTTTTCCAGAGGATCTTCACAACCCAGGAATTGAACCTGCGCCTCCTGTATTGCAGGCAGATTCTTTATGACTGAGTCACTACGGAAGCCCATCTATGAGCTAAATAAGGATATCTCATTTAATTCTCACAACAATCTCATGGCACTGTTACTAATAATCCCATTTTAAAAATAGGAAAAATAAAGTTAAGAATTACACAGTCTTAAGGAAAAGCACCAAAATTTAAACTTGAATCTATAGAAGTCCAAAGAATCATACTACTCCACAGTGTTTTTCTTCTTACATGTGCTATTATTTGGGGGCAGCCTATAATTCCTTGACACCTCAGACAGTTCTATACAGGATATAGTCCTTGGTTGATATTCTTCAAGGATTTTCAAGGACATCTGTGTAGCCAGTATATCAATAAGTATGATTCTGACTTTGTAATTGCTTGCAGATGACTGAAAAAAATAAAGTTAAAAGTTATTCTAAGTAGATGTTATATGGTAGGTATCTTGAAGAGTCATATATACTATGACAAGAATTTTAGAATTTTTCCTGAATTTTTTCCATAGAGGGTTTTACCAACAGATTTCCAACAAGAGCAAAGTATATTCTGATTTGCACCTTAAAAAGATCCTTCTGGTAACAGTATAGCAAACAGACTGAAGAGACAGCAAACTAGAAGCAGAGTGACCAGCTAGCAGGGCTCAGCAGCCAGCTAAAACGACAGGGATAAGGATAAAAGTGATCTAGCAGATAAAAATGAGGTAGTAGTAGTATCCAAGAGATGGAGAATGGGTTTTAGAGATATTAAGATGATACAATTGCACGACTCAGCATATTGGGGGTGGGGAGGGATGATGGAAGTTATTAGCAAATGATGACTATAAAGGAGGAAGACGATAAGGGGAAATAAGCATGAGGGTAAAACTGTGTCTAATTTGCGAATTTAAAAAGTAGGAACATCACCCATAGTTTCTCTCAGGTTAATCACTTAACATATTTAGTTTCTTCTAGTTCCCTTTAGCAATTCATTGTGAGCTTATCCAACACCACAGCTGTTTCAGCTGGGGTTGATCCCTCAATCAAAATGCAAACATATTTCCTGAGTTTTTAAACAACTACCCAAAGCTATGCCAATTAAAAATACCAATAATTGCTTATCCATTTATATTTAAGGCTTCATTACCTAGCATTTTAGATCATAACATTGCTTTAGATTTAAAATAAGCACTTCTTTTGATTTTATGCTCTATTTTCTGTAAAATTTTTTAGCTGTATATATACTGACTTCTCTATACCCATTACAACTGTTAAGTGAGAGCTCCCTATCATATAGTTACAGAGGTTTATCATTTAAAACACTAACTGAATATTTTTGTAAAGACTTTTTATTTTACCTGACATAGCTCTAATTAAATATTTGAGTACAAAAACTTACTGGAAAATAGTTTCTTCAGGCTGTCACGGAAATGAGGTTCTCTTATGTAATCTTTCTCTTATTATCTCAGGTTAAAATTAAATCTGGTCTGAAAATTACTTGGAAAATGATTCCACAAGATAACATTATTAAAGAAATTAAAGGGACACTCCATATTCTTCATATGTTGTAGAAATAGAGCTTAAAGGTATATCAACTTATATACATAAAGTAAAAGAATTCCATTGATTATATAAATCTATAGCTTCTCAGGAAATTGTAATAATATAAATAGAAAAGCTGGTGGATGAAGAGTGATGAGAAGCTGTGAGGTCAAGGCTGGAGCTACAAGTGGGATCATTTTAGAGAAGTAATAATTGAAGTTAGGCGATAACACCAGTTCCATAGGTAAAAGGAGATACTTGAGGGATATTTATGGCTAAAAAGTGGGAAATAATGGAGCCAGCAAAGGAAAGAGAAGAGTCATCCATGAAAGAAAAGGAGAACAAAGGAATGCTTGTTAAGGAAGCCCATGGAAGAGAAATTCTAAAGAAAAGACAGGCTAAATTTTCTGAGCCTTCCAGCTAATCGTCATCTTGCTGTGCTATTTTCTTTCTTACATATATTCTTTTTTGCAGCATTTCCTTATGTGAGGGTCTTATTTTAAAATCCCTGGCTGAGAAAACAGGCTTTCAATGTTTATGTGTTATGAATACATCATGTTCTATGCATTTCAAAAGCCACAATTTTTTTCCTTATGAGATTTATTTTTATAGCTTGCCAAAGGTCCAGCATTTTTTGGCTATACTGCAATTGTAGAGACTTGAAAACTGTAGTACAAGTTAGGCTCCCTCTCATGGATGGTTTTCCTTATACTGCCTATACCCTGGACATTGTAATCTGACAAAGAATTTGCTCATGACCTGTCCTGCAGCCCAAGACACCTACTGAAATCATGTAATTTGCCTGTACTTGAAAAATAAACTTCTAAATTACAGTTTGAAGGTGATTTGCAGTCAACTAATAGAACATAAAACCTACTCCTTAAAACAAACAAACAAACAAAAATAAACTATTATACATCAAAAAAAAAAAACTAATAGAACATAGTTCAGTTCAGTTCAGTTAAGTCGCTCAGTCATGTCTGACTCTTTGCGACCCCATGAATCACAGCACGCCATGTCTCCCTGTCCATCACCAACTCCTGGAGTTTACCCAAACTCATATCCATCGAGTCGGTGAAGCCATCCAGCCATCTATCCTCTGTTGTCCCCTTCTCCTTCTGTCCTCAATCTTTCCCAGCATCAGGGTCTTTTCCAATGAGTCAGCTCTTCACATGAGGTGCCCAAAGTACTGGAGTTTCAGCTTTAGCATCAGTCCTTCCAATGAACACCCAGGACTGATCTCCTTTAGGATGGACTGGTTAGATCTCCTTGCAGTCCAAGGGACTCTCAAGAGTTTTCTCCAACACCACAGTTCAAAAGGACCACATAAAGATTTTGGCTCTTAGATAAAAATGATTAATAAGAATCTTCCTAAAAATTATTTCAAAGATCAATTTATTTCCACCAGCAGGGATTTAAAAAAGACAACAGCTAACTCTCAGGTTCAGGGGTTAGTCCTGTTTCAAGCACATTCTACAGAATGTTTAGGGCTTCCCTTTTTGAGCTTCCTCATTAAATAAGGCAGAAAACATTATTTGATGAACTGCAAGATATGAACTTAAGTAATCAATTATATCCTATAGGCTCTGTATTTAACAACATAATTAAAAATGTTGGTCTGCAATAACTTAGAATAAGTGACACAATAATATTGGTAAATCCAGTCATAAAAATATTTTAGCCGATTATGAAACAGTATGTATTGACTGGTATACAGATCAATTATAGATAATTTTCTTTCTAGATAAGTTTATTAAAAGAATATCCATCATTCAGTCAGAGACCTATTATCAGGACAGAAAGCAGAAGGAATAATGGCGGTAACTATTAAAGTAAGTTAAACTAAGATAAACACACGGAGACTAATAATTGAAGCCTACAATGAAAATGAAAAAAGTGCAATACCAAGTATGCCTGTCAGTTTCAGACACAGAAAGGGCTATGGAATAATGTGGGTGAGACTCAAGCCCAGACTTCTAATTGTTTCACATGGGTAGTAAATAGCAGAACCTGGATACA
This sequence comes from Bubalus kerabau, assembly GCF_029407905.1. Taxonomy (NCBI): domain Eukaryota; kingdom Metazoa; phylum Chordata; class Mammalia; order Artiodactyla; family Bovidae; genus Bubalus; species Bubalus kerabau. Next base: position 70,940,236 of record NC_073629.1, read on the forward strand.
AATAAACCTAGGCAGTTTGATTCCAGAGACCACATACCTAATGACTAGTCTATATATTATATATTGATATCCCTCGAAGCTCAGTTCGTAAAGAATCCATTTGCAGTGCAGGAGTCCGCCTGCAATGCAGGAGATCAGGTTTGATTACTGGTTTGGGAAGATCCCCTGGAGAAGGAAATGGCAACCCATCCCAGCATTCTTGTCTGGAGAATCCCATGGACAGAGGAGCTTGGAGGGCTACAGTCCATGGGGTTGCAAAAGTTGGACATGACTTAGAAACTACACCACCACCACATATATTATACTGCTGTAGCCAAAAAACATTACTCTAGAATCCCAGTTTCTCTAACATTTCAAACATTTTTCAAACTTTTACTTAATGAACTCAGCACAAGTACTCAGCAGGGGCACTATGATAGAATTGGCTTGGGTGGCTCCTGGATGTAGGAGGCATGAGCTTATAACTCCTTCCTTTCTCCTTGAATAAGCTCCAAGGTACCTCTGGAATGCTAGACATCCTGAAAGTACATACTGGAAATAACTGTTCAACAAAAGAGTTGCTAGTTTGGGGAAAATAGAATTGTCACCACATTTACCTGCTAGTCATTTTTGATTCTAAGCAAAAGACAGGGTCAAATAATATAAGTATAGAATCATGCCAAGTTTCCTGGGTTAATAGAGCTCTTCTCTTCCAGACATAATTTATAATCCCCCTATAAATCCATCTACGTATACATTTGTTATCATCTTCGAGAAAATATAAGTGGCATTGCTATCTATGAGGCTAACTTGTTCCCTTGAATGTGGGAATGATATTTCTCATGAATATTAATAGAAAATGACAAAAGTTATGGAATGTCACTTCCAAGATTAGGTTACAAAAAGACTGTGACTTCATCTCACTTACCCTACCTTGATCTCTCCATGACTCTCTCTGATGGAAACCAGATGTCTCATTATGAGCTTTCCTAAGAATAGCATCACATGGTAAGGTCCTGGTGTCTCTAGATAATAGCCAGAGAGGACCAAAACCTGCCAACAGCTACAAGAGTGAGCACAAAAGAGGACTCTCTTCATTCAGTCCTTAAGAAGACTGCAGACCCATTAGAAACCTTGTAAGAGATACTAAGCCAGGGGACCTTACCTCTCAGCTAAGGTATCCTGAGATTCCTAAGCTACAAAAATGGCAAGATAAAAAATGTTTACTGTTTTAAGCCATAAAGTTTTGAGATAAATTTTTTATGCAGCAAAAGTTAGCTGATATATGGTTGTGTCTCTCAATTTATTACTAAAAAATCCAAGTCACAACTGACATCGATATTAAATAGTTAAATAGGCCACTTCTGAATATCAAGAGGAACAACAGTTCAAATCAGCAAATATTTATGAGAGCCTAAGTTTTCTAAGCACTGTGCTAGTTTCTGGGGATCAAAGATAAATTAATTTTTCAAAAGTAATACATAGGTCAGTGGAAGAAACAAAACAAAATGATTATGATATAAAGCAGAATAAAAATAATTTGATATGAGATAATACATGGACTAATATAACAAAAGAAAGGCTCTATCAAAAAAAAAGAAGTTATAAATTAGTTCTGTAAAGACAGAGAAACCTATATCTGGGAGGGTACCTGGAAACTGAAATAGAAGTTGCTAAGTGGAAAAGGGAAGATAAATTAATTCATTCATCCCTCAAACTTATTTGATCATCCAGTAGTAACAGGCACAGAACATATGTTTGCCAAATTCTACTATTTCTTAAAATCTAGTTCAAATTCTACTCACCTCTTGAAATCTTTTTAGACTTCCACGTTCATTGAATTCATCACTGAGACAAATTATTACATACCCCAATATCTTTAGAATTACCTTGAGGCTTTATAAGAATGTATTACAGATACCCTCTTAGGAATTATTGAATCCGATTCCCTAGATACTAAAAATTCCCTAGATACTAAAAAAAAGCTTCTTAGAGATTTTCTCTTGCATCCAATATGGAGTAACAAGGAGTATTCCAGAGAAGCTAAGGTAGCTAGAGTTCACAAGAGAGAGTACCAGAAACAAGAGAGTTGAATAAAGAGAGAAATACAAAGACCTGGAGAAGGTTCCCTTAGAGGATAAAGCTGAGCACTGAGTAGTGTGTGCTTGTGAGGCAACTACTGCTGACTGGGAAAAGAACCAATGAAGATTAGTGATAATTATGTCCAGTGCTCACACAAGTCCAGGGATAATGCCTAGGCTCATCACCCAGACTGGAAATGCTCCTGATTCACTGAGTGACTGAACTGAACTGAAACAGTTTGTAAGCTTCTTAAAAAATTATACATAAACCTACCAAATGATCCAGCTTTTCTACTCTTAAGATTTGTTAAAAGTAAATAAAAGCACATATCCATATGAAGACTTGTACAGAAATCTTCCTTGCAGCTTTACTTGAAATTCCTAAAAACTGGAAACAACTCAGATGTCCATCAACAGGTAGATAAACACTGTGGTATATCCAAACAATGCAATACCACCTATTGACTAGACATCTTATTTGATCATTTATCATGTAATTGACATTTAAACTTTACACATTTAAGGATCTTCAACCCTCCACTTCCAATTCTATACACACACATAATATTCCCCCATTGTTCCCCATCACAATGAACTGGAAATTATTTATCCAGTTGCTGATACCAGAAACCTATGAGTTTTTGTGGACACCATCATCTCCTGTACCCCCTCATATATAATCCATCAGTAGATTAATTTAATTTTACCCTTTACATTTTTGCAAATCTGCTCTTGTCTCTGCATATCTACTAATACCACCCATACTCAAGCAATAATTATAGATTATTGACTCCAAATACATCTGCTTGCATAAATTCTTCAAATTCAGTTGATTTTAAACATTGTACCTAGAATTATTCTATCAGAATGCAAATTTGATCATGTTACCACTTCTCAAAGGCTTTTCATTGTTCTCAGGAGAGAGAGAGAGAGAGAGAGAACTCCTTGACACAGTTTGTCATCCAACCCAGGGAGATTTTGAGAGTAAAAGAGGTATTCACTTAAAGAATAAAGGGAGCTTTGATCAACAATATGATCAGGGATTTTCCTGAAGAATCAGGAATATAATATCACTCTACAAATAAGTCTATTGGGCACCTGACCCATAACCTTTTTCTCCTTGTTTTTCGTTTTCCACCCATCCCCTAGGTCTCTTAGCTCCATACACACACATTATGGTCTTGTTGCTGTACTTCCTATAGTCAGACAGTTTTAATATATATGATTTCCTCTTCCTGGAAAGCTCTCTCTGTGTCTCAACTTCTCATCTGTAAAGTGGAAATGAGTTTGCCTATTTTGAAGGGCTTTTTAAAGGATTAAGAGTTAATATATGCAACACTGAAAGTAGGAAGTCAAGAAATACCTGGAGTAATGGGCAAATGTGGCCTTGGAATACAGAATGAAGCAGGGCAAAGGCTAACAAAGTTTTGCCAAGAGAATGCACTGGTCACAGCAAACACCCTCTTCCAACAACACAAGAGAAGACTCTACACATGAACATCACCAGATGGTCAATATCAAAATCAGATTGATAATATTGTTTGTAGTCAAAGATGGAGAAGCTCTAAACAGTCAGCAAAAACAAGACCGGGAGCTGACTGTGGCTCAGATCAAGAATTATTACCAAATTCAGAGTTAAATCGAAGAAAATACAGAAAACCACTGGACCATTCAGGTATGACCTAAATCAAATCCTTTATGACTATATAGTGGAAGTGACAAATAGATTAAAGGGATTAGATCTGATAGACGGAGTGCCTGAGGAACTATGGAATGAGGTTCATGACATTGTACAGGAGACAGCGATCAAGACCATCCCCATGGAAAAGAAATGCAAAAAAGCAAAATGGCTGTCTGAGGAGGCTTTACAAATAGTTGAGAAAAGAAGAGAAGTGAAAAGCAAAGGAGAAAAGGAAAGATATATGCATTTGAATGCTGAGTTCCAAAGAAGAGCAAGGAAAGATAAGAAAGCTTTACTTACTGATCAATGCAATGAAATAGAGGGAAACAATAGAATGGGAAAGACTAGAGATCTCTTCAAGAAAATTAGAGATACCAAGGGAACTTTTCATGCAAAGATGGGTACAATGAAGGGCAGAAATAGTATGAACCTAACAGAAGCAGAGGATATTAAGAAGAGGTGGCAAAAATACATGGAAGAACTATACAAAAAAGATTTCCCAACCTAGATAATCATGATGGTGTGATCACTCACCTAGAGCCAGACATCCTGGAATGCAAAGTCAAGTGGGCCTTAGGAAGCATCACTACAAGCAAAGCTAGTGGAGGTGATGGAATTCTATTTCAAATCCTAAAAGGTGATGGAATTACATCTATTTCAAATCCTAAAAGATGATGCTATGAAAGTGCTGCACTCAATATGTCAGCAAATTTGGAAAACTCAGCAGTTGCCACAGGACTGGAAAAGGTCAGTTTTCATTCCAATCCCTAAGAAAGGCAATGCCAAAGAATACTCAAACTTCTGCACAATTTCACTCATCTCACACGCTAGTAAAATAATGCTCACAATTCTCCAAGTCAGGCTTCAACAGTACATGAACTGTGAACTTCCAGATGTTCAAGCTGCATTTAGAAAAGGCAGAGGAACCAGAGATCAAATTGCCAACATTTGTTGGTTCATCAAAAAAGCAAGAGAATTACAGAAAAAATATCTATTTCTGCTTTATTGACTATGCCAAAGCCTTTGGCTATGTGGATGACAAAAAACTGGAAAATTCTTCAAGAGATGGGAATACCAGACCAGCTGACCTGCCTCCTGAGAAATATGTATGCAGGTCAAGAAGCAACAGTTGGAACTGGACATGGAACAACAGACTGGTTCCAAATAGGAAAAGGAGTATGTCAAGGCTGTATATTGTCACCCTGCTTATTTAACTTATAGGCAGAGTAAGTACATCATGAGAATTGCTGGACTGGAGGAAGTACAAGCTGGAATCAAGATTGCCGGGAGAAATATCAATAACCTCAGATATGCAGATGACACCACCCTTATGGCAGAAAGTGAAGAAGAACTAAAGAGCCTCTTGATGAAAGTGAAAGAAGAGAGTGAAAAAGTTGGCTTAAAACTCAACATTCAGAAAACGAAGATCATGGTATCTGGTCAAATCACTTCATGGCAAATAGATGGGAAAACAGTGGAAACAGTGCCAGACATTCTCTTTTGGGGCTCCAAAATCACTGCAGATGGTGACTGCAGCCATGAAATTAAAAGATATTTGATCCTTGGAAGAAAAGTTATGACCCACCTGGACAGTATATTGAAAAAGAGACACATTACTTTGCCAACAAAGGTCCGCCCAGTCAAAGCTATGGTTTTTCCAGTAGTCATGTATGGATGTGAGAGTTGGACCATAAAGAAAGCTTAGCACTGAAGAATTGATGCTTTTGAACTGTGGTGTTGTATAAGACTCTTGAGAGTCCCTTGGACAGCAAGGAGATTTAACCAGTCCATCCTAAAAGAAATCAGTCCTGAATATTCATTAGAAGGACTGATGCTGAAGCTGAAACTCCAATACTTTGGCCACTTGATGTGAATAAATGACTCCTTTGAAAAGACCCTGATGCTGGGAAAGATTGAAGGCAGGCAGAGAAGGGGGTGACAGAGGATGAGATGGTTGGATGGCATCACCAACTCAATTGACAATAATTTGAGTAAACTCCGGGAGTTGATGATGGACAGGGAGGTTTGGGGTGCTGCAGTTCATGGGGTCACAAAGAGTCAGACACGACTGAGCATCTGAACTGAACTGAACACTGAAAGTAGCCACTATTGCTCCCACAGCTACTGTCAGGTTTATTTCCTCTTTTTACTTGCTAAGGAGACTCAATGGAAAAGACCCTGATTCTGGGAAAGATTGAGAGCATGAGAAGAAGGGGATAACAGAGGATGAAACAGTTGGATGGCATCGTCGACTCAATGGACATGAGTTTGAACAAACTCTGGGAGATAGTGAAGGTCAGGGAAGTCTGGCGTTGCAAAGAGTTGGACATGACTGAGTGACTGAACAACAACTTGGTAAACATTTACTGAGGTCTTGGGTTATAAGCCAAATTATCAGTTCCTCAGAGATTCTCTCCTAACCTCAACTGAGTATGGGCATATTCATTTAGGAAATGCTAATTGTGTGTCTCCTATAGGCCAGACAGGCCTTGTGCTTGGAATTGAGGACAACAGAGAGAAAATGAACAGCTACAAAGACTATGTTTTTTTGAGCTTAAAATTTAGCACAGGAGACATACAGTAAACCAAAGGAGATAAAGATAGGCTATTATATAGTGACCAGTGCTGGAAAGAAATAAAGAAGTAAATAAAGGAGTGCCAGAGCTTTGAAAAAACACATAATCTGGGGAAAACTTATTGAGAAAATTACATTTAAACTAGGATCTTAAGAAGATAGGGAGTAAGATATTCGGTTAGTAAAAGTTAAAAAAAGCGGTTTAGACCTGACAGAGCAGTGCAAAGGACCTAAGGCAGTGCATGATGCCTTGTATGTCTAAGGAACTTAAAGTTGAAAAACAACAAATAAGAAAATGATGAAAATTACAGTTTCTGAAATTCTAAATGAAATAAAATTTAAAAGGCTCACTCAGGCTTTCTTGTCTGAAAAGGCTGAGGGGGAAAGGACAGAGGGAGGGGGATCAAATTACCCTCTTTTAGTTCAAGATCCAGGCTGACATTCACAGCTTTTCTCACAGAGGCAATTTTGTTTGTGTGATTTTTTTTGATTGCCTGTGTTTTCCACTAGACTGCAAGCTCTGTGAGGCCAGGTTTTACACATCATTAAATTACCAGTGTCAGATACAGACCTTGGAATCTATTACTTCCTTCAGATCAGATCAGATCAGTTGCTCAGTCATGTCCAACTCTTTGCGACCCCATGAATCGCAGCACGCCAGGCCTCCCTGTCCATCACCAACTCCCGGAGTTCACTCAGACTCACGTCCATTGAGTCAGTGATGCCATCCAGCCATCTCATCCTCTGTCATCCCCTTTTCCTCCTGCCCCCAATCCCTCCCAGCATCAGAGTCTTTTCCAATGAGTCAACTCTTCGCATGAGGTGGCCAAAGTACTGGAGTTTCAGCTTTAGCATCATTCCTTCCAAAGAAATCCTAGGGCTGATCTCCTTCAGAATGGACTGGTTGGATCTCCTTGCAGTCCAAGGGACTCTCAAGAGTCTTCTCCAACACCACAGTTCAAAAGCATCAATTCTTCGGCACTCAGCCTTCTTCACAGTCCAACTCTCACATCCATACATGACCACAGGAAAAACCATAGCCTTGACTAGACGAACCTTTGTTGGCAAAGTAATGTCTCTGCTTTTGAATATGATATCTAGGTTGGACATAACTTTCCTTCCAAGGACTAAGCGTCTTATAATTTCATGGCTGCAGTCACCATCTGTAGTGATTTTGGAGCCCAGAAAAATAAAGTCTGACACTGTTTCCACTGTTTCCCCATCTATTTCCCATGAAGTGGTGGGACCGGATGCCATGATCTTCGTTTTCTGAATGTTGAGCTTTAAGCCAACTTTTTCACTCTCCACTTTCACTTTCATCAAGAGGCTTTTGAGTTCCTCTTCACTTTCTGCCTAAAGGGTGGTGTAATAGATAGTAACTGGATAATTGAGTGGAAGAAATAATGAATGTACTCTGCTGCTGCTGCTGCTAAGTCGCTTCAGTCGTGTCCGACTCTGTGCGACCCCATAGAGGGCAGCCCTCCAGGCTCCGCCATCCATGGGATTCTCCAGGCAAGAACACCAGAGTGGGGTGCCATTTCCTTCTCCAATGCATGAAAGTGAAAGGTGAAAGTGAAGTCCCTCAGTCGTATCTGACTCTTAGCGACCCCATGGACTGCAGCCTGCCACGCTCCTCCATCCATGGGATTTACCAAGCAAGAGTACTGGAGTGGGGTGCCATTGCCTTCTTCCAAATGTACACTATTGTTTACCAATTTTTTATTTCTTTACTAGATTGCAAGCTCCTAGTATGATACTTAAAGTTACATTTTATACTTCTGTCATTTTTTACCACAACTAGTCTACATTCTTGTGTGTAAATGCTCAATAAGCATTTACTGACTTGAATTGTTTTTTCCCTAGTCATTTTTTACATCTTCTACATTATAAACATCCTTGAAGAAAAATCTGTAGAATAACAGAAGTTCTGTAAGCCAAGATAAGCCTTAAAAACTCTAAACAGGGAACATGAACTCTTAATGTTTAAACATTGCCAGAAACTAAGAAACTTTCACAAGGGAGAACCAATGATGAATTTTTTTCCTGTCTTTTGGGAAATAAGACTTTATAATAGAAATTTATTTATAATCATAGCTGCAAAATTGCCTCTAGGAAAGCAATATAATAGAGCAAGCTATCTTGTTTTCTTACAGATCCAATTAAAAAAAAAAGAAACTAAAATTCGGTCATATTTGTCAAAAATACACTGAGAAAAATCAAAGCTACAGTATTTACCAATCAAGTCTCAGTCCAGTTTACTAACATTGCAATAAACAAATGTAGGCATCCGTTGACTGAAGTATGCAAAAATAATATATTTTTGTTTGGGAATACTCGATACATTTGAAATATATAATAAATACATTATTCATTCTCTAGTGGTTCTTTGCTGGGCTGAATATATACAATGTTTTTAAAATATCAGCTTATAATAGGATTTAAACTAGGCCAATAACGGAGTCTTCACTGTCTCTGATTTCTTTTTCCTCTCTAAAGTTACCTTACTTGTAAAATTGCTGTTACGAGCTCTCTTTCTCTTTGTCACAAATCCCCGTGACTAAATCAAGGCAAAACCTAATTTCTTTCTATAAACACTCTGTATGCAAATCATGGACTATGCAGCATTCATATGGAGAGAAGTTTCAATGAGTTGTGGCTTCTTTCCAGAAATATATTTCCATATGCTTGTGTTTTGGTCACAGCTAGTGGAGGTTTAGTAAAAGACATTTTGTGACTCTTTTATGATTGGACAAGCAATGAGGTAGAGACCTAAAACACAAATTTCCAATTGCTTTTATTTCCCTTGTCCAATTTCTTAATTATAAACTATGAATAACCCAAATAATTTTCCTAAGCTCTAGCAAACTATAACATATAGCTTAAGAGGCTGTGGAGTGTCATTATTAACCAAGTATGCTTTCCCCCTCTCAATTCTAATCAAACTAAGGAGAACAGAACCATTTTTACATGTAATTTTCTACTGTCAGTCTTCCATTTAATTATAATTTTGATAATTTTCCTGCTGAAATATTTTCAGCAACATTTATAAATTGTAAGAGAAGTAGGGCCAAATCATGCTGTGCAACCTATACATTCACACAGGATTCCATGCTTAAAATAATCTCCACACTCGTTTTAATGATCTGCTGCTGCTACCCTGAAATTAATCCCTATTTTTAAAACAAGGGACTTCATATATTTTTCGTTGAGATCTGCAAATTATGTAGCCAGTAAAGATATGAAATGAACTGACTAGTCCAATCTTTAAGCAGAGCAATAATAGAAGCTTTTCTGAAAAAGAAGAAAGCAACATGTAGAAACATAAATCTTTAGGTTCCCAGATAGCAGCTGAAGCAAAAGATACAGAAACAAATGAGATTTTAAAAATGACTAAAAAGTGACATGTTCTCTGTTGAAAATATTTTAAACAAAATTTTCTTTTTAACTGAGTTAAAAAATAAAAGTTAAAGGATGATAGGAAGTATAATGTTCAAAGATTTATGTTATTAGTAAGGAATTTTGAGAATCATTTTTTAAAAAGAGCCAAATTTAGAAGTAGAAATACTTAAGAATATATACCTTTTTCCTATTAGTTTCACTGAGACAATATTTCCAAAAGTCCTCTCTCTTTGGCTCTATAGAAAATTAAGAGCTCAGTTTTTGGAGCAGACAGCCTGGGTTAGAATTTGCACTGTTGATACTTAACAGCTATGTCATTTGGTGTAAACTAGTTCATCTCTTTGAGCTTTCGTTTTCTCATCAATAAAGTTATGTGAGAATTGTGTCATAATAAAATAAACAAAAGACCTGACTAAAGGAAATCCTTCATAAATGTTCATTTCCTCATCTCTCCTGTTAGAACATCAGCTCTACTGGCATCTTAGAGAGAGCAGCTTCCAACTAGGACAGAATACTCAGTGAGATGGCACGGGATCCAAATCACGCCTGATGCCATGTCTAAAGGGAAGGCAAGTTTAGCTCCAATGGGGCAACTCCGAGGGCTGAATCTGTGCAGGAAGCCCAATAGTTGTGTGTCCTGAGTGCACTAATATAGTTCAGCAGGGAGATAATTATCTTCTGGGCAATCTGTTAACTTCAATTCAGTTCAGTCACTCAGTCGTGTCTAACACTTTTGCGATCCCTTGGACTGCAGCATGCCAGGCTTCCCTATCCATAACCAACTTCTGGAGCTTGCTCAAACTCATGTCCATGGAGTCTGCTCCAGAAACCAGCACTCCAAGCTTTGGGAAAAGTCTGTTAAGATGAAGATAGGAAAGGAGGAACCCAAACAGAGGCCAGACCTGGGAAGTTCTGTGAGAAAATTGTGACTCCAAGGCAATTTCAGACTGAGTCAACCAGTCATTCATTTACAAGCATCTCATTCCTATTCTGTGCCAAGCACAGGAGACAGAGAGATATGACCAATACTGTAATTAATGAGATTATTGTCTTAGGTGAGAGACAAATAAATATATGATAAAAACATAATGAGAGTAGTATGCTAGAAAAGAAATGTAGTGCTATAGGGCAAAGATGAGACACTGGATAGGAGAAGTGGCTCCCCTAAAAAGATAATGTATTATAATCTTGCTTGCAAAGATGCAAGGGAGTTATACAAGAGAAGGGTGAAAGAAGTTCCAAACACATAAAACTAGAGGAATCCCAGGTTCTACAGTCCAGGACAATGAATCATTCTCAATTTCATAGGAAGGGACCAGGTAAAATGTGGCTGATTATCTTTGAATACTGTCTGCTTAGGTTCAGATTGGTCTTCAAACAAAACTGAGTCTTCTTAGGAGAATTTCCTAATAGGATAAACCAGGAAGGTTGAGGCTAAGAAACTGGGGCAAGGGGAACAGAGAGAATAATAGTAGAGAGAATAGCAGAGTTGGGAATTATACCAGGAATCCCTGATTCTCATTTTAATTAAGATTCACCCCTTCTCCTCTATGGAACTTTTAATTAGTGTCTAGTGACAAAGGCAGATGTCATAATCTCTTCTTTTCCTAAGCATCTAATCAAGGTGATGATGAAGACAGAAATGGCCAAAAAGATCATTTGGTAAGGCTAGCTAGAACACTTTACCAATTAGAAAATTGTTCAGAATAATAAGGAATTGACCTCCTGATCTAAGTCCTCTTCATAATTTAAATTCTTTATGTTTATTTAGATTGAAAATAAAAGAGACCTCATCACCACTTCTAGTAAATCTGCAAAGACAAGATCAGTCTTCAGCAGACTGAGCTTCAGAAGACACCCTGGTTTTTTGTCCTTATGTTTTGTTTTTCCTTAACTCATTCTTGCTGCAAATTCATGAACATATTCTGTGATACACCTTGTATCTTGTGTTACCCTAGATCCAAAACAGTCAATGCCATATACTGTTGGACACATAAATCTTGGAGTAGAGGATCACTGAGAAGACAAAAGGAATTCCATCTGCTGGCTTCTTAGGCAGGTGACTGCATATATCAAATGGGATTGATGTTGATTTATCCTATTTTTGGTAATCTATAAAAGAGACAGTCTACTGTTTCTTTGTATTTATATCTACCTCCTGACTTGCTTTTTATGACCATATGCTTCATAAATTAAAAAGTAAATAAGTGAATAAACATATGCAAATTTCAACACAGGAAGTATAATAATCAGATATCCCCAGAAAAGCTGTTTTTCTTTTAAAAATCAAGGGAATAGGGAACTCATAGAAATGTTAATACATACAACATGAAGTGAAAATCACAGAGGTGATCACAGCCTATTAAGCTTACAAAGTTAGGCAAAACACAAAGATTTATAGTTTACATTTTAATCATTCATGATTAGGCTAAAAAGCTGTGAAGTTGTAAGTTCCTCAAAACACACACCTACACAAAATATAGTGGATCTATCATTTAGCATATAGCTTTATATAAAAAGTAGGGAATTTTCTCTGCACAAAATTTCAGTATTCAGAGGACAGGCAGAGAGAACAAAGAGAACAAAATTTCATTTTCAGACCCATGGCAAGATTCACTCCCATTTACATGGTAAAATGCTCTAAGAACAAAGAAATCTCAAATTTGGTCCAGATAACAGAAATTTCCGAATCATCCTAAAAATAATTTACTGCTCTTGATATCACCATAAATGTGCCCTGGGAGTCTATTATAGAAAGAAAGGGCTTGCATCTGCTTTTGTCATGTTTCAGGTATTATATTCTTCTATGTTAATATATTTACAGCTGTTTTCATATAAAAATAGGGGGTGTAACATATCTAATCCTACTTCATTGGAATCAAGGGAATTTATAATTGGACTAATGACTATCTTTACTAAAAGATAAATTAATTAAGTAATAATTTAAAAAATCCTCCATTGTATATAACAGATTTATTTTTCCTGACAGCTAAAAACCAACAACTTCTGAATTAATATGTCTGCTTATGATAATTAAAATCTTATTAGTGTAACTCACTTTAACTCCTAAATTCCTCCATATTTGTGAAATGATTCACAAATAATGACTAAAAGTTATATTTTCAAATATCAAACAGCTCTAAATTTATCATATAGTATAGTTCAAAGTCAGTGAATCTTGTACTTTAAGATTAATTGTGGAAAAATTAAAAACGTACTTATCCAACAATAAGCAGAACTATAATTTGAAATCTCTGTCCTGAAAGAAATAATGTTTAACTGGGGACGAAGTGACTTAGAGCTGTCTGAAGTTTAGTTCTGCTTTGTTTATAAGTACAGAGAGGAAAGCGCAATGTAGAGGTAGAGATGATTGTACTGGATCATCCTCTATCCTCTTGAATGAGGTACCCCATCAGTGAAACTAAGTGAACAAAAGGTGTCATGTCACCAAGTACAAAAAAGAGACATGGCAGGTACTTGTGGTCAGACAGGAAGGAGTTGATTTCCCATCACATTACATGTAGTCAGCTGCATTCATAGAAGCAAGGCAGATTCAGCATCATGAAGAATCATCTGGGAGTGATATCAGCAAAATGATAGAGTAGGACATACCAGCCTTTGTCCCTCAGTCAATAGAAGAATGATCAAACTACAGTTCATGAAGGAAGATGGCCCTGGGAGGGTCCAAGAGGCCAGATAAGAACCTGCAGCAATACAATGGAGCAAAAAAATGGAGAATAACCACACTCGTAGGATTTCTGGAGAGATGTAGATAGCTGAGATGTCTGGAGATGGCTAGGAAAAAGAGGGGTGAGCACAATCAGTATCAGCCACACTAGGTACCACATGGTCTTCAGTTACCTCCTCTGCAGAGGATCCCAGCAGCCTTTTCTTTGAAGAGTCCAATAGCCTCTACATAAGATAGCAGCTTTCACTGGAGGAGTGTGTTGCGGTGTCCACTGGTGTGGACCAGTGGCCTGCTCTATAGAGGACATATATATATAAACCTTTTAAAGATTTCACAAAAAAAAAAAAACCTGCTAAAATCAGTAAGTAAATTCAGTAAAAATGCAAAACATAAAATAAAATCGAAATATAAAAATCAATTGCACAAATAAACCAAAGAGACACGTAAATGGAAAGATATTTCATGGTCATGAATTAGAAGTATTATAATTGCTAAAATGTACATACCTCGCAGTATACAGATTCAAGGCAATCTCTATCAAAATTCCAATAACATTTTTCACAAAACTAGAACAATTTACATGGAGACCACAAGAACCCAAATAGCTAAGGCAATCTTGAGTAAGAACAAAACTGAAGGCATCACACTTACTCAATTCAATTAAAACAATATGGTAGCAGTTTGAAAATAGACATTTGGACCAATGGGACAGAATAGAGAGCTCAGAAATAAAACCAAGCATACATGTTCAACTAATCTTTGACAATGGTACCAAGAATACACAAAAGGATAGGATAGCCTTTTTAATAAATGATATTGGGAAAGCTGGGTATCCATATGCAAAAAATAAAATAGGATGCTTATTTTATGCTATGCACAAAGTCAATTCAAAATGTATTAAAGACTTAAAACATAGACATAAACATCCTAAAAATATAGGAGAAAGCTCCTTGACATAGGTCATAGTAATGATTTTTTGGATTTGACACCAAAAGCACAACCAATAAAAGTAAAAACAAACTGAGACTCTGTCACACTTAGTAGTTTCTACACAACAACAACAAAAAATAACAAAATGAAGGGAGAACTCAAGAAATGGGAGATAACATTTGTAAAGCATATGTCTTGTCAGGGGCTAATATCCAAAATATATAAGGCGCTCATACAACTCAATAGCAAATGACAACAACAGCAACAACAAGGTCAATTTAAAAACGAGCAAAGGATGTGAATCGAAATTTTTACAAAGAAGATACACAAATGGCCAATAGGTACATGAAAGATGCTTAATACCATTAATCATCAAAGAAAGAAATGCAAATCAAAACCACAATGAGACATTACCTCAACCTGTTTGTATGGCTACTACCAAAAGTCAAAAATAAGTGTTCATGTATATGTAAAGAGAACCCTTGTTTACTGCTGATGAGAATGTAAATCAGAACATCAACTACGGAAAGCAGCATGGAGGTTCCTCAAAAAATTAAAATGTATCTATCATATTATCCAGGAATCCCACTTCTGACTATGTATCCAAGGGGAAAAAAAAAAAAAAATTGTCTCAAACTGGTATCTTGACATTCATGTTCATTGCAGCATTATTTACAAAGTAGCCACATTATGGAAACAACCTAAGTGCCATCAACAGACTAATGAATAAAGAAAATATAGTATATAATGAAGTATTATCTAGGCTTATAAAAAGGAAACCCAACCCTTTGCAGCAACATGGATGAATTTAATGGCAACCCACTCCAGTATTCTTGCCTGGAGAATCCCATGGACGGAGGAGCTTGGTGGGCTACAGTCCACAGGTCGCAAAGAGTCGGACACGACTGAGCGACTTCACTTTCACTATGCTAAGTGAATTAAATCAGACACAAAAAGACAAATACTTCCTTATCTCACATATATGGACTCAAAAAAAAAAAAATTCAAACTCATAGAAACTGACAGTAGAGTGGTAGTAACAAGAGACTAAGTGGGGGAGGAAATATGATGTTGGTCAGAGGGCAAAATTCTGTTACATAATGAATAAGTTCTGGAGACCTAATGTATAGCTTGATGACTATAATAGTAATAATAATGTATTGTACACTTGAAATTGCTAAAAGAGTAGTTTCCCAAATGTTCTCATCACACACACACAAATATAACCATACGAGATGATGTTTATGTTAAATAGCTTGATTGTGGTAATTATTTCACAATACATATGTATATCTAAAACATCATGCTGTACAACTTAAAATATACAATTTTAATTTTTCAATCATGCCTCAAGAGAGTTGATAAAAAATAGGGACAGCCAATGAGAACTGGAGTGGGAGCTTATATAGCCTGTCCCAAAGTGATTGCTACTTATCTAGTAAAACAGAGGCTGGTGATATATTTCTCAAACATTTGCAGCTGGTAGGTCTCTTTCAAGAACTTCACTTCCTCCAATTTGAACCATCTGCTTCCCAAAAATCAGTCATATTTCATCCCAAATTTGATAATGCTAGTTTACTTGTTATTTTATGTATGTAATTTATATGAGTATTAATGAAAACTAACCAGATAAAAATAGTGATAAAGCAGGAAAGAGGATTCTGAATACCAACCGAGTGATCTGCATTTAACGTAAAGGCCTTGGCTTCATATCAAAAGAATGATGAATAAATGTGTATTTCTATGTCAAATTAAAACAACATAGTCAAATACAGTATGCATTTTAATATGTTCTTTTTTTAATCAATGTGTTTTCAATTAATCAGTTAAATTTGGGTCCTGATGACCTGAGATAAGAGGTTTGTAATGTCTGAGAAGGTATGACCTAAGCTGCCGGACCAACAGCACGGTCCTCAGCTGGTTGGCTTCTCTGGGGATTTCCCTTGGCTAAAGAGAGCTGCCTGTAACCAGAATCTAATGATAGGTTATTCTGCCAGTATAAAAGCTGAGCCAACTCATTCCAACTTGAAAAACTCTCAAAGGTCATCCCAGCTTCAGAGCTCTCTATGGGATTGACTGAGCTTTTGTTGAAACTATATCACAGTCCAGTTTCTCCCCAGCTCAGTCCTACTTTCCCCCCTTCACTATAGGTGCTGATCCTGAAAGCGGGCTCCGATAAACACCCTGAACTTAATGTCTGTGTGCGTCTGCTTCTCATGAGCCCTGCAATAGGCTTCCACAGTGCTTTCACTTTAATCTGGCTCTCAGAGAACATCTAACCGCTTGCACCCTGCCTGAGAATCAATGTCAAAGTTGACAATCTGACTTAGAAACAACCCAGAGATACAGTCTTCAATTTCTTTCCATCCATTTATCTCTTTCAACTCCTCTCTCCATGCCTCCTCCTTCTCCTGCGTAGGCCCACAAAAATGAACAGCAGATTTCCTACTTCAGTGTATTGTAACTTTCATTATATCCATCACCATATCATTATAATTAATAACTATAATAGGGTAACATCAGCTACTGCAACATACAAATTTATGTCTCAAACCCAATAGAAGTACACATTTAATCATTTACCAATAATCAATACACAAACAAATTGGCATTATAGCCCTCTTCCACACAGTTGTTTGGATGTTTCTGCTATTTTCACTAAGTGGTTTCCAAGGTTCCTCTGAGAATTAACTTCTTTCTAGTCAACTAAAAGGGGCAAAATATATGGAGGAGTAGCTAAGGGGGTTTTGGGTCTAGACCTAGAAATGGTGTACCTTGTTTTCACTGAGTCCGCAGTTGAGAGGCCACACCAAACTGCCAGAAAGACTGGGAGATGAAGTCATTTTGAATATCCAGGAAGAACGAAAGAACATTGATTTTGCTGCCACACTTGTTCAGTAGCTCAGTCATGTCCGACTCTCTGTGACCCATAGACTGCAGCATGCCAGGCATCCCTGTCCTTCACAATCTCTTGGAGTTTGCTCAAACTTCTCAAACTTATGTCCATTGAGTTGATGACGTCATCCAACCATCTCATTCTCTGTCACCACCTTCTCCTCCTGCCCTCGGTCTTTTTCAATGAGTTGGCTCTTTGTATCAGGTGGGCAAATTATTGGAGCTTCAGCTTCAGCATCAGTCCTTCCAGTGAATATTCAGGGTTGATTTCCTTCAGGATCAACTGGTTTGATCTCCTTACTGTCCAAGGGACTCTCAAGAGGCTTCTCCAGCAGCACAGTTTGAAACCATCAATTCTTTGGCACTCAGCCTTCTTTATGGTCCCCACTAAGGTCATCCAAAGACTTTAACTCCCAGAACAAAGGGGGTCACTCTTCTGCACTAAATTTTCATTATGTTTTGGGGACTTGTGACTATCCTGTGAATCTGAACTATTCTCTGTTAGACTTTCTCCACCTAAGCATTTAATATGACTGTTGCTGTTAATCTTTTTTTTTTTTTCTGTTCTTTTCTGGAATTATCTAGGTTACTTCCAAACTTCCATATTACTCCTTACTAACACACACAAGAGAGAAATGTGTACATATTTTATTTAAGCATAAGTTTTATACAAAGAATTGCATATATTTAATGTGTATGATTTGATGAGTCTGGGTATATGTAAACACTCATGGTATCATCACCACAATCAAGGCAATAAATATATCCAGCACTAACTCAATAGCAAAAATACAAACTACTCTATTAAAAAATGGGCAAAGGACTTGAACAGACATTTCTCCAAAGAAGACATACAAAGAGCCAATATGCATGTAAAAATTGCTTAATGCCATTATACAGAGAATGCAAATCAAAGCCACAATGAGATGTCACCTTACACCTGTTAGGATAGCTATTATCAAAAAGAGAGAGACAGAACAAGTGTTGGTGAGCTTATGGAAAAACAGGAAACCTTGTATACTATTGGCAGGAATATAAAATGCACAGCAGCTATGGAAGTACAGATATTCCTAAAAATTAAAAATGGAACTACTGTCAGATTCAGTATCCCCACTTCTGAATATATATTCAAAAGAACTGAAATCAGTATCTCAAAAAGATATTATCTCTCCCATGTTCACTGTAGCACTATTCAAGATAGCTGATATATGAAAATAATCCAAGGGTCCATCAAATGATGAATGGATAAAGAAAAATTGGTATATACTACAGTGAAATATTATTCAGCCTTACAAAAGAAATTTTGCTATATGCGACAATGTGCATGAATCTAGAGATCATGCTAAATGAAATAAGTCAGAAGGACAAATATTGCATGATTCTTCTCATATGAGGTATCTAATAAAGTCAAATTCTAACAAGTAGAAATACAACAGTGGCTGCCAGGGCTGGTGTATGGGGGAAATGGGGAGTTGTTTTCCAATAATTATGAAGTTTCAGTTGTGCTAAATGAATACATTCTAGAAATTTGCTGCACAGTATAATGCTCATAGTTAATAACATGCTGCTGTGCACTTCAAAATGTGAAGAGGACAGATCTCATGTTAAGTGTTCTTACCACAAAGAAAACAAAACAAAAGGAATGTTTATGTATTTTATAATCATATCTTTTACAGAATCTCCAAATACATCTCCACTTGTGCTTACACAAGCACACTTTATCAGCATCTTTTTGTTGAATGAAGGGAACAGAACATGCATTTATCAATATCAGGCATGGTTCTAGGCTCTTACATTATATTTATTTTTCACTGTAATCATAATTAGGTGAGAGAAAAAGAGATTTAGGGTTAGATGTAAAGCAATATCCCTACTATACACCAAGGCCAGCTGGTTAATAAAAGTAACATTGACACTTGAAACCTAAATTTGTCTCCAGAGCATAACCACACTTTACACCAATAGGTATATTGCCTCATGACTGGTGTCTACTCAAAACTAGGATAGAAATTATGAATTTGTTATTTGGTTACTAAGTTGTTCCCACTATACAACCGCATGGACTGCAGCATGTCAGGCTCCCCTGTCCTTCAGTATCTTTGAGAGTTTGCCCAAATTCATGTCCATTGAGTCCACCATGCTATCTAACCGGCTTATCCTCTGCTGCCCCCTTCTCTTCATGCCTTCAAACTTTCTCAGCATTGGGGTTTTATCCAGTTAGTGGATAAATATATTGTATATATACATATGAGCTTCAGCTTCAGCATCAGTCCTTCCAATGAATATTCAGAGTTGGTTTCCTTTAGGATTGACTGGTTTGATCTCCTTGTTGTCTGAGGGACACTCAACAGTGTTCTCCAGCACCACAATTCAAAAGCATCAATTATTTAGCACTTAGCCTTCTTCATGGTCCAATTCTCAGATCCATGCATGACTACTGGAAAAATCATAGCTTTGATTATTTGGACATTTGTCAGCAAATTGATGTCTCTGCTTTTTAATATACTTTCTAGGTTTTCCTTCCAAGGAGCAAGCATCTTTTAATTTTGTGGCTGCGTCATTGTCCACGGTGATTTTGGAGCCCAAGAAAATAAAATCTGTCACTGCTTCCATTTTTTCCCCTTCTATTTACCATGAAGTGATGGGACCAAATGCCATGATCTTAGCTTTCTGAATGTTGAGTTTTAAGCCATCTTTTTCACTCTCCTCTTTCACCCTCATCAAGAGGGTGAAAGGTTCTTTAACATCTTTAAAACTAAAGGTTATTTAATTTCTTTAAAATTAAAGGTTCTTTAATTTAAAGAGGTTCTTTAATTTCTCTTCACTTTCTGCCATTAGTGTGGTATCATCTGCAAATCTGAGGCTGCTGGTATTTCTCCGTGCAATCTTGATTCCAGCTTGTGATCCATCCAGCCCAGCATTTTACATGATGTTCTTTGCATATAAATTAAATAAGCAGGGTGACAATATATAGCTCTGTTACACCTCTTTCCCAATTTTGAACCAGTCAGTTGTTCCATGTCCGATTCTAACTGTTGCTTCTTGACCAGGAGACAAATTTCTCTGTCAACAGGTCAGGTGGTCTGGTATTACCATCTCTTTCAAAATTTTCCACAGTTTGCTGTGATCCACACAGTCAATAATTTAACACAGTCAATGAAGCAGAAATAGATGTTTTTCTGGCATTCCTATCCTATCTCCATGATCCAACGAATGTTGGCAATTTGACCTCTGGTGTAATATCTTAGTAGAAGTGTGGTCTTTATTAAACAAAGTGCACCAGTTCTCTGGGTTTAAGATTTCAGTGTTCCATGCTCCTCTCCAGGCACTCTCCTGACTTTCACTTTGCCCTCTGGCAAATCATTTATGTGTTTCAATTCAGCTCTAACATTGAAATGAAAATTCTCCAATTCCACTCAGGAATAGTAACTAACAGTTGGAGGTCAAGTATGAGTTGCTTTTAAAAGAAAATCCTTAGAAATGAGGCACTGATATAGCTGTATAAATACACTGTGAAATATTTGACTTGGTGAAATTTCTAGGTCTTTCAAATACTAACTTTTTATATAAAAACAACTCTTGTGGTCCACATCCCAGATTCAACACATATCTAGCCAAATAATTCTTTTCAGAAATGTTTCTCTTTCTTAGCATGTCCCTATGTGTCTAATGAATTGCTCAGGTTTTGTTTTGTGGAAGTTATGATGAATTCCATTTAATGCTTCCCCTATAATTGATAAGGCAAAGAAGATAGTCCTATAGCCATAAGTGGGGACTCAAAATGAAAACAGATGTGTTGAATTCTTGGTTATAAAATGAGCTAGAAATTTTGGAAAGCTTTTTGAATGTGAAGAAAAAGAGTAAAAAATTTCTTTGTTATTTGGTACCTCTTTAACTTAATCAGTTCAGTTCAGTCACTCAATTGTGTCCGACTCTTTGCGACACCATGAACCGCAGCATGACAGGCCTCCCTGTCCAACACTAACTCCCGGAGCTCACCCAAACCCACGTCCATTGAGTTGGTGATGCCATCCAACCATCTTATCCTCTGTCGTCTCCTTCTCCTCCTGCCCTCAATCTTTCCCAGCATCAGGGTCTTTTCAAATGAGTCAGCTCTTCACATCAGGTGGCCAAAGTACTGGAGTTTCAGCTTCAACATCAGTCCTTCCAATGTACACCCAGAACTGATCTCCTTTAGGATGGACTGGTTGGATCTCCTTGCAGTTAAAGGGACTCTCAAGAGTCTTCTCCAACACCACAGTTCAAAAGCATCAATTCTTTGGCGCTCGGTTTTCTTTATAGTCCAACTCTCACATCCATACGTTTGTATGTTTATTTATATGCCAAAATCAGCAAATTATTCAATTTAATACAATATACAATACAATATTGACTTCCCACTCCATAAGGTGACACTCAAGTCCCATCATAAAAGCCACTGCCTGCTTCTCCAGCATCATCTTTCCAAATCCCCTTATTTTAAACTTCAAAGTCCAGACACAGAATTGCTTGTATTCCCCTACATACCCCATTATGCTTCTTGCCTCTGTGACTTTATTTATACTGTTTACTCCATCTTAAATGTTCTCATGTAAAAAGGGTGACTCAGTTTCCACATCTATAAAATGAGGATAATACCACCACCTATCTTATGGTGTTATTACAAGAATATAAAGAGATAATCAATGCAAACTGCTTTGAAAATAACTGGCATTTTGAAAACACTCAATAAAAGTTGTTTTCACAGACAGGTGGCTTAATCTGTGTTATATTTAACTTCCCAATAGTTTAGGCAATGACATACTGTTAGTATGGAAATCTACTATATCAAGATTTTTCTTTCAAAATTGCTAAAGTCTCTACTTAGGTAACTGTAAATATTGGGCTCACATAGCATAATAAAACAGCAAGATAAACAGGATTACATACAGATATATTGATAAATTATCTAAGTGAAAAATAAACCTCAATGTTCTGTCATAAAGGTGCAAGAGCCAGTCACCATAAGCATCCAAACACATAAAGTCACCACCAGTCCGCACATTTCAGGTTTGAGGCTGCTATCGTTTTGGTGGCAAATAATTTGACATGTTTCACAGAATCAATAATTCAAGAGTTCTTTATTTCTGTCCCCCCCCTCCATTGAAGAAAAGGACCTCACTCTGTCTCTTTCCACCTCTAATATAATTCAAAAGAATAACATCAAGTTTAAATTTAAAATGAGTGATGTAGCACAGAGTTTCAGACAAAATATATCTTCAAAGCTGTCAGATTCCTTTCACTACTCCTCCTATATTCCAAAAACAAGTTTAAATTAAACATTGATCAATAATAAATCTGCCAGTTGCTGTCTTATTTATGGCATTGTTAGAGGAGTTACTAATGTTCTTTTATAAGCCAAGATGGACACTTTCTGATTCCTTAGAATTTAAATTAAAACAACTAAAATATTTTATGGACTTTCATTAAACATGAAGTGTCTACTATTCTGATGATCTTAAGTATTATTACTTCATGCATCTCTCATATAAGGTAGAGGGAAGTGTGTTCTATATAGTATATGAGAGAAGAACCTCACTTGATAGGTATAAAATTATGATATGATTTGAGGATTTAAAAGGACAGTAGAAGATGATTTAACCTAATACCTAGGACTTGATCTATTGCAGATTTATGATACCTCTAAAAATTTAGATGATTTAACTCCAAATTGAATGATGACATATTATTACAATAAAAATTATAGTTATCAATTTTCAGTTGTACACTTATGTTTAAATGCAATATACACACAATAATTCATTACTTTAATGTTTACTTTCAAAATTGTATAAATGAACAAGAGTTCTAACTATAATCATTCATTACTATTTGTACTCCCTGTCTATACTGTTTTGTTTGGGTCTTTGTGACACAAATCTTGGGTTATCTGTTGTGCACCTTCATTTTCTACTTTTTGAACAGGTGTCTACTGTGATAATATATGCCTAGTTCACCACTATATGCTGGGTGTCTTCTTAGAGACAGATAATTTGCCTCTTTCATTCACAGGAATTCAGATTGAGATAAAGCATAGTAGAGACATTGAACTCAAGGATTCTCATCCACACTTGGACCTAGTTCACTTTATGAGATCCTGGAATCTGAGTATGATGAAGTAATGAAATATGGCTTTTGTAGAGAAGTTGGAGAGGTAAGTATATTTTGAATATGGGATTAAAGTAAAGAAGTGAAAAACAATACAGTTACAATATCACAGAAATTAACAAACTGATTTTAAAATTTATAATGGATGCCAAAAGCCAAAAATGGCAAAGAAAAATCTTAAGAACAAGATTAGCACATTTATACTTCTGGATATGAAAACTCATCATAAAGCTTCAGCAGTGAAGACACAGTGATTCTGACATCTGTAAAACAACTAGATCAGTAGGACAAAACAGAGTCCAGAAACAGATTGTTATGAATACAGACACCTAATTTTTGGCATAAAACAAGACAGAACAAATGGAAGCACAAAAAAATATTGGCAGATTTAACACTGAATATGTAAGTAATAACATTCAGTGCAAATGGATTAATCTTTAAAAGAATGAATATCTGAGAAGGATAAAATAAAATTCAATTGTATGCTATTTGTAAACAATATCTCAAAAGTATAGTATTTATAAAGGCTTAAACTAAAAGGATAAAAAATATATATGCCCAATAAATTCTAAGCAGGAATAGTTAGTATTGGTATATTGATATGAGAAAAATTAGACTTCTTAGGTAATGAAAAGCACTGCTGGAGATAAAGGTCAATTCATTGTAATGAAAGGATCACTTTTTCAGGAAACTATAATCATGTTAAATTTCTGCATACCTAAATAGCACATAGCACCAAAGTGAAAGTGAAGTCGCTCAGTCGTGTCTGACTCTTTGCAACCCTATGGACTGTAGCCTACCAGGATCCTCAGTATGGGATTTTCCAGGCAAGAGTACTGGATTGGGTAGCCATTTCCTTCTCCAAGGGATCTTCCTGACCCAGGGATTGAACCTGGGTCTCCCGCATTGTAGGCAGATGCTTTACCGTCTGAGCTACCAGGGAAGCTTGGTAAAACTTTACAGAATTAAAACAAGAAACAGATGCAGAGTCATGGTTGGAGATTTCAACACATAGTTGATAGAATAAGCCCCTCTCCCACAAAAGGATATAAAAGATATGAAGGACAGAAACATTTGACCTAATTGGCAATAAAAAACATGTAATAAACAACTGTAGAATGCATATTCATTTAAAGAACACATGAAAGAGTGACAACCAATTGCAGATTTACAATACCTCTAAAAATATACTGGTCCATATAGCAACACTTAATATATTTGAAATATTGGGAAAATTAATGATAAAATTTTCTGACCATGGTGCAAATTAATTTAAAAATCAATAAGAGGTTAAGTTAAAAAAAAATACTGTTTAAAGTTGGAAACTTACTTCTAAATAATTTGTTGGTCAAAAAGAACTCAGAGTAGAAAATACTTTGAACTGAATAATAAAATATGACACATCAAAAGCTGAAAAATATGTCAAAATAGAATACTGAAATGCATCTCTTTAAAGGGTATTAGGAAAAAAGTTAAAAATCAATGAACTAAGCCCTGCACCTACCTTAAGGAACTGGAAAACAAACAGTAAAAGTTAACCAAAATAAATTTAAAGGTAAGATAAGAAAGGTTTGAGCAAAAAATTGGTGAAAAAGAAAACAAACATAATAAACAGCAAAGCAAGAAACTGATTCTTTGAAAAGACTCACAAAAATGCTAGGCTCCTGATGAGACTGACAAGTAAAAAGAGAAACCACTATAACTAGTATCAGGAATGAAAATGAATATAGTGCTATTGACGGTGTGGAAAACTAAAAATCCTAAGAGAATAGTGTAAGCAATTTTATGTGATGTTTGAATATTTAGATGAAATGTAAGATTTTTTCCTATGGATAGTAATTAAGATAATATGATAATGTTCTATGGATAGACAAATTGACTAACTGAACATAATAAAATCTAGAAAAGAACTTACAATAAAATAGATATTTAATATATCACAGAGTTTATATTATAGATCATCCATAAGGGAAACACAGGGTTTTAAATAAATGTTGACAACATAGAAAAAAATTAAGTTGGACCCATATCTCTCACCATAAACTGCAATCAATTTTAGACAGCTGAATCACTTAATATTAAAGACAAACCACAGAACTTTAAAATGAAAACAAAAGAAAACTGCTTCATGAAACTGTGTTTTGGGGATTCTTAAAAGTGGAGAGTGAAAAAGTTGGCTTAAAGCTCAATATTCAGAAAACGAAGATCATGGCATCCGGTCCCATCACTTCATGGGAAATAGATGGGGAAACAGTGGAAACAGTGTCAGACTTTATTTTTCTGGGCTCCAAAATCACTACAGATGGTGACTGCAGCCATGAAATTAAAAGATGCCTACTCCTTGGAATAAAAGTTATGACCAACCTAGATAGCATATTCAAAAGCAGAGACAGTACTTTGCCAACAAAGGTTCATCTAGTCAAGGCTATGGTTTTTCCTGTGGTCATGTATGGATGTGAGAGTTGGACTGTGAAGAAGGCTGAGTGCCGAAGAATTGATGCTTTTGAACTGTGGTGTTGGAGAAGACTCCTGCGAGTCCCTTGGACTGCAAGGAGATCCAACCAGTCCATTCTGAAGGAGATCAGCCCTGGGATTTCTTTGGAAGGAATGATGCTAAAGCTGAAACTCCAGTATTTTGGCCACCTCATGTGAAGAGTTGACTCATTGGAAAAGACTCTGATGCTGGGAGGGATTGGGGGCAGGAGGAGAAGGGGACGACAGAGGATGAGATGGCTGGATGGCATCACTGACTCAATGGACGTGAGTCTCAGTGAACTCTGGGAGTTGGTGATGGACAGGGAGGCCTTGCATGCTGCGATTCATGGAGTTGTAAAGAGTCGGACATGACTGAGTGACTGATCTGATCTGATCTGAACATATATGCAAGCTTTAACCATAAATCAAAGAAGCCAATTATAGAACATATGACCATAAAGAAGAAAGGATAGGCTGTTTAAAACAGTGATTAAGGAAGGTCATGGATTATGAAGTCATACAATCTAGGATAGAATACCACCTATATCACTTACTAGCTATGTGACCTATATAAAGTTATTTCACTTTTCTACATGTCAGGTTCTTAATTTTTAAAACAAGACTAACAATTAAGTCTGTCCCCTAGAAAAAATAAGGCAATTTGTATAATGTACTTACAACATTACCTGGCACGTAATACATATAAATGTTATTATTATTATTCATAAAACACTGAAAACAATTCCACTGAATCAATTAGATTAACAATTCAATGAAAAATACAAAAAGGCACTTCACAAAAAGAAGAAACTTCACAGAAAACAACAAAATTCTGTAAAGCAATTATCCTTCAATTTAAAAAAGTATTAAAAAAGAAGAAACTTCAATAGTCACATACATGTAAGAAATGTTTAATCTCAACAATAACCAGATAAATGTAAATTAAAACCAAAACACTCCATACCCACCACTTTTGGGCAAAAATAAGTCTTCTATACAAATGTCAGTGACAATATAAAGCAAGAAAACACTCATATATTCAGTCATCCACTGGTGGGATAGTTCAATTCCTTGAATATTTGCATCCTGGATAACCTAGCAATTCTAATCTTAGATTTACATTCCAGGGAATATCTTAAGATAATACTCCAGGAAACATATACAAAAATTATCATACAACCTGTCTATAGTAGAAAATTATTTAATCAATTCAAATATCAATTCATGAGTAAACTGGATGAATAAATTGTGGAAAAGTAAATAATAAATGAATTACAGCTCTACAAATTAACAGGGACCTTACATTTTCAATGTTGAACAAAATAAACTAAGTCACAAAAATTTAATGTGTGTGAGTCCATTTACACAATGCTCAAGAACATGAAAATTAAAAAGAATATGACTCAGGATGTTATACATGTACACATACATATACATAATATCTAGTAAAGCAAAAGAATAGTCACCATAAGTCAAAAGAGATGGAGTGATGACTCTAGGGAAACGAGATGAAACCGGAAGGTCACATAAAGCTCATACAAGGAAGCCCTTATATGTTTATATATATATCCTTTTATATGTATGATACTTTACTCAATAAAATATATATTTTAAAAGAATAAACAATGTATTGCGCAGTTGGAAAGGTGTCCAAGTATTTTTAAATACACAAAAGATGCTTTAGAAGCATTTAGTATGATTCCATTTTTGAAAAAAATATATATATGTGAAAAAATCTGGACGAAAACCCATTAAAATATCAACAGCAGTTATCTTTGGCTAACAATGAGTGCAAGAGGTATGTAGTTATTCAGTCAGTCAGTTCAGTCACTCAGTTGTGTCCGACTCCTCGCGACTCCACGAACTGCAGCACTCCAGGCCTCCCTGTCCATCACCAACTCCCAGAGTTCACCCAAACTCGTGTCCATTGAGTCGGTGATGCCATCCAGCCAATTCCATCCTCAGTCATCCCCTTCTCCTCCTGCCCCCTATCCCTCCCAGCATCAGAGTCTTTTCCAATGAGTCAATTCTTCACATGATATCTCTGTAAAGTTTTTTTTTTAAGAAAATGTATTCATTCTAGTGAATACATTGTACACTAGAGACCTGTTCATGACATTGTACAGGAGACAGGGATTGAGACCATCCCCAAGAAAAAGAAATGTAAAAACGCAAAATGGCTGTTTGAGGAGGCCTGACAAATAGCTGTGAAAAGAAGAGAAGCAAAAAAAAAGAAGAAAAGGGAAGATATACCCATTTGAATGCAGAGTTCCAAAGAATAGCAAGGAGAGATAAGAAAGCGTTCCTCAGTGATCAGTGCAAAGAAAGAGGAAAACAATAGAATGGGAAAGACTGGAGATCTCTTCAAGAAAATTAGAGATATCAAGGGAAGATTTCACGCCAAAATAGGCTCAATAAAGGACAGAAATGGTATGGACCTAATAGAAGCAGAAGATATTAAGAAGGGGTAGAAAGAATACACAGAAGATCTATACAAAAAAGGTCTTCATAACCCAGATAATCACAATGTACAATCACTCACCTAGAGCCAGACATCCTGGAATGCAAAGTCAAGTGGGCCTTAGGAAACATCACTGTGAACAAAGCTAGTGGAGGTGATAGAATTCCAGTTGGGCTATTTCAAATCCTGGAAGATGATGCTGTGAAAGTGAAGCACTCAATATGCCAGCAAATATGGAAAACTCAGCAGTGGCCACAGGACTGGAAAAGGTCAGTTTTCATTCCAATCCCAAATAAAGGCAATGCCAAAATATGCTCAAACTACCGCATAATTGCACTCATCTCACACGCTAGTAAAGTAATGCTCAAAATTCTCCAAGTCAGGCCTCAGCAGTACGTGATCCATGAACTTCCAAATGTTGAAACTGATATTAGAAAAGGTAGATAAACCAGAGATCAAACTGCCAACGTAGTCTGGGGACAGATTATCGAAAAAGCAAGAGAGTTCCAGAAAAACATCTATTTCTGCTTTATTGACTATGCCAAAACCTTTGACTGTGTGGATCACAACAAACTGTGGAAAATTCTTAAAAAGATGGGAATACCAAACCACCTGACCTGCCTCTTGAGAAACCTGTATGCAGGTCAGGAAGCAACAGTTAGAACTGGACATGGAACAACAGACTGGTTCCAAATAGGAAAAGGAGTACGTCAAGGCTGTATATTTTCACCCCGCTTATTTAACTTATATGCAGAGTACATCATGAGAAATGCTGGGCTGGATGAAGGACAAGCTGGAATCAAGATTGCAGGGAGAAATATCAATAACCTCAAATATGCAGATGACACCATCGTTATGGCAGAAATAGAAGCAGAACTAAAGAGCCTCTTGATGAAAGTGAAAGAGAAGAGTGAAAAAGTTGGCTTAAAATTCAACATTCAGAAAACTTTGATCATGGCATCTGGTCCCATCACTTCATGGCAATTAGATGGGAAAACAGTCTGACTATTTTTGGGGGCTCCAAAAATCACTACATATGGTAATACAGCCATGAAATTAAAAGACACTTACTCCTTGGAAGAAAAGTTATGATCAACCTATACAGCATATTAAAAAGCAGAGACATTACTTTGCCAAGAAAGGTCATTCTAGTCAAGGCTACATTTTTTTCTGTAGTCACGTATGAATGTGAGATTTGGACTATAAAGAAAGCTGAGTACCAAAGAATTGATGCTTTTGACCTGTGATGTTATTTAAGACTCTTGAGAGTCCCTTGGACTGCAAGGAGATCCAACCAGGCTATCCTGAAGGAAATCAATCATGAATATTCATTGGAAGGAATGATGCTTAAGCTGAAACCCCAATCCTTTGGCCACCTGATGTGAAGAACTGACTCATTTGAAAAGACCCTGATGCTGGGCAACATTGAAGGCAGGAGGAGAAGGCATGACAGAGGATGAGATGGTTGAATGACATCCTTGACTGAATGGACATGAGTTTGAGTAAACTTCTGGAGTTGATGATAGACAGGGAGGCCTGGTGTGCTGCAGTCCATGGGATTGCAAAGAGTCGGACATGACTGAGTGACTGAACTGATGTTCATTCATTTGCACTTGATCATCCAGTTTTCCTAACACCGTCATTAAATACCTGTCCTATCCTCATTGTGTATTTTTGGCACCTTCATTGTAAATTAACTACCTGTATATGTGTGGGTTTATTTCTGGGTTGTGTGCACTCTTCCATTGATGTACATGTCTTTTTTTATGCCAAATGATATGCTATTTTAATTACTGTAACTTTGTAGTATATTTTGAAATCAGGAAGTGTTTTGCCTTCAACTTTGTTCTTCTATTCCTTGAAAATTGTTTTTAGCTATTTGGGATCTTTTATGGTTAAATAGAAATTTTCAGATTGTTTGTTCTATTTTTGTGAAAAATGCTATTGACATTTTGCTGGAGATTGAATTGAACTTGTGATTTCCTTTGTGTAGTATGGACATTTAACAATATTAGTTCTTCTAGTCCACAATATTGAATATCCTTGATGTATTCCTATTTCTTTTATTAATTTCTTTTAGTTTTCAATATACAGGTTTTTCATTTGCTTTGTTAATTTATTTCATTGTGTTTTTATTATTTTTGATGCAATTTTACATGGAATTGTGTTATTGATTTCTCTTTCTGATAGTTCATTATTAGTGTATAGAAACACAACAGACTTTTCTGTATTGATTCTGTATCCTACAATTTCATTGGATATATCTATTTTTCTTATGATTTTCTGATGACGTGTTTTAGGGTTTTCTATATATAACATATACCAGACCACCTGACCTGCCTCTTGAGAAACCTATATGCAAGTCAGGAAGCAACAGTTAGAACTGGACATGGAACAACAGACTGGTTCCAAATAGGAAAAGGAGTATGTCAAGGCTGTATATTGTCACCATGCTTATTTAACTTCTATGCAGAGTACATCATGAGAAATGCTGGGATGGAAGAAGCACAAGCTGGAATCAAGATTGCTGGAGAAATATCAATAACTTCAGATATGCAGATGATACCACCCTTATGGCAGAAAGTGAAGAGGAACTCAAAAGCCTCTTGATGAAAGTGAAAGAGGAGAGTGAAAAAGTTGGCTTAAAGCTCAGCATTCAGAAAATTAAGATTATGGCATCTGGTCCCATCACTTCATGGAAAATAGTTGGGGAAACAGTGGAAACAGTGTCAGACTTTATTTTTCTGGGCTCCAAAATCACTACAGATGGTGACTGCAGCCATGAAATTAAAAGACACTTACTCCTTGGAAGGAAAGTTATGACCAATCTAGATAGCATATTAAAAAGCAGAGACATTACTTTGCCAACAAAGGTCTGTCTAGTCAAGGCTATGTTTTTTCCTGTGGTCATGTATGGATGTGAGAGCTGGACTGTGAGGAAAGCTGAGCGCTAAAGAATTGATGCTTTTGAAGTGTGGTGTTGGAGAAGACTCTTGAAGAGTCCCTTGGACTGCAAGGAGATCCAACCTTAGGAGAGTCCATCCTAAAGGAGATCAGTCCTGGGTGTTCATTGGAAGGACTGATACTAAAGCTGAAACTCCAATACTTTGCCCACCTGATGTGAAGAGTTGATTCTTTGGAAAAGACTCTGAGGCTGGGAAGAATTGGGGGCCGGAGGAGAAGGGGACAACAGAGGATGAGATGGCTGGGTGGCATCACCGACTTGATGGACATAAGTTTGAGTAAACTCTGGGAGTTGGTGATGGACAGGGAGGCATGGGATGCTGTGATTCATGGGGTCGCAAAGAGTCAGACACGACTGAGTTACTGAACTGAATTGATTCACTCTAGTAAGAAAATCTTTCACTCTGGTAACAAGCTAAAAAGAAAAAAAAAAAAGTAAATGTAGTAAGGAAGCTTAACTCACAATATATACTTCACAACACCTTGTTTACCTCTTTCCATGTCAATGTATAATCTTGCACAATGTCACATTTATTGCACAGTACTGCACAGTTGCAAGGTATCCCACTGTGCCCATGTACCTTGTTGATTTAGTCAATGTTTATTGCTGGGCATTTAGCTTGTTTTACAATATCTTCAGCGTGACTCTTATAATTTAACTGATAATTCCATAAAACAAATTTCTAGAAGTGGATTTTCTATGTCATAATGCATGACAAATTTTAAGGCCAAAAATGCAGAAAGTTTCCATCATAATTTGACAGCAGTATTTAAAGATAAATTTATTATTCACATATTGGTCCTGTGTTTTGTTCAATTACAAATGTTATATAAGCTTATGGAGATTTGAAAAGTTTAGTTACCAAAATTAGACACCATTGCAACAATTTCAGCAGCTCCAGTGAGAGCTCAGACTTGATCTCTTGCAAAAAGAAAAGAAATGTAGAATGGCAAAATACGTACCTGTAACCCCAAACCTGGTATATTACCCTATATGTGGAAATGTTCAAAAAGTGCTTTCTTAGCTGGAAAGTCTAAGTTTTCCTGGTTGACAGAGGATTTCCAGGGTAAACCCAGAAAAGTTAGAAGCAACTATCTAAAGAAACAGCAAGACAACAAGCTAAAAACATTCAGAGGCTTTTACAATAAAATATTATAATGCAGAGCCTTTTGAATGGATTTTTAAGGACTTATGCTGTCATACTTGCTCATGGGAGTCCCACCATCTAAACTAACTTACTGTCCTTATTGGAACATCACATTTCAACCCTTCTTAGCATCATCAGTGTAAAAGCTGTGCATTCACTTTGGCTACAAATTACACTAAAAGATATAAAACAGAACTGGTGAGTATGTGTGGACTTTGTTGTTCACTCATGTCCAACTTTGCGATCCCATTGACTGTAGCCCACCAGGCTCCTCTGTCCATGGAGATTCTCCAGGCAAGAATACTGGAGTGGGTTGCCATGCCCTCCTTCAGGAGATCTTCTCAACCCAGGGATTGAACCCAGGTCTCCCACACTGCCGGCGGATTCTACCGTCTGAGTTACTGGGTCTCCTACATTGCAGGCAGGTTTCTTACCAGCTCAGCTACCAGGGAAGCCCAAACTGGATAGGGATTAGACAAATAGCAATTCTCTAATTATTAGATCAGTGTTGGGGGGGAGGGGTGTTAGATATAAATAATCCAAAGATCTTTATTTATCTTGACAGTTCACAAATGGATCACAGGCTACCAACGTGGAGGCTCTGTGATAGCATGGGACAGTGAGTCAGTAACTGATTTTATGCTAGAGAATACAATTCACATGTTGGATTTGAGAGAACATTATTGATTAGAATGGAGATTAAGGAAAGTTCAGCCAAGTCATAGAAAGAGACATGCAGATCTAACGGTGAGCACTCCCTTTTGGGTATGCTGATTTCATTTTGTTGAGTAGAATTAAATTTAAACTCTATAATTTTTTTTTTTTTTAGGGACAAGCTTAATCATTAGATTAAGTTTAAATTCCTCACTTATTTGTTAAATAGGTTAAAAGATATATTGAATGGACAGATAAAAAATTTTAAAGATGAAACTTGATCATTAGTTTGTCTGCATAGTCTGTACACTTCATTTTACAGAATTTATAAAAGTAATTTGTATGAAACTATTCAGAAAAATCATTGGTGACTTTGTAAGCTATTTTTCTTATGGAAGTTATCATTAGAATCTCTTCTGCATGATGTTCAAGCTGGTTTTAGAAAAGGCAGAGGAACCAGAGATCAAATTGCCAACATCCTCTGGATCATGGAAAAAGCAAGAGAGTTCCAGAAAAGCATCTATTTCTGCTTTATTGACTATGCCAAAGCCTTGGACTGTGTGGATCACAATAAACTGTGGAAAATTCTGAAAGACATGGGAATACCAGACCACCTGATCTGCCTCTTGAGAAATTTGTATGCAGGTCAGGAAGCAACAGTTAGAACTGGACATGGAACAACAGACTGGTTCCAAATAGGGAAAGGAGTACGTCAAGGCTGTATATTGTCACCCTGCTTATTTAACTTATATGCAGAGTACATCATGAGAAACGCGGGACTGGAAGAAACACAAGCTGGAATCAAGATTGCCGGGAGAAATATCAATCACCTCAGATATGCAGATGACACCACCCTTATGGCAGAAAGTGAAGAGGAACTCAAAAGCCTCTTGATGAAAGTGAAAGAGCAGAGTGAAAAAGTTGCCTTAAAGCTCAGCATTCAGAAAATGAAGATTATGGCATCTGGTCCCATCACTTCATGGGAAATAGATGGGGAAACAGTGGAAACAGTGTCAGACTTTATTTTTCTGGGCTCCAAAATCACTACAGATGGTGACTGCAGCCATGAAATTAAAAGATGCCTACTCCTTGGAATAAAAGTTATGACCAACCTAGATAGCATATTCAAAAGCAGAGACAGTACTTTGCCAACAAAGTTTCGTCTAGTCAAGGCTATGGTTTTTCCTGTGGTCATGTATGGATGTGAGAGTTGGACTGTGAAGAAGGCTGAGCGCTGAAGAATTGATTCTTTTGAACTGTGGTGTTGGAGAAGACTCTTGAGAGTCCCTTGGACTGCAAGGAGATCCAACCAGTCCATTCTGAAGGAGATCAGCCCTGGGATTTCTTTGGAAGGAATGATGCTAAAGCTGAAACTCCAGTACTTTGTCCACCTCATGCGAAGAGTTGACTCATTGGAAAAGACTCTGATGCTGGGAGGGATTGGGGGCAGGAGGAGAAGGGGATGACAGAGGATGAGATGGCTGGATAACATCACCGACTCGATGGACGTGAGTCTGAGTGAACTCTGGGAGTTGGTGATGGACAGGGAGGCCTGGCATGCTGCGATTCATGGGGTCGCAAAGAGTCAGACACGACTGAGCGACTGATCTGATCTGATCTTTTTTTTTTTTTTTAATTTTATTTTATTTTTAAACTTTACATAACTGTATTAGTTTTGATCTGATCTGATCTGCATGGGGAACACGTGTATACTTGTGGTGGATTCATGTTGATATATGGCAAAACCAATACAATATTGTAAAGTTAAAAAATAAAATTAAATTAAAAAAAAATAAAGTAGAAAAAATTTTACTCATTTTGCATAATTTTTTAAACAACACTTGAATAATCATTAATATAGTCATTTGACAAACATTTATTTAAAGTATATACTATATGCAAAATCACAAACTTTTACCTGTGAGGGCTGTAAAGATTTTAACATGCAGTTCTGATGTACAAGAAAAATACATAATAAAGCAATCAAATAAAACCATGTTTATCAAACAGGCAGTACTAAATGCTACAAAAAAGTATAAAGTGCTGTGTTGTTGAGAGCATGGAACCATCTCAAGTTGGAGGGATCCAGGAGGTTAACGAAGGTGGGATTTTAGCTGATCTTTGAGTGTGGGTGGAATAGGCAAACTATAAAGAGGCTGTGATGTAATAAAAATCATAGGGCATATAAAAGGGGGCATTTAATTTAATTTAGAGCATGGGTTGCAAAATTAAGAAAATGAGGATCCATGACTGAAAAGGTAGCTGAGCTGGGTCATTACCACTCTAATCCCTTTCAGGGTGTATCTTGTGTCACCAAGGTTCTTGGTCAGAGGAATGATTTTATCAAAGTCATGCTTTAGAGAACCCAGTACATCTTTAGGAATTCTTAGGATAAAGTGAACTGTAAAAGATTGGAAGACAGCCTTATAAGTCAGAGTACTACCACAAGAAGTCCAGGAGAATGATGACAGTACAAATGAAGAGAAGACTGAAGCAATATATTGACTACTAGGAATATTCTAGATAGTTCCAGACAAATGATGTACATCCATTGCCCTTTGTCTTAATTTATTTGGAATTTCCTCCAAGTTTCCCAGACAGTCAATGTATACCTTTTAAGGAGGGAATTATGAGAATGATTCTTCTACTCCTGGCAGGATATGTTCAGGTGTGGAGCTTTGTAATAATTATGGGGCAGCTCAGCCCAGAGATTTGGGAGTTAGTTAGTAGCCTGCTCCAGGCACAGAAACAGGGAAATGGGCAGAGAGGTTAAAGTTGCTTCAAGGGGTTCCACTTGAATTGCTTCTCAGGGTAACTACTGAAGGCTTTATGTACCTTTTTGAATTGATCTGTGCTTTATAATAGCTATTTTGGTCTGATAGTTGTGCAAGGATACATGATAAGAAGTAGAGGTGCTGAGTGCCTTTAAGGGGCATCTCAGAAAAGAGATGAGAGAGGGAAATTGTTAGAACCAGTCATGGGGTTTTTAGTCTCTTACTTCCGCTTAATCTCAACAAATTTCTAAAGGTTTTTTTGAGAGCCACCAAAGGAAGTCATCCGGAGAAGGCAATGGCACCCCACTGCAGTACTCCAGCCTGGAAAATCCCATGGAAGGAGGAGCCTGGAAGGCTGCAGTCCATGGGATCGCTAAGGGTCAGACACGACTGAGCAACTTCACTTTGACGTTTCACTTTTATGCATTGGAGAAGGAAATGGCAACCCACTCCAGTGTTCTTGCCTGAAGAATCCCAGGGATGGAGGATCCTGGTAGGCTGCCATCTATGGGGTCGCACAGAGTTGGACACGACTGAAGTGACTTAGCAGCAGCAGCAGCAAAGGAAGTCATCAAGGAAAATAACACACAATATTCAGAGAAGATAAAATACTTAAAGGTTTCTACTCCCTAAATACCATCCCAGAACGAAAGATCACCGAGAGAAAGTTAGTTAGCACCCAAAGTCTACTTTACTAGTATGTATTTACTGTTGGATTTGAAGGTCAGGTAGAAAATATTGGTCTACCAATGTATCTGTAATTGAGGAGATAATAATGTTTGGCCCTCCTGAGACACAGGATGCCTGGGGGTCTGAAACTCTGGGGATATAACTTGAGCAAGCTATAGAAACCTCGATTCAAAACTCAGCTTTCAAATACCTGCTAGGGAGTATAGCATGGAAAAGAAACTTACATGCAGATGTATCAAAATATACAGCTGTTTCTTAAATGCCTAACAAATAAATTTCTATAGCTGATATACTGTATAATACAATTTATATATGAATGATACATATAAATCCTTACAGCTATCTTTATATCCATCTATCTATCTATTTTTTAAATGCGTGAAGGAACTAGGGTGTTGGAATCAATTCAGTGTATAAGAGGGTTGGCATAGAGAGGCAAATTCACAAAAACACTGAATGTTAACAATGGGATTTCTAATTCAGATTGATTTGATTAGTAATAATCTTTGAATGTAATTTCTCAAGTAATGTTTCTTTCATCATTTTCTAGGGTAGCAAGCTGATGAATAGCTCATCTAAATTTTTATTAGCCTATAAAGCTTTCCTTGCTTATGCTATTTTACCTTATCCTGAATCCCCAAATGCAATACTTAATGTTTAATAATATCCTATAGAATCAATGGCAAAGACTTAAGTGCCAGAAAGAAAAGTGATACTCAGCTAGTATCCCCTTACAACTCTCTGACACTTGATACATGCTTAAGGCATTGCTTCTGAGACCATAATATTACTGGTTATGATGCATGATCTATGATCTTGTCTCAATCTCCAGACCAAAAGCCTAGACAGTAGGAGACTGCCTTCAGGCCTTTAATAAACAGTATTCTGCAACACAGGGCACATTCAGTAATTGGAGCATAGAGTTTCTAGTTTTGGCTTCTGAGAAAACCACTTCTGAAAGCCACATAAAATACAGTGTTTCTAAATCAAGTCTAGTTATTTAAGACTGTGTGTTGAGTTTCGGGCTTAACCAATTTGACTTGAAGCTTTCTCAAACTTTGGCATCATGGAACCGCAAATGACTGTTCAGACAAAGTTTAGAGTTAATGGCAATGAATGGTGATAAGAATACCTATCAATCATTAATGGCATCAGTAGGGTGATATTTAAGCAATAATTTATAATGATGTGCATTGACTGGTATAGTTGACCCTTGTTTATGCTTTTTGTACCTGAATTGTGGTTAGCCCATGATGTTCACATAGGATTTATTCCTGTCTGCAAAATTTTGGGTGAAATCAGAGATAAGGTAATAGTGCTGCATATCATGAAATCACATAGTGTTATATACCAGAATCTCAGAGAAAGAGAAACAGACAGACATAGATGAAGTTTGTAAACTCTTTCTACAAATCCAGCATTTATTCCAAAGCCTGACAAAGATAATTGGAATGGATTGAGTGGGGACCCTCCTGAATGCTGTCAGATTTATACGTTGAAGCCCCAAACCTCAGTCCTTCAGAATATAATTCTATTCTGAGATAGTACCTTTAAAGATATAATTAAGTTATGGTGGTCCCTAATCCAATACAACTGATATCCTTATAAGAAGAGGAGATTAGGACACATACACACACACACACACACACACAGAGACACCAGGTATGTGTACACTGATTCAGCCATATCCACATGTGCAGAAGGCCACCTGCAAGCCAAGGAGAGAAGCTTAAGAAACAAAACATGCCTACACTTTGATCTTGAATTTTTAGCTTCCAAACTGAGAAAATAAATTGTGATTTAAGCCATATAGTCTGTGGTATTTTGTTATGGAAGACCTAGCTAACTAATATAACAATACAAAAAAGAAAACCACAGACTAACCTCACTTATGAATATCAGCAAAACAAGTTCAGTAGCAAGCTAAGAGAATAATATGTCATGACCAGTTATGTCACTGTGCAAGTACAAAATCATTCAGCAGAAGAATGACAATTGTTCTGGGAGAATCAGCCAATGAAATTAGGAAAGAGAAAAACAAGATTTTAATAACTGAAGGAAGCAAAATTATTACCACATTTGGAGAATATAACTGTCAATCAGGGATATACAAAAGATTCACCCGAGATATCTATTAGAAACAGTAAAATAAATCAGTAAGTTCAACGGTTATAAAATAAAAAATCAATAATCAACAAGTTTCCTATAAACAAATTGTAACAAATTAAAAAATACACTGTTATTTACATTAGTGGCAAAAAAACCCACCTAGCAATAAATTTTAACAAAACCACAGGGAAAATATTCTACAGAAACTTTAATAAATGGAAAGAAACATATTGTTCTTGAATAGGAAGACCCAATATTATGGGATTATTAATTTTTCTTAAATTAATTTATAAATTAGGATTTATATTACAATTTAAATAATCCTAGTTAGGATACCGTCATATTTTTCCTTAGAAAAAAATCAAATAACAATAAATCAAAAACAAATAAAACATGATAGCCAAATTTCTTAGCACTTTATGTTCTAGACAGTGCCTAAAATTTAAAATATATTAGGTCACAATATAATACACACACACACACACACACACACACAAAGCCAATAAGGTAGGTGCATAATAATATAATCAGTTTTCTAAAATTAGAAAACTGAGACCCAGACAGTAGAAGTGTCTTTCCCAATGGTATGAAACTAGTAAGTTGTAGATATTTTCTGAGATTTAAATTCAGAGAATCTAGCTTTGGAGTTCATGCTCTTACTATTGTAATCGAGTGCTTCTGAAGGTCATTTAAAAATGGAAGAAAAGTCAGAAAAGTTCTGTGAGAAAAAAAATAGAAGAAAAAGGTGCCAGGAGAGAGTACTTGCACTTCTAGGTATTAAAACATAACCTAAATATACACTAACTAATAAAAGAGTTGTGTTTGCTATTAGCATTGGAATACACAGATATGCCCAAGTATTTAAGACGGGGCGAAAACAAGGAGAATTCAGTAGACATTGATTTAGAATACCTGGATAATTTTGCGGGTAGAAAACTAAAAACTGGATTCCTATATCTTATCATATATTGAAAAACATTACAGATATAATCAGCATATGGAAGGAAAAACAAAATTAAAAGTACTTGAAGAAATATTTAGGACTTCCTTTTTTTATACCATGTTTAAAGGACCAAGTCTTTCTAAGAAAAAGACTAAAAATCTGGTCATAAAAATTTGAAAATACACATAAAAATTCTGAAAGGGGAAACTAATAAAATAGGCTGCAACAGATATGACAAAACTTAATTCCTCAAAATACTTAATTCTTCCAAGTCAGTAAGAAAAAACTTAATACAAAATAAGCATCAATAGAATAAGGAATATAAAAATCAATATATATATATCAGTTAAAAAACCCTCAATCCCTTATACTTAACAAGATTTTATTATTTAAGTTGGAAAAGATAATAGATATTGATATTTTATGCAAAGGAAAGAAGGTATTCATACTGTAAAAAGTAAATAAATCTACTTTTTGAAAGGCTTTTCACAATAATAAAAATATAAAATTCACATTCCCTTTTGCTCAGCTATACATATAAGCCTAAATAATCATGGATGTTCAAAGCTAGATAGGTCCATTGCACCCCTCCTACCGTAGCAGCATTCACAAGTCAATGGCATTTTCAGGGTTCATCTATGTTGTAGCATATCTCAGTACTTCATTCCTTTTTATTGATGAAGAAAATTCCATAATAGGTTATACCAAATTTTACTTATTCCACTCATCATTTGATATACATTTGTTTCTACTTTTTGATTATCATAAATAATAATGATATAAACATTCATGTACAAATTTTTGTGAGTCTTGGGTATATACCTAGAGCGGAATTAGTGGGTCCTATAAGTAACTCTATGGTTTCACTTCTTGAAGAACTGCCAAACTGTTTTCCAAAGCAGCTGCAACATTTTATATTTCCACCAATGATGTATGAGGGTTCCAGTTTATCCATATCCTCACCAGTCCGTGTTATGGTCTTTTTAAAATTATATTTATCCTGTTGGATATGATGTGGTATCTCACTGTGGTTTTGATTTACTTTTTCTAATGACTAATGATGGACAACTTTTCATGTGCTTCTTGGCCATCTGTATATCTTCTTTGGAGAAACATCAATTTAAATCCTTAGTTAATTTTTAAACTGGGTTATTTATAATTATAGCTTCCCTGGTAGCTCAAATTATTGTGTTGCATCTCCATTATATTTAAAATTTTTTATAGTAAATACTGCTCTTATAAGATTTATATCTCAGAAAGGAAAATAGAAGTTAACATGCACAGAGTGCCTACTATGTGTCATAGTATTAGGTATATG
The DNA here is from genome assembly GCF_029407905.1 of Bubalus kerabau. Classification (NCBI taxonomy): domain Eukaryota; kingdom Metazoa; phylum Chordata; class Mammalia; order Artiodactyla; family Bovidae; genus Bubalus; species Bubalus kerabau. The sequence goes on from NC_073629.1 coordinate 70,981,147, forward strand.
ATATACATAGTGAATGGTTATGATCCTGGGCTCTGGAATAAGCTCTGATAATGTTGCAAAAGCTACTAAAATAATTCAAGTCAGGGTTAGCAAGAAGTAAAATTATAAAACAAATGAAGATAGTACTTCTTTGTAATTATCCGTAATAGTTTCAAGCTATCCTTCTCTCACAGATATTTCCTTTAAATCTAACTTCTAATATTTTTTCAGGGAAGTGCCTCTTAAGTTTGAGTATGTATATCAATCACATGGGAATCTTGTTAAAATGCTGATTATAGGTAGGTCTAAGATTCTATTTTTTTTAACTAGCTCCCTGACAATCCTACTTTGTTGGTCAGTGGATCATAGTTCAATTAGTGAAGTTTTAGGGTATGAACTGATTAGTAAGATTTTAACCACAAGAGCTAACTTCAAGAATTAGGGAATTTTGCATTGTTAGAGATGTTTTAAAATTTACAAGTGCTTCAAAATCTAAAGAATGAGCCTCTGTTAGACAGAGGAATTGATCACCTTGAACTGGGATCTTGTCTAGTACCCATGTAAGAGGTGGTATGCCCATTCAGAAACAGGCCTTACTTGGCCACTTTCTTTAATGGAGGTGTTCCTAGCCTGACAACTTGAGCACATGCTTTTGACTACATAATATAGTTTGAGCATCTGAAGGTTTAGTTGAAATTTTTCTTCCAGCATCAATTTATAATGAAAATAGAGGAATAGCTTAAGAGAACTGCAGTTACACTATTGGTTGAACTATATACCTTTTGATAATTTGCTAAGTAAAGGCATATATAATTATAACATGATTCTGATATAAACCAATCCTGTTGCACTAGATAAACCTTGAAAATGTTATGCTAAGTAAAAGAAGTCAATGACAAAAGATCACATATTTTATGATTCCATTTATATGAAGTAGCCAGACTAGACAAATCTATAGAAATGGACAGTAGATTGGTGGTTGTCTAGATGGGGGCCATGAAAGGTAGATGGGACTGATGCTATTGCATATTACATTTCCTTTCAGGGTGACAAAATTTTTCTAAAATTAGATTATAGTAATTATTATACAACTCTGTGAATTTGGTAGAAAACCACTGAATGTCCACTTTAAATAGGTGAATTGTGTGGCATATGAATTATATGTCAAGAGAACTGTTTAGAAATACAATGCAGAAATATAAGAAATTAGGAATAGAGCTTAGAAGAATGCGGTTCATATAAAAAGGGACCAAAATATCTTGATGTGCTTAGTCTTTGAGACAATTCAGAACTGAGAATATAAGAAGTTTCCATGACATTTGAATTCTGAGCTTCTGAAGCTTAAATTCTGGTCAGGTGGACTGAGAGGTTTTGCACAGATTAGAAGAAGGGTAGTATAGCACTATGAGTGCTGGTTCTGACACCACACAGCATGTAAACATCTACTCTACCAATCATTAGCTCTGTCACCTTGGACAAGCTACTTAACTTCTCTGCACCTCAGTTTTTTTAATCTGGAAAATGAAGATAAAATCTCAAATGAGGATTAAGTCAATTGCCTGATTGCAAATGAAGTTCATAAGGAATTACTGCCTAGTCATAAATTGGAGGCACATCTGATACTTTTTAGCTATAAAACTCATGAGTACAATATCTCTTAGAGAGAGAAACCATATTTTATAATTCCAAGCATTCACTTGTTGTGCCTTTGGAAAGAGAACTTCAGCCATTTTAAAGAAACAAGAATCAGAAGATTTTTAGCAAACAAAACTCTTTCCTGAAGCATTCAGAAGATTTAGTTAAAAATGAACTGGAAAAACATCAACAACATTTCCTTGAAATGAGATATAAATTACAAAAGAACTGAGAAGTATTTCTGAATCAGGGTTTTCAACAGTCCCCAAAATAGGATAAGGTAGGACAGAATAAATTCAACTATGAAAATAATATATCACCTGCGCAAAGTATACATGAAACTATAGCTTTCTGTGAAAAATAAAACACTCCACAATTCCTGTACATTATACATTGCATCATCCCAGACATGCTTTTCTCATTGCGATTCAGTTTTCTAAAGCTACACATAACTGATTTTTCTCCTGATAACTGCAGAAACAACTGCAAGAAACATCAAAATGTAACAGGTTTTTAAAGAGATACTTGACTAAATATAATGTGTTTTCACTTGGGGTATGCGTGTGTGTGTGTGCATATGCGTGTGAGGGGATGTGTATTTACTGAATGCTCACATACATGCATTATATCCCCATGGGTTCTTGTGACCATTTACTAAGCATCATATAAAGTTATACTTGAATCAATTAATATTGCTTTAATTGTACTCATAGCAATATCTGGGCCTCAGATAGTAACATATTCAGTTTCCGTTTTGTTTTCTGAATACTTGTTTTGTGCCTTATGGCTGTAAGCCCTGTTTTAGCAATATATACAAGAGTCGTCATCTGATACGAACAGCCAACTCATTGGAAAAGTCCCTGATTCTGAGAAAGACTGAGGACAGAAGGAGAAGAGGGCATCAGAGGATGAGATGGCTGGATGACATCACCAATGCAACGGACATGAACTTGGGCGAATTTTGGGAGATGGTGAGGAACAGGGACGCCTGGAGTGCTACAGTCCATATGGTTGCCAAGAGTCAGACAACTGAGTGACTGAACAAGAGTCATAAGGGAGTAATTATCTTTATTTACAAAATCAGGTATTTGGAGTCAGATAACCAGGCTTGAGTCTTATTCATCTCATTTATTTATTATCTGCATGATCCTGTGGAAGTCACTTAACTTCTGCAATCCTCAGTTTCCTCACTGGTAAGCTGAGTCTAAGGATAGCTACCTCAAAAGAACCGAATAACAAATATATGAGAATGATAAAACACTACCACATGCTAGCCAATAGTTCTCAATTTCCATGCTTTAGAGAGCATATGATTCGTGTACCCTCTGGACTCAAAGAGGAGAAAAGGGCTTAATGCTTGTTTATTGATTGCTGACGGGATCTTAGCCTTGTATACAGCAGCACATGCATATGCACTGATAGATGGATAAATCACTCAGGGAGAAGTAGTGAGACCCAGGACAACCAATATTTGCCTGCTTTTCAAAGCACAGTAAATCTAAATCTGAGTCTCAAATTGCAGTCAGCATGTCTCAGAATCTGCAGCACATGTTCCCTGTTATTGAAGGGGACAGCTGCTTAGTCAATGTAAATTTTATTGCAAAATTGTTTAATAGAATTCACAATTATGGGAGAACCAAAACACTTGAGACAGTAATGGAGGGTCTGAATTTGATATGTGTAGACAAAGAGGGCTGTCAGACAGCATCAGTCATTGTTTGACAGAAAAAAAGGTAGGCAATAAAGGAAAGCGACTACTAATGAAAGGAAACTCCCACCCATCCACTGCCACCGTTCCTGATAACCAAGAGTAAAAACTAGTAACTAAAACTAATGCATATTCCACTCCTATTATATATATATTATTCTCTTACACACAAATTTTCTCCAACATTTGATACCCAGAATACTTTATCTATTGAAACTCTCCATCCCCCTAATTACTGTGAGGTTACAACATGCTTGTTTCCCTCATACCACTCCAACCAATCCTTCTTTGCTTCCTCAAAGGCTGTTAAGTAACTCCTAAAGTCTCTGTAGATTGGCTTAGCTCTCAGCCACATTTCAGCTACTGATATGCCTGCAAATATCCCATATAATTTCTTAAAACTTACATTAAGTCCCAAATTCTTCACTGTATACTAACTGTATATTTTTAAATTATTAACAAATGTTTCCACTTGAAAATCTGGGTATTATCAGCAAATCTACATGTCTGGAGATAAATAGTTTTTCCTCAGAATTGAATCCTCTACCCAGTTTGTCTTTATCTATTTAATCATCATATTATCACTCTGGAATCAATACAAAACACTGAGGTCAAAGAAATCCTCTTCAACACATTATATATCATGCATCCAATCATTCTCTTGCTCAGTAAGATTTAATGTCTTCTCATTTCTTATTGGAAAACAATCGTATTTGTTCTAAGTATCTTGAAGAGTGGGAATTTGTATGTTCTATTCATCTTTTTATCTACCATACCATCTGGTCTTGCATATAGGACGTCATGAATTATATTTGCTTATTGAATTAAATTAAACTCCTTGGACTCCCATTTTTAGTTTCCTTAATCTGGTCCATTCCTAACACCCAGATTTACTTAAAGGGACTCTTCACAATCTGTTTCATGCTATCATTCTATTTACTCTCCCCTAAATGTACTTAACTCATTTTTCTTTCATAGTTTTAGACATAATTCCTCTTCCTTTCTCTGTCCAGTTCTACCCACTTTTCAGCCTGATTTTAAACCACTTCTCAGAAACCCTTCCCTAAATCTTCTAATCTACCTTGATCTCAGTTCCCAGTGAAATCCTCACACTTTTCTCTGTTCTTTGCACATATTATGCAATGATCATGTTTCTAATTATTCCTAATATCAAACTTGCTCTGATCTTTGACTCTTTCCTTTCCTGTACATATGACTACATTGCTATTTTACTTTTGAATTCTTTATATAAATTTTCCATTTTCTATGTTTGGCTATGATTTAAAGTCTTTAGGGGGAGAAACTATGTCTTATTTTCTTGTATCATTCCCATATTCTAACAAAAGACTGGAAAAAGTAGAGGCTGAAAAATATTTGTTAAATGAATGAATGAATGAATATAAAGTCGGTACTGCAATTACTATGAAAGAAATAATTCAAAGAAAAAATCTGTATTTTGAACATGATGCTTTCAGGTTTTTTTAAACACAATTTTCCTACAAGATCTGTAACTAAATTAGTCCAATAGATAAGAGAATAAAGATTAATGTATATACACCTTATTATGGCAGTATTCATGATTGACTATAAAATCATTAAATATTACACCAGAGCTAGTGAAGGAAGTTGGAAAACTTGGAGAATTGCACCACAGGAGTAGATGCCTATTTGGAATTATTTTAGTAAAATTTGACCTATGGCTGGCAGAATCAATGTAATTCTTACTTCCCTACTATGATTTAGAAAACAAGAAAACAGTTATTTGAATAGGTGTCTTATTCAAACAGTTATTTGAATAAGACACCAAACTCTTAACCATCTTGCTTTTGACCCTGTTATAATTCTATCACTCACAAATGTAATCAGTTCAATGTTAAACAAAAAGGATTTTGTTTTGCAAAATGTTTCCTGTCATTAAAAGGTTGAATGTATTTTACTGGGACTTAATGTCTACCTCATCAATTCTTCTACCCAGATTTCTGTATATTTACCTTCCATTTAGTTCATCACTGATCTCAGTCAGTTTCTTTTTTGGATAATATTTATATTTAAGTGATTCTAATGGGATTTCTCTTCTCCTAATAAGTAATACAAATTCATTTATATTTATAATGAATATCATCAAAAAGCTTTATATTCTGGGAAATGAGATAATCTATTTTCAGGGAAATACAGTAAGGAGTGGAAATGTCAACACAAAGGAAATTATTTTTCCCCCAATGAGATATGTTAATATTTATTGAATGAAGAGACCTTTGAATTGACACTGTTAAGAGGGATGACACACACCTATTTTACAGGTTTTATGTGTGATTTTACATGCAGTTCTATTTGTTCACAATTGTGCCTGTGTGTTAGTGAGGAAGGTACACCTTAAATTGCAACATGATTAAAAGACAGAAATAGATAAAGACTTAATAATGAAGACACAAGACTGCTCATTTATTACAATGTTGCATTTACATGGGTTTCCCTTGTGGCTCAGCTGGTGAAGAATCTGCCTGCAATGTGGGAGATCTGGGTTGGATCCCTGGGTTGAGAAGATCCCCTGGAGAAGGGAAAGGCTACTCACTCCAATATTCTGGCCTGGAGAATTCCATGGACTATGGGTTGCAAAGAGTCAGACAGGACTGAGTCACTTTCACTTTCTCTTTGGGCTTCCCTCATAGCTCAGTTGGTAAAGACTCTGTCTGCAGTGCAGGAGACCCGAGTTTGATCCCTGGGTCGAGAGGATCCCCTGAAGAAGGAAATGGCAACTCACTCCAGTATTCTTGCCTGGAGAATCCCATGGACAGAGGAGCCTGGCAGTCCATGGGGTTGTAAAGAATCAGACACGCTTCATGTGGGTACCACAATTAATAGCATGTGAAAATCATGGGAGTTTGAGTAAAATGACCAGGATTCCAAACGTGGCTTTTTTTTTTCTTTCTCCATGGCTTTGTAATCTGTAAAGATAATTACTGTATAACAGCCTTGGTTTTATATCTATTAAATGGCAGTGATGATAAAAACTATTTCATAAGGATTTCTGCAATAAATTAAATAATGCAAATTAAAGTGTTTCTCATATATAAAATAATATTTCCCCAATTAAATTTTAGATAAGAGCCAGAGTCCCTTCTATGGCCTTTAAAATGCTTTGCGATCTTATTTGTAACCGTCACCTGACCTCAAGTCCATTACTCTACCTCCAGCTCATATATACTAATGACTTTGGCTTACTTGTGCCCTTCAAATACACTTAGCTATCTCTGCCTCAGGGCTTTGCAGGTACTATTACATATATTAATCATAGCTTCACTATATAGCTTGTTTAAAATGGTGCCTACTTCTTCATGCTGTTTTCATTTTACCTCATTTTATTATTTTTCTTATATTCACAACTAACATTATATAATAATTTTTTCCTTATTGCTTGTTTTGTTCTCTAAAACTAAATTCCAAAATATTTCTTGTCTTACTTGTTACAGTCACCTCAGCAACTAGAACAATATCTGGTATACAATAGATGCTTAATAAATAAAATAATGCATGAGTGAATGAATTACTGAATAATTTTTCACTGAGTCCTTACCTTGAGTGAAGCAATCTGCAAAGTCTTTTATATGGATCATCTAATTTAATCACTATGATGGGCCTATCATTTCTATTTTATAATGAGGAAAACAGATGCTTGAAGGTACAGTAACTTGCTTGAGGTAAATATAGCAAGTGGTAGCAACAGTTGCCTGACTCCAATATCTATGTTTCTAATAACTGCTATATGCTGCTACTTAGTTGCTCAGTCGTGTCCAGTTCTTTGCTGCTCTATGGACTGTGTCCATGGAATTTTCCAGGCAAGAATGCTGGACTGGGTGCTATTTCCTTCTTTAGGGGATATTCCTGACCCAGGAATCAAACCTGCATCTCTGATGCCTCCTGCTTGACAGGTGGATTTTTTACCACTGCACCACCTGGGAAGTCTCTCAATGCTATATAGCCTCTATGTATCTAGCCATCTTTATATTAATTAATATTTGATTACACTGTTACAAAACAGACTGAATTTACTATCAAAAGAACATCTATACAGCTTATTTTGGTCTCCCTCAAAATGTGTGGATTCATTAGCTAAAATTAAACCAACTCCTAGAATTTCAAAAGTCAGCATTTGAAAACAGTTAAAAACAAGATTCCAAAGAGGCAGATTTGTTTTTGCAGGTGACCAAGGTGTGACTTACCTCTAGGTGACCAGCAATTGTAGCAATATGCAGGGCGGTGAGGCCACCATACCCAACCTGCTGTATATCAGCTCCACTGTGAAGCAGAGAAGTGATCAATTCCACACTATCCTGCAAGGAAACACATCTTTAGTGTTACTTTTCTCTTAATAGCAGGTTTGAACACTGTGCAACAGGATATATTGATTCCCTGACTGTCAGCCAGTTATGCACCCAAAGAAAACTTAAGTGTGATTTCTTCAACAGAGCACATGAAAAAGCAAAGAGCAACTCTCAGATGTTTGAAATGTAGGAATACATGACAGACTGTTCAGTTATAATCAATCTTCTACCATTTGACCATGAAAGACAGAAAGGACATTTACCTATAGTAAGACACTTGCAAACTCAACTCAATCTTACTTGTAGGTCACTCTAATAAATATGCTTTTTCCAGCAACTGCACTATTGAACTGGCTGCAGTGGACCATTTCATGGTAGTTCAGTAATTGATTCTCCTCTAACACATATGTGTCATGGGTCCAATACATAATTAAAGCACAGTGTCATGGACTCTATATATAATCAATCAGTGGTGGTTTTCTTATTAATAACTTGACTCACTAAAATATTTTCACTCAGTGAAAATGTTTGAAGCATTGTTTGAGCATTTAAGTTAGAGTAATTTATGTGATGACCAAATTATTTTCTTCATACTATTATTTGCATTGTACTCCTTTCCATTGTCTTTGGAGAGACATGACACTTTTTAATAATATTAATAGAAATGAACATTCATTGAATTTTTATTATGTAATTAAACTTTCACATGCACTAACATTTAAACTGGCACATGGTGAGACTTCAAAGATAGTTGTTGACAAAAAACACATTAAAAATAAAATTTATCTAAATGATCTCAAGAAAAATTACTATAAACCTCATTTTATAATTCAGAACTTTCAAAAGAATAATGTGGAGTGTCACATAGTCACAGAATTCCAGATCTGGAAGTGAATGTGAAGAAAGGTCTTCATGTTTAACTCTCTCCCTCAAAGGGAGAATTCAAACCATACCTTTATAATACTTGACCATCAACATGTCACACACCCAGTGAGAAGAAAGCCAAGTCTTCATGAGATAGGCCATTGCATTTATGCATATAATTTCAAATACTGTCAGTTAAGAAAATCCTCCCATTAGAAAACAAAGTCTGATTTTTTAATGCTGTCACACATAAGCGAAGGTCTGGAAGTCGTAAAAATTGAAAAAAAAAAAAAAAAAAAAACTTGGACAAAGTACTTCAAATAGCAAGATTAATGTTATATTTTCCAAATCTTTCACTGTTTACCTGCTCTAGAAAGAAAGTTAAATAAAAAATTCATCTTCCTTTACTATTCCATTGGCTCCTTCTGCTCAAGTTACAGACTTTATGTTTCTTCCAGTCTAAAACAAAAACAAACCAAAAAACTCCACCATTTTTTCCACTGAAGTAAGCTAATTTTATCAATATCCTTTCTGTCTCCAAAAATCGAGTGATTTTGGAGTGTAGCCCCAAGCTATTTTCTCATTCTAACTGCCACCTTTGATTATTCTTACACAGTCCAATAACTCCATTTTCAGTCCTGACTTCTCTGCTAAGTCCAAATTCCATATATCCTGACTACCAATGCCATCTCAAATTAAAAACTCAAAAGTACTGTTGTGAAAACCATTCATAATTTTCCAAGTGTTTTCCAACGGTCATCTCCTAGCATTCCTTATTTACATTAATGGCACTTTCTCATTCCAAATGACCTTGAGTCCCTCTAACTCAATCAGTTTCAGAATTGTGCTGGTTTTGACTCACTAGTTCCTCTCACACTTTTTCTCCTTATTTCTAACATCACTCTCCACAGAAATAAGATGGAAATAAGCTTAGAGTATTTAAGGTCAGTGCTGAGTACAAGGTTAAAAAAAATAAAAGAAAGAAAGAGTATTGCGCAAGATGAGATCAAAGGCATCTGATCTTGTACGGTTTGGCAGGCCATTGTATTAAGTATTCAAATTTTTCCAAGTGTAATAGCAGTAAAATGATATGTCACTGATACAGAGAAGAACAGGAAAAGGCAGTTTCTGAGGTAGAAATAAAATGTTCTGTTTTTCAAATATTAAATTGGGATACTTACAATGCAGGGTTAAGATTGTGTTAGAATTAGCCTCCCTAGTTAGAATCCCAGATCTGCTAATGGCTATATAAACTAAAGCAAGTTACATAAGCCCTTTACACTCATTTCCTGCATGAATAGTCTCTGAGATAAATGGGAGAGATATCATCTTAAAACGTTTCCTTGCAGATGAACAAACACTTAAATGTAAAGAGATGAAGGTGACATTTTTAAGCATAAAATAATATTTTTAATAGAGGGAACACAAGCAAATGAAAGCATGAGGAAAACAATATTGTAAGAAAATGACAAATTGGAGAAAGAATATTCACAACATATAAAACTGACAAGTGGTTTGTATATTTAATATATGAAAAACTCATATAAATCAGTAAAAAGATGGATATGCTTTAATTCAATGCATATTTATTAATGGATATATGCCTTATGACAAGTACCATACTAAGCTAAATTAAAATAAATTATATGAAAATCATTGAGCATATGAAGTATTTATCTATTGGGCAGATTCTTGTAAACACACATTCATCTTTTTCTCAGCTGACTTTGTATGTCCTCTTATTTAGCTGGAATTTGTGGATTTTAAGAGAAAGTATGTTATGATTCCTTCAGAACAGATAAATAGTGAAGTTAAAACTTAAAAGTAGTAAATCACCCTTTCATATATCGGCTGGATTTCTCAAGCTGACTTCTGATTGATCCAAATATATTTTTATTAAATACTATAAAAATAGAACTCCAGTTCTATCAAGTTATGCTAAAATGTAATAAAACAATCATTGCTACTTTTACATAATTTTCTATGAGCTAAGTACCAAGTAAAATGTTTAATCTACACCTCTTTCAAGCCTCATAATTTACCTATGAGAAAAATATTATTATCTCTACTTTACAGGGATAAAGAATTGATGTTTTTGAACTGTGGTGTTGGAGAAGACTCTTGAGAGTCCCTTGAACTGCAAGGAGATCTAACCAGTCAATCCTAAAGGAAATCAGTCTTGAATATTCACTGGAAGGACTGATGTTGAAGCTGAAACTCCACTACTTTGGTCACCTGATGCAAAGAAATGACTCATTGGAAAAGACCCTGATGCTGGGAAAGACTGAAGGCAGTCAGAGAAAAGGATGACAGAGGATGAGATGGTTGGATGGCATCACCAACTCGATGGACATGAGTTTGAGCAAGCTCCAGGAGTTGGTGATGGACAGAGAGGGCTGGTGTGCTGTAGTCCATGGGGTCGCAAAGAGTCCAACACAAATGAGTGACTGAACTGAACTGAACTACTTTATAGTTTATGACAGTCAGGCTCAAGAATTTAAAGTTCTTGCAGAACCAGAAATACTTTGTCTAAGTGTTGAAGCTAAATACAAACTCAGGTCTGTTTGATTCCAAAGTCCATGCTTAACTTTTGACTATCCATAGTGTTTTCACTGATTTTTCTTGGTTTCAATCTCAAGGAAAAAATTGAGGGGATTTACTTTTATTGCATTTTGTTGTATTTAATTGACACATGACAAACATTTCTCCCTACTCCACAGGAATATTGTTTCCTGATGGAATAATTTAAAAATTCAGCAATCTGGTGCACATCTTCTGGAAAGGAAATTCATAGAAAATAAAAATATCAGGCAAATTTTAAATATTATAAAGCTGACCTCACTTCCTGCTTGTATTCTGTAATATATAAAAAGTGTCTGAGGGCAAGTGTTTTAAAAGAAAGACTCAAGATGTGGTTTGGGAATATTATTCTGGGGAACTGACAGGCTTTGCCTTAGGTTTTCCCTTTCAGCCAAATTTACATCATTATTATTTAGTGGGATACACAGAAGCATTCTAAAATATGTGATAAATAAGCCTCTGTAACACTTTCATGTGTGAAACGCTTATGATTTTTAAACAAAGGAAAATCCTCGTGTGAAAAACAGAATAAAGGGTACAATAGACCTTTGAAGATTTATTAAACCAATGAAAATTTTTTATAGTGGTAGCAACTTCAACGTTTTCCTATGCACAAAACTCGAATACAGGATCTACTATCTTGCCTTTTATTAACCCTACAATTATTATAGATAAATCCAGAAAATGTAGGTATTAGTATGAGACAGCTCAGATTTTCTACTACCAAATTACATAAATTAAAAATACACACACACACACACACACACACACACACACACGGGTTTTTGCCAAATCTGTTCCATAATAAAAATTAAACTGGGATTGTTTAATATCTAAATTTTACTTTTTTCTGACTATGCAAATATGTCCTCTAGTGCGTGCATGATAAGTTACTTCAACTGTGTCTGACTCTTTGTGACCCTATGGACTGTAGCCCACCAGGCTTCTCTGTACTAGAATTCTCCAGACAAGAATACTGGAGTGGGTTGTCATTTCCTTCTCTAGGGGATCTTTCCGACCCAGGGATAGAACTCATGTCTCTTGCTTCTCCTGCATTGGCATGTGGGTTCTTTACCACTAGTGCCACCTGGGAAGCCCCATATCTTCTGGATGTTTTATTAATTAAATATAGTAAGCATTCATTTACAATCTTTCCATTTAGATGTGAAATCTATATTCCTTCCCCTCATATCCGGGTAGATTGTGATCAAAAGAGTATGGCAGAAATGAGCTACATTTCTGCCAAGGCTAGGTCATAGAAAACCACATAGCTTTCTCCTTGTTTTTTGGAAAATTTGCTCTTGAAGCTCTGAGCTACCATTTAAGAAGTCTAACTTGAGGCAGCCATGCTGTACGGAATCCAAGGCCACATGAAAAAGTACACAGCATATAAAGGTTCTCCAATCAAATGACCCACTTAAGACCAACCTTATAGTCATCCCAGCCCAGGCACCAGACATGTGAAATCTCCAGAGGATTCCAATTCCTCAGTTGATGGAGTAACTCCTAGTCATTCATGTCTTTTCAGCTAAGGCCCTACACATGGTGGAGCAGCATCAAGCCATCGCCACTATATCTTGTCTGAATTTCTGAAATGATCGCTGAATGATAAAAATAAGTTTGGGGTAGTTTGTTATGCCTCAATAGATAACCAAAGTATCTCATGGTAGAAAATGTAGAAAATAAAGGAATAAAAATTTTAATAACCTGCATCCTGCCATATGGGCTTTCTCGATGGCTCAGTGGTAAAGAATCCACAAGTCAATGCAGGAGACATGGGTCTGGTTCCTGGGTCAAGAAGATCCTCTGGAGAAGGAACGGGCACCCCATGCCAGTATTCTTGCCTGGGAAATCCCATGGACAGAGGAGCCTGGCAGGTCACAGTCAATGGGGTCACAAAAGAGTTGGACACAACTTAGGAACTAAGCAACAACAAACCTACCATATAATCACTATCACCATTTATGTGTGTATTTATTTCCTTTCATTCTTTTTCCTATGTATGCTGCTGCTAAGTTGCTTCAGTCGTGTCCAACTCTGTGCGACCCCAGAGACAGCAGCCCACCAGGCTCTCCCGTCCCTGGGATTCTCCTGGCAAGAACACTGGAGTGGGTTGCCATTTCCTTCTCCAGTGCATGAAAGTGAAAAGTGAAAAGGAAGTCGCTCAGTTGTGTCTGACTCTTAGCAACCCCATGGACTGCAGCCCACCAGACTTCTCCATCCATGGGCTTTTCCAAGCAAGAGTACTGGAGTGGGTGCCATTGCCTTCTCCTTTCCTATTTATGTACCCCCATAAAACTAAATAGAGCACAGACTAGTACAGCAAACAAACCTGTGCTTGCATACTGAAGGCCACTTCCTGCATTTTTTTACCTCTTGAGCTCTGGATAAATTTTGTCCTGTAAAATGATGTTAATAACAGTACAAATCTCATAAGAGTTGTGGGGATTAAATCAAATAATGTAATAAATCTATCATAATGTTTGAAACATAATTTTTATTATCAATTATTAGGTACACGATTAAACTGATATTACATATAGAGGTAAGTAATCTCTTTTTCATTTAATATAAAATCAGGAGCATTTCCCCATGCCTGACAGATGCAGAGATGTACCACTCAGATCCCCCTTCAAAAAGATTGTGCCAGGAGAGTGGTTAGCTGGCAGCCTCCCTCAGCTAGCTATTTCAGGATTCTCTATAGCATTTGAGCTGAGATTATGATTTTTTTCAAGGTGGCCACAAGTCAATGACTGAGAAAGGTGGTAGTAAAAGAGCCTAGCCATTTCCACTCAATGAGACACTCCTAAGCCAAAATTTGCTCTGGAGATCCCACGGGGCTGGTCGAGATTCCAGAAAGTCTGCACTGTGGTCTGAAAGCACCTCCAGACCAATCCTACCTTCTTTTTCCTTTTATTTTTAATTTTTTAATTTTTTGCTTTCATTTGTCACTTTTATTTTTTATTAAGATATAAATGACATATAACATTAGCTTTAGATGTACAACCTAATGATTTGACATATCTATATATTGGAAAATGATTACCATAGTAAATCTAGTTAACATTCATCCCCACATAGTTATCTTCTTTCGTGTCTGTGATGAGAATTTTTCAGATCTATTCTCTTAGCAATTTCATCCTTTCCCTATCTTTTAAAATAAAACATTCAGAATATAATCCAAGATTTTCTTGATGATTTTAGAGTCTACTTCAACACTTTATCACTTGACAACTCTAATTCTCCAAATCTGCCCTTTACTTTTGGTAAGGAAAAAAAAAGAACCTTGCTAGTATCTCTGAATGCCATAATGGTGCCATATAGTATTATCACTGTAGAAAAAAAAAAAAAAACATTGCTCAAAGAGGTTTTATTAACTTGTTTAAGTTATACAGAGCAATATGGCTTCAATCATTGCTACTCCCTGGGCTAAGACAGTAGTTATCAAATTTGAGTGTGCATCAGATGCACTGAGGGCTTACTAAAACACAATTGGCTTGGCTCCACCACCAGAGTTTCAGATTTAGTAGGTGGAAGCCTAATCATTTTCATTATATTTATTTATTTATTTTTTCGTTTGTTTGTTATTAGCATAAATTTATTTAATTGGAGGCTAATTGTATTGGTTTTGCCATACATTGACATGAATCCACCAAGGGTGTACATGCGTTCACCATCCTGAACCCCCACTACCACCTCCCTCCCCATATCATCCTTCTGGGTCATCTCAGTGCACCAGCCCCAAGCATCCTGTATCATGCATCAAACCTGGACTGGAGATTCGTTTCACATATGATAATATACATGTTTCGATGTCATTCTCCCAAATCATCCTACCCTCACCCTCTCCCACAGAGTCCAAAAGACTTTTTTTACATCTGTGTCTCTTTTGCTGTCTCGCATACAGGGTTATCATTACCATCTTTCTAAATTCCATATATGTGTGTTAGTGTACTGCATTGGTGTTTCGCTTTCTGGCTTACTTCATTCTCTCTGTATAATAGGTTCCAGTTTCATCCACCTCATTAGAACTGATTCAAATGTATTCCTTTTAATGGCTGAGTAATATTCCATTGTGTATATGTACCGTTGCTTTCTTATCCATTCATCTGCTGATGGACATCTAGGTTGCTTCCATGTCCTGACTATTATAAACAGTGCTGCGATGAATATTGGGGTACACGCATCTCTTTCAATTCTGGTTTCCTCAGTGCGTATGCCCAGAAGTGGGATGCTGGGTCATGTGGCAGTTCTCTTTCCAGTTTTTTAAGGAATCTACACACTGTTCTCCATAGTGGCTGTACTACTTTGCATTCCCACCAACAGGGTAAGAGGGTTCCCTTTTCTCCATACCCTCTCCAGCATTTATTGCTTGTAGACTTTTGGATCGCAGCCATTCTGACTGGTGTGAAATGGTACCTCATGTGGTTTTGATTTGCATTTCTCTGATAATGAGTGATGTTGAGCATCTTTTCATGTGTTTGTTAGCCTTCTGTATGTCTTCTTTGGAGAAATGTCTGTTTAGTTTGTTGGCCCATTTTTTGATTGGGTCGTTTATTTTTCTGGAATTGAGCTACAGGAGTTGCTTGTATATTTTTGAGATAAACTCTTTGTCAGTTGCTTCATTTGCTATTATTTTCTCCCATTCTTAAGGCTGTCTTTTCACCTTGCTTATAGTTGCCTTTGTTGTGCAGAAGCTTTTAAGTTTAATTAGGTCCCATTTGTTTATTTTTGCTTTTATTTCCAATATTCTGGGAGGTGGGTCATAGAGGATCCTGCTGTGATGTGTCAGAGAGGGTTTTGCCTATGTTCTCCTCTAGGAGTTTTATAGCTTCTGGTCTTACGTTTATACCTTTCATCTATTTTGAGTTTATTTTTGTGTATGGTGTTAGAAAGTGGTCTAGTCTCATTCTTTTACAAATGGTTGACCAGTTTTCCCAGCACCACTTCTTAAAGAGATTGTCTTTTCTCCATTGTATATTCTTGCCTCCTTTGTCGAAGATAAGGTGTCCATAGGTGCATGGATTTATCTCTGGGCTTTCTATTTTGTTTCATTGATCTATATTTCTGTCTTTGTGCCAGTACTATACTGTCTTGATGACTGTGGCTTTGTAGTCAGGCAGGTTGATTCCTCCAGTTCCATTCTTCTTTCTCAAGATTGCTTTGGCTATTTGAGGTTTCTTGTATTTCCATACAAATTGTGAAATTATTTGTTCTAGTTGTGTGAAAAATACCATTGGTAGCTTGATAGGGATTGCATTGAATCTATAAATTGCTTTGGGTAGTATACTCATTTTTACTATACTGATTCTTCCAATCCATGAACACAGTATATTTCTCCATCTATTACTGTCCTCTTTGATTTCTTTCACCAGTGTTTTATAGTTTTCTATATATAGGTATTTTGTTTCTTTAGGTAGATATATTCCTAAGTATTTTATTTGTATTCTTTTTGTTGCAATGGTGAATGGAATTGTTTCCTTAATTTCTCTATTTTCTCATTATTAGTGTATAGGAATGCAAGGGATTTTTGTGTGTTGATTTTATATCCTGCAACTTTACTATATTCAATGATTAGCTCTAGTAATTTTCTGGTGGAGTCTTTAGGGTTTTCTATGTAGAGGATCCTGTCATCTGCAAACAGTGAGAGTTTTACTTCTTCTTTTCCAATTTGGATTCCTTTTATTTCTTTTTCTGCTCTGATTGCTGTGGCCAAAATTTCCAAAACTATGTTGAATAGTAGTGGCGAGAGTGGGCACCTTTGTCTTGTTCCTGACTTTAGGGGAAATGCTTTCAATTTTTCACCATTGAGGATAATGTTTGCTGTGGGTTTGTCATATATAGCTTTTATTATGTTGAGGTATGTTCCTTCTATTCCTGCTTTCTGGAGAGTTTTCATCATAAATGGATGTTGAATTTTGTCAAAGGCTTTCTCTGCATCTATTGAGATAATCATATGGCTTTTATTTGTCAATTTGTTAATGTGGTGTATTACCTTGATTGATTTGTGGATACTGAAGAATCCTTACATCCCTGGGATAAAGCCCACTTGGTCATGATGTATGATCTTTTTGATGTGTTGTTGGATTCTGATTGCTAGAATTTTGTTAAGGATTTTTGCATCTATATTCATCAATGATATTGGCCTGTAGTTTTCTTTTTTTGTGGCATCTTTGTCAGGTTTTGGTATTAGGGTGATGGTGGCCTCATTGAATGAGTTCGGAAGTTTACCTTCCTCTGCAATTTTCTGGAAGACTTTGAGTTGGATACGTGTTAGCTATTCTCTAAATTTTTGGTAGAATTCACCTGTGAAGCCGTCTGGACCTGGGCTTTTGTTTGCTCAAAGATTTCTGATTGCAGTTTCAATTTCTGTGCTTGTGATGGGTCTGTTAAGATTTTCTATTTCTTCCTGGTTCACTTTTGGAAAGTTGTACTTTTCTAAGAATTTGTCCATTTCTTCCAAGTTGTCCATTTTATTGGCATATAATTGCCGATAGTAGTCTCTTATGATCCTTTGTATTTCTGCGTTGACTGATGTGATCTCTCCATTTTAATTTTTAATTTTTTTGATTTGATTTTTCTCCCTTTGTTTCTTGATGAGTCTGGCTAATGGTTTGTCAATTTTATTTATCCTCTTAAAGAACCAGCTTTTGGCTTTGTCGATTTTTGCTATGGAATAGAGGAAAACAACAGAATGGGAAAGACTAGGGATCTCTTCAAGAAAATCAGAGATACCAAAGGAACATTTCATGCAAAGATGAGCTCGATAAAGGACAGAAATGGTATGGACCTAACAGAAGCAGAAGATATTAAGAAGTGATGGCAAGAATACACAGAAGAACTGTACAAAAAAGATCTTCACGGCCCAGATAATCATGATGGTGTGATCACTCACCTAGAGCCAGACATCCTGGAATGTGAAGTCAAGTGGGCCTTAGAAGGCATCACTACAAACAAAGCTAGTGGAGGTGATGGAATTCCAGTTGAGCTATTACAAATCCTGAAAGATGATGCTGTGAAAGTGCTGCACTCAATATGACAGCAAATTTGGAAAACCCAGCAGTGGCCACAGGACTGGAAAAGGTCAGTTTTCATTCCAATCCCAAAGAAAGGCAATGCCAAAGAATGCTCAAACTACCGCATAATTGCACTCATCTCACACGCTAGTAAAGTAATGCTCAAAATTCTCCAAGCCAGGCTTCAGCAATATGTCAACCGTGAACTTCCTGATGTTCAAGCTGGTTTAAGAAAAGGCAGAGGAACCAGAGATCAAATTGCCAATATCCGCTGGATCATGGAAAAAACAAGAGAGTTCCAAAAAACCTTCTACTTCTGCTTTATTGACTATGCCAAAGCCTTTGACTGTGTGGATCACAATAAACTCTGGAAAATTCTTCAAGAGATGGGAATACCAGACCACCTGATCTGCCTCTTGAGAAATCTGTATGCAGGTAGGAAGCAACAGTTAGAACTGGACATGGAACAACAGACTGGTTCCAAATAGGAAAAGGAGTATGTCAAGGCTGTATATTGTCACCCTGTTTATTTAACTTATATGCAGAGTACATCATGAGAAACGCTGGACTGGAAGAAACACAAGCTGGAATCAAGATTGCAGGGAGAAATATCAATAACCTCAGATATGCAAATGACACCACCCTTATGGCAGAAAGTGAAGAGGAACTAAAAAGCCTCTTGATGAAAGTGAAAGAGGAGAGTGAAAAAGTTGGCTTGAAGCTCAACATTCAGAAAACAAAGATCATGGCATCCGGTCCCACCACTTCATGGGCAATAGATGGGGAAACAGTGGAAACAGTGTCAGACTTTATTTTGGGGGGCTCCAAAATCACTGCAGATGGTGACTGCAGCCATGAAATTAAAAGACGCTTACTCCTTGGAAGGAAAGTTATGTCCAAACTAGATAGCATATTCAAAAGCGGAGACATTACTTTGCCAACAAAGGTTCATCTGGTCAAGGCTATGGTTTTTCCTGTGGTCATGTATGGATGTGAGAGTTGAACTGTGAAGAAGGCTGAGCGCCGCAGAATTGATGCCTTTAAACTGTGGTGTTGGAGAAGACTCTTGAGAGTCCCTTGGTCTGCAAGGAGATCCAACCAGTCCATTCTGAAGGAGATCAGCCCTGGGATTTCTTTGGAAGGACTGATGCTAAAGCTGAAACTCCAGTACTTTGGCCACCTCATGCGAAGAGTTGACTCATTGGAAAAGACTCTGATGCTGGAAGGGATTGGGGGCAGGAGGAGAAGGGGATGACAGAGGATGAGATGGCTGGATGGCATCACTGACTCGATGGACATGAGTCTGGGTGAACTCCGGGTGCTGGTGATGGACAAGGAGGCCTGGCATGCTGCGATTCATGGGGTCGCAAAGAGTCAGACACAACTGAGCAACTGAACTGAACTGAACTCAGTATTCTTGCCTGGAAAATCCCAAGGATAGGGGACCCTGGTGGGGTACAGTCCATAAGGTTGCAGAGTTGGACATGACTGAACATGAGTGAGTGAGTTCAAAGGTTATAAAATGGCTGTAATTTGAGGAACAGGGAAACTGAACAGAAAAAGAAGTTGCACAGAGAGGACTGTAGAAGTCTGCATGGATTCAATATAGGTTCCTCAGTTGGGCTACAGAGAAAGATTCTTGGATGTAGGAATCATCACTTGATTTATGGCCAAATGGTGAATGGTAAGCAAATCAGAGGTTATGATAGTTCAAGGAGATTATAGAGTTTCAGTCAGTCAGAAGGGTGAGATGTTATCGAGTATCTTGGGCATTCAGGTGAGATACTACAAATCCAGGCCTTAGAAATCAGAACCGAATTCGTAGGTCATTCTCAAATCAAAACTAACTATAAAACGTGAATCCACCAATATAAACTAACTGCCAGAAACAAAACAAACTCAACATCTTTAAGGGAAAATGGCATAATGAAGATTTCTTGCAACAATCAATACACATGTCTAACATGCAATAAAAATTGGTATGCAAGGAAAACAAAAAATGCAATATGTAGTCAACAGAAAAGTATTAAATAGAACAAACACTGCAATAATCCAGGTATTAGAAACAATATATAAAGCATTTAAAGCAGCCATTAATGAAAAGCTCAAGAATTTAAATGAAAATATGGAAACATATTTCCCAAATGGGGAAAGGAGTACATCAAGGCTATACATTGTCACCCTGCTTATTTAATTTCTATGCAGAGTACATCATGAGAAACTCTGGGCTGGATGAAGCACAAGCTGGAATTAAGATTACTGGGAGAAATATCAGTAACCTCAGATACACAGCTGACACCATCCTTATGGCAGAAAGTGAAGAAGAACTAAAGAGCCTCTTGATGAAAGTGAAAGAGGAGAGTGAAAAACCTGGCTTAAAACTCAGCATTCAGAAAACTAAGATCATGGCATCCAGTCCCCTCACTTCATGGAAAATAGATGGGTAAACAATGGAAACAGTAAGAGACTTATTTTGGGGAGCTCCAAAACCACTGCAGATGGTGACTGCAGCCATGGAATTAAAAGACACTTGCTCCTTGGAAGAAGAACTATGACCAACCTAGACATCATATTAAAAAGCAGACATTACCAACAGAGGTCTGTCTGGTCAAAGTTGTGGTTTTTCCAGTTGTCATGTATGGTTGTGATTTTGGACTATAAAGAAAGCTTAGCACCAAAGAATTGGTACTTTTGAACTGTGGTGTCAGAGAAGACTCTTGAGAGTTCCTTTGACTGCAAAGAGATTCAACCAGTCAATCCTAAAGGAAATCAGTCCTGAATATTCATTGGAAGGACTGATGCTGAAGCCAAAACTCCAATACAATACTTGGCCATCTGATGGAAAGAACCGACTGATTGGAAAAGACCCTGATACTGGGCAAGATTGAAGGCGGGAGGAGAAGGGGATGCCAGAGGATGAAATGGTTGGATGGCATCACTGACACGATGGATATGAGTTTGAGCAAGCTCTGGGAGTTGGTGACGGACAGGGAATCCTGGCGTGCTGCAGTCCATGGGGTCGCAAAAAGTTGGACATGGCTGAGCAACTGAACTGAACTGATGGAAACATAAATGAATAGAAGTGTAATCATAGCAGAGAATTTGAAATTATATTTTAACACTAAGTGGAAATTCTGGAACTGAAAATTACATCTTAAATGAATAATTCTTAGTAGATTAATATCAGATGGGGGATGGCAAATAAATGGTATTAAAAGTTGAATTCAAATAAACAGCAATAATCAAAATTTGAAAACAAAGAGAAAGAGGATCGAAAAACTGAACAGAGACTTGGTAATCTTTGGAAGTTTATCAAACAATCTAACACACATGTTTGAAAAAATAATGGTCAAAATTTCTAAATTTGATGATAACAAACTTACATATTTAAGAAATTCAATGGTCAAAAAGCATTGTACAGAGAAAATCATACATGGGATTATTATAACCCATCTACTCAAAACCAAAGATATTTTCTCTTCTTTTATTTTCTTAAAAGATATTAATGCTTAACAGGAAAATTCTAACAACATATTGGAGATTATACATGTATAGATGTAAGACATATAGCAAAAGTAGTATAAAGAATGAAGATAATATGGAACTATACCATTGAAAGGGTGTTACATTTACAGTGAAGTAGGCCAATATTAGGGCTTCCTTGGTAGGTCAGCTGATAAAGAATCTGCCTGTAATGCAGGAGATCCTGGTTTCATTCCTGGGTCATGAAGATCTCCTGGAAAAGGGATAGGCTACCCACTCCAGTATTCATAGGCTTCCCTGGTGGCTCAGATGGTAAAGAATCTGCCTGCAATGCATAAGATCTGGGATCAATCCCTGGGTTGGGAAGATCCCCTGGAGGAGGGCATGGCAACCCACTCCAGTATTCTCACCTGGACAATCCCCATGGACAGAGAAGTCTGGTGGGCTACAGTCCATGGGGTCGCAAAGAGTCAGACATGACTGAGTGACTAAGCACAGCACAGGCCAATATTAAGAGAAAGTACCTGTGATATATTAAGGATCACAGTGTAATCACTTGAGTCCTCAATTAAAAAATAATGCATGTTACTTTTTTCTCTTTAAATGGCACTGTTAAATGAAAAAGCAAGTCATAGAAAAGGAGAAACTTTTTGCAAAATGTATATCCAACACAGAATCTGTATCCAGGATATATAAAAGTCTCTTACAAGTCAAGAAGACAATAAACCAAATTTAAAAATGGGGAAAAATAATTGAACAGACACTATACCAAAAAACCTTTCAGCGACAAACACATGAAAATCTTTTCAACTTCATTAGTCACTGGGGAAATTCAAAATATTCATAATGATATAATATAACATACATCTAATATAATGGCTAAAACAAAAACATATTTACCACACCAAATGTTGACAAAAATGTGGAACAACTAGAATTCTAATACATGGCTGATGGAAATGGAAAATGATACAGCCAGTTTGGTAAGGAGTTTGACATCTTATTAAAATTAAACATGCACTTAACTATGTGTGTATGTGCCCAGTCACTCAGTAGTGTCCAATTCTTTGGGACCCTATGGACTGAAGCCTTCCAGGCTCCTCTGTCCATAGGATTCCCCAGTCAAGAATACTGGAGTGGTTGTCATTTCCTCCTCTAGGGGATCTTCCTGACCTAGGGATCAAATCTGAGTCTCTTGCGTCTCCTGCCCTGGCAGGCAGTTTGTCTACCACTGAGCCATCATGGAAGCCTGTGCATATGACCCAGCGATTTCGCTAATGGGTATTGTAGCAAGAGAAGTAAAAACATATGTTCAAACAAATATTTGTATATGAATGTTAATAGCAGGTTTATTTATAATAGTCAAAATCTAAAAACAATTATCAGTAAATCCTTCAACAGGTAGATTGTTAAACTGTGGTATATCCTTGTAAGGGAATACAACTTTCCAATAAAAGAAATGAATTACTGATCACACAACAGTAACATTATGATAAACCATACATGAAATAAAATTAACTGAATGGACTGCATTCATATAAAATCCTAAAAAGGGGGAAACTGTAGGGGTAGAAAAGGCATCAGTGGTTTCCAGAGGCCATGTGACATGGAGGAAGGAATTAATTGCATAAAGGTATGAGGGAACTTTTGTCTATGATAGAAAAGTCCTATATCATAACAATGATGTACACGAATATATACATTTTCAAAAGTCATCAACTATTACACTTAAAATTGTGAGTTTTATTGTATATAAATTATATCTCAATAAATCTGATTCCTTCAAAAAAACAACCAAACAAAAACAAAGAAAGAAAAGTATGGCATCTAACTATTCACATGGCTTTTAAAAGCTAATCATCTTCTCGTCTCTTATTAATGAAAGCAGACATGCCCTCACCTGTGAAAAATACTTAGCTCTGAGGCAGGCCCAGCACTGGAGGATGTATAAGTGAATGTGGCCAATAAAATGATTTGAAAATTAAATTATTCTTTTTGTGAATATTAAGAATAAAATAAATTTCAATTGTAACATTTCTAAAAATCAAAAGAACCATATAACAATTATTGTTCTGTACGCATCAAAAATACTCACATCAAGAAAGGCAAGGCAAATCAGAGAAACTCCTTCAGATGAAAGGAGATTACAGAGACAAGAAAACAAGAAACATATGATTCTGGACAGAATGCTAATAAAAAAAAATTAATAGCTATAAATGACAGTATTGGAATAGCTGACCAGATTTAAATTTGGAGTACAGATTAGATAAAGAGTATAGTGTCAATTTACATTTTCTGATTTTGATAACTGTATTGTGATTATATAAGTGAATTTCCTTTTTCTTCAGAAATAAAGATGTCAATAGATTTTAGTAGCTATGGGGAATGTTGTCGTCAATTTATTTTCAAATGATTCAGAGAAAGAACAGACTGATGATAGAGATGGGACAAAATGTAAACAATTCATCTGGATAAAGTTTTTCTTGTAATAGTCTAGAAGTCATTTTATTTAAAATAATAGTAAAATAGAATAAAAAATTATATGGGGGAAGAAAACTACAGCCCCAAATGAATCAGAGGCCTACTGCAGTAGTCCAGGGAAGATACAATTAGAACTACATATAATACAACATTAGTATGAATAACTAATTTATATTGTTTCCATATTTACAGTGGAATGGTAAATTTCATTTGTTTTTATCTTTGTTAAAAAATAAGTAATCATGCATTCTATTATGGCTTCTTAAAATTTTTTGCCTACCTTGTGTCCTAAGATTCTAAATTTGTTTAAATTTGTTATTGAAAAGTTGTAGTCCATATATCCTTTGGTAAAATATAAGAAAACAGAAAAACTAGAGTAAGGGAAACTCTAAAAATGGAAATTTAGGTTTCATAAACAGAGGTGGAAGAAATATATTTTCTTAAGATTGTAGTACTAAATCATTCAGAAACCGTTTGGGTTGGTTGTGTCATGCTGTCTTAGGAAAATGAACTAATATAGAAGACTCTTCCAGACAGTCAGATTCAGCGTTGCACAATACTGACTTGACTGCCCATCTCCAGCTTCCTATTCCTTGGAGCACTTCTACTGTCACATCCTGCCATTTAGCAGAAAAGCTGGTATCAGACACTGTTTCCAATACCCTGAACTCAGTTTTCATTCAAGTTCTGTAGGATGATTCAGTTCAGTTCAGTTCAGTTGCTCAGTCATGTCCAGCTCTTTGCAACCCCATGAACCGCAGCATGCCAGGCCTCCCTGTCCATCACCAACTACTGGAGTCCACCTAAACCCATGTCCATTGAGTCGGTAATGCCATCCCACCATCTCATCTTCTGTCATCCCCTTCTCCTCCTGCCCTCAGTCTTTCCCAACATCAGGGTCTTTTCAAGTGAGTCAGCTCTTCGCATCAGATGGCCAAAATACTGGAGTTTCAGCTTTAACATCAGTCCTTCCAATGAACACCCAGGACCGATTTCCCTTAGGATGGACTGGTTGGATCTCCTTGCAGTCCAAGGGACTCTCAAGAGTCTTCTCCAACACCACAGTTCAAAAGCATCAATTCTTCTGTGCTCAGCCCTCTTTATAATCCAACTCTCACATCCATATATGATCATTGGAAAAACCATAGCCTTGACTAGACGGACCTTTGTTGACAAAATAATGTCTCTGCTTTTTAATATGCTGTCTAGGTTGGTCATAACTTTCCTCCCAAGGAGTAAGCATCTTTTAATTTCATGGCTGCAATCACCATCTGCAGTGATTTTGGTTTTAAAGACAACTTAGCACTTACTGACACTCTCTTCCAGAAGGAATTGGACAAATTGACTAAGCATTGATTGAGCTTGAAAAAGAATGAAGATTAGAGCATTTGCATGATGAATCACAAGAACATATGTGAATGTGAATCATGGGAATATCAGCTCTCTCCCCCCACACCTTTGAGATAAACTCTCTAAAGGTTGGGGGAGGGTTGCAAAACAAAGTGAAAGTGATCCAGATACAAGCAAACAGCTGCCCCATCTCCACCCCCTGCCCCAGCCACTACCACACCTGCACATACAAAACTGAAATAAAATCCTGTTACAGATTCATACGACATTGAGAAAGAACAATATATACAATAAGAGCCAACTGTACTTGATACTAATCATTTGTTGTTGTTCAATCGCTCAGTCATGTCCGACTCTTTGCGACCCCATGGACAGCAGCATGCCAGGCTTCTCTATCTAGATATCCAACTGTAATCTTCAATTTCCTTTTCCATAAAATAAGTACTAACAGGAAACCCACTAAAGTCATTTTAATGTTAAAGAAATAAAGTATATAAAACCTAGTGAGATATTTAGCTTATAATAAGTACAGAATAAGTAGAAGCTTGCTACAGTCGGAAAATGAGCTTTTATGTTTAATTTATATGTTGAATAAATTCATATTTATGACAGTCTCAAGGATCTACCCCAACACTGAGTATCCCAGTTTATCCACTCCACTTTTTTTTTTTTAAAGGTACTGAAATTATATTAAAACCAAGGTCTGATGCAAAGGAAAGAAAAAAAAAAAAACACAACTGAAGCATAAATATGATAAAAGAAAGAAATTAAAGGGAGCCCTAGAGATATTTGTTTATTAGGAAAATACACAGAAAAATGCAGCTTCAACGTGCTTCTTTCATCCTCAAATGCAGCCTCATCATCTTCTACAATGAGGCAGCTTGGGCTCCTTGGAAGGAGCTCTGGCAAGAAAACCAGGCTGTCAGATCTTAAATTTTGGCTAACCACTAGCTAACCATGTAACCCTGAGATAATAATGTAATTTATTCCCAGGGTTCTTGTGAGAATTAAATGAGATAAAGATGGAAAGCAATAAAGTGAATATGTACTGATGATATCTGCCCAACAAAGAAGTAGCTAGAACTCTATCCGGTAACGTAATGTTCTCATCACCCTGCATATTTCCATGATCACTAATTTGAAAAATCAGACAAAAACCAAAGCCCATCATCTTTGGTTCTAATATATAAAACTTGTGTACCTTATAAACTGCCAAATGCAAGGCTGTAAATCCATTTCTTGTCAGTCGAGATGGGCGGAGACCTTTTAACATAAGGGTTCTAATATGTGACTTGTTGCCTTAGAGAGAAAAAAGTTGAGAAAAGTCAAATTGTGGAGATAGACTAAAGGACTTAAAAATCTTTAAGTTAATCTGTAGTGGAATGATAAACATCACACCAATGTATGAAAATGCTAGACTGCTGTTCTGCAGGCCATT
This sequence comes from Bubalus kerabau, assembly GCF_029407905.1. Classification (NCBI taxonomy): domain Eukaryota; kingdom Metazoa; phylum Chordata; class Mammalia; order Artiodactyla; family Bovidae; genus Bubalus; species Bubalus kerabau. Next base: position 71,008,003 of record NC_073629.1, read on the forward strand.
TGTTAAGTTTTCAGTTAATCAACAGCCTTACTTATTAGTGAACATTTCTACTACTACATTTATAAAACTTTGTATCAGTGCTGTGTATTTTAATGAATTTATGCTACATTTTTTATCTGGTGCTCTTCTAATAGTACTTTAAAAAGTAAAAACATGAAAACATTCACCCTAGTAAATGATTTAATATTTGTGAAAAAGCTTAGATAGAAATCAGAACATCACTACACCATTAGTTTATTTAGATCAGAGAAATATGGAGGAAATGACTAAGGTTGGAAAGGTGTGTTTACATTTGGGAAGATATGTTGTTTGGGGAGTGGTGATGGGATATATTTAGAGTCAATACTTATACATTAGTTTTCTTTTAAAAACTGAGTCCAAAGCATACTAGCTTGGATTAACAAAAAAAAGTATTCATTTACCAATTCAGTAAATTTACTGAGTACCTACTATATGCCAGGGACCATCCTAGATGCTTGGGATACATTAATGAATGGAACAGAACAAGTTATGAACCAAATTTCACTTAGTCTTCACTTTGACTAATTTTCACTTTGGGATTTTGTCTTTGGCATTTATTACCTTCTATATATTTTACTGCAGATTGTGAACCAATTGCTAGATGATGTTTTGGGGAATTCTTTAAGTGCATCTGAACTTAACCTAATCCCTGACTAGCATGCCTGATACTGAAAAAATGTCTTTAAAAATTTTTCCAAGCATACCTGATTCAAGGTAGGAACACAATGAAACTTAAATTTGGAGCTAAATCAATTGGAATATCTGTCTAGAAGTTAGTTACTTCTTCACCTGAAGCAAAGCAAAATAAAAAACTGAGTATGAATAGAATTCTCTTGTAGACTATCAAGCAGCTCAAATCACTGACCATGTATACATATAACTAGTTTACAGAGTATTGAGTTCCAAGCACTCACCTCCACAAATGCAACATAAATGAAGTAGAGACAGACCATTTTCTGTGCGGTAATTTAAATTGACTTTACTGAAGGCATCATCAGAGCTAAAAAAAAAAAAAAAAAAAAAATTTACAGATAATTACAAATTTCAGCTTTTAGTTTATCATTTTCTCATTTGAAAAATTATAATATGAATCTTGTTACTACAAATTCAGAAATATGTCTTTTATAGGATTCTTATGTACCTAGAAAAAATAATTTTGATTATACCTCTAGATGAAGAGGGGCTTCCCTAATGGTTCAGCAGTAAAGGATCTGCCTGCCAATGCAGCAGATGTGAATTCAATCCCTGGGATGGGAAGATCCCCTAGAGAAGGTAATGGCAACCCACTCCAGTATTATTGCCATGGACAGAGGACCCCAGTGGGCTACAGTCCACGGGGTAGCAAAGAGTCAGACATGACTTAGTGATCAACAATAACTAGCTGAAGAACAATTAAAATCATGAGAAATAATATTAGAAGTTTGAGAGATCAAGTTTAAATTAATGATTCTCATACAAGGTATGTTCTATGTATAATTTGAACTTCTCAGGGCACCCTGATGAATTAAAATTTATGTATAAGTAGAAAACACAGATATTTGAAAGGAAACTCATTTCTCTTACAATCAACACCTTATATAATACTTATGGAGAAATTCAAGAAATTCTCTCCAAAAAGAAAAAAAAAAAAAGTAGCATTAGATAAGATTCTGGAGACAGGAATAGAGTCCCAATGTATTACAAATTCTGCCTGAAGGAAAATTTTCTTATACTCTGACTGGGTCAGATTTCACAGATAAAGAAGGTCTAAACTCTGATAGGGTACTATGATACAGTCCCAGGTGAAAAGAGAAGTAGTGCTACTGATTCAATTAATGAAATCCTTGACTTTGTCTGAACAAAGACCATTGCCCCAGGAGGGCCCTAGAGAGCCATAGGTAGCCTTTGAAAAAAATGTAAAGCTAAAATTCTTGACCTCTTGAGGTCACTGGTACTGCCAGGACATTTTTTCAGTAGATATGAGATCACATCTTTGGCCTCCCAGTTTAATTCCAGGCTGCCTCCTGCCATTTAAATCTCCAGCAGCTTTAGTGAGATAGCAAAGTCTTTAGTGAATAAGCCTTCTATTATCATTCGTAAAGTACGTACACTTGAAAGGTACTATGAATTCAGAACATTATTATCAAGGCATCCAGTTAAAAACTTCAAAAGCTATTGAAATTTTAAAACAGAAAAAGAAAAGGTGCTATTCTCCAGAGTGCTGCTAAAAAGAGAAGGCTCTAATTCTAGGGAATGTGAAGGATCTCAGTAAAATGGTTTAATTAGTAACGGCAAGTCCAGTGGTTTGTTTTCAGAGACAGGAGAATATTCCAGAATTTTCCCACACCCTTAGCCTTCTTGCTTCAACTTCTCAGTAGTAAAATCCATAGACATATTTCCTCATATTGAGAAACATACTTCAACTTACTTTGGAATGCCACACATAGAAGTACAATAAATTCCAAGTCATTTTTACTAATTGTTAATATAGCAAGGAGCCCAGGATTTCATGAAAAATAGTTAAGAATTTAACTTGCTTCTATTTGCACTTTCTCCTACCTCAATGAACAATGCAAAAAAAAAAAAAAAAAAAAAAAAGTCGGATGAAAACACCACTATTTAAATTGTCTACCCAAATGAGCCTAATTGTAAATGGTATACCTATTTCATAGTATGAATGGAAATTTTACGAAATAATTTGGTTCTTGGAAATAAATGGCTTTAGGCTGAGCTATACATCTAAATTCTGAAAGTTAATTGTATTATAGATGTGTTGGAGATATTTCATTGATAGGTAATCCTAAAAAAAGTGCACTCAGTAGCCCAGACTTGGAAATGCATTCACAGACATCTTCTCTATAATTATGATTTCAAATAACACTGGTTTTCTGAAGAACTGAACTCAACTTTCAAAGCTAGGTAGATTGGACTTTTCTCTTAAAATCTGTAGGAAATTAGTGCCCATAATGGGCTTCCCTGATGGCTCAGATGGTAAAAATCTGCCTGCAATGCAGGAGACCTGGGTTTGATCCCTGGGTGGGGAAGATGCCCTGGAGAAGAGAATGAATGACTCCAGTATTCTTGCCTGGAGAATTCCATGGACAGAGGAGCCTGGCAGGCTACAGTCTATGGGATCTTAAAGAGTCAGACAAGACTGAGAGACTAACATTTTCACTTTCAGTGTCCATAATAAAAAGGAAAAGAAAACTGTAAGTAGCAACTGAAGATTGCTCTGAACTGCTTTGGCTTTTCTTCCTTGGTCCTGTCATCATCCAGCAAAGGAAACACACAATAAGAATACAAGACAGAATACAGAGCATTGGAGTGGGGCAGGAGAGGGAAGCCTTCTGTTAAATGTAAAGAACTATATAAAATCTTCAGCCTAAGAGAGAATGGGAGAAAGTACTTTCTTGTGAGCTAACTATAATGGAATATATGACAAATGCTGAAAGAAGATAGAACTTGAGAGTTCCTCTGGAGTAATAAACCCTTAAGTAAATTAGTTTGTCAGTGTGTATCTCTAATATTATGCAGCAATACCTACCATGTTTTGATGTTTTAAAAGTGGAAGAAATCATTTCAGCAGTGTAAGTATTTAAATCATGGGCCTTGTATATACACCAGGATTGAAATCCTGTTTCTGTTTTTTTAAGTAGTATTTTTTCCCCCTCCAATTAGAGCAAGTTATTTAACCTCCTCAAGCTTCGTTTTCTTTAGTTACAAAATTATTAAAATGATTCATATGACATTGCATTGTGAAGAAAATGAGATTAAGTACTTACTACATTATTTGGTACATGATATGTTATTAAATATTATTTTGATTTTTAGCAAGTTTACTGTGAATATGTGACTTTCCTTTTGTAGTCTAAATCTTGAGAGAATTTTAGCACAGTTTTCAAACTGAGTTTGACCTTCTTTGACCTCTCACATTTGACAACCTGTAAGTTTCCCTATTTTGACTAAGTTCACTGTCGCGACACCTAGCACCTATCAGTGATTCAGAGCAACACTCAGTGAATCACAGTGCAGACTATCACGGTTTTGTGATGCAAGTCCAGCAGCATCATTATTATGGGAAAGGTATTAACACTAAAGCAATTAAAAGAACAACAAAATCCAAAGGAAAAAAGGTTGTGCTGAAAATCATTTTACTGAGAAGATAGACTTAATTGCTTTCTTTTTCCATGATCTAGCTTTGATGATATATTCAATCAGTCTGGCACAGCATCTACTGAACATCAACTGTGTGCTCCACTTCTGTTCTTAATGCTTGTTTCAGGTTGTTTTCAACAGTCTATTTGATAGAAACTACTCACTAATTCCCAGATCATTTAAGTGCATCATTCTTGGGAATATGTGTACTAGATAGAATCCTGCAACTGATCTTAGCATTAATCCTGATCTCTAATGCTCCAAGCCACTTTGCAAAGGAAGTACATATTGAATAAACAGAAAAGTAAAGTGCTAACATCCAGTGTTTTATTTTTTAAAAATACCAAATGAATGTCTATTTACATAAGACTGAAAATATGAATTAATTAGAGACTTTTTATTTACCAATCATTCTTTAACTTATTAAATCGTATACTAGACTTGACCATTCATAAGTGAATCAGTAGTAGTGGTGGTCTAGTCGCTAAGTTGTGTCCTACTCTTGCAACTCCATGGACTGTGACCTGACCCAGGAATCAAACCCGCACATCCTTCCTTACAGGTGTGAATCAGTATACAGTGCTAAATAGCATTCTGTCAAAACTGAGCTGTAGTCTCTTACTTTTGTTTTCCTCTTGAATTCTTGAATTCTACTCTCCCTAAACTCATGCAGCTTCTGTGAATGCCAACAAAATGAATAAGCAGAAAATAGACTCCCACAGTGGCAGTCAAGTGCAATTTTAATAGTAAAATTTTAATCTAAATTTTAATGACTGGAATGTAATTTTTTAATGAGAGTAACTTTGGGGCTATATTTGAATTCTAATTCTTACTTCCCACTTGCTTATAGTCAAATATTTCTGTTTTGACACATGCAATTAAAGTATTCAAGATTTTAAAGCAATCATTCCTGGGATAGATATTTCTTTTTCTCTTCTTCTGCTTCTTCTAAGGAACTGTATATGTCAAATTTGCTGCCAAATGAATATCACTTACATATTCTAATATTCTAAGCTCAATTTATTTTTTAATTCTCCCTTACATTTTTCATCACCTGCCATGCCATACTGTAACTTAACATATCCTAATAAGTTCACAATGCTTGCTGGGGCATGAATGAAGTTCCTAATTAAAATGAAGTCACTATTATGAATATACTTCTAATAATAAATTCTGTCCTTAATCATTAAAAATGGTTGTTTTGTGTCCAAAGGTTACTTTCTTTGTTGTAACATAATGAACTCTTTCCTTAGCCTTTATCTTTTATCCTGAAAAGTAGTAGTTTTGTGATCCAATTAAACTTCTTCTCATGATCCCATCCTTTCAAGGAAATATGTGACATGATCACAAATGGAAACTTATTAAAATTTAACATTTGAACACTTGGCAAAGGCAAAATCTAAAGATAGGTAGATACATTTCTTAAATTAATTCATTGGCTGAAATGTAGGTAAAGGCAAAGAAGGTAGAAAGAAGGCCAAATTTTGTTATGGGCCATCTAGTTTCCAAAATTGATCATTTAGGTTTCAAACGGCTGGTTGTAACTTCTTGTGTAGTTTTTAAAAGATGCTGCTGATACCCACCCACCCAAAAAACCCTAATAAAAACAGAAAAGTCATCAATAAGACCTATTCCCAGGATGTATATCCAAGAAATACACATAAACGTATTTCTCCAGTATCTCCCAGATCAAGTTTGCAAACTAACACTATGAAGCATATTCATTCTTTCATTTATACATTAAAAAATTATTGAGATACGGTGGTAGATAAAGAAGAGTTGGGGATTCCCTGGTAGCTCCGCTGGTAAAGAATCTGACTGTAATGCAGGATACCCTGGTTTGATTCCTGGGTTGGGAAGATCTGCTGGAGAAGGGATCACCTACCCACTCCAGTATTCTTGGGCTTCCTTAGTGGTTCAGCTGGTAAAGAATCTGCCTGCAATGCGGGAGACCTGGGTTTGATCCCTGGGTTGGGAAGAATCTCTGGAGAAGGGAATGGCTACACACTCCAGGATTCTGGCCTAGAGAATTCCATGGACTGTAAAGTTCATGAGGTTGTAAAGAGTTTTTGACATGTTACTGTATTCCTGGAGCTAAATGATATCAAAGAAAAAAAAAAAAAAAGGACAGAATGGTATGGACCTAACAGAAGCAGAAGATATTAAGAAGAGGTGGCAAGAATACACAGAAGAGCTATACAAAAAAGATCTTCATGAACTAGATAACCACAATGGTGTCATCATTCACCTAGGGCCAGACATCCTGGAATGCAAAGTTAAGTGGGCCTTAGGAAGCATCACTATGAACAAAGCTAGTGGAGTTGATGGAATTCCAGCTGAGCTATTTCATATCCTAAAAGATGATGCTATGAAACTGCTGCACTCAATATGCCAGCAAATTTGGAAAACTCAGCAGTGGCCATAGGACTGGAAAAGGTGTTTTCATTCCAGTCCCAAAAAAAGGCAATGCCAAAGAAGGTTCAAACTACTGCATAATTGCACTCCTCTCACATGCTAACAAAGTAATGCTCAAAATTCCCCAAGCAAGGCTTCAACAGTACATGAACAGTGAAATTCCAGATGTTCAAGCTGGATTTAGAAAAGGCAGAGGAACAAGAGATCAAATTGCCAACATCCGTTGGATCACAGAAAAAGCAAGAAAGTTCCAGAAAAACATCTACTTCTGCTTTATTGACTATGCCAAAGCCTTTGACTTTGTGGATCGCAACAAACTGTGGAAAATTCTTAAAGAGATGGGAATACCAGACCATCTTACCTGTCTCCTGAGAAATATGCAGGTCAAGAAGCAACAGTTAGAACTGGACATGGGACAAAAGACTGGTCGAAATTGGAAAAGAAGTATGTCAAGGCTAAATATTGTCACCTGGCTTATTTAACTTATATGAGACTACATCATGCAAAATGCTGGGCTGAATGAAGCACAAGCTGGAATCAAAATCACTGGGAGAAATATCAATCACCTCAGATATGCAGATGACACCACCCTTATGGCAGAAAGCGAAGAGGAATTAAAGAGCCTTTTGTATGGTGAAAGAGGAGAGTGAAAAAGTTGGCTTAAAACTCAACGCTCAAAAAACAAAGATCATGGCATCTGGTCCCATCACTTCATGGCAAATAGATGAGGAAACAGTGGCAGACTTTATTTTCTTGGATTCCACAATTACTGCAGATGGTGACCTCAACCATGAAATTAAAAGACACTTGCTCCTTGAAAGAAAAGTTATGAGCAACTTAGACAGCATATTAAAAAGCAGAGACATTACTTGCCAACTAAGGTCCATAAGGTCAAAGCTGTGGTTTTTCCAGTATCATATATGGATGTGACAGTTGAACCATATAAAAGGCTGAATGCCTAAGAATTGATGCTTTTGAACTATGGTGTTGGAGAAGACTCTTGAGAGGTCCTTGGACTGCAAGGAGATCCAACCAGTCCATCCTAAAGGAGATCAGTCCTGGGTGTTCATTGGAAGGACTGATGTGAAGCTGAAGCTCCAATACTTGGCCACCTGATGAGAAGAACTAAGAACTGACTCATTGGAAAATACCCTGATGCTGGGAAAGATTTAGTGCAGAAGGATAAAGGGATGACAGAGGATGAAATGGTTGTATGGCATCACGACCTTGATGGACATTAGTTTGAGCAATCTCTGGGAGTTTATGATGCACAGAGAAGCCTGGCATGCTGAAGTCCATGGGGTCACAAAGAGTTGGACATGATTGAGCAACTGAAGTGAAATGAAAGTAGTTAAGGAAAATAAAATGGATATAATAAGAATTCTTACCTCATAGGGTTATTTTGAGGTTTAAATGAGTTAGATCTTTTAAGACTTTTGTAAGTACTAGTGCTATAATAATTATTTTTACTAGAGTGTTGAGACTATTGGTATTAATTATTTTAACCTTTTTATTATTTTGCTTTGCATTTGAGAAGAGGGATAGGAAAGTAGAAAGGGAAGAAGAAGGTAGCATGTGATGGGAGGGAAGATCGGAAGGAGGATAAAATGGAGAAAGCCAGTAAAACTGAGTGAAGTACGAAGTAAAGAGAAAGAGGCAGAGAGAGAGAGAGTGAGTGAGAGTTTGAGATCAAGCTGCTTGAGTGTTTTTGCACAATATTCCTGTAAAACTATTATTCATAACAAGTTTTACTTAGTAGTAGTAGTGTTAGTTGTTCAGTCCTGTCCAACTCTTTGCAACTCCATGGACTGTAGCCCACCAGGCTCGTCTGTTCATGGAATTCTCCAGGCAAGAATATTGGAGTGGGTTGCCATTCCCTTCTCCAGGGGATTTTCCTGACTCAGGTATTGAACCCGGGTCTCCTGCATTGTGAGCAGATTCTTTACCATCTGAGCCACCAGGAAACCCCACTAAGTTTTATGTAGACAAGCAAGAAAGTATATAGTGAGGTAAACAGTCTTGGGATAGTGTGAATTCTCTGCTTTTTGGTTTGCGATCTTTTTGTTTGTTTGTTGTTTGTTTTCTGTTTCATTGTTAATTAACACAATGCACTCACCAAACATACCAAATAATCTTTCACTCAATTTTATTAAGATGCAATTTCCTCCCTCAACACTCTACTTAGCGCCCTGATAGAGAATTTCACTCTTTTTAGGCAAGATCAGCCTGTATTGTTTCTGGAGCTATTCATTTTATAACAGCTAAATTTCATAATTGTTTATAGTTCTGAAAAAGTAGATTTAGGGGGGATATTTCATTTGTTGGATAAGTATGGTGGACTGCAGCTGGGCCTAGAGGAACTTTTCAGGAAGAAAAGAAGCAGGAAGATACAACTCAGAAAATGCCTTCATTATTTTTCTCTTTCCTTTTTTTTTTTTAAATTCCTCTTAACATTGCAACTGCTTTCTCATGGGATAAACTTTTGACTATTTTTATTTAGTAAACCTAATCAATTTCAAAGTGAGACAGTTCACAATTTCAAAGTGTTAATACACTATTGACCAAAGTGTATCTATTCAATGTCAAAATAAGGTTAAAAATGAGAAAAAAAATAGGGTTCTTCTGATTATGTTGAAAAGTGATAGCACTGAAAAATTATAACTTCTTTGGGGATCTCTTTATAGATATATTACAGATTAAGCAGGTAAAAAGTAGGCTTGATGATGAAATCAGAAAAACATAGTTCTAAAATTTCTAAAGACTTAAAAACGTTGAAACAAAACAATTAAATTGGAAGTCCTTCAAAAGTTGCATGTGGAAAGCCAACTTATAAGTGGTTTACAAAGATCGTGGAAGAAGTCCATGTATCACCAAGGGGTGGGAGTGGGATTGTAAATTATATTCCTCCGCTACCACATGTAGCGACAGTACTAATACACAGGACATAGCAAAACTGTACAGTGGCATTGTGAAGGTGAAAAGTTTTCAAATATAATATTATCCATATTTATTTTCCCTCCAGTATGGGATGGGAGAGAAGAACAGAGGGAGGGAAAAAGAGGGAAAGGTAGTGAAAGTGAGTAAGGTACTAAGTTAGAGAGAACTATGTGTAACCTGGTTCAAGCCAGTTTCACTTGATTAGCCTCATTTTCTTCAGTTATAAAATGGTAAGTGCAATACATAACCCAGAAAGATGTGAACATAAATAATGATGATTAGTTTTTAACTAACATTTTTGAGTGTTGTCCATGTGACAGTTACGGTGCTCAAAGCACCTTACATGTATACAATTACAATTATATGAGTTCAGTTCAGTTCAGTTGCTCAGTCGTGTCTGACTCTTTGCGACCCCATGAATTGCAGCATGCCAGGCCTCCCTGTTCATCACCAACTCCTGGAGTTCACTCAAACTCACATCCATCGAGTTGATGATGCCATCCAGACATCTCATCCTCTGTCGTCCCCTTCTCCTCCTGCCCCCAATCCCTCCCAGCATCAGAGTCTTTTCCAATGAGTCAACTCTTCACATGAGGTGGCCAAAGTACTGGAGTTTCAGCTTTAGCATCATTCCTTCCAAAGAACACCCAGGGCTGATCTCCTTTAGGATGGACTGGTTGAATCTCCTTGCAGTCCAAGGGACTCTCAAGAGTCTTTAAAATACCTAGGTGCATGCCTGACAAATGGTAGGCATTAAACTGTCAATTTGTTTTCAAGTGATATACAAATAGGTATTACAAATAAATACAACTATAGATAAAGCTGAATACACAAAGAAGCTGTCTTTAGTGAACATATATATTAATACCAGTTAATAGACAGACCTGTAAATTGATAACACCAAGTAGTAAGTGTTATTATATTGATAAACACAAAGAACAGAAATGGTGCAGAGGAGGAAATAACCACACAATGTACTTCAGGGTACCACTTTAGTCTTTCCTTCTTCTGCTTCTCTATTTACTCATCTTTTCCAGTCTCTCATCTATTATCTTAAGAAATGTTCAATATTAAGAGTAAATGCAACTTTATTATGGAAGATGAAGGAACATTCAATTTCCATTCCTCTTCTTTCCCATATCAAGTTCCCTTTGCAAAGCTGCTATAAATTAGCATAATCAATCATCTTTTAGCTCTTTTTGTCTTTTTTAAGTTTAGCACTTATATTGCTTTGTATTATGTTGTGAGTGAAAGCTATACTGGAGATTGTATATTTGATGTGACATAAGTCAGTAACTGAACTGAATTCTTGCTTTATGAGGCAGAAAGTCTCTTTTAATGAATGGGATTAGTTGCTATAAAGAAACTTCAACAAATGAAAACAACCAAAAAACTGCAAAAACAAAACAAAAAAACACCAGACAAACTTATGTTTGCACTAGTGATCCTTCATCTATGACTCTAGTATTAAATGATTCATTTTAGGTACTTGATAGTTTTCCTGCCATCTGCCTGTTCAGAGGAAGCCTGATGTCAAGCAGCATAACAGAGTTGTCCATCACTGAAGCACTCCTTACATTACATAAAGCATGAATCAAAATGAGAAAGAGTCTAAGATTTAACAGCTAAAATGTCCTAGATGCTCAATTAAATATGATCTCATACAATATTTGCTGTCAGTCACTCATTTGTGTCTGACTCTTTGCAATCCCATGGGCTGCAGCCCGTCAGGCTCCTCTGTCCATGTAATTCTGCTTAAACTTAATTACTTTTAAAATTTTGGTGTGTGAGCCAATGGGTAAGACAATTTATAATATATTCTCAATACTCCATTTTTTTCTTTGCTTGTCATCTATCATTTTATTCTAGAGAAAAGAAAAAAAATCTCAGAACTTTGCCTTAGGCAGGATTGACTTTCTCTCCCTCTGATGCTGTTTGCCTTGATAGCAGAGCAGAGGACTCATGTTTTGTTTGTTTGTTTGCTTCCTTGTCTCTCTATAGACCATACTAGTTGCCTTGCTTTCTGTTTTCATGTACCTCATCCCTTTATCAATATCACAGAAAGCAGAGTTCTCAGTGCAACTTAGATATTTTTCTAGAAGTGTCGTTTCCAAACCTTAGCTGAAGTATCATTTTTCGTATGCAAAGGTATTACCTGGGAGAGCTTGTTAAAAGTTCAGGTCTCTGGAAATCAGCCCCAGAGATTCTGATTCACTTGATATGGGATAGAATGATGGAATCTAAAATTTTTGTTAGAAAACTGTGGGAGGTCCTTAGCCCTTGGAGAGACATAATTCTAGGCTGTGGGTAATCCTGGCCTCAGCCTTATTATTACTTCTGGATAATGGGACATTTCTACAGCTTCTTTAACAGCTTCAGCACCAGGCTACCAATCTTCCTTTCCTCAAAATGCCCTACCATCTTTGACATCCATTTCGATGAACTTTCTAATACTCTAGTCCGAAAAATGTTCTAATCCCTCTTGATCGCAAGCTTTAAAAGTTATATATCAGATTTTGGCACTATTTTGAATTGTTTCAACATTTTACATTTTTATTTTTGAAGATGTCTTCTTGATGTAAAAAACACTTTATCCTAATTTTATCACTCTTTAACTTTGAATAAACTTGTCAAATTTACTCCTACTTGTCAATAAGGTGTTCAGTCTTTCAAACTGCCCTTATTTATCCAATTAATCATGATAATCAATACCTCCAATTATTCAATGCATACTGTGCATTAGGCCCTGTATTCATAATTTGACATCATTTTTTAAAGTCTTGTGAGGCTGTAATTACATTTTACAGTGTAAATGAGGCTCAAGGAGATAAAGCAATATAACCAAGGATACATTGCTTGTAAATGCTGACTGAAACAGCTAAACACAGTAAAAAAAAAAAACAGCTTTTTTACTCTACTTAGAGAAGATGGCCAAGACATAAAGTTTTCTTGGTTGTAGTAGACTTTCCATGGTACTCATCCATTCTTGCCTACATATACTTACTTAACTCTGCCTTTTATCTGGAATGCTTTATAAAAACCAATGAATAATAAAGACATCAAACTTCATATTTTTTATATTTGGAAACTGTTCTGTTTTTCCTTCCACTTTGTGCTTGTCATAGACTGTCTTCTGTGAGATATCTATATATGTGTTTCCCCTCAACAAGATTGTGAACTCCTGGAACAAGAATCAGGATGTGGTAGGAAAAGCTCTCTCTATGGAGCTGGGTGGACCTTGCTACAAATCATAGTTCCAATACTTGACCAAATGATCTTGACAAGATCCATCGTCTCTACTCCTTAGTTTATTATCCACCAGAATGAATATTTCCTATCACACAGGGTCATGGTGATGATTTAATAATGAATGGTTCATATTTGATGTATCTGGAATATCACCTTGAATATAGCTGGCACAATAAATTCTGAACTATAAGTTACACTGATTCCTGTCTTTCACCTATGCCCCCTACAATACTAATCTGCAAAAAGGAGGTCACATTCATCACATATAGTAGAAATAGAGGAGAAAAGTAGGCCAAAACAGGACCTGTAGAAACAGCTACTTATTGTTGATATGATTTGAGAGAAAAAGTACATTTCAAGCTTAATCCTTAGATGGATATGTCTGTTTAAATTAGCCTTGACATATTTGCATAATACTTCCCAAATTAAAAAAAAAATGACAAATAAAGTTGAGGAAAATCTCCAATTTAATCACATCTTATTCAGCATATTTATCTGAGTCAATAAGAACTAGAGGACTTATGATTAAGTTCTATATTCATAGCTTTTTTCCAACAAAATTAATATGTATGCATAAATCTGTTGTACCACAGTGTCAGTCACATCTCTATAGGAATTTCAAATGTTTTCCCGTAAGACCGTATGTGATAATACTTGCAAAAGCCATCCCAGGGTATCTCATCAAAGTGTCAAAATGGATTTAATCATTTTGGGCTAAATAACATAGAGAATTAACTATTTCCCAAACTATAAACTGAATACTTGTGAAGGCCTTATTAAACCACTGACAATTTTATATCAACTATATTATACATGGGTAGTTTTATTTGCCAGTTATGTGAGCTTTGTATGTTTACTGTATCTTAAATTTTTCTTAAAAATATGTCATTTGGTCGTTGCTTTATTACCTTTATTTTCCAAGTAAAATGGATAGAGTTCTTTGTTATAAAAGTATTATATGATTAACACAACTATAAGTGAACATGGCTAATTGGCCTTCATGGAACTTTTCCTCAGTCAGGCAGCTAACTCAAATTGACTCTCCAAAATATATTGTTTCTCAATGCCACATTCAATTTCTCCAGAAGGTTGCTAGTGTGTATAAGGGCTCTGCCCCTCTTTTCTGAACATTTTGTGTCTTACAAGGTTGTGACACTATGCCAGATTATTTTTATCTTGTTATCATGGAACAAAACCCAGTGAAAGCCTGAAGCCAATATTACACATTGTTATATGATTGTTCAAGGGCAGAGCGATACTCAGTTTCATTAAGAGACAGCCTTTCAATGTCAAGGGACCAAAGGGTTTGATAAATCTGGAGTTCTCCGGTAGTCCAAAAAGAAAAATGTGGCCAGTATTCCATCACCATTTGAGAAGAGAAGTCTTAGTGTTTGTTGATGGCATGGCTTATAAGAGTGATCTAATTCTAGAGATTATTCAGATCAGCAACAGTTTGTTTTCAAAGGCTAACCTTCAGGTTCCTCTCTCTTAAACTTAAGTGATGGGAAGAGGCAAGGCATATTTTAAGGAGGCAAGATATTTGTATTTTAGGGACTATATGAATGGTCAGGGGCTATATGAAAGGTTAGAATATAACCTTATATTCTAAGGTTAATGTTGAAGGTTACGTGAGTTGCATTTTTAAACATAGGTATAGGTAAAAACTAGATCAACAATGAAGACACATACATAGAAATAATAACTCTGACAACTTTACCCAAATATATGCCTCAGTTCTGTAAGTTCTTTTTCTTTGATCTGCAGATCATCTTCTAATCTTTCTATTACAATAACATAAGATTCACTGACTTTCTTCTTCCATTCATCTAGTAAAGAAAAACAAAAAGGGACTGATTCATAGCTGTGCTTTGCAAAATGTAGACACAGCTCATAACATACAAGTGATTAAAACTCTGTTCTTACTCTGAATTAAACAATACTTAATTTAAATTACTGATTGGGTTTAAAATGCAGATGTTTATATTTAAAAGGCAATCATATAGAATTGTAGTAATTAAAAACCCATTCAATACTGGATAATATATTTATATAGAAGAATATATTTGACTTATTTCATTTGATTTTATTGCATTATAATTATAGCAATCTCTAGTTGCTAGACAAGAGTTTTTAGGTTTTAAGTACTAGATACTTAAGATGTAATCCTAAAATCCCTATATTCAACAGCATTCCAAATTTTTTTCTATAGCATTATACCTAGGAACTAAAACACTATAGTATTATAAGAAATTTTGTTTTTTTTCTAAAGATCTTTCAGAGAAAAAATAATTTGAGTTCAGATAATCTTAACACTTTTGCATAAATTTTGTCTTGTCCTCTTGCAAAAATTAGCAGATATTCCAGCGAAATGTTAACTATATATAATACCTACTGAATTATATTACATTTAAAGATATAGGAATAATTACCAGTACAAGTTTGCGTTGGTCTGGATTTATAATTTCCCATTTGTTAGAAGTTTCTTCTTTTCCCCAGTGCAGTTCCTGAGGTTGCAAGATTCCAAGTTCAAGTGCAGTGACAGTCCAGTTGAAAAATACTTTGATAGTCTGGCTAAAAATAAGCTGACTGCCAAATGGAATGTCATGAACAATTACAAAGAACTAAATAGTTTGTGGTTTCAAGGGTGAAATCATGAAAGGAATTAATCAGTCTATTTAAAAGAACTATAGCAAAGATAAAGAGTAAATGTTTCCATATGATTATTTGCCTCCATCCATTGATTATCTATCCATATGTACCTTGATGGGCATTTCTTTTAATCTAGAAAGTCATTCTGTTACATCTGAGGTTCAGAAAGAGCTATTAAAACTACCTAGATCATCTTTCAGGATCATTTTCTCCTAAGCCAAAGTAAAGATTGTTGGAAAATGGTGACTTGTGATAGAATTCGTCTTGATAGAATATAAATAATGGAAATCAACATCCTATGGCATGCTACTAATAGAAATGAATGTGAATTTGGCCTAAAGCAGAGCTACAAAATTATTTTTCTAGGAAGAAATTCTCAACATAGACCATGATTAATTTATACCACTTGTTGATTATATTGACCATGAGTCACAGATAAGGATCTAAGACAGTGATTTCTACAAATAGCAATTCATAAAATAACAATGACAAGAACAATAAGATTACAGATAATAAGATGGAAAGCTTAGCATGCCAGACACTAGTCTAAGTGTTTTATATGCATTTTGTCATTTATACCTTATACAATCCTGCAAGGTGTATAGTATTCTCATCTTATAGATGAGAAAATCCAGATTTGCTAGCAGGTAGAGGAATCTGAAATAAATTCTGAGTCTATATGATTCTAAAGTCCAAGTTAGATATTACACTTCACAGCGGCTTTTCTCTTTGTACATGCATATTTCTATTGATATAAATGAACTCAGGGTATGATGGAGAATAAATGGGAAACCCAGAGATTTTCAACTATATATTTCTTTTGGATAATGTAATTATACCTAGAATACACACACGTCGATCTTGAAATCCTCCTTTAGAGGCTATACTTTCAATTTCCTATTTATTAAAATTGAGTGTTCAAATAACTTCTTCTTTTTGAAGCAACTGCTTAGACAAATTAATCATTTCCCACAACTTTTTCTCAGCAAAGGTAATCTAAGTTCCAGAGGGACAGTCTCTATACTGATCAGATACAGTTAGAGAAGTCGGTATCTAACCTCTGTCCTCCCCTGGATATAATTCTGATTTCTCCTGTCTCAGTATATGCTGCCAGGGCCACTGATGTCTGCTACACTGTGGTGGCCTCTGATTACTTCATCCACGCACTCTGCATTTTCCTTGTTTGAGGACTTCAGCTATACCAGCTTTCAGCACTTGTGTGATGCCCATCCCTTTAGGTCAGAAAGTCCTTCCTTTCCCCAGACATGCTCTTCTCAGGCTCACTGGCCTAGGCACCTGACTTCCTAAATGCTTGGTTCTGGTCACCAAGCATTCAGTCCCGTCCTGAAGTCCTGAAGACCAAACTAGATAGTCTTTTTAAAGAGGCTGGCAATCTCCCAGAGCTACACCTTGGAATGCAATGTACAAGTTCCCGTCTCTCAGATTTCCATGGTTTTCATACCATGAATCGAGAGGGACAGGGATGGGAGCCAGGGCTTTTGACCTTCTTGAGGACGTCTAAATCTGTTTTTTCCCAATCTTCTTTCTTATTTCTCTCTCCACTATTTCAAACCTAATAGCTCTGTGTATAGTGGGTGTGCATTGCCTCTACCAATGAAGGAAAAGCTAATTCTTATATCATCTTACACTGTCTTTTCAAATTCCCCTTCGGTACATAAATGTAATGCATTGATCTTTAGGATTTTTCCTTTTAATTTTTGCAAATATTTTTATTATCTCAGAAAGCTTGGCTCTTACAAATGAAAGCTTTGACTTTCAAAGCTAAAATTTTTGCACTAGGTTTTAAAACCCAATCAACAACTCAATTGAATTTTTCTATACCCTGAGGCAATAAATTTTGCTAAAAATGGTGAAAATAATCATCTCGATACCTAAAATATTAAATGTTATTGAATTTCCTGCTTCCAAAGGAACACTATCTATTAGCCCTCTTGTGACTGTGAGTCATGGTCATGAGTTGAGGGCAATACAGATGCTTTCAGGGACATGAAGAAAAGGCTGGAATAAGCAAATGATCGAGGATAACAATCCTGTTTTACCTTCCCAAGGAATCCTGGAGGGAATCCACACAGAAGCAGGAAATATTTCCTTCATTGCACTGTATATCTCTGTAAAAATTACTTCTTTTTACCTTGAGTTGATAACATGCTCTAAATTGAACTCTGAGATTTTCACAATTCTGAGATTTTCACAAGTGCAGAATGTCAAATATTATAAAAAATAAAACCCAATTACAAAAATGACTCTAGTCATTTTTCTCAACTTCTCAAACTTTAATGAGAGTAAACACTACCTGAGAAGCTTTGTGAAAACATAGAAACCAGGGCTCTTTACCCAGGCATTCTGATGCAGTAGAATTTCTTTATCCAGAAATACAGGAGTAGGGCTTAGAATCTAATTTTAATAGGCATCCCTAGTGATTCTAAAGTAGATGCTTACTTGAAGCTTTGAGGAGCACTATTTTAAGATGGCTTAAAGTGAGATGCATACTCACCAGGAATTTTCTGAGTCTCTGAATTCCGTGTATGGGAAAAGAGGAGAGAAAATTGAGATAAAGAGAAAAAGAAGATTGTTTCAGATTTTCAGTGGGTTCTATCCTATGGTAATCAGTGAGGCAATATGTGATTTGGCTATACATCTGTAGACCCATGGGTTTCCCAGGTGGTGCTAATGGTAAAGAACCTGTCTGCCAATGCAGGAGAAATAAGAGAAGCAGGTTCAATCCCTGGGTCAGGACAATCCCCTGGAGGAGGTCATGGCAACTCACTCTAGTATTCTTGCCTGCCACAGATGGAGGAGCCTGGTAGGTTATGGTCCATAGGGTTGCAGAGTCTGACACAACTGAAGTGACATAGCATGCACACATACATATACTCCTGTACTGTAAAACTGGATCACAAAAGTGGAAACAACCAAGATGCTTTTACAGGTGAATAAACAAATGTGCATGTACATTCATACAATGGAAACTTATTTAGCAATTAAAGAAAGGAGCTACCAAGCCAAGAAAAGTCATGGAATAACTTTAAATGAGTATTGCTAATTAAAAAGCCAGTCAGATAAGGCAGTACACTACATGATTCCAACTACATTTTGGGAAAGGCAAAACTATGGTGACAGTAAAAAGATAAGTGGTTGCCAGGGGAGCAGTGAGAAGGGGAGGGAGGAATAGGTGGAACACAGGGAAACTTGAGGGCAGTGAAATTATTCTGCATGATATTCTAAGGGTAAATATATGCCATTATATATTTGGAAGAAACCACAGAACTGTAAAATAGTAATGTAAACTCTGAATTTTAGTTAATAATGTATCAATATCAGTTCATCAATGGTAACAAATGTACCAAACTAATTTAATATATTAATAATAGGGGAAACTGTTCTGGGGGAAAGGAAAGAATGAGTATATGAAAACTCTATACTTTCTGCTCAGTAATTCCTGTAAATCTACAACTGCTTTAACAAAAGGGTTTTATTAATTTTTAAAAATTTTTTATTGGAGTATAGTTGATTTACCATGTTGTATTAGTTTCAGTTGTACAGTAAAGTGAATCAATTATACATAAACATATTGTTGTTGTTCAGTCGCTAAGTCGTGTCCAACTCTTTGTGATCCCATAGACTGCAGCACACCAGTCTTCCCTGTCCTACTCTATCTCCCAGAGTTTGCTCAAACTCATGTCCATTGAGTCAGTGATGCTGTCTAACCATCTACTCCTTTTGGGGGGGGTACTTCCCAGGTGGCTCAGTGGTAGAGAATCTGCCTGCCAATGTAAGAGATACAAGAGATGTGGGTTTGACTTCTGGGTTGGGAAGATACCCTGGAAGAGAAAATGGCAACCCACTCCGGTATTCTTCTCTGGAAAACCCCATGGACAGAGGAGCCTGGCAGGCTACGGTCCATGGGGTCACAAAGAGTTGGAAACAACTGAATATTCACGCATTCTTTTTTAGATTCTATTCCCATATAAGCCATTGCAGAGTATTGAGAAGAGTCTCTTGTACTATATAGTGGGTTCTTATTAGTTATCTATTTTATATATAGTGGTGTGCATATGTCAACCCTAATTTCCCAGTTTATCCTTCCCCTTTACTCCCTGGTAATCATAAGTTAGCTTTCTACATATGCAACTCTACTTTTTCTGTTTTTGTCTCTTGTTTTAAAGATTTTTTTTCCCCCATGTACGCCATTACAGAGTATTGAGTCGAGATCCCTGTGCTATACAGGAGGTTAGTGTTAGTTATCAATTTTATATATAGTAGTGTATATATGTTAGGCCCAATCTCACAATTTACCCCTAACTCCTTCCCCTAGTCCTCTGGTAACCATAAGTCTGTAGAAAAGGTCTATTATTCTTTTTTAATTCAGGAAAATATAAAACAATAAATAAACATGAACAAAAACAGTAACTCCTTAGCAAGACCACTTGAATTTTTCCAGGCGTGTCTGTTTATAACTCATAAAGAAAGACTATCTCTAAGGAATACACAACTAAGAGTATTTGTTTTTCTTTTACACTTGCTTGTATGTATGTGTTTTTTCATTCAAAAATGTCAGGGTAGATTTAGTAAATACCTTATTTCTTCAACTATTCCTTTTTGACTAACACTCATGTTCTACTGAATTGCCTAAGTCTAATGTTAATGCCTTCATCTTTTCAACTGATTCATCAGAACACTTCAGAACATACATAGATATTCTAATACTTCTGTAATAAGCCTATCTACATTCTTTTTGAATTCCTTTATTTTTGGTTATATGATTTATTTATCCCAATCTATGCTTGCGCATCTGCTATTTTTATTTTATACTAGTCTCTTCATAAATATTTTAAAGGATGCTTTCAAGATGAAAAATATAAATTTGACCTTGACACTTCTATCTTTATGATTCCAACAGAGAAATTATACAGAACATGTACATCATGAAATCAAACCAATGCACTTAAAACAATTTTTTATCATATTTAGGACTGTGAATTCACTTACATTTAAACCTAGATGATTCCTCCATTGTTTATATGAGTTCTTGTTAAGATGTGCCCAAGTTTTAAAAGTTTAAATTTTTGATGTGTTCCATCTGGTTGACAAGCAATTTAAAGAATCATAGCTTTAAAAATAATAAGCCAGAATTACTAATTGATATATATTTAGGTTTTTGCCTTCTTTTAATAAACATTATGCATATTGAAAAAAGGTATCTAAAATAAAAACTGAACACTAAGATGTCTATACCTATTCAATTAAAAACATTCTTTGATTAATTTCTTTTCAAACAACATACTTTTACATTAGACAAGCATAATTTATAAGATTATCATTGTTAAACAAATTTCCTTTCTTTTCCAATAGAATATCTAAATTTACAGTATTTTGGGTGGAACTATAAATCACCATTAGGAATCTGAACATTGTTGAGGTAATATTCAGATTAATCCTCAAAAATGAATAGGACATGCTATATAATATTTAAAGTAACTATCATATAAAAATGAAAGCAAATGTGAAAAAAATCAATATCACAGTAATTTTAACTGGTGCTCTCAGTATCTCTAACTGTGAAAATATATTAAAGAAAGAAAAAAATCACTATTTTTGTTTCTAATATACTGCAACTGAAAATGAAAATATTTTAATCTTTCTTGTACCTTCCTTTGTTGCTGATTGAACATGTAGTAGAGTTAATTAAAGAATCTAAATTAAACAGTATATCTCTGTCAGTGTCTAAAACTTTCTTTCCCAAATTGATAGGACTTCTTTCAGTTGTCAGCTCAGCTCTTCATTGGTTGACTGATTCATTTATTCCCTCAATAAGCATGAACAGTACCTAGCACTCCAAAGAGATCACGGGGCCAGTGACAGACATGGAAATAGGCAACTGTAATATAGTATCTGTCTTATGATGGATATATATATGACTCATAATGAGAAGGTACATCTAATAAAGCCAAGCTTTCAATTGGAAAATATTTCTTTGAGGTATTAAAACCATCAGACCAATCTAAACTTCATGACTCAGACCACTTTCATTCTTTCATCATCCTATTTCTCTCCTCCTGAGAGTCAGATGGCCTGCTAAGGAAATATTGTTTTATAATTATAGTTCAGTTAATAACTACTTGGGCTTCCTTCATAGCTAAGTCGGTAAAGCATCTGTCTGCAATGCAGGAGACCTGGGTTCAGTTCCTGGGTTGGGAAGATCCCCTGGAGAAGGAAATGGCAACCCACTCCAGTATTCTTGCTTGGAGAATCCCATGGACAAAGGAGCCTGGTGGGCTACAGTCCATGGGGTCACAAGAGTCGGACACGGCTTAGTGACTAAACCACCACCACCAATAACTACTTATTATCTTTGGGCAAATACCATTTCCATGTCTGAAGTTCTTCATTTAAAGACAAAGGGAAAAAAGGTGGACAAAGGAAAAAAATGGTTTTACTTAATTGAAGTTTTTCTTTATCATTTATCCACTTGTGTCTGTCTCAAAATGAAAACTAATTTGATGTAGGTAAGATAAATTACTTAAAGCTTCAAACAATGGATCTATGTAACATGTGGTTGTTAAAGAGCCTGCTGAGTGATCATATATGACCAGTTCTTTGCTTAGACCCTCCAAGCAGAAACAATCTCAGTAAGTAGTCTGTCCAAGCATAGTTATCATTATTTTTGTTACATGCCCTATATTGTATCTTCTTAGTGGTAGAATAGTGATAGTGGTTACCATGCCGTACAGTTTCATGCCATCTTCCTTTCAATTCGATATCATATTAGTGTTAGAAATAGCATCATTCATTGGCATGTACACAAAGTTCCTGATCTCCCTTCTGTTTAAACTTCCACCTCAGTATTCCACCAATCCGGAGAAGGCGATGGCACCCCACTCCAGTACTCTTGCCTGGAAAATCCCATGGACGGAGGAGCCTGGTGGGCTGCAGTCCATGGGGTCACTAAGAGTCAGACAAGACTGAGCGACTTCACTTTCACTTTTAACTTCCATGCATTGGGGAAGGAAATGGCAACCCACTCCAGTGTTCTTGCCTGGAGAATCCCAGGGACGGGGGAGCCTGGTGGGCTGCCGTCTATGGGGTTGCACAGAGTTGGACACAACTGAAGCAACTTAGCAAGCAAGCAAGCAATTCCACCAATCAGAACTGACATTGACTCAATTGTTAAATGTATTCTATCCATGTTATACTATAGTAGAAGAACTAACCTGGCTTCCTTCACAGTTGAATTTTACAACACATAATCTTGAATATAAATTAAAAGCAGTGTTATGGTTAAATTGGTGTAAAGTTGTTGGGGGTACAAAAAAGTCAATTTTTACCCACAGCTCCATTAACAGATCAATACTTTGGTTGGGTGGATCAACAGAAAGTCACAGTTTATAGGTCTACACAGTATCTGATTTCTTCTTGCAGAGGCTATTGTCTCTGAGGCCAATTATTAGGGGACCTATTATTACATGTAATGTTTTAGTATATGTTTAATACCAGGCAGTCTTTTGATAATAAACCCAAGTTCAGTGCTTCCAATTTTATAGTCAATATATGTCCTGTTATACTTATACCTAATTTTACTGGCATTCAAATAATATATCTTTTCCATCCAGAATTTAATAATCTAAGTATAAATTAAAAATTTATGTTTTAAATTAGACTTTGTGAACAGTTATATACATTTTCTTCATAATTTTATGTCTTTTCTTTAATTTAGATTATTCAGAATAGACTGTAATTGGGAACTGCAAGACAATTTATTTTCTATTAAATCTGGACATGCACTAATTCACAAAATCATCTTAAAATCAGGGAAGCATCCTTTAATGTTATTAAGGCTGGTTATTGTACCTTTTCAGTGGTCAAATATATTTATATTTGACAAGTATGTACTATAACTATATATGTGTCTCCATACAGATTATATATACATACATAGGCATAAATTACATATATATATACACTTTTCACAAAAACAGTAATATAACAAACTGACATTGTGAAGTCCTACCCTGAGTAAAGCCTGTATGAAGGCAACATCTACTTCTATTAAAGCACTTATTACAGATGATAGAACTAATGCCTTCATCTCTCCTGTTAGGCTGTGAGCAGCTTAAGAGCAGAAATTATGTCTTACTCACTTTTGCATTCCCAACAGCCTAGCATAGAGCCAGACAGACACAGATATAAATGTAATTGTTTTGGTTTGAATTGAATTGAACTAAGCTGAACTAAGCTGTATTAGATTGAAACAATTAAATTGAGTAGACTCAATCTCTTCAGTAAGGGAATTATTGCTCAGAGGTAAAATGAGTAGAGATGAAACCATCGCCAATACTGTAGACAAATATGGCAGCATTTTGAAATTCCATGCAAAGATAAATAATTCTAATCTCTTTATGTTTTCTCATCTTCTCTTTAAAATTTTATCTATATCTTAAGAAGTTTTTGCATTACTTGGAGTTGTTAACAATAACCATTTTTACAAGATATATGATGTTCTAGCAATAGTTTACAAATCAGACTTCATGGAAAGTTTCTAAACCCTACAATTACCAGGACCTGATCAACTAAATCAGAATCCACTGGGATCAGGCCCTTGATTTGGGGGGGGGGGACTTCCAAAGTGATTACGACACTGTTTGTCTATAAAATAAGTATACAGTAGGGTCCCTGTCTGCTGCATATATATGTCTGAATATAACCTAATTTTATATTCAAAAGTATCACTTACCCTACAAAGTAGTTTTTGATGTACATTAATGAATGGTGCAAAAAAACCTCCATGATAAATAAATTAAGAAGAGGAAAGGGTTACATCAGGCTGGTTCAGTTCAGTTCAATCGTTCAGCTGTGTCCGACTCTTTGCAACCCCATGAACCACAGCACGCCAGACCTCCCTGTGCATCACCAACTGCTGGAGTCTACCCAAACCTATGTCCATTGAGTCAGTGATGCCATCCAACCATCTCATTCTTTGTCATCCCCTTCTCTTCTTGCCATCAATCTTTCCCAGCATAAAGGTCTTTGAAATGAGTCAGCTCTTCACATCAGGTGGCCAAAGTACTGGAGTTTCAGCTTCAACATCAGTCCTTCCAATGAACACCCAGGATTAATCTCCTTTAGGATGGACTGGTTGGATCTCCTTGCAGTCCAAGGGGCTCTCAAGAGTCCTCTCCAACACCACAGTTCAAAAGCAGCAATTCTTCCATGCTCAGCTTTCTTTATGTCCAACTCTCACATCCATACATGACTACTGGAAAAACCACAGCTTTGACTAGACGGACCTTACAGATGGATTTCTGAACATAGCAAGCCTTAAATAGGTCTTGTTTCTTATGGCATTTTTAACATCTTGGAACAGAAATAACTATTTAAGCTTGAACATATGATAAATTGAGAACTTGGACACAATTTAAATCATTGTATCAAGAGACAATTCAGATAAATGTTAAGAATATATTCATTAAAACATCTACTATTGTTCTACAGAGTAAAACAAATTAAAACTGATGGGATCAAAGTGAGGCTTCCCTGGTGGCTTAGGCAGTAAAGAATCTGCTTGCAATGTTGAAGATTCGGGTTCAATTCCTGGGTGGGAAAGAGACTACCCACTCCAGGATACTTGCCTAGAGAATCCAATGAACAGAGGAGCCTGTTTGGCTACAATTCATGTGGTTGCAAAGAGTTGGACATGACAGTGACTAAGCATTCAGGCATGCATGATGGGATCAAAGTAATTTAAACTTAATTTTCATTTTTTCTTGAGACTAACAGAGGATGAGATTAAGTTAGGAAAAGTCATAATTACCAAATAATAGAGCAAGTACATAAAGTGGTAGCAATGGTATAAAACAGGAACAGGAAAGACAAGAGTTTCAAAAGGAAAAAAGTCAAATCAAGAGATCTTAGAGGAGGTTAAAGAGGGAGGGGACATACATATACTGCGACTGATTCACGTTGACACATAGCAGAAACCAACACAATCTTGTACAGCAATTATCCTCCAATTAAAAATAATTATTTTTAAAAGGAGAAAGCTTAGAAAAGCTAAGACAACCTTAATTGTCAGAGGAGAGCAGCACCTGGGCAGAAGCATAAGCCAGTGTCTATCAATGAGAGGACTATGCAAACTATATTTGAATTCAGGGTACATTATGGCAAGAAATACTGAGGAAGTTGAGGGGTTTAAACATTGGCATAATTTCTTAAAGAGGATAATAAAATTTTGCTTGTTGTAAGTCTCTTGAGATTACATTTGAAATGTAGTATTCAGTATCTACTCATGATCATGAAAGAAAAAACAATCAAAGAAAGAAAATTTTTCTTGGAAATGCAGAAATGGGTTATGAAATGTATTACTGGCTCAAGAGAGTAAGTAACTATACATATTCTCTAAATGTTCCTTTAATAATTCCATTAAATTTCCCTAGATATCATAATTGAATGGGCTGTACATTTTTACCCATTTAGAAGGTGTTTTGTTTTAAATTTAAATTTGCAAAAGGCTTTCCAGTAAATTATATCAAACCATTTCAGACTTACACTGCCTAGTGGCCTTTGGTGTTCAGATATCTTAACTTACGGTCTAATGCAGATCACAGAGAGTTAAGGGTAGCATTAGGAACCAATCTAAAGCACTGTCCAATCTTTATACTTTGCCCTATGCTGAATTTTATGCTTAACTAGAAAATTACAATCTGTTATTACTCACTAGAAAACTTAGAAGATGCTTTCACTGCCTTTACTAATATCTGATTATGGACTATAAAATATGCATTTATGTAAGTATTTTGGTTATGGTGGATTCTATTTTTCCACTGTGTAGCTTTCTACTATGTATCTAACTACAGAAACATAATCTTTTTGCTCTTTAAATCAAATTACTAAAATACATCATATGTGGTATCATTTCTATATTAATAAAAAAGCCACCTGCATATTGAATTTTTAGTTCAGCAAAGATGATGATAACATCTTATAAAAACAAAAGGTAACTATTTGTGTCTAAACAAAAATATTCTCCAGAAATATGTGTTTAAAGAGAATATAAAACACAGGATTAAGGTGAAAGAGGAGAGTGAAAAAGTTGGCTTAAAACTCAGCATTCAGAAAACGAAGATCATGGCATCTGGTCCTATCACTTCATGGCAAATAGATGGGGAAACAGTGGAAACAGTGACAGACTTTATTTTGGGGGGCTCCAAAATCACTGCAGATGGTGACTGCAGCCATGAAATTAAAATACGCTTGCTCCTTGGAAGAAAAGTTATGACAAACCTAGACAGCATATTAAAAACCGGAGACATTACTTTGCCAACAAAGCTCCATCTAGTCAAAGCTATGGTTTTTCCAGTAGTCATGTACAGATGTGAGAGTTGGACTATAAAGAAAGCTGAGTGTTGAAGAATTGATGCTTTTGAACTGTGGTGTTGGAGAAGACTCTTGAGAGTCCCTTGGACTGCAAGGAGATCTAACCAGTCAATCCTAAAGGAAATCAGTCCTGAATATTCATTGGAAGGACTGATGCTGAAGCTGAAACTCCAATACTTTGGTCACCTGATGTGAAGAACTGATTCATTTGAAAAGACTCTGATGCTGGGGAAGATTGAAGGCGGGAAGAGAAGGGGACAACAGAGGATGAGATGGTTGGATGGCATCACCGACTCAATGGACATGAGTCTGGGTAGGATCTGGGAGTTGGTGATGGACAGGGAGGCCTGGTTGCTGCCATTCATGGGGTTGTAAAGAGTCGGACACAACTGAGAGACTGAACTGAACTGAAAATACAGGATTAAACACTAAAAGTGTTGAAATCAATCAACTTTTTTTTTTTCCAAGTTCAAAGCAAACACACTTCTGTGAAATATTATGCTATGTGAATGTGCTTGTGAACTTTTCTTTCCCCCAGTTTCTTCTTTTCTGTGTCATTTCTACACAGTTCAACATGCAGTACTCTCACATGAAATCACCACTTTCCCATTATCAATTCACTAGGAAGTGATATGTGGGGATACACTGGATATTTTTTAAACTTCTCCATTTTTCACTGTTCAACAGAATCTCATGTCAATTTTGTCACTTGGTAGTCAAATACTGGGATGATTACCCTCACCCATCACACACACTATTGCTAGTACTATTATTACTACTACTTCTACCACCTCTGCTAACACTACATCACTTCCTTCCTTTTATTTTTGGTCAGCATTTTAATTTCTTTTTTTTTTTTAATTTTATTTTATTTTTAAACTTTACATAACTGTATTAGATTTGCCAAATATCAAAATGAATCCGCCACAGGTATACATGTGTTCCCCATCCTGAACCCTCCTCCCTCCTCCCTCCCCAAGCATTTTAATTTCTAAGAAGGTACCCGGACACTTTCATAAACGAGTATAAGTTAATGTAAAGAGTAGATATTTCCTTAAACCAGTCTTATTCTCACACACTACACTTCAGGCTGGGCCTCTTTTAGACCCTCCTATCTTGCCTGGAAAATCCCATGGACGGAGGAGCCTGGTAGGCTGCAGTCCATGGGGTTGCGAAGAGTCGGACACGACTGGGTGACTTCACTCTCACTTTTCACTTTCATGGATTGGAGAAGGAAATGGTAACCCACTCCAGTGTTCTTGCCTGGAGAATCCCAGGGATGGGGGAGCCTAGTGGGCTGCTGTCTATGGGGTTGCACAGAGTCTGACACAACAGAAGTGACTTAGCAGCAGCAGCAGCAGCAGCATGACCAGGCACTCCCTCCTCCCAATCTTCACAAATACTGCTCCCACTGCTAAAATACATTCATGCACTCATTCTCTCTCCTCCTACCCTCCAAAAAACAATCAAAGAAATATAAATAGGCTAATCTTACTTGTCTCTCAAGGTCTAAGTATAAATGTCATATGTCCTGAGAGGCTTTTCTTAATCACATAGTCCCTTAAGCTGGATGACATCCTGTAGGTTGCTTATTGTAGCTCTAATCATAAATTTCAGACTTCCCTGGTGGCTCAGACGGTAAAACGTCTGCCTACAATGCAGGAGAACTGGGTTCGATCCCTGGGTTGGGAAGATCCCCTGGAGAAGGAAATGGCAACCCACTCCAGTACTCTTGCCTGGAAAATCCTGTGGATGGAGGAGTCTGGTAGGCTACAGTCCATGGGGTTGCAAAAAGTCGGACACGACTGACTTCACTTTCACTCATTAGTTACTGCAATGGATTCCTTTTTCCATCTGTCTTATCATTTGCTAAACTGGAAAACCCTCAGAGTGTCTAGCAAAGGCGCTGACACTTAGTTAACATTCAATATATGTTTGATACTTTGAAGTCAGAGAGGGCCTAACAGTGGCCTATATTATTTATCTGTTTAAAACTATAATCTTATTTTTGAAGGAACCATGTAGATTCATTTCCTACTTTAAAGACATACATTGAACACATTTTTGTTTGCTTATGCATCCTCTGACTTCCTCTGTGAAGAGTTAAGGCAGTTTATCATCTCTAACATATCGTCTCATAAGAGACACTATGCTAAGTGCTGGGTTGTTTGCCTCAAAATATGGTTTCCTTAACATGGCCTAAAAAGGGATGAGATTCTAAATGTTTATCTTGTCTCACTTTTTCCTTTTCATACTTTCCTAAATTTAGCATTTCAATGATCGTTATATTCCATGACCATGATATCCATTATAAAAATATAACATCTACTTGTACCATCCCCTCCACTTATATACTATGCCCTCTACTATTAAAAACATGCCATCACTAGGGAAAATGTTAAATAATAAGTCAATAAATGAAAAATGATAATGTATGCTTCATTGAATGATAACAGATGACTGATTTCTAAATTATAAATAAAATATTTAAGTAATAAACACAAATACCTGAGGAAATAAAAATAATAGCAGAGTATATAAAAACCATTTTAGGGCAAAGTTTGAACCCAGAAATGTAAATGGAAAATGGAATATGTTTTTGCCTTGAGGAATTAGCCAAAACTACACATTTGGTCTTAATCAGAGGGTGGCCCAGTGTTCCCACATGTTAGAAATTCTTAGACGGGATCATTGATAGATTAAGCAGGAACTCCTCCCTCACCTGCCAAATGTGCCTTCAGATTAAAAATCAACTAAAAGTAAAATCTGTCATACTATACTCCAGACCAAAATGATTGTGGAAAAGGCTGCTTTGGCATTGAGCAAAACAGGGGAAATGAAAAAGAAAGTAAAATAATATCCCTGAGAAATTCTGGCCCTAAATATGCTCAACATGGACTTCTCCTGTGGATATGCAGAGCTGCGTGGGCTAGAGAACCTCAGCTAAACATAATTTAAGATTGTAATACCTCTTCAGTCTCCTGACAGAAGCAAATGCAAAGCCCTGGGAGGGGTGGGGGGGGGGGGTCCATTCATCTTAGGCCATGGGGAACTTCTACAGATACTTTACCAAGGACAATGAGCCACAGTTAATGCTAATCAGACATAAGAGAAAGCATGGTGATATGAGCTGAAAAACTAGAATTAGAAGCTAGTGGAATTATCAAATACAGTCTATAAAACAACTGTGCTTGCTTACCACATTTAAAGGAAGAAAACAAGAGTAAGCATGAGACATGACAGCAATAAACATATCTCTAGAGAATAGGAAACTCTCAAGGGAAAAAGCAGACTTCAGTGAAAAGGAAACCCATGAATTAAAAAATATTTAAGAATCAGAAATTTTTCATCTCATTTTTTCAAAATATTTTTAGGAAACCAACTAAATTTTGTTTTCAGTTTACATTCAAATATGGAATTTCATATTGAAAATAAAAAATACACCCTCCAAAAATATTGATCGATTTAATAAAAAATAGTTAACTATTTTATTAAGTGTTATATGTTTGAATTTTTAGAGGCCCTAGCAAATTATTTTAAAAAAATCCTGGCAAAGTTTAACTTTCTTCTTTACCTAATGCTAGCCATTATTGCTGAAACATCTTTATTTCAGATTGCTGATATTTCAAAGACCTTTGGGAAGTTACTGTATTTATTTTGCCTTTTTAACTCTAACACACATGGACTCAAAGCTCACCCTAAAATATGATAAGTGTACTGGCCACCTATAATTCTTTGATTCCTTACTGAAATAAACTTATTAGGGGTCCCTCCTATAATGATGGTGTATTTTATGTATTTCTTTGAATAAATAATATACAGGAATCATTTAAATGCATATTCAGTGGGAAGCCATCTGGCTCCATGTGAATTTATGAATATTTTAGCTTGCTCAGTGAGTCAAAAGTAGAATCTGGCACTTGGGATTATCATGTAGATTTGTGACATATATCATAAAAATTTGCTTCTATAAATCAATGATTGACATATCTACTAAAGCATAGTTTCTTTTTTTCATCATTGATTGAGTCCACTTAAACTATGTGTAATATGGCATGTTTAGTTTGGAAGTCATGGCAATTCAACTTGAATCAGAACATGCAATGTTTTATTAAAATAGTTGCATATAAAAAGAGAATCTTGGATTGGGTTGAACTTTATAGGTTACTGTTGTGGACACTGTGATGTGGCCTCCACATTTTTCTTCTATGAAGGGCTTATTACTTCGGTTACTTCAGCTACTGGGAGTGCTGTCAATAGATATATTTAGCTGTCAACCTCATTCAAAGATTGCCTCAGCCACAGAGAGTTATCTTGCCCAAAATGCTCCTTCCCAAGATAG
Source organism: Bubalus kerabau (assembly GCF_029407905.1). Taxonomy (NCBI): domain Eukaryota; kingdom Metazoa; phylum Chordata; class Mammalia; order Artiodactyla; family Bovidae; genus Bubalus; species Bubalus kerabau. The sequence continues at coordinate 71,039,141 of NC_073629.1, forward strand.
CTATATCCAGTGATAGTTGATGAGTGCTATAAGTTGTGGCCACTAAGGTCCAACTCAGGATAGCACTAAAGTGCCATTCTGGCACCAGAACTCCTCCTTGGATTAGCCAAACAAGACTGTCATTGGGCCTACATCACAGCTTGACTTCTCCCTTCTGCTCAATCCTGCTTCTGTTGCATTCCTTGAGAAATTATTAGTCTCAAAAGCATTTCTGAAGAAATGCACTGCACTCTAGACTCCATCTCAGATCCTGCTCTCCAGAACACTCAACCAGCAGCCATTTTCTAATCCTACCTCTTACCAAAAAAAAAAAGGACTTAGTGGGAAAATTCTTGGGTAAATTGTCTTCTAGTCTTCTAGTCACTTTGCTTCAATATTTCTGGCATTAGGAAGCTTATTATCTAATAAGACAATTTACTGTATTATTGGGAAAAGTTATTTCTAATACTATATGAACACTTTCTTCTTTGTAATATCTCAAACAATACAAAACCAAATTCATCAGTCTACTGATTTAATCATTAATGAATTAAATAGAATTCTGATGAATGTTCACAATTTATAGAACAATTACATTCTTAACATTTTTGAGAATTATACCTTCATAATTAGAAATATAGATTCTAGAGGTGATAGTACACAGATGATATACAAATGAATGAAATCCCAAAGGAATGAAAGCGGGTAGAGAAACTTGAACACAATGACTTGTGATCTTCCAGTAATATGAGGTAAGAGTGATGATGAGGAACAAATTATTGACACTTCAAAGGAGAGTGAATGAACCAGGAAAAGAACTAGTACTATGGGATTCCCTGAAGCCAAATGAAGAATGTACTGTAAAGGCATGATCACTTGAAACAAATGCTGCTGACTTGGCATAAAGATGAGAACTAGAAAGAATACCACATTTTTTTTTCTAGTTTAATTGAGACATAATTGATATACATTACTGCATAAGTTTAAGGTGTACAGCATAATGATTTCACTTATATACATCAAAAATGACAATCACAATAAGTTTAGTAAACATCTATCATCTCATACAGATATGAAATGAAAGGGAAAATATTTTTTTCCTTTTGATAAGAACTCTTAGGATTTACTCTGTTAAAACATTCATTCTTAACTTATAACAGGGTTAATTATATTGTTCATGGTGTACATTACTTTCCTAGTACTTACAATTGGAAGTTTGTACTTTCTGACGACCATCATTCTATTCCCTTTCCCCTTACCTCTTGCCTCTTTTTTTAAACTTGTATTTAAATGTTCTTAGCAGCTTTATTTATAATTACCAAAAACTGGAAATAATTCAAATTTCTATCAAGTTGAATGGATAAACAGAATGTGGTATATCCACACATGAACATATAACTTGATAAACTGTAACATGTTCAACAACATTATGCAGAGAAAAAAAATCCAGGTGCAAAAGTATACACACATTATAGCTCCATTTTTTATTAAATGCTGTAAAAGATAAATCTATCATAACAGACTGATGATCAGTGTTTGCTTGAGGCTGGAATAGAGACTGACCAGGAAGATATGCACCTGGAAAGGTCACGTGTAGGTGATCCAGTCAACAGACTCAGTTGAGCCCAGATTCTAGGTCACCCCAGCATCCATACCAGATTTGTTAGAGAACCCTTCAAGAGGATCCCAGTTACTAAGCATTTCAGTATTCCCAGGTGAGACTACAGAAATCCTGGGAAGAAACCACACAACCTGGATGTACTGTGTTCAAATTCCTGACCTCCAGAATCTCTAAATATAATAAAACCGTTGTTGATTTATGTCACCAAATACTTTTTTTTAATATGTTTATTTAATTGGAGGTTACTTTACAATATTGTATTGGTTTTGCCATACATCGACATGAATCCGCCACAAGTGTACACGTATTCCCCATCCTGAACCCCCCTCCCACCTCCCCCAACATACCATCCTTCTGGGTCATCCCAGTGCACCAGCCCCGAGCATCCTGTATCATGCAATGAACCTGGACTGGCAATTCATTTCACATATGCTATTATAAATGTTTCAGTGCCATTCTCCAAAATGACCCCACCCTCTCCCTCTCCCACAGAGTCCAAAAGACTTTTCTATACATCTGTGTCTCTTTTGCTGTCTTGCTTACAGGGTTATCATTACCGTCTTTCTAAATTCCATATATATATGCATTAGCATACTGTATTGGTGTTTTTCTTTCTGGCTTATTTCACTCTGTATAATAGGCTCCAGTTTCATCCACCTCATTAGAACTGATTCAAATGTATTCTTTTTGATGGCTGAGTAATACTCCATTGTGTATATGTACCACAGCTTTCTTATTCATTCGTCTGCTGATGGACATCTAGGTTGCTTCATGTCCTGGCTATTATAAACAGTGCTGTGATGAACATTGGGGTACACGTGTCTCTTTCCCTTCTGGTTTCCTCAGTGTGTATGCACAGCAGTGGTGTTGTTGGGTCATAAGGCAGTTCTATTTCCAGTTTTTTAAAGGAATCTCCACAATGTTCTCCTTAGTGGCTGTACTAGTTTGCATTCCCACAAACAGGTAAGAGGGTTCCTTTTCTCCACACCCTCTCCAGCATTTATTGCTTGTAGACTTTTGGATTAGTTGTTTGTCAGTTGCTTCATTTGCTATTATTTTCTCCCATTCTGAAGGCTGTCTTTTCAGCTTGCTGATAGTTTCCTTTGTTGTGCAGACACTTTTAAGTTTAATTAGGTCCCATTTGTTTATTTTTGCTTTTATTTCCAGTATTCTGGGAGGTGGGTCATAGAGGATCCTGCTGTGATTTATGTCGGAGAGTGTTTTGCCTATGTTCTCCTCTAGGAGTTTTATAGCTTCTGGTGTTACGTTTATATCTTTAATCCATTTTGAGTTTATTTTTGTGTGTGGTGTTAGAAAGTATTCTAGTTTCATTCTTTTTATTTATTTTTTTTTATTTTTGAACTTTACATAATTGTATTAGTTTTGCCAAATATAAGTGGTTGACCAGTTTTCCCAGCACCACTTGTTAAAGAGATTGTCTTTAATCCATTGTATATTCTTGCCTCCTTTGTCAAAGATAAGGTGTCCATAGGTGCATAGATTTATCTCTGGGCTTTCTATTTTGTTCCATTGATCTACATGTCTGTCTTTGTGCCAGTACCATACTGTCTTGATGACTGTGGCTTTGTAGTAGAGCCTGAAGTCAGACAGGTTGATTCTTCCAGTTCCATTCTTCTTTCTCAAGATTGCTTTGGCTATTTGAGGTTTTTTGTATTTCCATACAAATTGTGAAATTATTTTTTCTAGCTCTGTGAAAAATACCGTTGGTAGCTTGATAGGGATTGCATTGAATCTATAGATTGCTTTGGGTAGTATACTCATTTTCACTATATTGATTCTTCCAATCCATGAACACGGTATATTTCTCCATCTATTAGTGTATTCTTTGATTTCTTTCACCAGTGTTTTAATAGTTTTCTATATATAGGTCTTTTGTTTCTTTCAGTTCAGTCAGTCGCTCATTCATGTCAGACTCTTTGTGACTCCATGAATTGCAGCACAACAGGCCTCCAGAAAAACATCTATTTCTTCTTTATTGACTATGCCAAAGCCTTTGACTGGGTGGATCACAATAAATTGTGGAAAATTCTGAAAGATATGGGAATACCAGACCTGCCTCTTGAGAAACCTGTATGCAGGTCAGGAAGCAACAGTTAGAACTGGACATGGAACAGCAGACTGGTTCCAAATAGGAAAAGGAGTACATCAAGGCTGTATATTGTCACCCTGCTTATTTAACTTATATGCAGAGTACATCATGAGAAATGCTGGGCTGGAAGAAGCCCAAGCTGGAATCAAGATTGCCGGGAGAAATATCAATAACCTCAGATATGCGGATGACACCACGCTTATGGCAGAAAGTGAAGAGGAACTAAAAAGCCTCTTGATGAAAGTGAAAGAGGAGAGTGAAAAAGTTGCCTTAAAGCTCAACATTCAGAAAACGAAGATCATGGCATCTGGTCCCATCACTTCATGGCAAATAGATGGGGAAACAGTGGAAACAGTGTCAAACTTTATTTTTGGGGGCTCCAAAATCACTGCAGATGGTGACTGCAGCCATGAAATTAAAAGACGCTTACTCCTTGGAAGGAAAGTTATGACCAACCTAGATAGTATATTCAAAAGCAGAGACATTACTTTGCCAACAAAGGTCCGTCTAGTCAAGGCTATGGTTTTTCCAGTGGTCATGTATCAATGTGAGAGTTGGACTGTGAAGAAGCTGAGCACTGAAGAATTGATGCTTTTGAACTGTGGTGTTGGAGAAGACTCTTGAGAGTCCCTTGGACTGCAAGGAGATCCAACCAGTCCATTCTAAAGGAGAGCAGTCCTGGGTGTTCTTTGGAAGGACTGATGCTAAAGCTGAAACTCCAATAGTTTGGCCACCTCATGGGAAGTATTGACTTATTGGAAAAGACTCTGATGCTGGGTGGGATTGGGGGCAGGAGGAGAAGGGGACGACAGAGGATGAGATGGCTGGATGGCATCATCGACTCGAGGGACGTGAGTTTGGGTGAACTCCGGGAGTTGGTGATGGACAGGGAGGCCTGGCATGCTGCAATTCTTTAGGTAGATATATTTCCAAGTATTTTATTCTTTTCATTGCAATGGTGAATGGAATTGTTACTTAATTTCTCTTTCTATTTTCTCATTATTAGTGTATAGGAGTGCAAGAGATTTCTCTGTGTTGATTTTGTATCCTGCAAATTTACTATATTCATTGATTAGTTTTAGTAATTTTCTGGTGGAATCTTTAGGGTTTTCTATGTAGAGGATCATGTCATCTGCAAACAGTGAGAGTTTTTCTTCTTCTTTTCCAATTTGGATTCCTTTTATTTCTTTTTCTGCTCTGATTGCTGTGGCCAAAACTTCCAAAACTATGTTGAATAGTAGTGGTGAAAGTGGGCACCCTTGTCTTGTTCCTGACTTTAGAGGAAGTGCTTTCAATTTTTCACCACTGAGGATAATGTTTGCTGTGGGTTTGTCATATATAACTTTTATTATGTTGAGGTATGTTCCCTCTATTCCTGCTTTCTGGAGAGTTTTTATCATAAATGGATGTTGAATTTTGTCAAGGCTTTCTCTGCATCTATTAAGATAATCATATGGCTTTTATTTTTCAATTTGTTAATGTGGTATATTACATTGATTGATTTGTGGATATTGAAGAATCCTTGCATTCCTGGGATAAAGCTCACTTGGTCATGATGTATAATCTTTTTAATGTGTTGCTGGATTCTGATTGCTAGAATTTTGTTAAGAATTTTTGCATCTATATTCATCAGTTATATTGCCTTTGGTTTTCTTTTTTTGTGGCATCTTTGTCAGGTTTTGGTATTAGGGTGATGGTGGCCTCATAGAATGAGTTTGGAAGTTTACCTTCCTCTGCAATTTTCTGGAAGAGTTTGAGTAGGTTAGGTGTTAGCTCTTCTCTAAATTTTTGGTAGAATTCAGCAATGGAGCTGTCTGGTCCCGGGCTTTTGTTTGCTGGAAGATTTCTGATTACAGTTTCAATTTCCGTGCTTGTGATGGGTCTGTTAAGATTTTCTATTTCTTCCTGGCTCAGTTTTGGAAAGTTGTAGTTTTCTAAGAATTTGTCCATTTCTTCCACGTTGTCCATTTTATTGGCATATAATTGCTGATGGTAGTCTCTTATGATCCTTTGTATTTCTGTGTTGTCTGTTGTGATCTCTCCATTTTCATTTCTAATTTTTTTGATTTGATTTTTCTCCCTTTGTTTCTTGATGAATCTGGCTAATGGTTTGTCCATTTTATTTATCCTCTCAAAGAACCAGCTTTTGGCTTTGTCGATTTTTGCTATGGTCTCTTTTGTTTCTTTTGCATTTATTTCTGCCCTAATTTTTAAGATTTGTTTCCTTCTACTAACCCTGGGGTTCTTCATTTCTTCCTTTTCTAGTTGCTTTAGGTGTAGAGTTAGGTTATTTATTTGACTTTTTTCTTGTTTCTTGAGGTATGTGTATATTGCTATGAACGTTCCCCTTAGCACTGCTTTTACAGTGCCCCACAGGTTTTGGGTTGTTGTGTTTTCATTTTCTTTCGTCTCTATGCATATTTTGATCTCTTTTTTGATTCTTCTGCGATTTGTTGGTTATTCAGCAGTGTGTTGTTCAGCCTCCATATGTTGGAGTTTTTAATAGTTTTTCTCCTGTAATTGAGATCTAATCTTAATGCATTGTGGTCAGAAAAGATGCTTGGAATAATTTCAATTTTTTTGAATTTACCAAGGCTAGATTTATGGCCCAGGATGTGATCTATCCTGGAGAAGATTCCATGTACACTTGAGAAAAAAGGTGCAATTCATTGTTTTGGGGTGAAATGTCCTATAGATATCAATTAGGTCTAACTGGCCTATTTTATCATTTAAAGTTTGTGTTTCCTTATTAATTTTCTGTTTAGTTGATCTATCCATAGGTGTGAGTGGGGTATTAAAGTCTCCCACTATTATTGTGTTATTGTTAATTTCCCCTTTCATACTTGTTAGCATTTGCCTTACATATTGTGGTGCTCCTGTGTTGGGTGCACATATATTTATAATTGTTATATCTTCTTCTTTTATTGATCCTTTGATCATTATGTAGTGTCCTTCTTTGTCTCTTTTCACATCCTTTGTTTTAAAGTCTATTTTATCTGATATGAGTATTGCCACTCCTGCTTTCTTTTGGTCTCTATTTGCATGGAATATCTTTTTCCAGACGTTTACTTTCAGTCCGTATGTTTTGAGGTGGGTCTCTTGTAGACAACATATATAGGGGTCTTGGTTTTGTATTCATTCAGCCAGTCTTTGTCTTTTGGTTGGGACATTCAACCCATTTACGTTTAAGGTAACTATTGATAAGTATGATCCCATTGCCATTTATTTTACTGTTTTGGGTTTGAGTTTTTGTGTTTCCTTTCTAGAGATTGTTTAGCATTTGTTGGAGAGCTGGTTTGGTGGTGCTGAATTTTCTCTACTTTTGCTTGTCTGTAAAGCTTTTGATTTCTCCTACATATTTGAATGAAATCCTTGCTGGGTACAGTAATCTGGGCTGTAGGTTTTTCTCTTTCATAATTTTAAGTATCTCCTGCCATTTCTTCGTGGCCTGAAGAGTTTCTACTGAAAGATCAGCTGTTATCCTTATGGGAATCCCCTTGTGTGTTACTTGTTGTTTTTCCCTTGCTGCTTTTTCATATTTGTTCTTTGTGTTTGATCTTGTTAATTTGATTACTGTGTGTCTTGGGGTGTTTCGCCTTGGGTTTATCCTGTTTGGGACTATCTGGGTTTCTTGGACTTGGGTGATTATTTCCTTCCCCATTTTAGGAAAGTTTTCAACTATTATCTCCTCAAGTATTTTCTCATGGTCTTACTTTTTGTCTTCTTCTTCTGGGACTCCTATGATTCAAATGTTGGGGTGTTTAACATTGTCCTGAAGTCTCTGAGATTGTCCTCATTTCTTTTAATTTGTTTTTCTTTTTTTCTCTCTGATTCATTTATTTCTACCATTCTATCTTTTACCTCACTAATCCTACCTTTTGCCTCCATTGTTCAACTGTTGGTTCCCTCCAGAGTGTTTTTGATCTCATTTATTGCATATTCTTTTAATATTGACTCTTTTTTATTTCTTCTAGGTCCTTGTTAAACCTTTCTTGCATCTTCTCAACCCTTGTCTCCAGGCTATTTATCTGTGATTCCATTTTGTTTTCAAGATTTTGGATCATTTTCACTATTATTATTTGGAATTCTTTATCAGGTAGATTCCCTATCTCTTCCTCTTTTGTTTGGTTTGGTGGGCATTTATCCTGTTCCTTTACCTGCTGGGTATTCCTCTGTCTCTTCATCTTGTTTATATTGCTGTGTTTGGGGTGGCCTTTCCATATTCTGGCAGTTTGTGGAGTTCTCTTTTTGTGGAGTTTCCTTGCTGTGGGTGGGGTTGTAAGGCTGGCGTATCAAGGTTTCCTGTTTAGGGAACCTTGTGTTGGTGTTCTTGTGGGCGGAGCTGAATTTCTTCTCTCTGGAGTGCAATGAAGTGTCCAGTAATGAGTTATGAGATGTCAGTGGGTTTGGAGTGACTTTGGGCAGCCTGTATATTGAAGCTCAGGGCTATGTTCCTGTGTTGCTGGAGAATTTGCATGGTATGTTTTGCTCTGGAGCTTCTTGGCCCTTGGGTTGTCACCAAATACTTTTAAAAACCTGAAAAGTGCCACAAGTCCAGTCTGTCTCCCTTCAGAGCCATTGGCAGGCCATGGACTATGCTACCAGAGAAAGTAGCAGCCCACACAACTTCACAGCAACTTCTCAAGGGAATTCTACATTTACCCGGCTCCTCTGTGCATGGGATTCTCTAGGCAAGAATACTGGCATTGGTTTTCATGCCCTTCTCCAGGGGATCTTCCCAACTCATGGATGGAAACCAGGCCTCCTGCAGTGCAAGAAGAGTCTATTAAGACCTTTCTTTAAAAATCCATGGCATGGTAGTTGTGCAAGAAAGCAGATAGAACCTCCCTTGGTAATAGACATACAGGTGGGGCCCTCTTGCCCTTAGTAACCACAAACCTCCTCTCTTTTCCTATCAGCTTGTTTATTCATCTGAAGTATTGGGTTGGCCAAAAAGTTCATTCAGATTGTTCTGTACGATGAGAACACTGAATGAACTTTTTGGCCAACTCGATATGTTCTTCTAACAGTATGCTGGCTTTCTCAGGTAGCACAGTGGTAAAGAATCCACCTGCCGATTCAGGGACAAAAGAGACACGGGTTTGATCCCTGGGTTAGGAAGATACCCTGGAGTAGGAAATGGCAACCTACTCCAGTATTCCTTCCTGGAAAATTCCATGAACAGAAGAACCTGGCAGTTGACAGTCCATAGGGTTGACAAGAGTCAAACACAACTGAGTGACCAAGCACATATCCAACATTATGTTAGTTAATGATGTACCATATAGAGATCTAATATTCCTATGCATTATAAAGTGATCAACATGATAAGTCTAGTTAATATCTGTCATTGTATGAAGATATTACTAGATTTATTAAAATGGAGAGACCTGGAAATCCTCAGAGGAACAAGCTCAGTAGAGTAGAAGTATAGAGGGTAAGACTGAACCATGTTGGAGAATGAATGAGAGAAAAGATATTGGACAATGCAAGGGCAGATAGCTTAGTTTAAGATTTTCAGTGTAAAGGGAGCAGAGAATAGCTGAAGAAAATGGAATTAAGAAAAATTCTTTTTATCCTAATTAGAAAAGTAACAGTATTTTTGTGTACCGATGAGAATGATCCAGTAGAGAGGGAAAACCGTTGATAAAAGAGAGAAGAGAGAATTGCTGGTGTACCATCCTTGTTCACCAGCTGGTGTACTATCCTTGTTCACCTCCTTCCTGTATCCTTGAAGGCAGGAGGAGAAGAGGACAACAGAGGATGAGATGGTTGGATGGCATTACTGACTCAATGAACATTAGTTTGAGCAAGTTCCAGGAGTTGGTAATGAAGAGGGAAGCCTGTCATGCTGCAGTCCATGGGGTCGCAAAGAGTTGGACACAATAGAGAGACTGAACTTAACTGATCCTTGTTCAAAAGAATGTGAAATTACAAAGAAAATCACATTTAAAGATCTTAATGCTAAATGATGGTGATTCAGAAAACTCAACATATATGTTCATTTGAGAGTAGGCAAATTTAGGAATAATATACTATATTCCTAAACCCATTTCAGAAGTCATAGCTTCTTTGGAGTCACTAGAATACTACAGAAAAGACACAGACAAGATTACAGAGCCTTACAGGGCATTCTAGAGAGTAGAAAATAAAATGCTTCAAGTTCAGTTGATAAGAGTAAGAGATACTAGTTTGTATAGTCAAAAACTCTCCTTATATACTATTTATAGCATCTTATAAGCTTTCAGCCTCCTCCCATAATCACAGTAAATCAATATCCAAAAATATGTAGCAGGCTATTACTTAGAAAAGTTTTATAGTAATGACATGTACTCAGTCAGTCACTAAGCACAGGGAGACTTTTTGGTTGTACTAGTTTACCTTATGCTCATACTGTTCATGGGGTTCTCAAGGAAAGAATACGGAAGTGGTTTTCATTCCCTTCTCCAGTGGACCACATTTTGTCAGAACTCTCCACCATGTCCCATCTGTCTTGGGTGGCCCTTTACCTCATGGCTGATACTTTCATTGAGTTAGACAAGGTTGTTGTCCATGGGATCAGTTCAGTTAATTTTCTGTGATTGTGGTTTTAATTCTGTTGGCCCTCTGATGGATAAGGATAAGAAGTTTATGGAAGCCTCCCGATGGGAGAGACTGACTTACTGGGAAACTGGGTCTTGTTCTGATGGACAGAGCCATGCTCAGTAAATCTTTAATACAATTTTCTATTGATGGGCAGGGCTGTGTTTCCTCCCTGTTGTTTGACCTGAGGCCAAACCATGGTGGAGGTAATGAAGATAATGGCAACCTCCTTTAAAAGGTCCCATGTATGCACTGCTGCACTGAGTGTCCCCTGGGTGCACTAAGTGGCAGGCTACCGCTGACCCATGCCTCTGCTGGAAACTCCTGGACACTCTTGGGCAAGTCTGGGTCAGTCTCTTGTGAAGTCACTGCTCCTTTCTCCTGGGTCCTGGTGCACACAAGGTTTTGTTTGTGCCCTCCAAGAGTCACAAAAGGATAGGACACTGAAAGATGAACTCCCCAGGTCAGTAGGTGCCCAACATGCTACTAAAGATCAGTGGAGAAATAACTGAAGAAAAAATGAAGAGATGGAGCCAAAACAAAACCAACACACAGTTGTGGATGTGACTGGTGATGGAAGTAAAGTCCAATGCTGTAAAAAGCAATATTGCATAGGAACCTGGAATGTTAGGTCCAAGAATCAAGACAAATTGGAAGTAGTCAGGAGATAGCAAGAGTGAATATTGACATTTTAAGAATCAGTGAACTAGAATGGACTGGAATGGGTGAATTTAACTCAGATGACCATTATATCTACTACTGTGGGCAAGAGTCCCTTAGAAGAAATGGAGTAGCCATCATAGTCAACAAAAGAGTCTGAAATGCAGTACTTGGATGTAAAAACAACACAATGATCTCTGTTTCCAAGGCAAACCATTCAATATAAGAGTAATCCAAGTCTATACCCGACCAGCAATGCTGAAGAAGCTGAAGCTGAACAGCTCTATGAAGACCTATAAGACCTTCTAGAACTAACACCCCCCAAAAGACATCCTTTTCATTATAGGGGACTGGAATGCAAAAGTAGGAGGTCAAGAGATACCTGGAGTAACAGGCAAATTTGGCCTTGGAGTACAAAATGAAGCAGGTCAAAGGCTAACAGATTTTTGCCAAAAGAACTCACTGGTCATAACAAACACCCTCTTCCAACAACACATGGGAAGATTCTACACATGGACATCACCAGATGGTCAGTACTGAAATCATATTGATTATATTATTTGCACTCAAAGAAGGAGAAGCTCTATACAGTCAGCAAAAACAAGACAAGGAGCTGACTGTGACTCAGATCATGAACTCCTTATTGCCAAATTCAGACTTAAATTGAAGAAAGTAGGGAAAACCATTAGACCATTCAGGTATGACTAAAATCAAACCCCTTACGATTATACAGTGGAAATGACAAATAGATTCAAGGTATTAGAGCTGATAGATAAGAGTGTCTGAAGAATTGTACAACAGGCAGTGATCAAGACCATCCCAAAGAAAAACAAATGAAAAAGGCAAAATGGTTGTCTGAGGAGGCCTTACAAGTAACTGAGAAAAGAAGAGAAGTGAAAGGCAAAGGAGAAAAGGAAAGATATACCCATTTGAATGAAGACTACCAAGAATAGGAAGGAGAGATAAGAAAGCCTTTGTCAGTGATCAATGCAAAGAAATAGAGGAAAACAATAGAATGGGAAAGACTACAGAGCACTTCAAGAAAATTAGAGCTACCAAGGGAACATTACATGCAAAGATGGGCTTGATAAAGGACAGAAATGTTATGGACCTAACAGAAGCAGAAGATATTAAGAAGAGGTGGCAAGAATACACAGAAGAACTATACAAAAAATATCTTCATGACCCAGATAGCCAGAATAGTGTGATCACTCACCCAGAGCCAGACATCCTGGAATGCAAAGTCAAGTGGGCCTTAGGAAGCAACACTATGAATAATGCTAGTGGAGGTGATGGAATTCCAGTTGAGCTATTTCAAATTCTGAAAGATGATGCTGTGAAAGTGCTTCACTCAATATTCCAGCAAATTTGAAAAACTCAGCAGGGGTACAGGACTGGAAAAGTTCAGTTTTCATTCCAATCCCCAAAAATAGCAATGGCAAAGAATGTTCAAACTACCACATAATTGCATTCATCTCAGTTCAGTTCAGTTCAGTCGCTCAGCCGTGTCCGACTCTTTGCGACCCCATGAACCGCAGCATGCCAGGCCTCCCTGTCCATCACCAACTCCCGGACTTCACTCAGACTCACATCCATCGAGTCAGTGATATCATCCAGCCATCTCATTCTCTGTCGTCCTGTTCTCCTCTTGCCCCCAATCCCACCCAGCATCAGAGTCTTTTCCAATGACTCAACTCTTCGCATGAGGTGGCTAAAGTACTGGAGTTTCAGCTTCAGCATCATTCCTTCCAAAGAAATCCCAGGGCTGATCTCCTTTAGAATGGACTGGTTGGATCTCCTTGCAGTCCAAGGGACTCTCAAGAGTCTTCTCCAACACTACAGTTCAAAAGCGTCAATTCTTCAGTGTTCAGCCTTATTCACAGTCCAACTCTCACATCCATACATGACCACAGGAAAAACCATAGCCTTGACTAGATGGACCTTTGTTGGCAAAGTAATCACATGCTAGCAAAGTAATGCTCAAAATTCTCCAACCCAGGCTTCAACAGTATGTGAACCGAGAACATCCAGATGTTCAAGCTGGATTTAGAAAAGGCAGAGGAACCAGAGATCAAGTTGCCAACATCAGCTGGATCATCGAAAAAGCAAGAAAGTTCCAGAAAAACATCTATTCTGCTTTATTGACTATGCCAAAGCCTTTGACTGTGTGGATCACCACAAACTATGGAAAACACTTCAAGAGATGGGAATACCAGACCACCTGACCTGCTTCCTGAAAAATTTGTATGCAGGTCAAGAAGCAACAGTTAAAATTGGACATGGAACAACAGACTCCAACAACAGGTTCCAAATAGGAAAAGAAGTACGTCAAGGCTGTATATTGTCACCCTGCTTAATTAACTTACATTCAGAATACATCATGTGAAATGCCAGGCTGGATGAAGCACAAGCTGAATCAAGACTGCTGGGAGAAATATCAATAACCTCAGATATGCAGATGACACCACCCTTATGGCAGAAAGCAAAGAAGAACTAAAGAGCCTTTTGATGAAAGTGAAAGAGGAGAGTGAAAAAGTTGGCTTACAACTCAACATTCAGAAAACTAAGATCATGGTATCCAGTCCCATCACTTTATGACAAATAGATGGGGAAATAAAGAAAACAGTGAGAGACTTTATTTTTCTGGGCTCCAAAATCACTGCAGATGGTGATTGCAGCCATGAAATTAAAAGACACTTGCTCCTTGAAAGAAAAGCTATGACCAACCTAGACAGCATATTAAAAAGCAGAGACATTACTTTGCCAACAAAGCTCCATCTAGTCAAAGCTATGGTTTTTCCAGTAGGCATGTATGGATGTGAGATTTCGAGTATAATGAAAGCTGAGTGCCAAAGAATTGATGCTTTTGAACTGTGGTGTTGGAGAAGACTCTTGAGAGTCCCTTGGACTGCAAGAAGATTCAACCAGTCCATCCTAAAAGAAAGCAGTCCTGATTTTCATTGGAAGGACTGATGCTGAAGCTGAAACTTCAATACTTTGGCTACCTGATATGAAGAACTGACTAATTTGAAAAGACCCTGATGCTGGGAAAAACTGACTGTGGGAAGAGCAGGAGACAACAGAGGATGAGATAGTTGGATGGCATCACCTACTTGATGGACATGAGTTTGAGCAAGCTCTGGAAGTTGGTGATGGACAGGAATGCCTGGCATGTTGCAGTCCATGAAGCTGCAAAGAGTCAGACATGACTGAGTGACTGAGCTGAACTGAACCTTACACTCAACTTTCAAAGTTAAAGAAAGCACCTGTATTACAGGGGACAATGTCTACTTATATATATATATAAAACCTTCTAATCAAAATATATCTTGAAAATGAAAGGCCGTTAGGTTTGTTAAGTATCCTGATATGTCTGAATGTGTGGAGATCAGCAGTGTTTAGAATACAGTCTGGAGAGAGAAGAACTGGGAAACTTATTAGAATGAAAGGATTCCACTTCCCGGAGATAATCTATGTGATTTATGTACATATATAATGAGGGGAAAGGGATTTTTCAGGGAACTGAAAACATACTTTTTGTACTAAACTCAGGACAAATATTTATTTTGTATTTAAACAGATTCAGTTGTAACAAGGAAAAAGAGAATTTCCATACTTTCTCCCTTCCTTCTCATAGACCAGCTTCCAAAAATAGTTTCTGATTTGACTGGATAATGGTGAATTATAAACTGCATTAACTTTAACCAATTATAATGAGTGATGATCTTTATTGTTAAATTTCATTAAGAAAGATCCCACTGATATATAAGCAGTGAATTTCATAAGTTAATTTATGATCTTGTCAGTGCACCTGTACATTTAAATCTGTACTTGGACCACTTGCTATGATCATAATTATTTCTTTGTGTAGCAAAACTTTTCTAGCTCTAGATTTTATTAAAAGTGCTTGAAATTTCTCAAACAATAGCATATTGGTGGGTATAATTTACTTTCTCAAACCCCAAGGGTTTGTTTGGTCTATTTCTGTGAAATATGCCATTGGAATTTTGATAAGGAGTGCACTGAATCTGTAGACTGCTTTAGGTAGAATAGGCATTTAAACAATATTAATTCTTCCAATCCACAAGCATAGAATCTTTCCATTTATTTGTGTCTTCTTAAATTTCTTTCATTAATGCCTTATAATTTTCAATATACAAGACTTTCAACTCTGTTTAAATTTAATATTAGCCATTTTATTCTTTTCAATGCAACTGTAAGTGAAATTATTTTCTTAATTTCTCTGGTAGTTTCTTACTAGTTTATAGAAAGCATATTTTTGTGCTATGATTTTCTATACTGCAACTTCACTAATTTTTCATTAGTTGTAACAGTTTTATTTTTTTCTGTGGAGTCTTTAGGGTTTTCTATATATAGTATTATACCATCTGCAATAGTGACAGTTTTACTTCTTCCTCTCCAATTTGGATGCCTTTTCTTTCTTTTTCTAGCCTGACTGCTCTGGCTGGGACTTCCAAAACTCTGTTGAATAAAACTGACAAAAGTGGGCATACTTAACTTCTTGCAGTTAGAGGAAAGGTTTTCAGCTTTTAACCACTGTATAGTATAGGTTTTATACTATTGTTTCATCTGGACCATATTTCTCTTTCATTTTGCTTAACTCTCTGCATTGGCTTGTACACAGTAGATGAAATCATCACCTCACTCTGTCTAAAGGAGTGATCTCATGTAGGAGATGAACCTTGTCACTCAACCCACCCTAGCTCTTGTCCTTCAAATATTTGTGTTTGTCCAACAAGCTATTATATTTTAATAGCTCCTAGAACATAAAGATGCTCCAAGACCTGTCAATGTCTCAAAGGGGAGGATATCATTATCTAGATTCATGCTGACTGGAAGCCAGACCTTCACTCAGCAGCTTTAAAAGTATGCAAACACATACTGTTTTGTAGGACCACAAACCCAAGTCTCACTAGCCACCAGAGTCAGGTAATCTAGGTGTCCCATATGTAGCAACTGCAAAAATAGGAGCGCTAGACAAGTCATGTCTGACTCTTTGTGACCCCATGGACAGTAGCCTGCCAGGCTCCTCTGTCCATGGGATTATCCAGGCAAGAATACTGGAGTGGATTGTCATTTCCCTCTCCAGGGGATCTTCCCAATCCAGGGAATGAACCCATGTCTCTTTACATCTCCTGCACTAGCAGGCAGGTTTCTTTACCATTAGTGCCAACTGGGAAGCCCAAGACAAGTGAGTGAGCTCATTGTTTTGGAGATGCCAGAGAGCTGGTGCAAGGAAATGCAGAGTACCAAGGTGGTGCCCATAGCCAATGTTCCTTAAGAGCAGTTTGGAAGGCCACAAATCTGAAGCCTGCCCCTCACGCCAAATTCTCCAGGACAAGCAAAGAAACATGTCTATTCAGATTCTCTGCTCATTTTCCAGTTAGACCCTTTATTCCAATTTTCAACTTAATCCAAAATTGTGGTTTATTAGAGTACACCCAAACTGGCAAGTCTGAATGATTTGGAATATTTGGCTTGTTGTGGCTCATGTAAATAGCTCTGTCAGAGAGAGGAACTGGTTGTTTCCCACCAGAAACTGATGCAATTTACTCTTGATAATACTTTAAAAACAAATGAGCTCAAAATTTCTGTGAATATAGACAAATGGGAACATGAATACTAGCATACTGGAATTGAGCTTATCAGTACTGAAAGGAAGGAGAATGTGACTTGTGACAAAGTTCAGTACATGAAATATTAATAATATAATTTCACTAAGTATAAATAAACAAAGTTGTATTCCTCAACCACAACAGAAATTGGTTTTATCTAAACATATTTTATAGGAACAAATGATTTTTTAATATAAATTTAATTGAAGGTTAATTACTTTAAAATATTGTATTGGTTTTGCCATACATCAGCATGAATCTGCCACAGGTATACACGTGTTCCCCATCCTGAATCCCCCTCCCTCCTCCCTCCCCGTACCATCCCTCTGGGTCATCCCAGTGCTCCAGCCCCAAGTATCCAGTATCATGCATAGAACCTGGACTGGCGATTCATTTCATATATGATATTAAACATGTTTCAATGCCATTCTCCAAAATCATCCCACCCTCTCCCTCCCCCACAGAGTCCAAAAGACTGTTCTATACATCTGTGTCTCATTTGCTGTCTCACTTACAGGGTTATCATTACCATCTTTCTAAATTCCATATATATATCATTAGTATATTGTATATATATCATTAGTATACTTTCTGGCTTACTTCACTCTGTATAATAGGCTCCAGTTTCATCCACCTCATTAGAACTGATTCAAATGTATTCTTTTTAATGGCTGAGTAATACTCCATTGTGTATATGTACCACAGCTTGCTTATCCATTCATCTGCTGATGGACATCTAGGTTGCTTCATGTCCTGGCTATTATAAACAGTGCTGCGATGAACATTCAGGTACACGTGTCTCTTTCAATTCTGGTTTCCTCAGTGTGTATGCTTAGCAGTGGGATTGCTGGGTTGTATGGCAGTTCTATTTCCAGTTTTTTAAAGGAATCTCCACACTGTTCTCCTTAGTGGCTGTACTAGTTTGCATTCCCACCCACAAGGTAAGAGGGTTCCCTTTTCTCCACACCCTCTCCAGCATTTATTGCTTGTAGACTTTTGGATCGCAGCCATTCTGACTGGTGTGAAATGGTACCTCATTGTGGTTTTGATTTGCATTTCTCTGATAATGAGTGATGTTGAACATTTTTTCCTGTGTTTGTTAGCCATCTGTATGTCTTCTTTGGAGAAATGTCTATTTAGTTCTTTGGCCCATTTTTTGATTGGGTCATTTATTTTTCTGCAATTGAGCTACAGGAGTTGCTTGTATATTTTTGAGATAAATTCTTTGTCAGTTGCTTCATTTGCTATTATTTTCTCCCATTCTGAAGGCTGCCTTTTCACCTTGCTTATAGTTTCCTTTGTTGTGCAGAAGCTTTTAAGTTTAATTAGGTCCCATTTGTTTATTTTTGCTTTTATTTCCAATATTCTGGGAGGTGGGTCATAGAGGATCCTGCTGTGATTTATGTCGGAGAGGATTTTGCCTATGTTCTCCTCTAGGAGTTTTATAGTTTCTGGTCTTATGTTTAGATCTTTAATCCATTTTGAGTTTATTTTTGTGTATGGTGTTAGAAAGTGTTCTAGTTTCATTCTTTTACAAGTGGTTGACCAGTTTTCCCAGCACCACTTGTTAAAGAGATTGTCTTTTCTCCATTGTATATTCTTGCCTCCTTTGTCAAAGATAAGGTGTCCATAGGTGCATGGATTTATCTCTGGGCTTTCTATTTTGTTCCATTGATCTACATTTCTGTCTTTGTGCCAGTACCATACTGTCTTGATGACTGTGGCTTTGTAGTAGAGCCTGAGGTCAAGACAGGTTGATTCCTCCAGTTCCATTCTTCTTTCTCAAGATTGCTTTGGCTATTCGAGGTTTTTTTTTTGTATTTCCATACAAATTGTGACATTATTTGTTCTAGCTCTGTGAAAAACACCGTTGGTAGCTTGATAGGGATTGCATTGAATCTATATATTGCTTTGGGTACTATACTCATTTTCAGTGATTCTTCCAATCCATGAACATGGTATATTTCTCCATCTATTAGTGTCCTCTTTGATTTCTTTCACCAGTGTTTTATAGTTTTCTATATATAGGTTTTTAGTTTCTTTAGGTAGATATATTCCTAAGTATTTTATTCTTTTCATTGCAATGGTGAATGGGATTGTTTCCTTAATTTCTCTATTTTCTCATTATTAGTGTATACGAATGAAAGGGATTTCTGTGTGTTGATTTTATATCCTGCAACTTTACTATATTCATTGACTGATCAGCTCTTTTCTGACCACAATGCAGTAAGATTAGATCTCAATTACAGGAGAAAAACTATTACACATTCCAACATATGGAGGCTGAACAACATGCTGCTGAATAACCAACAAATCACAGAAGAAATCAAAAGAGATCAAAATATGCATAGAAACGAATGAAAATGAAAACACAACAACCCAAAACCTGTGGGGCACTGTAAAAGCAATGCTAAGGCGAACATTCATAGCAATGCAGGCATACCTCAAGAAACAAGAAAAAAGTCAAATAAATAACCTAACTCTACACCTAAAGCAACTAGAAAAGGAAGAAATGAAGAACCCCAGGGTTAGTAGAAGGAAACAAATCTTAAAAATTAGGGCAGAAATAAATGCAAAAGAAACAAAAGAGACTATAGCAAAAATCAACAAAGCCAAAAGCTGGTTCTTTGAAAGGATAAAAAAATGGACAAACCATTAGCCAGACTCATCAAGAAACAAAGGGAGAAAAATCAAATCAAAAAAATTAGAAATGAAAATGGAGAGATCACAACAGACAACACAGAAATACAAAGGATCATAAGAGACTACTATCAGCAATTATATGCCAATAAAATGGACAACCTGGAAGAAATGGACAAATTCTTAGAAAAGTACAACTTTCCAAAAGTGAACCAGGAAGAAATAGAAAATCTTAACAGACCCATCAAAAGCATGGAAATTGAAACTGTAATCAGAAATATTCCAGCAAACAAAAGCCCAGGTCGAGACAGCTTCACAGCTGAATTCTACCCAAAATTTAGAGAAGAGCTAACACTTATCCTACTCAAACTCTTCCAGAAAATTGCAGAGGAAGGGAAACTTCCAAACTCATTCTATGAGGCCACCATCACCCTAATACCAAAACCTGACAAAGATGCCACAAAAAAAGAAAACTACAGGCCAATATCACTGATGAACATAGATGCAAAAATCCTTAACAAAATTCTAGCAATCAGAATTCAGCAACATATTAAAAAGATCATACACCATGACCAAGTGGGCTTTATCCCAGGGATGCAAGGATTCTTCAATATGTGCAAATCAATGTAATACACCACATTAACAAATTGAAAAATAAAAGACATGATTATCTCAATAGATGCAGAGAAAGCCTTTGACAAAATTCAACATTTATGATGAAAACTCTCCAGAAAGCAGGAATAGAAGGAACATACCTCAACATAATAAAAGCGATATATGACAAACCCACAGCAAACATTATCCTCAATGGTGAAAAATTGAAAGCATTTCCCCTAAAGTCAGGAACAAGACAAGGGTGCCCACTTTCACCACTACCATTCAACATAGTTTTGGAAGTTTTGGCCACAGCAATCAGAGCAGAAAAAGAAATAAAAGGAATCCAAATTGGAAAAGAAGTAAAACTCTCAGTGTTTGCAGATGACATGATCCTCTACATAGAAAACCCTAAAGACTCCACTAGAAAATTATTAGAGCTAATCAATGAATATAAGGAACAAAGATTTAAGTTAAACTATGCTTAAAAATAATGGGCCTCCCTCATGGTTCAGACAGTACAGAATCTGCCTGCAATGCAAGAGACCTGGCTTCTATCCCTGGATAGAGAAAATCCCCTGGAGAAGGGAACGGCTACCCATTCAATATTCTTGCCTGGAGAATTCCATGGACAGAGGAGCCTGGAGGGGGGAGGCTAGCCCATGGGGTCACAAAGAATTGAACATGACTGAGGTACTAACATGAACAATACAGCTCATGGTAGCTTAAAATATTTCTCCTGAAATATTTAACATTAATCTATAAGAATAGTTATTGACATAAAGACTTGCGTTTCATTTAGCTAAACAAAAAGAACACCTGAAATGCTTGGCAATTGTAAGCAAATTGATAAATGCTTTTTTTTTTTTTAAACCCTTTCAGATTACATCAAGGTTCCTAAATTTTAGGTCTCCAAGGTTCTCAAGTCCAGAGGTTATTTTGGTGTTTGTGAATGGCAGGTGTACCATGCTAGTTATCAGCCATGATAGCCATGCATGTATTTTGTAGCAGGCAAAATTTGATTTTGGTTCTGTGCTAATCTGGTAATCTTTAATAGAGGTAATATTGTCTAGACTCAGAAGATGAATGGATCATTGCTTGTGAGAAGTGATTCTGGATTCATTACATCAAATTTTTGTGACAGTCAGCATTACTTGGATTTTTGAAAATTTATTTCCACTTAATATAATTAATACACACTCTTTACTTGTTTTGTTTAGTTTGGAAGATAAATGCCCAAGATAGAAGATCAGTATCAAAGCTGTATTTTTTTCTATGCCTGTCTTGGTCATTATTAATTCATCAGTAAGTTTACAGAATATATTTATTTACAAACAGTAGTTGTCCTTTACAAACCTTGAAAGCCTATGATTTAAAGGCTGTGACTTTATGAAGTAAAAATGATAAAGCAAGAGAAAATGTTCAATTTCTTACCTATTCATGCATGTGATTATCACATAGGTTAAGTTAGGTACAGTGCCGGTGGTACATGTGTGGTACTATACACCAAGGCATGCATATTAAAGGAGACACTGACAAATTCTTGGAACAGATAACATTTCAAAGCAATTAGCATTCATACATCATGCAGAAATATGATTAACCTGGTGACCGCCAACTTCTCAGAAATCTCCCACTGATATTAAATAGAAGCCAACCACCTTCAAGAGATGTGATTAAACTAAGGCAAAAGTGAAACAACTTCATCAAGTAATAAAGCATCAGCATCCAACTTGCAGAACAAGTATCTGGTGGCCATGGCTTGAAGGTCAATCCAGGCAGCAGTGTGGTGGTGGCACTTGAAGAATATGCAGCTTTATCAATACCTTTGATAGCACAGATGGTACTAGGTGGAAACACATGGATCAACCACTTTTAAGTTGAATACTGCTTTAGAAAAGTTTGTCTCTAGATGTGAAGCTATGGAAAAGTTTTGACTGTTTTTTAATATTTCATTTTTTGTTTCTTTACATGTATTTGCAAAAGGGTTACATGAAACAAATCTATGTAAGTGCTTTTCAAAAAGATTTCCAATAAATAAAAACGTCAAGTAATGAGAAAAGCATTGCATCTTATTTTATTGGCAGTTTTCTTTTTCAATGAAACATAAATGATTCTTAATAACTGATGGTACCTTAAATCAATTAGATTAGAAATATAGCAATGAATTTTTAATGAATGACACATAAAATCCTGTGAAATCTCTCCAAGTAAATCAGTAATTGGTAAACAACAGCTACCGTATATCTTTATTTTCCCCTTGAGAAGAAAACTTGGAAAAAATACACATAATTACCATAATTGAGACTTGGTGATAAGTCACTTCTGGTTTACCAAACAATTATTTTCATATTGATATGCTAATTTTATATTGACATATAAATAATAGAGGCACAGACCAGTTCTATTTCAATTTATTCATGTTAAAACACAAAACTCTTGACAAAACTTTTCTCTATTATTAGACTTTGGTATGAAAACATTTCAAATATGTGCCTATACCAAAATAAGAACACCATGCTCAGAGTTCCAGCCAACTTTTATTGTCTTGAAGCTGTTTATCATCTATATATTTTCACAGTCATTCTATTTTTCTGGCTCATTCCTGCTGTCTACCTTTTGGCCATTTACTGCTTCTCAGTGTCATTACCAGTGCATGGTCAGAAAATTAAAAAATGAAAAGTAAAAATCTGTCCATCTGGTAATTTTAATATTTCTGTTAAAGGATTAATGAGGGAGGATGAAGATAATGTCCAAAATGAACTTATATGAATTGTCAGGGAATCCCAATTATTCTAACATTTTCCTATACAGATTCTTGAGTTTTATGTGTATATATGCTTTCCTATAGATGAAACTTTGGGGAAAATTTTTAAGATACACAAACACAGGTTCAAGTTTATAAGGATAAAACAGCACACATATCTTTTTGGTTTCATTTTGATAAGATTAATAAGAGATTTTTATCATCAATTTCAGAACAGTTTGTACTTCTTAAGACTATCACAATAGTTTAAGCATTGATTTTATCTAACTGTCTGCCACAGATTTGTTTCTGCAAAAGTACTTCTACATCATTTCTACAGTGTTTTGAAGACCCTATAGTATGGCACACTTATAACAGTTCACCAGAATAGGATTAATGCACTTGAGGAGAAAACTGCCAGTGAATACTTAGAACTTCATTGTAACCAAAGTCCAAAAGAAGATGAAAAACTTTAAAGGTATATTTATAAAATCACCTTTAAGACTGCTCTACTACTCTGAATAAATAACATTCCACAAATCCATCTTTATAAGAAAAGTTAAAATAGTGATAAAGCTTTAAAAACTCATTTTTCTGAACTTACAGCACTACAATATTAATTTTCATTAAAAAGCTTTATATTTTTGTGTTATTAATGTTATGCTACATCATGTTAATATAATTCTCATTAATTCACTTCAATTAAAAACAAACTGTCTACAGAAAACTCCTGCCTTTGTGATCTTGCTCAATCAAGAAAGGCAAAGTATACAATATTTGTTTTCCGAAATTCAGTCGTGTCCAACTCTTTGCAACCCCATGGACTATAACCCATGAGGCTCCTCTGTCCATGGGATTTTCTAGGCAAGAATACTTCAGTGAGCTGCCATTTCCTTCTCCAATACAATATTTAATAAGATGTCTCTAAATCAGATTGCTTCCTATTCAAAGTAATTTCTAGAAAAATTTGCTCCCTATAAGTTATCATGTCTTCTATATCTTTGTAGAAAAGCATTTCTTCAATGGACAACAGCTTATAGTTATTCAGGCTGAATGCTGACTTGTTCTGTACAGCATTTAACATCTTTAGGGATGTTGTCACTGAATC
Source organism: Bubalus kerabau (assembly GCF_029407905.1). Lineage (NCBI taxonomy): Eukaryota > Metazoa > Chordata > Mammalia > Artiodactyla > Bovidae > Bubalus > Bubalus kerabau. The sequence goes on from NC_073629.1 coordinate 71,062,817, forward strand.
ACTCAAAGAAGAACAAACTGGGAAAATACGAGCATTCCACAAGCTCAAACATGTCTTGTTTCCAGAGAATAGTTCCTCTGTAACTTTGAGATTCCAAATGTCTAAGCATGACAGGAAACAGACCCCAAAGAATTGAAGTAACTTTACATCTGACAATGTTTTAACATTCTTTTTCAAGTTGTCTTGCACTCCACATGCCATTGTTGAATACTTTAAGTGTCCATTCATCTTCAAGCTTAAGGAACACACAAAAGAATATGCAGGCAGGACAGCTGTTGTTTTGACATAAGCACCACTAATGATGCAATTTTCCCCAACTGAAACATCAGGCCCCAATCTGGAATACTCCACAACTGAGCCAGGTGTCACAGAACATGTTGAATCCAGTATACTTTGGATAATACAGGGTTTGTTAGTAGAGCATTCTGGTATCGATGGAAAGAGGCTATAAGCTATAGACTGTAAGCCAAGCTCCGACTTCAAACTGCTATCTGCAGTAAAATGAAACAAATATTCTTCTGTTGTTCCAATGTGATAAAATTTGGAGTTATTAAGAACAACAACATTTAATGGTGTTCCTTTAAGAAGATGAAATATTCTCTGCCTCATGTCTACCAACTCTGACTCTTCTTTAGTAACATTTGATGTGTTTTTGGTGTACTCCACAGTTGCTCCAGGTCCCAAAGCCTGAAGAAAGTCTCCATAGGCATCTATTTCACAGTGTAGTGTACCTATTTTTTCATAAAAAGCAAGTAACTTTTTTGCTGTTTTATGGTCCATGTAAAATAGGCTGTCTGTGTAGACATACTCAGGCTCTAATTTAAGAGAGGGTATGTCACTCCCAGCAAATTCCTGTTGAAAAAAATTTCTAGGTCTACACACAGCATCAAACTCATACATTTCTTCTATGCTGGGCTTATGAAGGAAACGATGGCAACTTCTGTATTCGAGGTCTCTATATTCTAAATGGTTAAAAGGTTCTAAGACAAACACTCCATGTGTTGTACCAACAGTCAAACTAGAAGGATGAGCTAAAGCAGTAAAGCCAGGTTTGTCAAACCTAATAAACTCAGATTCTCCAATACTATAAAGTTCAATATCGTCTGCACAGGTAATCAGAATCCCAGGATTCATATGTGAGGGGAAATCAATGTACATGGCTAGTTTTAATTCCAACATCTGATAAATGGGGCTACCAAAAGGTAAAGCAGTGAAAATTTTCCCCAAAGCACTCGCACTTGGAAGGCGTTGACTGTAGCCACCTATATAGAATTAAACAAAATAACTGTTTTAAAATGTTTGTAAGATTGTTTGTAAGATTTAAAATTGTAGGAGCATCAGTTACAACTCAAAATATCTCTAAAGATATTTAAAATATATGCATTACTATACCCCAGGAAAGAATAATAAATTTCAAATTCAAAGAGCAATTCTCCTGTAAAGATTTGATATAATGCAGTTCTAGACTAGGAAAGAATTCTAAATATGCTTTACAGGCTATGACACTTTTTTGAATCAACTGTAGAACAAGTAAAAAGGAAAATGAGCAAAAATATGATCTTGTATCTACATTTTAAACAGTAAATTTCAACCATGTGTAAACTACCATATTAAAAATCCACTTCATGGGGGAAAAATGTAACCAAAAAACCAGTATACATAATTATCTATTAAAGACTAACTTCCAGTTGCAACATTTTTCATCAAATTATTACCTACATTTAAAAGCAGTAAAGGTGCATTTATATAAAAGCATTTTACAATATATACTTGTTTTTAATTTAAAAAGGCTTTTCCCTCAATGATGAGCCATATGATTTAATTCCTTGAGAAGTATGTTCTCTTAAATACATTAAATACACTATAAATTGTTACATCATTTTATGTAACTATGTCACTAATTATAGTGAGAGACATAGTAGAAAGAGTCACATAAAAATGGGTTTAAATTCTGGTATACCATTTTTTAATTGTTTATCTTTGGATTTACTCTAAGACAGCAGATGTGGAATAACGCTTTCTTTATCATTATTATTATTATATAATAATTATTATAATAAGATTAATAATAGATGTAAAATACTCATCTCAGAGTACATTGTACAGAGTACAACCAACAAGAGTTAATACTTTCTTTTTCATTTTCCAAATACTAACCAACAGTAAAATTTCACGTTACAAGAATTACCTATTTTAATTATACTTGACCCTGGAAGACTAAGGGTTTGAAATACACCAATCCCTTTATATGAGGATTTTTTTCAATAAATTCTGTAAGACTGTATGACCCCAGGTTGGCTGAATCCTTGATGAGAAACTGTGGATATGCAGAGTGGAACTACCTCTATAGAAGTTCAACTACGAAGTTACATGTAGGTTTCAGACTGTGTAAGGGTTAGCACCCCTAAACCCTGTGTTATTCAAGGATCAACTGTATACATTTTCTGGTGTCTAACTTAATTTTTACTAAATTGGTAATAATAATAATGTTCTGGAATAAAACTCTAAGCCTTTTTTTTTAACCTTTTAAATTAACCTTAAAATTACAACTTGGATGCTTTACTTGATATCATCTTTAAAAAGAATTGTTCTGTGTGTGAATCATAAGAAATGAAAAGTCCCTTGGTAACCATGTGGACAAATGGTTCTAAAATATCTGTAACTGAACAGTGCAGGTCCATGACAAAGTTTCACCAGCCCTCAGTTCACAGAGGGAAAGTAACAGAGGTTTCTATTATACAACCAAAATTTTAATACAACCAAACTTGTCCAATTTGAAAACTATCCTTTATTCTGAGATTATTTCTTTCTTATATTTCTACCACTTTATTTGTATGGGAGTTCCCCTCTTTTATACTTTGTAAACTCTATGTTCTGTCATCACCTTTTCTTTTGTTTTTAAACTCTTTAAGGATTATAGACTTTGGCCACCAGTAACTAGATAAAAATGTGTAACAGAAGGTTTTGCTTAAAGTCTGGTAATCATAGTACTAATGCAGCCTCTCCCCTAAAGCAAGAATCCTTTCTAAAGCATTATCAAGAAATGTTCATATTTTGATGAGTTCTGTCTTAGGAAAATGGAACAATATCCATGAAAAGTTGATAATGTACATGATCCATGATTTTAAAGTTAAATTTTGTGAAAGATATTATGTTACTAACAACCTAACAATATCAAGAAATACATGAAATATTTGCTTCCAAAGCAGTATTAACTTCAAAACAAAAGAACAAAATGAAAGAAAGAAGTATTAGTAAGGGAGAAAAATGTCCCTGAGATATCAAGGGTAAAATACTAAAAGAAAATGTAAATTAGTAAAGTGTAACATTACCAGAGTGAATTAATAGGATGGTAAAAGAATTCCATTTATCTCCATAAAGCTTTTCCAAACATCGAAGGGCACAAAGGGTTGATCCTCCATTTCCTTAAAGTTAAAAAGCAGGGTTTATTTTATTACAGTAAATTTAGGTGTTATAACTTTGAGGATAAGATCCTTTGGCTAAAATTAACTAGGCAGAGAGCAAAGGTACAGGCAAAAGAATCAAATTAAATACACATTTCCTGGCAATTAAATAATTAGTAATAAAACCCAGAGATCAGGCCTCGGTAATAAAAGTTGAGTTAATCCTTTCATGAAAAGAGTAATATAAAGAAAGAAATGATAAATTAGGCACTAGAAGACTATAAATTTGCACATTCACTTGGACTTAAGAACCATAAAAGTCATTAAAATAATTCTCCCATATGATCAAATTAGATTTGATTTACTAGATTTACTCTCCAAAAAGGTTTTTAGAACCTGATTTCCTAAAAATCATGTAAGTTTCCTAAAAATTTACAAATGGAAGTAAATGTAACTTCCATTTACTAGTTACCTTGGACAAGTTACCTAACATTTTGTACCTAAATCTCATTCAAACATCAGACTCACAGAAGTACTGACCACATTTTACAAAGGTTAAAACATCAGCTAATTAGGACATGCCAGTATCAGATACAAATACCCTAATTCTGGTATGAAGGGGCTTCAGCTTTAAGTATCACATGGAAAATGGCCCCCAGAAAAATGGCATGTATTTTTATTTATAAGGGAAGGTCAAAAGGCAAAGCTGACAACTTGTTTTTAAAAGTAAACATCTTACAATACTTATGCAATTAGACTGTGTTCTTTCACATTGTGCATTGTGGTCTCCAGAGGCAGTATCTATTTTTCCTGACTTGCTCCCTTCATTTTATTTCTGAACAAACTGTGGAGTTCGGAGGGAACTTAAGAGAACTACGGATAAGGTTCAAAGGAATGTTTACCATTAGAATAAATTTTACTGACTAATAAATTTTATTTTAACATAGAATAATATTCTGGAAGTTTTCCATGGTATGTCCACAATGTGCAAAAACACCTGCCATCCCTTTTATATTTCTTAAAAACTGAATTTACATTAAAAATTTTTATATTTGTAAAGACTACAGGTGGAAACATACATAGTCCCTAAACTGTAAGCCACAGGAAAACTTTTCTTCAATGATTATTCTACCCACAACTTATGATATAAATCTAACCATAAATGCATACCAATTTTGGCTCCAGCAGGATCAACAAAAACATGATATTGAACTCCAAGGGGTAACTCCTTTTTTTTCAGCTTTTCTGAAAGCTGTTGCTTATAAGCAAGTTCCTGTTTTTCATCAGCTGCTGTAATTGCAACAATGTCCCAGAATTCTCCAGCTGCCATAGATTTGCCTATGTGCAAAAAGAAAGAAAAGATAAATATTATTAGAATTCTCTAGCTGTTACAGGTTTTACCTATTTGGTAAAAGGAAGAAACAGGTAGCAATATCTCCAAAAATGTATCTTCTTTTGAGAATTTGGGAATAATGAGTGTCCAGCTAGCAGGATTTAAAATAGTTCTAATAAGGAATGTTGACAAATTCTTTTTCTCTTGTAAGGACTGTTGACAAATTCTATTTCTTCCTCTCTTTTAGATCACTTATTCCTTTTTTGGTCTACCATTCCATTTACTTAGATATTCTGAGAGTTAAAATGTTTCTTGATTAAGAGAAGTACTTTTGATTTGCTAAAGATGGGCTCAATTCCTAAATAAAAAGAGGAGCCAAAGCAATCAATGAATCTCCAGCTTTGAAAATCAATTTTCACATATGGGTACGACTTAACGTTTGTTGGCTAAGAAAGATTAAACCCAAGGATCTACTGCCACAATGCTGGTGTTTATAAATATGGGCACATTAATTTTTAATTACCTTAAGCTGAATAATGCAAGCTTACAAAGGTTATTGGACAATGATACCAAATTCTGGGTAAAAGAAAAGTTCCCAGGTCCTTGAACTCAACAAAAGATAGACTGAACTTTTGGCTGATGGTGAGGTTATCTAAGTACTATTTTCTGTATTTTTAAGAGCAGTAATGTTGATAAAAACATAACCTATTAGATAGTTATACAAGAAATGACAAGTGGTATAGTCTTTTAAAAAAATTAAATTTTTTTTCTAATCCTTTAAATATTTTGTCCATAATTCCTCCATATTGTTTGGCTTTTCACTTAGTAAGCGTTCACATTATGGAACAAATTGGTGAAATAGGTAGGGAGTGGAAGAAAGTTAAAATTGTATTTATAAGCGTCAAAACAGTATGCTTTAGATCTTCCAGGTTTATTTGAAGTAATTTTTGTTAATGAACTAACCAAATGTTTAACTTGTATTTATAGCTTCACTAGTCAAGCCAATAAGTGTCTTTCTTCTCCATCCTCCTCACACATATGCAATAAGAAGTAAACTTAAAGGAGGAAAGTAACAAGCAGAACGTAAAGAAAGCAGAATGACAGAAGAATAAAAAACAGGAACATTAGCTCCGCCTGGGCCAGTGTCCTAGGTCCGCAGGTGATTAGTAAAAGGAAGTGGCAGTCCAGTAAATATCCCAGCACGTAAAGCACTCCTTCTATCCATTGTAGGGAAGGTGCTAGGGTTCCTCCTTTGGTACCTCTAAGCTCTGAAAACCTCCGCAACCTTCGCTGGGTGGCTTCTCGCAAAGATTCGCCGGCTGGGGCACTTTCAGCTTCCATAGTTTCACCTTACGAAAGGCCGCCGCCGACTTCCAGGTAGGCGGCACCGCACGCATGCGCCCTGGGACATAACCTGGTTTTTGGTCCGGTTTCGCGTCTGTCCCGCCCCCTGCGTGCGTCCTTCACGTAACCACGCCCCCGAGGCTCTCTGGCCCGCCTAGGCAAAACCGCGATGGGGTCAGCGCAGAGCTTCGCCCCGTTCCCTTAGTAACGGTCTCCGGAACGGAAATGGCCACCTAGAGATTTGTCGGACAGTGCCGGGTCTGGGCCGCTAGTTCCCAACTCATAAGGCATTGCAGCCCGCTAGACCCGGTAAGGGGTTCAGTTTGGGCGACGGAATTTCGAGAATTCACCAGTTTAAGGAGAAATCGAAACTTGTAGCTTTCTGTTAAAGGCGATTCGTCCTTTCTAACGCGTGGTTTCTTTTAGCCAGAAGCAGTTCCCAAGGATCTCTTGAAAGATAACCCTAATCCTTGGATCGTCATCTGAAGCCATCTGCTCCATCCCCAATGTTCAGATACACATTCTAAACTTTTAAAATCCTTATTTATTTAGGAAGCTTTGTGGCTTCTTTGTCTTGCAGTTACTAGAGAGTGAGCCTCACCACCCCTCTCAGTTTTGAGATCACTAAATAGGCTTTGGAAATTGTAAACTTATGCAATGAGGCCCTTAACATTTGTGGTATTTTTGGCATCCTTTCGTGTACGAAGATTAATCTAGAACTTTCAGTAGCATCCATGGGAATAAGTCGGTTCCATTGGATGTGTTTCTGTTAGATACCGATAAATAATAGGTACCAATAAATAAGTTTATTCTCTTGTAAAGCACGAATTTATGATGAGTTTTACAGATTCTTCTATTCATCTTTATACATGAGAAAGTTATGAATCGGAAAGAATAGTGACTAGTTAAGGTCTCACAATTAGCAGTAGAGAGAAGATTTAAGCAGGATATTTCAATTCCAAACTCAGAAATCATTCTACTGCACGATACAATTTAAGAAGACTGTCCTCGTTAAAGTTTTCATAAACATTCAAGGGCTTACAAGTTACTACCACGAACTTAACTTAGTTTTTTATTCTAAAGTCTTAACCCTGTTATTCAATTCTGTACTTAGAAAGTATTTGAGTAAAAAGGGAAATTACTCTCTTGTCGTTTTATTGTTTAAAAGCTTTCTTTTCTGTTAATAAAAAAAATATGCATTAAGAATGTTTAGAAAATACAGAATACTTAACGAGGTCAGTGAATGAAAGGAAAAAAAATGGCAAGAGAGAAGGTCAGAGAGATGACAACAGCCTAAATAAAGGATTTTCCTTTACTGAGTGAAACAAAGCCATTGCTGGGTTTTTATGCAACTTCCTTAATGGTTGAAAAGAGCATGTAGAAATGTGAAAATAGACTGTAATGGAAGATGAGGCAATGATGGAAACAGGGAGACTTGTGTAGAGGCTTCTCCAGCAAAACACCTGAGAGTTGGTGAAGTCTTGGCCGGTATGGTAACAGTGGGGGTGATGAGAACTTGGTTAGATTCTGGATATATGTTTGAAAGCACAATTGATACAATTTGCTAACGGAATAGCTCTGAAATGTGAAGAAAGAAGAGTTATAGATAACTGCCTGAAGGCCAGAGGGACAAGTGAAATGGGAAAGGCTATGGATTAGGAAGTAGAGACAGTTATTGGGATAGCATGGAGAGTTCAACATTTGGTTTTGGGTGCATAAAATACCCAGATGTATATGTATGCAATGCATATGTAATGGGCACTTGTGTGTGTATGTGTTTGTTTGCATTATACATGAATTTGGACTTTGTGAGACAGGTCTGGGCTGGAGATACAATTTGGGGAGTTGTCAGCAGATGGAGTTAATTTTTAAATTATAGAACTAAATAATCATAGCCCTAAGGAAAGAAAAATCAATAAAGCCTATTAGTTGAGGGATTGTATTAATACTATATCAGCTATGGTTTTTGTCCTTCCTCTGCCTTTTCTATTTTCTTCAAATTTTTACTAATATTAATTTTTAAGTAAAAAATGAAATGTTATATACTGTGTGATTGGGAATAAATATCTTTGGCAGTCGATTATACTGGTTAAAAATGTTAATGGATTTTATTTATGTTTTATATAATCAGTGTGATAGAGTTGTTTAAACAGTCATAAGCTACAGTGACCAGAATAAAATAAATCGATAAAAGATTAGTAGTAAGCCATTATTCTGTATAGAATGGAAATGATGTGATTGATCTTGAGTTCCATATTTTAAAAGGGACATCAGACAAATCAAACTATAATAAGTTGAAAAAAAGATATTTTTTTGAGGCATTTGGGATTTTTTTTTTTCCTATTTGAAGAGAGTATCTGAAGAAGTGCCATAAAAAGAAGTGAAATAGACTTTTGAAGAACTTTTCTGAGTTATAGTTTACATACCATTAACTTTACCTGTTTTAAGTGAGAAGTATTGTGATTTTCAGTAAATGTACAGAGTTGTGTGACCACAAACCAGGTACAGATTTCCATCGTCCAAATAAGATGTTTTGCTTTGGCCACCTCATGTGAAGAGTTGACTTATTGGAAAAGACCCTGATGCTAGGAGGGATTGGGGGCAGGAGGAGAAGGGGACGACAGAGAATAAGATGGCTGGATGGCATCACCGACTTGATGCACATGAGTTTGGGTGAACTCTGGGAGTTGGTGATGGACATGGAGGGCTGGCATGCTGCGATTCATGGGGTCACAAAGAGTCGGACATGACTGAGCGACTGAACTGAATTGTGCTTATTAACAATTAATACCAGTTTACTTATTTTTATCACTATAGGCAAAACTATGAAGGTTGTGTGAAAATTGTTGCGAGACATTAAATTTTTATTCTCCTTCATAAAAAGAAACTGAATCCAAATGAGGTCTTGGATTACGGACCATGGAGCTCAGGTTCATGGCTTGGCCAGTTTATGCCGGGGTTCTCATTGTTTCTATTATTTGAGTATCATCTCTCTGTTTAACCACTCTTCCTCCTCTTACCCTTCCTGATTGGAGTGGAAAGCAAAAAATCTCTCTCTCTCTCTTTTTTTTAAACTGTTTTCTTTCTTTGGATTTTAATACTCAGCTATTCTGGTCTCAAGCTATTCACTACTTTTTTCCCCACTGTATCCTATTGAAGAAATCTTCACCCTGTTTCTGTAGGGCAAAGGGAAGCCTTCCCCCCTAACTTGTATTTTGCTTTCTTTATTTTTTAAAGCAGTTTTAGGTTCATAGCAGAATTTAGAAGATGGTACAGAGGTTTCCAATATACCCCACACATGCATAGCCTCCCTTATTGTCAGCATACCTACCAGAGTGGTACATGTGTTGTAATTGACGAACCTACAATGACACATCATGATCACCCAAAGTCTGTGGTTTCCCTTGCAATTCACTCTTGGTCTTTTTATTTTATGGGTTTGGACACAGTATAAGGATATGTATACATTGTTATAATACTATTCAGAGTAGTTTAACTCTTCTAAAAATCCTCTGTGCTCTGCCTATTCATCCCTCTCCCCAAATCCTGCATCTGCTAATATTTGTGCTTTCATGTTTTCCTTTCTTCAGAATATCATATGGATAGAATTCTAAGTATGTAGCCCTTTTAGTTGGCTTATTTCACTAAGTAATATGCATTTAAGATTACACCATGTCTTTTCATTGCTTGATTAGTTCACTTCAGTTCAGTTCAGTTGCTCAGTCGTGTCCGACTCTGCACGCCAGGCCTCCCTATCCATTACCAACTCCCGGAGTCCACTCAAACCCATTTCCATTGAGTTGGTGATGCCATCCAACCATCTCATCCTCTGTCATCCCTTTCTCCTCCTGCCCTTGATCTTTCGTAGCATCAGGGTCTTTTCCAATAAGTCAGCTCTTCGCATGAGGTGGCCAAAGTATTGGAGTTTCAGCTTCAACATCAGTCCTTCCAACGAACACCCAGGACTGATCTCCTTTAGGATGGACTGGTTAGATCTCCTTGCAGTCCAAGGGACTCTCAAGAGCCTTCTCCAACACTACAGTTAAAAGCATCAATTCTTCTGGGCTCAGCTTTCTTTACAGTCCAACTCTCACATCCATACATGACCACTGGAAAAACCATAGCCTTGACTAGACAGACCTTTGTTGGCAAAGTAATGTCTCTGCATTTCAATATGCTATCTAGGGTGGTCATAACTTTCCTTCCAAGGAGTAAGTGTCTTTTAATTTCATGGCTGCAATCACCATCTGAAGTGATTTTGGAGCCCAGAAAAATAAAGTCAGCCACTGTTTCCACTGTTTCCCCGTCTACTTGCCATGAAGTGATGGGACCAGATGCCATGATCTTTGTTTTCTGAATGCTGAATTTTAAGCCAGCTTTTTCCACTCTCCTCTTTCACTTTCATCAAGAGGCTCTTTAGTTTTTCCTCACTTTCTGCCATAAGGGTGGTGTCATCTGCGTATCTGAGGTTATTGATATTTCTCCCGGCAATCTTGATTCCAGCTTGTGCTTCCTCTAGCCCAGCATTTCTCATGATGTACTCTGAATATAAGTTAAATAAGTAGGGTGACAATATACAGCCTTGAGTATATACATACTCCTTTTCCTATTTGGAACCAGTCTGTTGTTCGATGTCCAGTTCTAACTGTTGCTTCCTGACCTGCATACAGGTTTCTCAAGAGGCAGGTCAGGTGGTCTGGTATTCCCATCTCTTTCAGAATTTTCCAGAGTTTATTGTGATCCGCACAGTCAAAGCCTTTGGCATAGTCAATAAAGCAGAAACAGATGTTTTTCTGGAACTCTCTTGCTATTTTGATGATCTGGCGGATGTTGGCAACTTGATCTGTGGTTCCTCTGCCTTTTCTAAAACCAGCTTGAACATCTGGAAGTTCACCCTTCACGCATTGCTGAAGCCTGGCTTGGAGAACTTTGAGCATTACTCTACTAGCGTGTGAAATGAGTGCAATTGTGCCATTGTTTGAGCATTCTTTGGCATTGCCTTTCTTTGGGTTTGGAATGAAAACTGACCTTTTCCAGTTCTGTGGCCACTGCTGAGTTTTCCAGATTTGCTGGAAAACTGAGCACATTGCTTGATAGGTAATTTATTTTTAGTGCTGAGTAAATACTCCCTTGTCTATATGTACCATAGATTATTTATGCATTCACTTACTGAAGTATTTCTTGATTCTTCCCAATTTTGATGATGAGTAAAGCTGCTATAAATATCCATGTGCAGAGTAATATGTTAAATAAGTTTTCAACTTCTCTGGGTAAATACCAAAGAATGCACTGCTGGATTTTATGCGAAGAGTATGTTTAGTTTTTTTGAGAAACCAACAAACTCTTTTGCAGAGTGGCTATATGATTTTTCATTCCTACAAGAATGAAAGAAAGTTCCTGTTGCTCTGCATCCTTGTCAGCAGTTTGGGTTATCAGTATTAGGCTTTTGGCCATTCTAATTAGATGTGTAATGGTATCTCATTCTTGTCTTAATTTTCTTGTTCCTGATGACATGTGATGAGAAGCAACTTCCATATGATTATTTGCCACCTTTCTATCTTCTTTACTGAAGTTTGTATTAAGGTTTTGCCTTATATTTTTAACCTAGTTCATTTTCTTATTGTTGAATTTTGAGTTCTTTGTACATTTTTAGTGAGTCCTTTATCACATGTGACTTTTACAAAAGATTTTCTCCCAGTCTGTGACTTGTCTTCTCATTCCTTTGGCATTAACTTTTGCAGATCATGTCTTTGATATTAAAAAACTGTAGGTTATAACATATTTCTTTCATGGATTATGTTTATGATATATCTAACAAAATCATCATCATCCCTAATGTAATCTAGGTTTTCTCCTAAGTGATTTTCTAAGAGTTTTATAGTTTTATGTTTTATATTTAGGTAATATAGTCTAATTGGATTTAATTTTCTTGAAGGTATAAAATCTGTGTTCAGATTCCTTCTTTTTCCCATGTGAATGTCCAGCTGTTTCAGCACCATTTGTTGGAAATATGTCTTTGCGTCATTGCAATTGTTTATATTCATGTCTCTCTGTTTCTTAGTTCTCAATTCTATTCCATTGATCTACCTTTTTCTTCGCAGTACTATTTTGTCTTGATCACTATAGCTTTATAAAGAGTCTTAAAGTCAGGCAGTGTCATCTTTCTAACTTTGTTCTTCTTGTTACATATTGTGTTCGGGGGATCTCTTGCCTCTTTATGTAAAATTTAGAATCAGTTTGTCAATATTGATTAATAATTTGCTGAGATTTTGACTGGGGTTGTCAATCAAAAGATAAATTGGGAAACTGACATCTTGACAGTACTGAATCATTCTATCCATGAACATTAAGTCTTTCTGCATTCATTTATTCTTTGAATTTCTCATTAGCATTTTTGTTTGTTTTTCTTGTGCATTTTTTTCATTTACACAGAAATATTTTATTTTTGGTAGTGGTAAATGAAAATGATGTTGTGTTTTTAACTCATTCATTGCTGGTATATAGAGAAGTGTTTGACTTTTGTGTTTTAACCCTCAATCTACAACTTTGCTATAACCACTTAGTATTAATAGTTCCAAGAGTATTTGTCTAGTCTTTGAATTTCCTACACTGATGATCATGTTATCTGTGAATGAGATGTCATCTGCACATTTTTCTTTCTTTTTTTTTTTTTTTTTTGGTCTCATTGTATAAGCTAGTACTTTCAGTACAATGTTGGGAAATAATGGTGAGATGGGACATTTCTAGTCTTGGACTCTTAGTTGAAAAGCTTCTTTTTTTTCTGATCACTAATTATGATATTAGCTGTAGATTTTTTTAAAAACAATCTTTATCAAGTTGAGGAAGTTTTTTCTATTCCTAGTATACTTAGAGTTTTATCATGAAAAGGTAATAGATTGTGTCAGATGCTTTTTCTACATCTGTTGTTATGTTATGCTAAGTCACTTCAGTCGTGTCCGACTCTGTGCGACCCCATAGACGGCAGCCCACCAGGCTCCCCCATCCCTGGGATTCTCCAGGCAAGAACAATGGAGTGGGTTGCCATTTCCTTCTCCAATGCATGAAAGTAAAAAGTGAAAGTGAAGTCGCTCAGTCGTGTCCGACTCTTCGCAACCCCATGGACTGCAGCATGCCAAACTTCTCTGTCCTTCACCATTTCCCAGAGTTTGCTCAAACTCATGTCCATTGAGTCAGTGATGCTATCCAACCATCTCATCCTCTGTCATCCCCTTCTCCTCCTGCCTTCAATCTTTCCCAGCATCAGGGTCTTTTCCAATGAGTCAGCTCTTCCCATCAGGTGGCCAAAGTACTGAAGCTTCAGCTTCAGCATCAGTCCTTTCAATGAATATTCAGGCTTGATTTCCTTTAGGACTGACTGGTTTAATCTCCTTGCAGTCCAAGGGCACCACACTTCAAAAGCATCAATTCTTCGGCACTCAGCTTTCTTTAGGGTCCAACTTTCACATCCATACATGACTATTGGAGAAACACTAGCTTGGACTAGACAGACCTTTGTCAGTAAAGTAATGTCTCTGCTTTTGAATACACTGTCTAGGTTTGTCATAATTTTCTTTCAAGGACCCAAGAGTGTTTTAATTTCATGGCTGCAATCACCTTCCTCAGTAGTAGATGTATGATTCTTTTTGTACATTGTAGGGTTTGATTTATTAATTTTTTTTTAGGATTTTTATATCTGTTTTAATGAAAAATACTGGTCTGTAGTTTTGTAATGTTTTTGACTGACTTTATGGCACCCCACTCCAGTACTCTTGCCTGGAAAATCCCATGGATGGAGAAGCCTGGTTATGCTGCAGTCCATGGGGTTGCGAAGAGTCGGACACGACTGAGCAACTTCCCTTTCACTTTTCACTTTCATGCATTGGAGAAGGAAATGGAAACCCACTCCAGTGTTCTTGCCTGGAGAATCCCAGGGACGAGGGAGCCTGGTGGGCTGCCGTCTATGGGGTTGCACAGAGTCGGACACGACTGAAGCGACTTAGCAGCAGCAGTATCAGGATAATGGTGGCTCATTGAGTTAGAAAGTATTCCCTATGCTTCTATCTTCTGAAAGAGATTGTAGAGAATTCATATAACTTCTTCCTTTGTATTCGTTATTGAACCTATCTGGGCTTGGTGTTTATGTTTTGGAAGGTTATTGATTATTGACTCAATTTCATTCTTCGATATACACATATTCTGAATTATTCTTGTATGAGTTTTGGCATATTATTTCTTTTAAAGAATCAGTTCATTTCCTCAAGGTTATCAAATTTGTGTGCATGGAGTTGTTCATAGTATTGTCTGTGGGATCTGTAGTGTTTTTCCATTTCTCATTTCTGATATTGGTTATTTCTGTCCCTTCCACCCCCTATCTCTTTCTCTGGCTTGGCTGGAGTCTTATTAATTTTATTGATCTTAACAAAGAACTAGTTTTTAGTTTAGTGGATTTTCTGTATTGATTTCCCGTTTTCAATTTTGTTGACTTCTGGTCTAATTCATATTATTTCTTTTCTTCTCTTTGATTTAATTTTCTCTTATTTTTCTAATTTAATAAGATAGAAGTCTAGATTGTTACTTTTAGATCTTTCTTCTTTTGCAGTATATGCATTCAGTGCTAAAAATTACCTTGAAGCACCAGTTTTGCTGCATCTCACACATTTTGATAAGTTGTATTTTTTATTTTTATTTGGTTAAAATATTAAACAGTTTATCATGTGATCATCTTTGAGCTTTGCATTATTTAGATATATGTGTTATGTAGAAATGTGTTGTTAATGTCCACCTATTTGGGGGATTTACAAGCTATCTTTCTGCTAGTGATGTCTACTTTAATTTCATGGAAATATGGAATGGATATTGTATAATTTTTTTAAGTTTGCTAAAGTTTATTTTATGATCCAGAATGTGTTCTATCTTGACAGATGTTTCATGTGATCTTTTGATGAGTGTATATTCGACTCTTGGATGATTAAGTAGTCTGTAGATATTAATTATAGTTGATAGTGTTTTTGAGTTCAACTATATCCTAAACTGATTTTTCTGTCTGCTGGATCAGTCCGTTTCTGTAGAGAGGTATTGAAGTCTCCTGCCATGATAGTGCATTCATCTGTTTCTACTTGCATTTCTTTCAATTTTGCTTTAAATAGTTTTACCCTGTTTTTAGGAGGATAAACTTTATCAATTAGTATGTCTTCTTGGAGAAATGACTCCATTGTCATTATGTAATGCCCTTCATTGGGATTCTCCGGTAGCTCAGCTGGTAAATGGTAACCCACTCCAGTACTGTTGCCTGGAAAATTCCATGGACAGAGGAGCCTGGTAGGCTACAGTCCATGGGGTTGCAGAGCATCAGACACGACTGAGCTTTCTCACTTTCAGCTGGTAAAGAATCACCTGCAATTCTGGAAACCCTGGTTCAATTCCTGAGTTGTGAAGATTTTCTGGAGAAGGAAACAGCTACCCACTCGAGAATTCTGGCCTGGAGTATTCCATGGACTGGATAGTTCATGGGGTAATGCCCTTCATTATCTCTGCTAACTTTCCTTGGTTTGAAATCTGCTGTCTGAAGTTAATAAAGCCACTTCTGCTTTCTTTTGATTAGTATTAGCATTTTATATCTTTCTCAATCACTTCACTTTAATCTATATGTCTTTATCTTTAAAGTGAGCTTTGTTGTAGACAACATATAGTTGAGTCTCATCTTTTTTTTTATCTCCTTTGAGAATCTCTTGTCATTTTGTCAATTTCTTGTCATCATTGCATTTTGACTACTGATCATTATGATTATTGCTATACTTTGATTAATATCTGCCATATTCACTACTGTTTTTTGTTTATTGCCACTGTTTTTTGTTTCTGTTTTTGCCTTCCACACTTTTTCTGGCCTTTGTGGTTTTAATTGAACATTGCATATGATTCCATTTTCCTCCATTATTAGCATATTTGTTATAGTTCTTATTTTACTTTTTTTATGGTTGCCCTAAAGTTTGCAATACACTATTATAACTAATCCAATTCCAATTTCAAGGTAGTCTGAGTACCTTATAATAAGAAAATAAACCTAATTTGTTTCTTCTGTGTCTTATTATTACTGTGATTAATTTCATATATATAAGCATTCATAATTTCATGTGTTTGCTTTTAGTATTTTGACAAATTGGTGTCTATTAGAACACTTAAGAAGAACAAAACTAAAAAGTTTTATTTTACCTACACCTTTTTATTTCTCAGTGCTTTTCCTTGCTTTCTGTAGAACTGAGTTTCTGAACTACAATATATTGCCTTTCTCTAAAGAACTTCTTTTGATATTTCTTGCCAGTTAATTATTGTTGTTTAGTCACTAAGTCATGTCCTACTCTTCGTGACCCCATGAACTGCAGCACACCAGGCATCCCTGTTCTTCACTATATCCTGGAATTTGCTCAAGTTAATGTCCATTGGCTCAGTGATGCCATCCCACCATGTCATTCTGGGTCTCACCCTTCTTCTCCTGCTCTCAGTCTTTCCCAACATCAGGGTCTTTTTCAGTGAGTTAGTTCTTCATACTAGGTGGCCAAAGTACTGGAGCTTCAGTTTTGGCATCAGTCCTTCCAATGAATATTCAGAACTGATATCATTTAGGATTGACAGGTTTGATCTCCTTGCTGTCCAAGGGACTCTCAAGAGTCTTCTCCAGGACCACAGTTCGAAAACATCAATTCTTTGTCACTCAGCCTTCTTTATATTCCTACTCTCCAATTTGTACATGACTACTGGAAAAAGCCTAGCTTTGACTGTATGGACTTTTGTCAACAAAGTGATGTCTCTGCATTTTAATATGCTTGTTTTTTTTTATGTTTTATGTTTGTTTTAATATGTTTGTTATAGGTTTTTTTCCAGTGAGCAGGTGTCTTAATTTCATGGCTGCAGTTACTGTCAGCAGTGATTTTGGAACCTAGTAAAATAAAGTCTGTTACTTTTTCCAGTTTTTCCTTGTCTATTTGCCATGAAGTAATGGGACCAGACTCCATAATTTTTGTTTTTTGAATGTTGAGCTTTAAGCCAGCTTTTTCACTGTACTTTTGCCCTCATCAAGAGGCTGTTTAGTTCCTCTTCTCTTTCTGCCATTAAAGTAGTATCATCTGAATGTCTGAGGTTGTTGGTATTTCTCCTGGAAATCTTGATTCCAGCTTGTGATTCATCCTGCCCAGCATTTCACATGATGTATTCTGCATAGAAGTTAACTAAGCAGGGTGACAATATATGCTCCTTTCCTAATTTTGAACCAGTCTGTTGTTCCATGTCTGGTTATAACTGTTGTTTCTTGTCTTGCATATAGGCTTCTCTGGAGGCAGGTAAGGTGGTCTGGTATTTGCATCTCTTTAAGAATTTTTCAGTTTGTTGTGATCCACACAGTCGAAGGCTTTAGTATAGTCAGTGAAGCAGAAGTAGATTCCTTTCTTTTTTTCATATTCCCTTGTTTTTTCTTTGATACAATGGATGTTGGCAATTTCTGGCAACTTATTCTTTCAATATTTGCTTGTCTGTGAAAGTAATTATTTCGTCTTCACTTTGAAAGGTTATTTCAGAGGTACAGAAGTCTAGGTTGGAGAGGTTTTTCTGGAAACACTTTAAATATTTTACTCTCATTTTGCTTGTGTGGTTCTGAGGAGGACAGCTATAATTCTTATCTTCTTATCTGTGTTCTTATGTTAGATATTTTATCTTCTGGTCTATTTCCAGAATTTTTCTTTATCTTTGATTTTCTGTAGCTCTCTTAGTTTTCTTTGTAGATTATTTCAAATGACTCCTGAGTAGCAAAATCATCTTATACCTATCTCAATATTAGCATGATTTTTTTTTTTCTGGGGCATAGAGAGGGCATGTGGTAAAGAAATAAATGAGCAGAATCAGTAACTAAATTTCAGTTTGTAAATATGCTATCTATTATGTTTTTAGAAGTATGTTAATAACCCAACTTAGAATAGTCAAACTCTGTTTCTCAAATGCTAACCAAGGTTTTTTAAGCTACAATAAATATTGCTATGCTAAATATCTCCTATTTTTTAATTTTCTGTTCATATATTTTTTCTGGATATTTTAATTATCAATAATTTTCATTGTTTTATATCTATCTCTGGCTCATCACAATTTAGTTTTTTCAGATTTATAGGTTTAGAGTCTGAGAGTATGAAAAAAAACTGAAAACTGAAATTTTCACATAAGTTTTTTTTACTAACAGAAATATATGTAGCTTCCTAAATTTCAGAAAGCAAATGCGTTTATAGGGGAAAAATAGCATGTCCTGATTACAAGTGAGTCTTGATTTCTTGCTCCAAATTGTATTTTATGTCATTTGAAATGAAAATGCGATGTTTCAAAGAATTGAACATATTTATATTAATTTATAAACCAGCTAAATTTCATTTTCCAGAAGAAATGGAATATTTTGACTATTCTAATAACACCCCTCTTTAGTTTTTAAAGTACATTTTATCTGTGGTGCAAAATTATAGCAAGTCTTCTTCAAAACAGGATAGATTCAGTAAATTTACTAGCTAAATTTAAAAAGTATTTTAAAATATAATTACTATATATGTTATGTATTTCAGTCTTCTGCAGATATTCTACACTGCAAATAGTTTGCAACCATGATATATATAAAATATTGCTAACTATAATCCTTATATTTTGATTTTCAAAAAAACTTTGTTTTTCTTCTATGATTTTCTTTTATATACAGAATCTTATCAGCTCTTGTGAAAATTCTAGAGTCTATTATCCAGCATTCCACTTGTTTATAATATCATAACTAAGGTTTATAAATAAGTTACTATACCACAGATCATCAAAACTAATATATTTTCATACACTTTTAACTTAAAATAATGTATCTGTATTTCTAGCATTCAAAGTTGCAGGGAATGAGTGTGATGTCTAAAGGTCGTTAACACAGTTAACAAAGAATTTATTTGAAAAATACTTAAATATTTTTATATATACATTTGAAATTAAAATAAATACACAGAATACATTTTTTTTTTTTACTTTTCAGCTTTTAACTTAGGTATTCATCAATCATAACCACTTATACTTTCATTATGTGTATTTTCCACCAATTTTTTAAATGGAAATATTTTAGAAAAATTAAATTTATAATTGATATAATATTTATTGTATAAAAACATGGTTTTTATAATTATCTGATTTAAAAGTTGTGATTTTTTAATTTATAATGTATGATAACTGAAAAGTTAGTATTGCAATCAACAGAAACTAGTGAAAGCTTACTGACAGTGGTACTGATATCTTTATATATATACATACACCCATATGTATTTTTTAATTGAAATGCAATTGATTTACAATAGTATGTTAGTTTCAGGTCTATAGCACAGTGTTTCAAATATATTCTTTTTTTGATTCTTTTCCCCCTTATGTTGATGCTGTCATTCAGTCACTAAATCATATCACACTTTTTGTGACCCCATGAACTACAGCATGCCACGCTTCCCTGTCCTTCACCATCTACCAGAGTTTGCTCAAACTCACGTCCATGAGTTGGTGATACTATCCTGACATCTTTTCCTCTGTCACCCTCTTCTCCTCTTGCTCTCAATATTCTACAGCATCGGAGTCTTTTCCATATTATGTGGCCAAAATACTGGAGCTTCAGCTTCAGCATCAGTCCTTCCAATTAATATTCAGGACTGATTTCCTTTAGGATTGACTGGTTTGATCTCCTTGCTATCCAAGGGACTCTCAAGAGTCTTTTCCAGCACCACAGTTCGAAAGCCTCAATTCTTTGGTGCTCAACCTTCTTTATGGTCCATGACTACTTTCGTTCATGACTACTGGGGAAATCATAGCTCTAGCTATATGAACCTTGCAAGGTTGGCAAAGTGATGTCTCTGCTTTTTAATATGCTGTCTAGGTTTGTCATAAGTTTTCTTCCAAGGAGCAAGCTGTTTTTTAATTTCATGGCTGTAGTTACTGTCTGAAGTAATTTTGGAGCCCATGAAAATAAAATCTGCCACTATTCCACTATTCCCCCCTTATAGTTTAGTAGAAAATATTGAGTATAGTACCATGTGCTATACAGTAGGTCCTTGTTGATTATCTATTTTAGAGTAATGTTTATATGTTAATCCCAACCTCCCAATTTATCCCTCTCCCACCCTTTTCCTCTTTGTTAACCATAAGTTTGTTTTCTGTATCTTTTGGTGTGTTTCTGTTTTGTAAATAAGTTCATTTGATATTGATTACTTTTTAATTACAGAGCTTCTTTGAAACTGTAACTAGACCCAGATGCTTTCTCCATTGTATATCTATACTTAAATTTGCCTTTTGAACATATTTGAACTTAATATTATACACATTTGAACTTACTAATATTATTGTTTGAACTTTATTTACACATTTGTATGTATGTTTAGCAAAATAATTTTAAAATTATTAAAGTCTATAAGGAACCAAAGACTTCTTAAATTTTCGTATTTAAAATTAGCAGCACTTGTTACATAGGGTTTTAACTTGGTAGAGTAGGAGCAATCAATTGTAGTACCTACTGAGGTACAGTTGATATATAGCATTATGTTAGTTTCAGGTATAAAAATAATGATTTAATATTTGTATATATTGAAAAATTATCACAACAATAAGTCCAGTTAATATCTATCACCATACCATTCAAAATATTTTTGCTTTTGGAGAAAGCTTTTAGGGTGTACTCTATTAACAGCTTTCAAAGTGAAACAGTATTATTAACTATAATCACCATGCTGTATGTTACTTCTGTGACTTATTTATTTCATAAATTGAAATTAGTACCTTTTGAACCCTTTACCCTATTTGCCAGACTTGTACTATCCACCTATGGGAACACCAATCTTCTCTGTATTTATGAGCCAGTTTTTCATTTTTACTTTTTTTTTTCAAGACTCCATGTATAACTAAGATCATACAGTATTTGTCTTTCTCTGACTTATTTCACTTGCCATAATAGCTTCAAGTTCCTTTCTTGTTCTCACAAATGACAAATTTCATTCATTTTTATGGCTGAATGATATTCCATTGTACCACACACAGATACATCCCACATCTTCTTTATCCATTCATTCATCACAAGACACATAGGCTGTTTCCATGTCTTTACTCTTGTAAATAATGCTACAGTGAAAAAGTGGGGTCTAGATATATTTTCAAGTTAGTGTTTCTGTTTCTCTGGAGAAGTACCTTGAGGTAGAATTGCTAGATCATATGGTTTTTCTATTTTTAGTGTTTTTAAGGAACCTCCCTACTGTTTTCCAGAGTGATTGTAGCAATTTACATTTCTACAAACAGTGCACAAGGATTGCCTTTTCTCCACATCCTTGCCAACCCTGGTTATTTCTTTCGTGATTATAACAATTCTGATGGGTGTGAGGTGATACCATTTTCTGGTTTTGATTTGGATTTCCCTGGTGATGATGTTGAGCATCTTTTCATATACTTGTTAGCCAACTCTATGTCTTCTTTGGAAAAATATCTATTCAAATCTTCTACTCATTTTTTATTGGAATTATTTTTTCCTGTTGAGCTGTATGATTATGTACGTTGACTGTTAATCCCTCATCAGATATATGATTTGCAAATATCTAATAGGTTGTCTTTTCATTTTGTTGATGGTTTTCTTTGCTGTACAGAATATTTTTAAGTTGATGTATTTCCCTTTTTTAATTTTTTTGCTTTTTTTGTCTTTGCTTTTGGTGTTCAGTTCATTTCAGTCGCTCAGTTGTGTCGGATGCTTTGCAACCCCATGGACTGCTGCGTGCCAGGCTTCCCTGTCCATCACCAACTCCCGGAGCTTGCTCAAGCTCATTTCCATTGAGTCAGTGATGCCATCCACCCATCTTATCTCTGTCTTTTGATGTTAGATCTGAATATTATCACCAAGACCAGTGTCAAGGAGTCTTCCACTTATATTTTCTTCAAGGAGTTATATGATTTCAGGTATTACTTTTAAGGCTCTAATCCATTTCAGTTTATTTTTGTGTATAATGTAAAATAATGCTCAAGTTTCATTCTTTGGCTTGTGTCTGTGCAGTTTTCTCATCACTGTACAGTGAGGAGACTTTTTTCTCATTGTATATTATTTTGTTTTTTGTTCTAAGCCAATTGACTATATATGAATGGTTTTGTTTCTGCACTGTCTACTCTGTTCCATTGATCTATGTGTTTGTTTTTATGCCAGTATGATACTGTTTTCATTACTATAGCTTTGTAAGGCAGTTTGAATTAGGGAGTATGATGGCTTCAACTTTGTTCTTTTTTCTCAATATTTTTTGGCTATTTGGGGTCTTTTGTGGTTTCATCCAGATATTAGGATTGTTTCATTTCTGTGAAAAATGCCATTGGAATTTTGATAAGGTTTATATTGCACCAGTCTGATGGACATGAATTTGAACAAGCTCCAGGAGTTGGTGATAGACAGGGAAGCCTGGCATGCTGCAGTCCATGGGGTCCCAAAGAGCCGGACACGACTGATCGACTGAACTGAACTGATACTGAACTGTAGATAACATTGAGTATTTACATGGATATTTTAACATTATTAATTTTTGCACTTCATGATCACAGAATATCTTTCTTGTCTTCTTCAATTTCTATCATTAATGTGTTTACTTTTTAGTGGATAGGGTTTTTACTTCCTCAGTAAAATTTATTCCTATGTATTTTATTCTTTTGAGACAATTATAAATACGATTGATTCTGTTTCTGGTAAGTTATTATTAATGTGCAAAAATGCATCAGATTTTTATGTATTGTCTGTATCCTATAATGTTACTGATACTTTAATTAACTTAAACAGTTTGTAGTGTGTGTGTATGTGAAATTCTTATGATTTTCTATATGTAACATGTTGTCATTTGCAGATGGTGACAGTTTTCCTTCTTTTTTTTTTCAATTTTAATCTTTTACCTCTCAGTCTTGCGTCAGTGTTCTGATTAAGACTTCCAAAAGTATGATGAGTAAAAGTGCTGAGAGTGGGCATCCTTGTCTTGTTTCTATTCTTGAGGGAAAAGCTTTCAACTTTCAGCATTGAGTATGATGTTAGCTGTGAGCTTGTAGCTTATGGCCTTTATTATGTTGAGGTATGTTCTGTCTATACCAAGGTTGAGAATTTTTATCATAAACTGATTTTGAATTTTGTCAAATGCATTATCTGCATCTATTGAGATGATTGTATAATTTGTATTGTTTAGTTTGTTAATGTGGTATGATTTTTAATAGAGCATTGTATATGATTCTGTTTTCTATCTTTTCTTAGCATATCCATTTTACTTAAAAAATTTTTTAAACCATTTCCCTAGAGATATCAAAAATTCCAATCCACTCTCAATTAACATTATACTACTTCATCTATGGCATAAATATCTTATAAATATATCCCTAATTCCTCTGTCCTGTTCCTTGTATCCTTGCTGTTATCCATTTCATTTGTACATAAACATAGTTACAGATACAAAAATGTGCAGTTGACTTTTGAACAATATGGGTATGAACTGTTGGACTGATTCATGGATGTTGAACCATCCTTGCATCTCTGGAATAAATCTCACCTAATGTGGTATATAATCCTTTTAAAGTGTTGTTCAGTTCTATTTGATAATTTTTTGTTGAGTGTGTATATATATATATATATATATATGTTTATCAGGGATATTGATGTGTATTACATTTTTCTGTAATATCTTGTTTTTTTTAAGGTGATAGAGTCATGCTGGCCTCATAAAATGAGTTTCAGAATGTTCCATTATCTTCTATACTTTGGAAGAATTTGAGAAGAATTTATATTAATTCTTCATTGAATGTTTAAGGAGTCATCTCAATCATTTTACTTTTATTCTACCTTTATCTTTATGTAAAAAGTGGCTTTCCTGTAAACAACAACATATAGTTGAACTACTTTCTGATCCACTCTAAGTTTGATCCACTCTATATTTTTTTGATGCTTACACTATTGATATATTTAAAGTGATTAATTACATACTTGGATTAATATCTATATTTGTTAATCTTTCTATTTATTGTTTTTGGTACACAAAAAGCCTTCTTCTTTTCTGCCTCTTATGATTTTTAATGGAGTGTTGTATATGATTCTGTTTTCTATCTTTTCTTAGCGTATCCATTTTACTTAAAAAATTTTTTTAACCATTTCCCTAGAGATATCAAAAATTCCAATCCACTCTCAGTTAACATTATACTACTTCATCTATGGCATAAATACCTTATAAATATATCCCTAATTCCTCTGTCCTGTTCCTTGTATCCTTGCTGATATCCATTTCATTTATACATAAACATATTTACAGATACAAAAATGTGCAGTTGACTTTTGAACAACATGGGTATGAGCTGTTGGGTCCGTTCCTATGCTATTTTTTTTTTTTCAATAAATGTTCAGTTCAGTTCAGTTCAGTCACTCAGTCATGTCCGACTCTTTGTGACCCCATGAATTGCAGCATGCCAGGCCTTCCTGTCCATCACCAACTCCCAGAGTTCACTCAAACTCACGTCCATCAAGTCAGTGATGCCATCCAGCAATCTCATCCTCTGTCATCCCCTTTTCCTCCTGCCCCCAATCCCTCCCAGCATCAGAGTCTTTTCCAATGAGTCAACTCTTCGCATGAGGTGGCCAAAGTACTGGAGTTTCAGCTTTAGCATCATTCCTTCCAAAGAACACCCAGGGCTGATCTCCTTTAGAATGGACTGTTTGGATCTCCTTGCAGTCTAAGGGACTCTCAAGAGTCTTCTCCAACACCACAGTTCAAAAGTATCAATTCTTCGGCGCTCAGCCTTCTTCATAGTCCAACTCTCATATCCATACATGACCAATGGAAAAATCATAGCCTTGACTAGACAGACCTTGTTGGCAAAGTAATGTTTCTGCTTTTCAATATCTACAAAATCCATGGTTGGTTGAGCTGGACATGGAACAACAGACTGCTTCCAAATAGGAAAAGGAGTACGTCAAGGTGGTATATTATCACCCTGCTTATTTAACTTATATGCAGAGTACATCATGAGAAACGCTGGGCTGGAGGAAGTACAAGCTGGAATCAAGCTTGCCAGGAGAAATATCAATAACCTCAGATATGCAGATGACACCACCTTTATGGCAGAAAGTGAAGAAGAACTAAAGAGCCACTTGATGAAAGTGAAAGAGAAGAGTGAAAAAATTGGCTTAAAGCTCCACATTCAGAAAACGAAGATCATGGCATCCGGTCCCATCACTTCATGGCAAATAGGTGGGGAAACAGTGGCTGACTTCATTTTTCTGCGCTCCAAAATCACTGCAGGTGGTGATTTCAGCCATGAAATTAAAAGATGCTTACTCCTTGGAAGGAAAGTTATGACCAACCTAGACCGCATATTGAAAAGCAGAGCCATTACTTTGCCAACAACAGTCCATCTAGTCAAGGCTATGGTTATTCCAGTGGTCATGTATGGATGTGTTGGACTATTATAAAGAAAGCTGAGCACTGAAGAATTGATGCTTTTGAACTGAGGTGTTGGAGAAGACTCTTGAGAGTCCCTTGGACTGCAAGGAGATCTAACCAGTCCATCCTAAAGGAGATCAGTCCTGGGTGTTCATTGGAAAGACTGATGTTGCAGCTGAAACTCCAAAACTTTGGCCACCTGATGTGAAGAGCTGACTGATTTGAAAAGACACTGATGCTTGGAAAGATTGAGAGCAGAAGGAGAAGGGGACGACAGAGGATGAGATGGTTGGATGGCATCACCGACTCAATGGACATGGGTTTGGGAGGACTCCGGGAGTTGGTGATGGACAGGGAGGCCTGGCGTGCTGCAATTCATGGGATCACAAAGAGTTGGACACAACTGAGCAACTGAACTGAATGGAACTGAAGCCAAAGATGCAGATCCTTGGATAGGCTGAATTTGTGACTTGAGTATTCATGGATTTCCTTATCTGTGGTGGATTTTGGAACCAATTCTCTGTGGCTACTGAGAGACAAATGACTTTTAACTGTGTGAGTGTTTTCACCCCTACCCCCAGCCGTGTTGTAGAAGCATCAACTGTATATAGGTATGCATATATAATCAAATACATTTTTGCTATTAATATTTGAATGAATTTTATCTGTTATATATACTAAAAATAAGAAAAATAAGAGATTCTTATTTTACCTTCAGTTGTTCCTGCCCCAGAGTTCTTTCTTTTTTTACATAGATCTGAGCTTCTGAACTGTACTATTTTCCTTCTCTCTAAAGAACCAGTCTTTTAAGGCAGGTCTGCTGACTAGAATTTTCTTGTTTTTGTCTGTGATTCTTTTTTTCTCATCTGCTTTTTTAGAATAATTTCACAAGGTATAGATTTTTTCCTCTCAACACTTTACTCCACTATCCTCTTGTTAGGCTGGTTTCTTAGGGAAAGTTAGATAAAATTCTTATTTTTTCCTTTCTGTGGACAAAGGTTTTCTTCCTATGGCATCTTTCACATTTCTTTCTGTATCCTTAATGAAATTTAAAAATGATATATCTAGTTGTATTTTTTTTTTTTTTGGATCTTTTTCTTGCTTGGCATTTTCTGCTTCCTTGTCATTGGGGTGTATCTAACATTAATTTACATAAATTCACCAGTATTATTTCTTCAATATTTTTTTATGTTCCTTTCTCTTTTAGCACTTTCTTCTCATTCTGGTATTTCATGTATATGTATTGAATACTTTTTGTAATTATCCCAGTTTTGGGTTATTCTGATCTGCTTTTCTCAGTCTTTGTTTTGTTTGCTTTTCAGGTTTTGAAGTTTCTATTGTCATATTTTCAAGCTCAGAGATTCTCTTGTCAGCCACTCAGCCATATCCAGTCTACTAAATGAGCCCTTAAAAGGCATCCATCAATTCTGTGATAGTATTTTGCATCTCTAGCATCTCTGTTTTATTTCTATCTGTCTACCTTATACTATCCATCTGTTCTTGTTTATGATCTACTTTTCATTCAATTGATTAGCATGTAAATCTTATATGTTTTAAATTTCTAGTCTGGTGTTTTCAACATCTTTGCCAAGGCTGATTCTGATTCTTATGCTTACTCTGTGTTTTTGCCTTTTAGAAGAGTTGACTCATTGGAAAATGATGCTGGGAGGGATTGGGGGCAGGAGGAGAAGGGGACAACAGAGGATGAGATGGCTGGATGGCATCACTGACTCGATGGACGTGAGTTTCAGTGAACTCCGGGAGTTGGTGATGGACAGGGAAGCCTGACGTGCTGCAGTTCATGGGGTCACAAAGAGTCGGACACGACTGAGCGACTGATCTGATCTGATAGTATGTCTTGTTATTTTTTGTTGAAAGACAGACATGATATACTTGTGAAAGGAACTCGTAAAATAATGCTGTTGTGTAGTGATGAGGTGTGGGTAGAAAGTAGTATTCTACAGTTATATCATTAAGTCTTAGTCTTTCAGTGAGCCTATGCTGTTGGGTTGTGGATTTCACAAGTATTTCTTAGTTTTCCTACCTATTAGGTGGGCAAGAGGGTAAGAGTGGTCTAGAGTTGGATATTCCCCTTCCTCTAAATGGAATGCTATAGGGAGATGGAATTGAGTATTTTTCTTCTTCCACTAGACTTTAATAAAACCTCAATCATGTAGGGTCCATTCAACAGTTTCCTTTGAGGACAGGCCTTATTAAGAGCAGAATGCTCTGGTGTATTTGAGAATTATTTATTTCCTCTCCCCTTTTTAAGCATAAATGGATTTTTCTCCAGTGTTCACTTTGAGGACGTGTGAGAGCTCCTAGGTGTTAATCTCACAAAAGCAAGGAGGGTTCCCTTCATTGACTCCTGGAGTTTTTAATCTCTTGTCAATACAGTTCAGTTCAGTTCACTTGCTCAGTCATGTCTGACTCTTTGAGACCCCATGAACCACAGCACGCTAGGCCTCCCTGTCCAAAATCAACTCCTGAAGTCCACCCAAACCCATGTCCATTGAGTCGGTGATGCCATCCAACCATCTCATCCTCTGTTATCCCCTTCTCCTTCTGCCCTCAATCTTTCCCAGCATCAGGGTCTTTTCAAATGAGTCAGCTCTTCACATCAGGTGGCCAGGGTATTGGAGTTTCAGCTTCAACATCAGTCCTTCCAATGAACACCCAGGACTGATCTCTTTTAAGATGGACTGGTTGGATTTCCTCGCAGTCCAAGAGACTCTCAAGAGTCTTCTCCAACACCACAGTTCAAAAGCATTAATTCTTTGGCACTCAGCTTTCTTTATAGTCCAACACTCACATCCATACATGACCACTGGAAAAACCATAGCCTTGCCTAGACGGACCTTTGTTGGCAAAGTAATGTCTCTGCTTTTTAATATGCTGTCTAGGTTGGTCATAACTTTCCTTCTGAGGAGTAAATGTCATTTTAATTTCATGGTTGAAATCACCATCTGCAGTGATTTTGGAGCCTAGAAAAATAAAGTCAACTACTGTTTCCACTGTTTCCCCATCTATTTGCCATGAAGTGATGGGACCAGATGCCATGATCTTAGATTTCTGAATGTTGAATTGTAAGCCAACTTTTTCACTCTCCTCTTTCACTTTCATCAAGAGGCTCTTTAGTTCTTCCTTACTTTCTGCCATAAGGGTGGTGTCATCTGCATATCTAAGGTTATTGATATTTCTCCTGGCAATCTTGATTCCAGCTTGTGCTTCCTCCAGGCCAGCATTTCACATGATGTACTCTGCATTTAAGTTAAATAAGTAGGGTGACAGTATACAGCCTTGACATACTCCTTTTTCTATTTGGAACTAGTCTGTTGTTCCATGTCCAAGGGAACATTTCATGCAAAGATGGGCTCAGTAAAGGACAGAAATGACATGGACCTAACAGAAGCAAAAGATATTAAGAAGAGGTGGCAAGAATACACAGAAGAACTGTACAAAAAATATCTTCATGACCCAGATAATCATGATCGTGTGATCACTCACACTCACCTAGAACCAGACATCCTGGAATGTGAAGTCAAGTGGGCCTTAGGAATCATGACTACAAACAAAGCTAGTGGAGATGATGGAATTCCAGTTGAGCTATTTCAGATCCTAATAGATGATGCTATGAAAGTGCTGCACTCAATGTCAGCAAATTTGGTAAAGTCAGCAGTGGCCACAGGACTGGAAAAGGTCAGTGTTCACTTCAATCCCAAAGAAAGGCAATGCCAAAGAATGCTCAAACTACCGCACAATTGCACTCATCTCACACGCTAGTAAAGTAATGCTCAAAATTCTCCAAGCCAGGCTTCAGCAATCCTGGAATCGTGAACTTCCAGATGTTCAAGCTGGTTTTAGAAAAGGCAGAGGAACCAGAGATCAAATTGCCAACATCCACTGAATCATGGAAAAAGCAAGTGAGTTCCAGAAAAACATCTATTTCTGCTTTATTGACTATGCCAAAGCCTTTGACTGTGTGGATCACAATAAATTGTGGAAAATTCTGAAAGAGATGGGAATGCCAGAGCACCTGACCTGCCTCTTGAGAAACCTGTATCCAAGTCAGGAAGCAACAGTTAGAACTGGACATGGAACAGCAGTCTGGTTCCAAATAGGAAAAGGAGTATGTCAAGGCTGTGTAATGTCAATACAGAGCATGTCATAACCTGTCATTTATAGATTTTCCTATTGGGAGACACTGTTTTCTTGAGAGACCTTTGCTGGTGAATTTCCACTCCCATAGGTTCTGAATCTCTTTATCTGCCTACCTGTCTCTGATTTTGGGGGTATTGATTCTCCCTGTGACCTCCCTTCTTTGA
The DNA here is from genome assembly GCF_029407905.1 of Bubalus kerabau. Taxonomy (NCBI): domain Eukaryota; kingdom Metazoa; phylum Chordata; class Mammalia; order Artiodactyla; family Bovidae; genus Bubalus; species Bubalus kerabau. Next base: position 71,092,683 of record NC_073629.1, read on the forward strand.
TGAATCTAAGAAGACTTGTTGATTTTTCAGTTAATTGTCCTGCTTTTATTTGCTAAGATGGTGTGACAACTTCCAAGCTCCTTACATGATGGACTGAAAACTGGAAATACCCTCACTTTTTGTAGACATTCTATCTTGAATTGTTAATTCAACTAGATATTTGCTTTATAAGTAATATTCATCTTATAGTGCTTGCTATGTGCCAGACATTGTTCTAAAGCCTTTATGCAGACTCGTTTAGTCCTCATGACAATTATTTACATCAAATACTGTTACTATCCACATTTTATAGGTGAGGAAATTGAGGCACATAATTTTGATATACATTGAACAGAAGATACTTAACTTGCCCGAGGTCACCAAGCTCAGAACAACTTTTATTTTTGTCTTTATTTAACTACCTTAAAGCTGGTTCAAACCATCAAAATAACTTCCTCTGAGCAATAGAACATCAAAGAGTTAAAGCTGTGCAAGTTGGACATAAACCTTTAGAAGGCCTGACATATTCTATGTTTATACTTTTTGGAGCCCTGATTCAACCATATAGAAATCTTGCTTCCTTATTAACAGAGAGAGATGAATATACATGTGAGAAGATGACATCATGAGTACTGCTATAGTTAGAGAGGCCTTGGTATAGTACAGTGAGAGAGACCCATACATCCCAGCATCCTAGCAAAACCTACCTTCCTGCTGTCCTTGCCAGTGTTTCACATATGTAAATTAGCCACCTTAAAGGTATTTGGATGAGTCCTGCAAGATTGACTCTCAGGTCAACATCACTTGGAAATGAACTGCCATTTGACTAAGTCATCCCACAGACCTAACAAAGAATAAATGTTGATATTTTTTAAAACACAGTAGGTTTGGGGGTGCTTTATTACACAGTGGAAATATATGAAAAAAATGTGCACTTTTAAAAAAAGACATTGGATATTGGTTGTAGAGAATTCAAACTGAAGGATTTCAAAGAATTAACAGATTTTAATCTAAATCAGAGAAATGCATTAGGAATCTTCCAGGTTTTTTGTGATATAGTTTATATATAACATTGCACAAGTTTAATATATATGATGTGATACTTTGATACACATATACATTGCAAAATGATTACTGTGATAAGGTTCCTTAACACATCTATCACCTCATTACCTGATTTTTTGTTTGTTTGTTTTTTTATTGTTTACAAGGACATTTAGCACCTACTCTCTGCTGCTAAGTCACTTCAGTCCTGTCCAACTTTGTGTGATCCCAAAGATGGCAACCCACCAGGCTCCCCCGTCCCTGGGATTCTCCAGGCAAGAACACTGGAGTGGGTTGCCATTTCCTTTTCCAATGCAGGAAAGTGAAAAGTGAAAGTGAAGTCGCTCGATCATGTCCGACTCTTAGATACCCCATGAACTACAGCCTACCAGGCTCCTCCGTCCATGGCATTTTCCAGGCAAGAGTACTGGAGTGGGGTGCCATTGCCTTCTCTGACCTACTCTCTAAGTGACTGTTAAGTATACAATATAGTATTTTTAACTATAGTCATGGTGTTGTAGGCTTCCCAGGTGGTGCTGGTGGTAAAGAACCTGCTTGCCATTGCAGGAGGCATAAGAGACAGGAGTTTGATCCCTCGGTCAGGAAGATACCCCTAGAGGAGGGCCTGGCAACCCACTCCAGTATTCTTGCCTGGAGAATACCTGTGGACACAGGAGCCTGGGGGGAAACAGTCTACAGGGTCACAAAGAGTCAGACACGACTGAAGCAACCTAACACACCCTTGTGGTGTTCTATATTGTATCCCCTGAACTTGTTCATTTTATAACTGGAGTTTTGTTCCCTTTGTCTAACATCTTCCCATTTCTTGCACCCCATTTTGGCTACCACTGGCAACCACCAATTTAATTTCTATCTGAATAAAGTTCAACTGTTTTAGATTCTACATTAAGCAAGATAATAGAGTATTTATCTTTCTCTGTTGACTTATTTCACTTAATATAAAGTCCTCAAGTTTCATTTATGTTGTAGAAAAGGGATAAGGAGGGGCTAGGGATAAATTGGGAGATTTAGATTGACATAAACACACTACTGTGTATAAAATAGATAACTAAGAACATGCACAGGGAGCTCTACTCAATACTCTGCAATGGCTTATATGGGAAAAGAATCTTAAAAAAATGGGTGGTTATATGTATTTGTATAACTGATGCAGTTTTCTGTATATGTGAAAGCATACAACATTGTAAATCAGCTATACTCCAATAAAAATTTAAGAAACACTCACAAAAATGCTTTGAGATGGAAGATTTTCTGGAAATTATATTTTTAGTAATTTTAACTTTTCTACCCATTTTATTCTTACTGTTAGAAAATATTATTTTTAGACACATTTATTTGAGAAAAACTTTCAAAATTTCTCATTTTTCTTAGATGTTTCATGGAACAATCATAGAAGAGCTAACTAATCACAGAGAATGGAGTCACTATAATGAAAATATAATAGAAGATCAAAAAGATTTTGTTTTTGTGAAGTTCAGTGGCCTTCATTTAAAATCTATGGAAAATCTTCAGTCTTGTATCTCTCTTAGAGTATGCATCTTCTCAAACAATTTTATTACAGATATTCATCCACTTCAGAGTTGTATGAAATTAATCAAACTTGATCTCCATGGAAATCAGGTAAGCAATAGTCATTTCACTTGTTTGCATGTAAATGAAGCTGATATCTAATAAGCTCTTAGGTTATCGATACACAGTGTTTCTCCCAGGTAGTCTTTTGTGTGAAATATAAACAATTCAGAACTAAATAAAAAAACATATAAACACAAATATAAGCAAACACTTACATTAACCATTTAATAAACATTTTAAATATAATCAAACATTTGTCATTTAAAATATGTAAACCCAACAGTGTGTGGTTTGGTTTATTTTGCTTCTTAAATCCATAGTCTTGATTAAGACTACTTCTTGACTGCTTAATTTTTTTAATAATATATACTAGACATACAGCATTATATTAATTTCAAGTATACAACATAATGATTCAGCATTTGTGTATATTGCAAAATGATCACAATAAGTCAAGTTAGCATCCTTCTCTAAAGAATTAAAATTTTTCCCTCATGATGTGAACTTTTATCATTATTATCTATTTTCTTAACAACTTCCAAATATATAATCCTGTATTATTAACTATACTTGCCCTGCTGAATATTATTGAATATATCCCTGGGTCTCATTTATCCTTTTTTTTTTGTTAAGATCAGTTTAATCATTAATAACATTATATAATAAAGCAAAAGGAACACATGTTGTTAGATGTGATCCCTGACCAATACCCTCAAATTTATATCAGAATAAAGCTGACAATTCTACCAGGCTTTGAACCCCTAGTGCCCCTATCCCAATCCTGGAAGCAAAGACTATGCCCTGTCACACAACTTTGTACAAGCTGTAGTAAAACAAAGTCTAAATTTTCTTACCTTTCTATAGGAAACAGTCAGTTATTTGATAAATACTAAAACACTTCTAAGACTTAATTTTATGAGTTTGTTTACCAAACACATTGTGCAAGAACTGACTACACAAAAAGTTCCTTTGGAATTTGGTCCACAAATTCACTTACGCAGGATGGAAATTTAAAACCTGCAAGGGAAAGAAGACATGGGGAATCCCTAATTCAAACATATTGCAGTTACTACAGGGATATTCACACATACTAAAAAGTTTTGCTCACAAAAGGCACAAACTATATAAGGGATATTTTTTCTGAATAAAAACAAAGAACTACTTAATACCCTTCTTTGTTTTGTGAGCACCATAGCTAAGATGAAGTTAGACTCAAATTCACTGTCTACTCCCGTGACCAAAAAAAAAAAATCTTTTTAAATTGAAGATAAAAAAATTTAATTTGTCTTACTACATACTTTCCAGCCATTAACTGAGATATAATTATGAAACATTAAAATTGCCTTAAAAGGGGGTTGTGATAGCAGCTATCAAAGCAATATTCAAGCATGACTTCAAGGATGCTTTCGGGTTCAGAGTTAGCCTTCTTTGTCAAAAATCTTCACAACTTCATCAAAAACTTCATCAACAGATTTAGAAGCATCTATTTTCCTGACTTTCCCCATTTCTTCATACAAGTCAATAATTGGCTTTGTTGACTGAAGATAGGTTTGAATTCTCTTTTCCAAGCTCCCTCTGTTGTCATCACTTCTACCGCTACTCTTTCCCCTCTCAAGACATTGTTCAATACAGATCTCATTATTACAGTCAAAAAACAAAACAAAAGATATATCAGCTTTCCCATCCATGGTCTTATTCCAGCCTTGAAGGTTGTCCTGATTTCTTGGAAACCCATCAATCAAGAATTTATTCTTCTGAGCATTTGCTGCCATTGTCTGATCCATTTCCCTCCTTAACAAACCGATGGTTATCTCAACTGGCACAATCTTTCCATCTTTAATGTACTTTTCAGTGAGTTCACCATACTGTGAATCTGGGTTTTTCCTTTCATCACGGAGAAGTTCTCCTGCAGAAAGGTGTATGTAGCCATATTTCTCAACGATGCGAGCACACTGGGTCCCCTTGCCGGCGCCGGGACCGCCGAGAACGAACACGACCTGCGGCTTCATGAAGCGATGCGGGAAGAGGAAAAGTGGCCGGCCGGTCAGCAGCGGAAAGCTAAGGCCTAGGACGTGCAGCAGCCGGCGGCCGCAGCGGCTAAGCATGCACCGCGGCTGTGTTGGACGCTGAGAGAGCTAACCTCTCATTTATCTTATAACTGAAAATTTGTATCTTTTTTAGCACCTTCACATTTCCCCCTCCACCTCTGCCTCTGAATCACTGATACGTTCTCTATAAGAGTCTGTTTTTTTGTTTTTTCAGATTCCACCTGAGTGAGATCACATGGTACTTGTTTTTCTCGCTTATTTTATTTAGTGTAATGCCCTGAAAGTGCACCATGTTGTTTCAAATGGCGTCATTTCATTCTTTTTTTGTGAGTCAGTTATATTACACTGGATGTGTATATCACATTTTCTTTACTTACTCTTCCATAGACAGCAGCAGACAGACATTTTGGTTGCTTTCATGTCTTGGCTATTATAAATAATACTGCAGTGAACATGGGAATGTATGTGTCTATTTGAGCTAGTATTTTCACTTCCTTGTAATAACTTTCCAGAAATAGAATTGCTGGGTCATATGGAAGCTTTACTTTGAATTTTTTGAGGAACCCCTGCTGTTTACCTAGTGACTACACCAATTTACAATCCTCCAAACACAGCACAGGGTTCCCTGTTCTCCACATCCTTGCCAACACTTTATTTTTTGTCTTTTTGATAATAGCTAGTCTCACAGCCATGAGAATGGTCCTGTGGTTTCAATATGCATTTCCCTGATGATTGGTGATGCTGAATATCTTTTGATGTACCTGCTGGCCACCGGTATGTCTTATTTGGAAAAAACATTGTCTTAGATCCTCTGCCTATTTTTTAGTTGGATTTTTTTTTCCTATTGTTGTATGAGTTCTTTATAGATTTTGGATGTTAGCCTCATCTCAGATGTGGTTTGCAGATATTTTCCCCCATTTAATAGGTTCCCTTTTCTTTTTATTGATGGTTTCCTTTATGTGCAGAAGCTTTTTAGTTTGACATCATTTCACTGTGTTCAGTTTTGAGTTTTTTGCCTTTACTTTTGGTGTCAAATTGAAAAAACTATAGCCAAGACCCATACCAAGTTGCTTACCACCAGTGTTTTCTTCTAGGAATTTTATGGTTTCAGATTGTGCCTTCAAGTCTTTAATCCATGTTGAGTTTACTTTTGTGCATAGCATAAGATAGTGGTCAAATTTCATTCTTTCACATGTGCATGTCCCATTTTTCCAACACAATTTATTAAAGAAAATGCTCTTTTCCTAGTGTATGCTCTTGACTCCATTTTTATAAATAAATTGATCTTTACTGTAAATCAGTTTTGTAAATAAATGTGTGGGTTTATTTATGGGCTGTGTTTCTGTTCCATTGACCTTTTTTTTTTTTTAATGCCAGTACCATTCTGTTTCTTTCTTTCTTTTTTACTGTAGCTTTCTTTATATTATGCTTTGAATTCAGGAAGTGTGAAAGCGCCAGCTTCATTCTTTCTCAAGGTTTTTGACTATTTGAGTGTTTTTTAGTTTTGTTTTGTACAAATATTAGGATTATTTGTTCTACTTATGTTAAAAATGCCACTGGAATTTTGGCATGGCTTCTGCTGAATCTCTAGGTTGCTTTGGGTAGTATAAATGTTATAACAGCATTAATTCTTACAGCCCACAAGGACAGAATATCTTTCAGTTTATTTGTATTCTTCAATTACTTTTCAATATGTCTAATAATTTTCAGTGTATATGCATGTCTTTCACCTCATTGGTTAAATTTATTTCTAAGTATTTTTACTATTTTAATGTAATTATGAATGAGACTATTTTATTAATTTCCTTTTCCAATATTTAATAGCTCAGGCATAGAAAGACAGCATAACTTTGTGTATTGATTTTGTATTCTGAAATGTTAATTGATTTTGTTTATTCTGACAGTTATTTTTTGGAGTATTTTTGTATACAGGCATACTGTATTTCTGTATACAGAAAAAAACTGTATACAGTTTTCTGTATACAGGCATACTGTATTTTAGTGGGTATCACTTTACTGCACCTCACAAGTACTACATTTTTTACAAATTGAAGATTTGTGGCAATCCTACATTATCAGATGATGATTTGCAATTTCTAGCAATAAAGTATTGGAGAAGGCAATGACAACCCACTCCAGTACTCTTGCCTGGAAAATCCCATGGACGGAGGAGCCTGGTGGGCTGCAGTCCATAAGGTAGCGAAGAGTCAGACACGACTGAGCGATTTCACTTTCACTTTCCACTTTCATGCATTGGAGAAGGAAATGGCAACCCACTCCAGTGTTCTTGCCTGGAGAATCCCAGAGACGACAGAGCCTGGTGGGCTGCTGTCTATGGGATCGCACAGAGTCGGACACGATTGAAGTGACTTAGCAGCAGCAGCAGCAATAAAGTGTATTTTACATCAGATGTATACTTTGATTTTTTTCTAGACATAATGCTATTGCACACCTAATAGACTGTAATATAATGTAAACAATTTTAATATGCACTGGGAAACCAAAAAAAATTCCTTCTTTATTGCAATATTTGCTATATTGCAGTAATCTGAAACCAAATGCACAAAATCTCTGAGATGTGAATGTAGGTCGTTTAATTTGCAAAAAGTGACAGTTTACTTTTTCCTTTCCAATTTGGATGCCTTTATTCCTTCTTGCCTAATTACTTTGACTAGGACTTCTAGCTCCCAGTGCCATGTTGAATGAAAATGCAAAACTGGGCATCCTTGTCTTATTCTTGCTGTTAGAGGGAAAGATTTTATCTTTTTACCATTGAGAATGATATTAGTTGTAAGCTTGTCATATATGGCCTTTATTATGTGGAGGTAAATTCCTTCTATACTCTTTGTTGAGAGTTTTAACTAAAAATGGATGTTGAATTTTGGCAAATACCTTTCTTGTATCTATTGAGATGACTATATGATTTTTATCCTTCATTTTTGTTAATGTGGAGTATCAGTGTGATAAGATAGTGGTCTTATTGATACTGGTCACTTATTGATAGTGGTCACAGTGATACTCCACATTACACATTTGACTCCTTAAGTTTTTCGAGTAAGGAAAATATTTTAGAAAAGATTAAAAAGTCTACTTATTACAAAGGAATTTTTATTGAATGGATTATATGTTTGTTTGTTTAATTACACTAGTAATTACAGGCACCTAATGTATTTTAGTTTACCCCAGTCATCCTTTGGATAATTAGAAATTCCATTTTTGTTTACTAAGGAGAAATTTGCTATTTGAATTGAAATTTGCTATTTTGAATATTGAATTATAGAAGATGTTTAATGTTTTTCCTTTTTTCCATATAATTCAGGGATAATTGGTATTTGTATTTAAGGTATTACTATTATTGCTTCAGATAAAGAGTCTACCAGATACCAAATTTTGGAGTGGATTGAAGAACCTAAAACTTCTCTATCTACATGACAATGGGTTTGCAAAGTTAAAGAACGTATGTATGTTATCTGCCTGTCCGAGCCTCATTGCCCTCACTATGTTTGATTGTCCAGTAAGCCTTAAAAAAGGATATAGACATGTTCTTGTCAACAGTATATGGACTCTCAAAGCACTGGATCATCATGTGATTTCTGATGAAGAAATAATTCAAAACTGGCATCTTCCTGAAAGATTCAAGACATATAACCACCGACTTCTCTTTAATTTCTGCTCTGCTTTGAAAAAGGTAGTTGGCTTCATTTGAGTTTCATTTTAAATAAATGAAGTAAAACCTTAACTTCTAATTTCTATTACCTAAGTTATATAAATCAGTATTTTTATCACTTGCATGAAAAATCAGAAACTAGTGAATATATTATCATACTAATGTCTTAACAAAATTTATAAAAGCTTATGTGCCTGCTGTTAAAAATTACTGATCATGGGATTATCAAATTGTGGAGAAACAAGTATTTAACATTTTGAGGGGTCTCCATTATGTTTAATAGCTTTAAGAACGTATAGCTTACATGCTATAAAATTTACCCATTTTACATGTATGAGTCCATAATTTTGGTTAATTTGCATTTATATATAACTATATAACTGTCTTCACAATCCAGTGTTAGAGATTTCCACCACTCCCAAAATTCTCCTTCTTCCCATTTGCAATTAACCCCCACTATTACCTTGGTCTTAGGTAACCATTTGTCTGTCTCTGTAAATTTGTTTCTCTAAACATTTTATTTATTTTTTAATTCAAAAGACATTTATTAAACATCTTTCTACAGCACACTAGACAGTATAAGGAAATACATATACAAAGATGAATGTAGAATAAAATATTTCCTTACTGGGAGCTGATAGACCACATGGGATGAAAAATAATTACTAAGAAAATATAATAGGGCCCAATTACTGGGCCTGTTATTGAGGATCCCAGAAAGTTTTTGTTTATACAGATTATATACATATATATTAATGTATTAAAAATTAAAAGAGAATTTTCAAATATATACTTAAGTCATTTGAAATAACAAACCCATTTTATATCAACATAAACACATTTTATGAAAAAATATACTTTCCTAAATAAAAATAATTAAAAGAATGACATTATTTTACATTTTTGTACATCTCTTCAATATCTGTGTTAATAAAACATTTTCTCATATCTACTTCTGCATTCAAAGTATTGTGATACGTTGTTTTGACTGAAGTAAATAAAGAAAATATGGCCTCATACAGATATGTAATTAGAAAAAGAAGGCCCTCATGGGTTCTTAAAGGGTCTTGGGGCCTCCCAAGGATTCTAAAATCACATTCTGAGATTTACTGAAATATAAAAAAAAAAAAAAAAAAAAAAATTCTATCAAATCATGTCAGTTATAATTCTAAAAAGAAAGTAGTTAGATCGAGCATCCCCTGTCTGTATTAAAATGCTAAATGAGAATTAGTCTAACAACTTAATTCTTATACTCAGTAACCTAAATGCCAAAGGATTCTATATCTGGAATCCACAGTATTTTCTTTTTTTTAAGTAAAAGATCATCATATACTACAGTTGTTTTTAAACATGGCTGCTCATTAGAAACACATCTGGAGCTTTTGAGAAAAATATCAATACCTGGGCATTTGTATTTTTCAAAAAATTCCACGATAATTCTGATATGCATCTGGATTTTAAAAAGTGATTACAGGATTTGTATTAAATGGTAGATTTAGTGACATAGAATTCTATTATTTTCTGTTTATCAATCATGATACAATGGTATTAAGCAAATAATAGTTATATAATAACAATAATAAATTATATTTATCAATTTTCTTAATAGCCAGATAGAAAATAAAAGATAATTACATTTGCAAGCCATAATGGAAACATGATTAACCTAACAATACAAAATAATTGCCTACAATTTGGGGGGTCTATTGGAGTGATTGGTAAGTGGAAATGCATACATACACATGTTTTCACCTGCCCAGCCAGTCTATGTATTTGGGTTGAGGCATTTAATCCACTTACATTTAAGGTGATTATCAATATATATGATCCTACTACCATTTTCTAAATTGTTTTGGGTTTATTTTGTTTATTTTATTGTTTTGTTTTGTCTTTTCCTTATCTTGTGTTTCTTGTTTAGAGAAGTTCTTTTAGCTTTTGTTGTAAAGCTGGTTTGGTGGTGCTGAATCTCTTAACTTTTGCCTGTTTGGAAAGCTTTTGATTTCTCCATCAAATCTGAGCAAGAGTCGTGCAGGGTAGAGTAGTCGTAGTTGTAGGTTCTTTCCTTTTATCACTTTAAATATCCTGACCTTCTCCTCTGATATGTAGAGTTTCTGTGGATAAATCAACTGAAAACATGGAAGTCCCTTGTATGTTACTTGTCATTTTTCCCTTGTTTCTTTTGACATTGTGTCTTTATCTTCAATTTTCATCAATTTTATTACTATGTCTTAGTGTGTTCCTCCTTGGTTTTATCCTGTGTGGGACTCTCTGCACTTCCTGGACTTGGTTGACTATTTCCTTTCCCATTTTTTAGGGAAATTTTCAGGTATACTTCTTCAAATATTTTCTCAGGTCCTTTCTCTGTTCTCCTTCTGGGACCTCTATTATGCGAATGTTGGTGCATTTAATGTTGTCCCAGAGGTTGCCAAAGAATTGATGCTTTCAAACTGTGGTGCTGAAGAGAACTCTTGAGAGTCCCTTGGATCGCAAGGAGATCAAACCAGTCAATCCTAAAGGAAATTGACCCTGAATACTCATTGGAAGGACTGATGTTGAAGTTCCAATACTTTGGCCACCTGATGCAAAGAGCCAGCTCTTTGGAAAAGACCTTGATGCTGGGAAAGATTGAGGACAGGAGGAGAAGGGGATGACAGAGGATGAGAGATTGGATGGCATCGCTGACTCAGTGGACACGACTTTGAGCAAACTCTGGGAGATATGGAGGACAGGGAAGCCTGGTGTGCTGTAGTCCATGGAGTTGCAGAGTCAGACATAGCTGAGTGACAGAACAATAAATCAATTACAAGGGAAAACAGGAAAACTCACAATTATGTAGAGATTAAAAAACTTACAACAACCAATGTATTGAAAAAAAAAAGTCTTAAATGAAAATAGAATGACAACTTAACTAATAGGATATAGTAAAAGCTGTTTAGAGGGCAGTTTATAGTGATAGATGCCTACATTAAAAAAAGAACTCAAATGAACAATATAACTTTATACCCCAAGGAACTAGAAGAAAAGAACAAATTAAACCAAATTTTGTGGGAAGAAGGAAATAAAGACCAGAAATAAATGGAATGGAGATTAAAAATACTACAGAAAAGATAAAGAGATTTATTTTTTGAATAGATAAAATAGACAAACTCTTTGTTATACTTGAGGGAGAGGATCCAAGGAAGTAAGATTAGGAAGAAAGAGGAGATATCACAGTTGATACCACACAAATACAGAAGATTATGAGAGACTGCTATAAGCAATTGTATGCCAACAGACAACCTAGAAATGGATACGTTCCTAGAAACATACAACTTACTAAGACTAAATCATGAAGAAATTAAAAAAAAAATTAAGGCACTAATTAGCAGGGAGACTGAATCAGTAATCAAAAGTCTCCTAACATAGAAAAGTTTAGAACCAGATGGCTTCACTGGTAAATTCTACCAAACATTTAAGGAAAACTAATACCAATTTTTCTCATACTTTTCAAAAAGAAATAGAATCTAAAGGAACACTTAACTGAGACTATATGAGGATACTGGAAGAAAAATACAGATCAATATCCATGATGAATATGGATGCAAAACCCTCAACAAAATGTTAGCAAACTGAGTTCACTAATATATTGAAAAGATCATACATCATGATGAGGTGGGCTTTATTCCTGGGATAAAAATATCCCTAGTGAATATAAACACAGAAATTTTTAACAAAACCTTAGCAAGTATAATTTAGCATATGTAAGAAGAATTATATACCATAGCAAGTAGAACTTGTTTCAGGGATGCACAGCTGGTTCAATATTTGAAAATGAATTAATGTAATCTCCCATATCAAAAGACTCAAGAATGTTTTCTTCCTAAGACTGGGAACAAAACAGATTGCTGTTCTTATTCCTCTTGTCAACATGCTGCTGGAAAATCTAGGTGGTGCAATAAAGTGAGAAAAGGAAATAAAACATACCGATGAGAAAAGAAGAAATAAACTATTTGCAGATGAAATGATCACCTATGTGGAAAATGCCACAGAATCTACCAAAAAAAATCTTAAAACTAAAAAGTGAGCAGGGCTGCAGGGTGCTAGGTAAACAAAAATCAATCCTATTTCTGTGTACTAATAGTGAGTACATGGTCACCAAAATTAAATACATATTGTCATTTATAATCACTCAAAAATGAAATACTTAGATGTAAATCTAACAAAACATGAACAGAACTTGATGGAGAAAATATAGCTTTTTCAATAAATGTTACTTGGAACAGTTGGACATACATACACATAGACACACACACACAAGAAATGAACTTCCTTAAGTTTTACACTAAAAAAAAAAAAAAACAAAACTCAAATTGGATCTTGGAGTTAAATGTAAAACTGAAAACTAAAAAAACTGTTAGAAGAAATAAAATTGAAAGAAATCTTTAGGATCTAGGCTGAGGGAAAGACAGACCTGATACTAAAAGCACAATCTTTAAAAGAAAAATGGTAAAGTGAACTTCATCAATTTTTAAAAATACTCTGTAAAAGACCCTATTAAGTGAATGAAAAGATAAGCTCAGGGTCAGGGAAAGTATTTGGAAGTGAAATTTTAAAAATGACAATAGGGGTGGTCCTAAAATGGCAGAGGAATAGGACGGGGAGACCACTTTCTCCCCCACAAATTCATCAAAAGAACATTTGAACACTGAGCAAATTCCACAAAACAACTTCTGAATGCTGGCAGAGGACATCAGGCACCCAGAAAGGCAGCCCATTGTCTTCAAAAGGAGATGGAGAAGTCATGAGGCTACTGTAAGAATAAGCCTGAAATCCAGAGGCAGGAGGCTTAAGTTCAAAACCTGAGAACACCAGAGAACTCCTGACTCCAGGGAACATTAATCGATAAGAGCTCATCCAAAAGCCTCCATACCTACACTGACCCAGGAGCCAACAAGTTTCAGAGCAAGATATACCACACAAATTCTCCAGCAACACAGGAACATAGACCTGAGCTTCAATATACTGGCTGCCCAAAGTTACATCAAACCCACTGACATCTCAAAACTCACTACTGGACACTTCATTGCACTCGAGAGAGAAGTCATCCAGCTCCACCCACCAGAGGACCAACACAAGCTTCCCTAACCAGGAAACCTTGACAAGCCACCTGTCCAACCCCACCCACAGCAAGGAACCTCCACAATAAAGAGGAACCACAGACTGCCAGAATATGGAAAGGCCACCCAAAACACAGCAATATAAACAAGATGAAAAGGCAGAGAAATACTCAGCAGGTAAAGAAACAGGATAAATGCCCACCAAATCAAACAAAAGAGGAAGAGATAGGGAATCTACCTGAAAAAGAATTCAGAACAATGATAGTGAAAATGATCCAAAATCTTAAAAACAAAATGGAGTTACAGATAAATAGCCTGGAGACAGGAATTGAGAAGATGCAAAAAATGTTTAACAAGGACCAAGAAGAAATAAAAAAGAGTCAGTATATAATGAATAATGCAATAAATGAGATCAAAGACACTCTGGAGGGAACCAACAGTAGAATAATGGAGGCAGATGATAGGATAAATAAGGTAGAAGATAGAATTGTAGAAATAAATGAAGCAGAGAGGAAAAAAGAAAAAAGAATTAAAGAAATGAGGACAACCTCAGAAATCTCTGGGACAATGTGAAATGCCCAAACATTCGAATCGTAGGAGTCCCAGAAGAAGAAGACAAAAAGTAAGACCATGAGAAAATACTTGAGGAGATAATAGTTGAAAACTTTCCTAAAATGGAGAAGGAAATAGTCACCCAAGTCCAAGAAATCCAGAGAGTCCCAAACAGGATAAACCCAAGGTGAAACACCCCAAGACACATAGTAATCAAATTAACAAAGATCAAACACAGAGAACAAATAGTAAAAGCAGCAAGGGAAAAACAACAGATAACACACAAGGGGATTCCCATAAGGATAATAGCTGATCTTTCAATAGAAACTCTTTAGGCCAGAAGGGAATGGCAGGACATACTTAAAGTGATGAAAGAGAAAAACCTACAACCCAGATTACTATACCCAGCAAGGATCTCATTCAAATATGTAGGAGAAATCAAAAGCTTTACAGACAAGCAAAAGTGGAGAGAATTCAGCACCACCAAACCAGCTCTCCAACAAATGCTAAAGGATCTTATCTAGACAGGAAACACAGAAAGGGTGTATAAACTCGAACCCAAAACAACAAAGTAAATGGCAATGGGATCATACTTATCAATAATTACCTTAAACATAAATGGGTTGACTGCCCCAACCAAAAGACAAAGACTGCCTGAATGGATACAAAAACAAGACCCCTATATATGTTGTCTGCAAGAGACCCACCTCAAAACAAGGGACATATACAGACTGAAAGTGAAGGGCTGGAAAAAGTTATTCCATGCAAATAGCAAAAGAAAGCAGGAGTAGCAATACTCATACAGATAAAATAAACTTTAAAATAAAGGCTGTGAAAAGAGACAAAGAAGGACACTACATAATGATCAAAGGATCAATCCAAGAAGAAGATATAACAATTATAAATATATATGCACCCAACATAGGAGCACCACCATATGTAAGGCAAATGCTAACAAGTTTGAAACGGGAAATTAACAATAACACAATAATAGTGGGAGACGTTAATACCCCACTCACCCTTATAGATAGATCAACTAAACAGAAAATTAACAAGGAAACACAAACTTTAAATTATACAATAGACCAGTTAGACCTAATTGATATCTATAGGACATATCACCCCCAAACAATGAATTTCATCTTTTCCTCAAGCGCACATGGAAACTTCTCCAGGATAGATCATATCCTGGGTATAAATCTAGCCTTGGTAAATTCAAAAAATGTGAAATCATTCCAAGCATCTTCTCTGACCACAATGCAGTAAGATTAGATGTCAATTATATAAGAAAAACAGTTAAAAATTCCAACATATGGAGGCTGAACAACATGCTGCTGAATAACCAACAAATCACAGAAAAATCAAAAAAGAAATAAAAGTATGCATAGAAATGAATGAAAATGAAAACACAACACCCCAAAACCTGTGGGACAGTGTAAAAGCAGTGCTAAGGGGAAGGTTCATAGCACTACAGGCTTACCTCAAGAAATGAGAAAAAAGTCAGCTAAATAACATAACTTTACAATGAAAGCAACTAGAAAAGAAAGAAATGAAGAACCTCAGGGTTAGTAGAAGGAAAGAAATCTTAAAAATTCAGTTTGGTTAAGTTCATTCACTTAGCCATGTCCAACTCTTTGTGACCCCATGAACCACAGCACGCCAGACCCCCCTGTCCTTCACCAACTGCCAGAGTTCACCCAAACCCATGTTCATCGAGTCGGTGATGCCATTCGACTATCCCATCCTCTGTCGTCCCCTTGTCCTCCTACCCTCAATCGTTCCCAGCATCAGGGTCTTTTCAAATGAGTCAGCTCTTCTCATCAGTGGCCAAAGTATTGGAGTTTCAGCTTCAGCATCAGTCCTTCCAATGAATATTCAGGATTGATTTCCCTTATGAGGGACTGGTTGGATCTCCTTGCAGTCCAAAGGACTCTCAAGAGTCTTCTCCAACACCACAGTTCAAAAGCATCAATTCTTCAGCACTCGGCTTTCTTTATAGTCCAACTCTCACATCCATACATGACCACTGGAAAAACCATAGCCTTTATTAGACGGACCTTTCTTGACAATATCTCTGCTTTTTAATATGATTTGTAAGTTGGTCATAACTTTCCTTCCAAGGAGTAAGCTAAATGCAAAAGAAACAAAAGAGACCATAGCAAAAATCAACAAAGCTAAAAGCTGGTTCTTTGAGAAGATAAATAAAATCGACAAACCATTAGCCAGACTCATCAAGAAACAAAGGGAGAAAAATCAATAAAATTAGAAATGAAAATGGAGAGATCACAAAAGACAACACAGAAATAAAAGAATCATAAGAGACTACTATCAGCAACTATATGCCAATAAAATGGACAACTTGGAAGAAATGGACAAATTCTTAGAAAAGTATAACTTTCCAAAACTGAGCCAGGAAGGAATAGTAAATCTTAACAGACCCATCACAAGCACAGAAATTGAAACTGTAATCAGAAATCTTCCAGCAAACAAAAGCCCAGGACAAGACGGCTTCATTGCTGAATTCTACCAAAAATTTAGAGGTGCTAACACCTATCCTACTCAAACTCTTCCAGAAAATTGCAGAGGAAGGTAAATTTCCAAACTCATTCTATGAGGCCACCATCACCCTAATACCAAAACCTGACAAAGATGCCACAAAAAAAGAAAGCTAGAGGCCAATATCACTGATGAACGTAGATGCAAAAATCCTTAACAAAATTCTAGCAAATAGAATCCAACACCATATTAAAAAGATCATACATCATGACCAATTGGGCTTTATATCAGGGATGCAAGGAATCTTCAAAATCCGCAAATCAATCAATGTAATACACCACATTAACAAATTGAAAGATAAAAACAAAATGATTATCTCAATATATTCAGAGAAAGCCTTTGACAAAATTCAACATCCATTTATGATAAAAACCCTCCAGAAAGCAGGAATAGAAGGAACATACTTCAAATAACAAAAGCTATATATGACAAACCCACAGCAGACATTATCCTCAATGGTGAAAAATTGAAAGCATTTCCCCTAAAGTCAGGAACAGGACAAGGGTGCCCACTTTCACCACTGCTATTCAACATAGTTTTGGCCACAGCAATCAGAGCAGAAAAAGAAATTTAAAAATCCATATTGGAAAAGAAGTAGTAAAACTCTTACTGTTTGCAGGTGACATGGTCCTCTACTTAGAAAACCCAAAAGACTCCACCAGAAAATTACTAGAGCTAATCAATGAATATAGTAAAGTTGCAGGATATAAAGTCAAACACACAGAAATCCCTTGCATTCCTATATACTAACAATGAGAAAACAGACAGAGAAAATAAGGAAACAATTCCAGTCACCATTGCAGAGAAAAGAATAAAATACTTAGGAATGTATCTACCTAAAGAAAACTATAAAACACTGGTGAAAGAAATCAAATTGAAAAATAAAAGCTGTATGATTATCTCAATAGATGCAGAGAAAGCCTTTGACAATATTCAACATCCATTTATGATAAAAACTCTCCAGAAAGCAGGAATAGAAGGAACATACCTCAACATAATAAAAGCTATATATGACAAACCCACAGCAAACATTATCCTAAATGGTGAAAAATTGAAAGCATTTCCCCTAAAGTCAGGAACAAAACAAAGGTGCCCAGTCTCACCACTACTATTCAACATAGTTTTGGAAGTTTTGGCCACAGCAATCAGAGCAGAAAAAGAAATAAAAGGAATACAAATTGGAAAAGAAGAAGTAAAACTCTCACTGTGTGCAGATAACATGATCCTCTACATAGAAAACCCTAAAGACTCCACCAGAAAATTACTAGAGCTAATCAATGAATATAGTAAAGTTGCAGGATATAAAGTCAAACACACAGAAATCCCTTGCATTCCTATACACTAATAATGAGAAAATAGAGAAATTAGTAACAATTCCATTCACCATTGCAACAAAAAGAATAAAAATAAAATACTTAGGAATATATCTACCTAAAGAAACAAAAGACCTATATATAGAAAACTATAAAACACTGGTGAAAGAAATCAAATAGGACACTAATAGATGGAGAAATATACCGTGTTCATGGATTGGAAGAATCAATATAGTGAAAATGAGTATACTACCCAAAGCAATCTATAGATTCAATGAAATCCCTATCAAGCTACCAATGATATTTTTCACACAACTAGAACAAATAATTTCACAATTTGTATGGAAATACAAAAAACCTTGATTAGCCAAAGAAATCTTGAGAAAGAAAACTGGAACTGGAGGAATCAACCTGCCTGACTTCAGGCTCTACTACAAAGCCACAGTCATTAAGACAGTATGGTACTGGCACAAAGACAGAAATATAGATCAATGGGACAAAAAAGAAAGCCCAGAGATAAATCCACGCACCTATGGACACCTTATCTTTGACAAAGGAGGCAAGAATATACAATGGAGAAAAGACAATCTCTTTAAGAAGTGGTGCTGGGAAAACTGGTCAACTACTTGTAAAAGAATGAAGCTAGAACCATTTCTAACACTATACAAAAAATAAATTCAAAATAGATTAAACATCTAAACGTAAGACCAGAAACTATAAAACTGCTAGAGGAAAACATAGGCAAAACACTCTGACATAAATCACAGCAGAATCCTCTATGACCCACCTCCCAGAGTAATGGAAATAAAAGCAAAAATAAACAAATGGGACCTAAATAAACTTAAAAGCTTTTGCACAATGAAGGAAACTCTAAGCAAGGTGAAAAGACAGCCTTCAGTTTGGGAGAAAATAATAGCAAATGAAGCAACTGACAAAGAATTAGTCTCAAAAATATACAAGCAACTCCTTCCAGAAAAATAAACGACCCAATCAAAAAATAGGCCAAAGAACTAAACAGACATTTCTCCAAAGAAGACATACAGATGGCTAACAAGCACATGAAAAAATGCTCAACAACACTCATTATCAGAGAAATGCAAATCAAAACCACAATGAGGTACCTTTTCATGCCAGGCACAATGGCTGCGATCCAAAAGTCTACAAACAATAAATGCTGGAGAGGGTGTGGAGAAAAGGGAACCCTCTTACACTGTTGGTGGGAATGCAAACTAGTACAGCCACTATGGAGAACAGTGTGGAGATTCCTTAAAAAACTGGAAATAGAACTGCCATACGACCCAGCAATCCCACTGCTGGGCATACACACCACAGTCCCACTGCTGGGCATACACACCGAGGAAACCAGAATTGAAAGAGACATATACCCCAGTGTTCCTCACTGCACTGTTTATCATAGCCAGGACATGGAAGCAACCTAGATATCCATCAGCAAATGAATGGATAAGAAAGCTGTGGTACATATACACAATGGAATATTACTTGGCCATTAAAAAGAATACATTTGAATCAGTTCTGATGAGCTGGATGAAACTGGAGCCATTATACAGAGTGAAGTAAGCCAGAAATAAAAACATCAGTACAGTATACTAACATATAATTTAGAAAAGTAGTAATGATAACCCTATATGTGAGACAGCAAAAGAGACACAAATGTATAGAACAATCTTTTGGACTCTGTGGAAGAGGGGGAGGCTAGGATGATTTGGGAGAATGGCATTGAAACATGTATATTATCATATGTGAAATGGGTCACCAGTCCAAATTCAATGCATGGGATAGGGTGCTTGGGGTTGGTGCACTGTGATGACCCAGAGGATGGGGAGGGAGGTGGGAGGGGGGTTCAGGATGGGGGGAAAAGATGATAATAGGTACTTCAAGTGGTGGAAATTTGTGTAAAGTTTTTTGTTCTTGTACTTTCATCTGTCCTAAAAATTTTAGTGTTTTATTATTATGGTTCTAAATTTTTTTTTTGTTATTTAATGTTACTCAATTCAGGTGAAATTTTTTAATTGGTCTATTGTCTAAAGTTTGTTCCCAAAGTGTTTACCAGTGATCCTAAGAAATGTTGATTTAAAATAATATAAAATCTTTCTAACCTTGTGGGGAGTTTCATAGATACTCACCATTCCATGTGAATGTTAAAGTGAATATATTACAGATGGAATAAAAAGGTGAATACTGCATGTGTTTATTCTATGTGAAATAAATACTTCTGGGAGTAGCATGATTTACATTTTTCAGTTATGCTGAGACGAATGTGTCAAATCAGTAAATTCTGATGGAAAAAATTACAAACAGAATTTTAAAAGAGTATAGGGAATAGATACATATAAAAGAAATAAAAACGGGGGAAAGGAAGAAAAAATAAGTACAGGTGTATTTAGAATATCAGATTAATTGGGAATCTCTTTGTGTAATTATATACAATCTGAAAAGAATGTAGTTTGAAAATTTGTTTTTTAAGCTACACTTCATGTTAGAACACAGAGTGCTATCTTCCATATGAATCATGTTTACAAAATTCTTACCTTTCTTGGAAATGCCTTGTTATGCTTTATGCAAAGATTTGCAGTAGCCATTTTTTTCATTCCAAGATTACAATGGAAGTGGGAGAGTACAGATATTTCATTATTTTATCATCTGTTTTTTGATTGTTGATAATACTTTCTGTAAATGTGTGTCATCCTTTGGCAAGCTTTTACTATAATTCTTTAATTCATTTTATTGGGTTGAAAATATTAGTTTACAGTTAATTTCTTAATTTTGTTATGTTTAAATTGCTTAGTAAATTCTTATACTAATTTGTTAGGTATCAAATAGGATAAGGTATACAGAAGTCTTTAAGCTGTTGACAGATGACCTTATTTGGATGCTTGAAATGTTTTAGCACTGTTCTATGTGCTTTACAAATATTTTCTCACAAAACCCCAATGACGTTTTCTCTATTTTACAGATGATTAATAGGGGACAGGTGGGTTACTTACCCTAGATTGCATAGTTAGCAAGTGGTAGAAATGGAATTTAAACCTAGGCAGTTTTTCTTTAGAGTCATTACTCATGTAGTAGAGGAAATATGCATTAGTTTCCCTTAGAAGATACATCCATTTGTCCTCAGCTATCAAATGGTTTGTGGCATTTGTACAAGTTTGCAGTGATGTCTTTTTTGTTGTTGTTGTTAATTTGGAGTGTAGTTGCTTTATAATGTTGTGGTAGTTTCTGCTGTACCTCAAAGTGAATCAACTACACATATACATATGTACCCTCTTCCTTGGATTTTCTTCCCATTTAGGTCACCACAGAGCATTGAGTAAAATTCCCTCTAGTATACAGTAGGTGATATCTTTATTGGCATTTTACAGTGTAATTGTTTTAGGACATCATAAATCTTGACTATTGTCTAGGGGTTTCTTGTCTTTTGGCAGAGACTCCTATCCCACCCACAGCTGATGATTCTCTTTATTGCTTAAAAGAGAGGGATTATCCATACCTTGGAGGTAAGCAAGACTCTGCTGTAAACTGCAGTGTGAGCTTGATGGTTCTCTGCCGGTGAGAACTGCAGAGTCTGACCAGGACCACTTAAACCTAGCCATCTAAATTATTTCCTGTATTATTCTTCCTCACTTTCAAACTAGAGGAGGAAAAACAATTTTCCCTCTACCATTCTGAGCTCTTGGCTGAGACCCTGTAATATAAGGTTAACAAGAGAAAACCAAACAGAAGCTTATTAACATTTATATCTCATGAGTACTGAGAAGATGCTCAGGGAGAACTGAGTATCACCTTGAGATGGGAATTCATTCTTAATACCATCTAAATAGAGAGTATAAGCCTCTTATGAGACAGTAAATTATTTTTAAGAAAGACGAATGGGTCTCTAGGAGAATAGATGGGAATTTGTGACAAAATTCATTTGGTTGTGATGTCTTCTAATTTTCTCCCCTTCTAATCACCTAATCTCCTTTCTTGTGATGAGACTCCTTTCCTGGTTGATAAAATATGACAATTGAATGCCTTTGGGGGAATCTGTTTTTAGATAGATAAAGTTCAGAGAGTGCCTCTCCCTGCATTTGCTGTTTTTCAAATGCCTATGACTCAATAATCAGTATATGGAGCACATTTGAGGTGGCATACTTTGTTACTCTAAACACACATGCACATACATACATACCATGAGCTCAAATGCAATGAACAAAAAACTCCATGAAGATTGGAGGAAATCATATCTTTACTAGAAGCCAGTAAAGGATAAGAATTAAATAATAGATTGTATCATAGATGTACTTTTATACATAATGAAGAATTTTTGATATAATAAAGATATGATTGAATTAAAGGTAGGGAATGAATGGGTCAGCCTGACTTTGAACTATTCTTCCTGACAGGTAAAACAAAATGACAGGAATTAGAGGAAATTCTGCAAATCTCCCTATTTGTCACAGTTGATAGTAAACTAAATAACAGTTGGGATCTCTTGCTAGAAATCAGAGGATACATTTCATAGAGAGGCCCTCATACAAGCAGGGTTATAATAGCAAACTATTATAGTTTGTGAAAGGACTCGTCTGTGATAGGGCAGACAGGAGTTTCAGAAAGGAGCTTAGGCTCAGCCACATAACTGAAGTAGTTGACAAGCTATTAAAAAACCTCAGTATGAGAAAGCTAACCTTTGACAGCATGGCTTCACCAAATTGAGAAAAAATAACTGAAAATGATGAGAAAAAAAATGTAAAACATCAAGGTGAGCTCTAGAATACCTACTATACATGAATAGGAATTAGAGTAGAGAAAATAAAGAAAATTAAGAAGAAGCACTAACCAAGAGATGGGAATGAATACCAGACCACCTTACCTATCTTACCTATCTCATGAGAAACCAGTCAACAAGCAGCAGTTAGAACTGGACATGGAACAAATGACTGGTTCAAAATTGGGAAAGGAGTGCCACAAGGCTGTATATTGTCACTCTGCTTATTTAACTTGTATGCAGAATGCATCATATGAATTGCCAAGCTGGATAAATCACAAACTGGAATCAAGATCAGTGGGAGAAATATTAACAACTTTAGATATACAGATGATAACCACTCTAATGGCAGAAAGTGAAGAGGAACTAAAGGACCTGGTGATGAATGTGAAAGAGAAGAGTGAAAAAACTGGCTTGAAACTCAACGTTCAATAAACTAAGATTATGGCATCCGATCCCATCACTTCATGGCAAATAGATGGGGAAAAAGTGGAAGCAGTGAAACATTTTATTTTCTTGGGCTCCAAAATCACTGCAAATGGTGACTGTAGCCATGAATTTAAAACATGCTTGCTCCTTGGAAAGAGAGATATAACAAACCTAGACAGTGTTATTAAAAAGGCAGAGACATCCCTTTGCTGACAAAGATCCATAGAATCAAATCTATGGTTCTTCCCATAGTTGCGTATGGATGTGAGATTTGGACATTAAATTTAGGATGAGCGGCAAAGAATATTGATGTGTGGTGCTGGAGAAGACTCTTGAGAGTCCCTTGAACTTCAAGGAGATCAAATCAGTCAATCCTAAAGAAAATCCACCTTGACTATTCATTAGAAGGATTGATGCTGGAGCTGAAGTTCCAAACTTTTGGCCACCTGATGTGAAGGGCTGATTCACTAGAAAAGGCCCTGATGCTGGGAAATATTGAAGGAAAAAAAGAAGGGGGTGGCAGAAGATAAAACTGTTAGATATCATCATAGGCTCAATAAACATGAATCTGAACAAACTCCAGGAGATAATGGAGTACTGGGGAGCCTAACATGCTGCAGTCCATGGAGTTGCAGAGTTGTACATGATTTAGCAACTGAATAACAGCAGCAGTAATCCAAGAAATAATGAGAAAAAATATAGTTCTGAATATGGGACAAAATCTGTGAAAGATCTACATATATTTTCTTTAAATTTTTGAATTTCATGCATATTGTCATGGGAAAAAAGCAAAATCAAAAATATTTATACTTCAGATGAGGTTTTTTTTTTTTTTTTTTTTTTTTTTTAAATAAGTCAAGTAGGTAGAGGTGTTGGCAATTGTGGAATGTTGAGGTAGAGTAAAAAGCATGGCAAAGGCACAGAGGTGATGCTAAATACAGTTAAGTGACAACAAGTGATTTAGTGTTCTTGGGGTTTAGAAGACATTCTTGGGCATGACAAAGGATGCTGGAATCAAAAATAGGATTAATAGAGCAAAGGGAGTTACGTGTAATACTACGAATATAGCACAGTATGTTGTAAGATTTGGGGGAAATATTTAAGGATTTTAGATGACCTGATTTTTATTTTAGAAAAAAAGTCCTATATTCTGTAATTTGGGAGTGGAGGGAAATTGAATGTAGGGAAATTAGAGGAAAGTCTATAGTTTGGACCCCAGTATATAAGAGCTGATTTAATAAATTGGTAGTATGTATAGATTATAGGGAAAAGATTGAAGAGAGATGTTTTTGATAAAATTAAGTGATTTAGTAGATGGAAAGGAGGAGAGAGAAAGAAGAATGTGAGTTTATTTGGTTGACAAGGTGGAAAATAATTTTAATGACTATCTGTAATGTGGTGTGAAGTATAGATTGTGGGTGTTTTCAAATAGGGGGAAGAATTATTTCAGTTTTTGACATGTAAGGAGACAAATGGAACTAGAAGTTCCATTGGAATTAAATAATTCCAAGAATTATCTCAGAGATAATTCTTGCTAGGAGATATATAGGATAATCAGCATATGTGAAATAGTAAGATATAGCAAGGAAGGTGCTCATTGAAAGAAACTTAGCAAAGAGAAGTGAAAAAAGAAGCAAATCTAAAATTATACTCTATTTAAATAGTTATAGAAAAAGAGCAAACAGGAAAACAGACTGAAAAATAAAAATCCAAAAGGTAGAAAAATTAGTATGTTACTACAGGAAAGTAAGAGTTAAGTTGTAAGAATAGATTGACATTGCCACAGCAAGCTTGGACACCAATATGACAGTGTATAAGTGTCTGTACTTAGTGATTTAATAGTCAACTGATATTTGAATGCCAGTTACAAACTAGATAGCTTACTTACTCATAGAGATTCAGTATAAAGAAAGAGGTGTTACACTTGGTGAGTTTATGTTGCAGTGGGAAGGGCAGACCAATAATTGCTTTATAGCATAAGCTTTATAGCATAAGCTTATCAAATAAAATAACAAATCAGAACTTAAAAGACTTTTACAAAAGGATTATCTCAATGGAGGGATAAGGGCTATTGCAATAGGCAAATGAATATTATTGCAATAAGGAGAATGCTTCTGTTAAGGTCTATAGCATCTTAAAGGTGATATTTTGCCTTAAGGCTAAAAAGAAGTTTTCTTTTAGAGGAGGGATTAAGGCTAGAAAGAAATGGTGTGGCTAAGTAGAATGGAAAGACCCTGATGCTAGGAAAGATTGAGGGCAGGAGGAGAAAGGGGTGATGGAAGATGAGATGGTTGGATGGCATCATTGACTTAATGGAGATGAGTTTGAGCAAACTCTGGGAGATAGTGAAGCACTGGGAAGCCTGGTGTGCTGCAGTCCATAGGGTCACAAAAAATCTGACACGACTGAGCAACTGAACAACAAAGTAAGGTAAGGGGAAGTGACATGATCTGACAATAGAACAGAAAATATTTTTGCCTTCCCTTAGTGGTTCAGTTCACTGCAGATGGTGACTGCAGCCATGAAATTAAAAGACGCTTACTCCTTGGAAGGAAAGTTATGTCCAACCTAGATAGCATATTCAAAAGCAGAGACATTACTTTGCCAACAAAAGTTCGTCTAGTCAAGGCTATGGTTTTTCCTGTGGTCATGTATGGATGTTAGAGTTGGACTGTGAAGAAGGCTGAGCGCCAAAGAATTGATGCTTTTGAACTGTGGTGTTGGAGAAGACTCTTGAGAGTCCCTTGGACTGCAAGGAGATCCAACCAGTCCATTCTGAAGGAGATCAGTCCTGGGATTTCTTTGGAAGGACTGATGCTAAAGCTGAAACTCCAGTACTTTGGCCACCTCATGTGAAGAGTTGACTCATTGGAAAAGACTCTGATGCTGGGAGGGATTGGGGGCTGAAGGAGAAGGGGACGACAGAGGTTGAGATGGCTGGATGGCATCACTGACTCGATGGACGTGAGTCTCAGTGAACTCTGGGAGTTGGTGATGGACAGGGAGGCCTAGCATGCTGCGATTCATGGGGTCGCAAAGAGTCGGACACGACTGAGCGACTGAACTGAACTGAACTGACTGAGTGTTTCAGTTGGTAAAGAATCTGCCTGCAATGCAGGAGACCAGGGTTCAATTCCTGGGTTGGGAAGATCCCCTAGAGAAGGAAATGGCAACCCACTCCAGTACTCTTGCCTGGAGAATTCCATGGACAGAGGAACCAGGCAGGGAATCTTTGTGTCCATGGGCTCACAGAGCCTGACATTTTACCCTGAGAGGAGTCCCTTTCATGATAAACTATTAAGGAGGGGTTATGTGCTGGCTCAGGCAGAAGGTGGGACAAAGTTCAAGCTACTAGGAGAAAGTGTCTTACCCAGAAGGCATTTTATTCAAACTGCTCAGTGTAAATAAAGTAGTTCGACTAATTTTTAATAGGCAAAGAGTGGGAATTTAGAGAATGTGTGTCAGGGCCTTGTCAAAGATGAACTAGAGGGACATCCATGGGTATAATCTAAGTAATATAATGGAAGGATTCTTCTTTATATTACATTTTCCTGAAACAAAGGGATAAGTAGGTTTCTTAACCTTCATTGTTTTCTAGGAACCCTGGAAAACAACGCTGTTTTACAGGGCTTACGTAAAATTCAACATTGTCAAGTGTAACAAATAACACAGGGTAATATTGTAGAAAGATATTAAAGTCAGATCAATGTCAAGAAAGGCTTCTTGAAGGAAAAGACTGAGTCAGCAGAATACTAAGATAATGAGACAAGAAATTGAGAAGTACAGTCAAGAAACGGGAATGGCATGCAAAAATCATGGAGGTTTATCAGGCCATTTTCAGAAATATAAGTGGTTGGATTTTGCCAGTATGGACGGAACTATATGTAGTATGAAGGAAGATAATACTGTGAAGGTAAGAAGGGACTAGATCAAGGATTTTGTATGCCAAGTCAAGAAATATGTAATTCATCTTTCAATACTAAACATTGAAATATATTAAGCAAAAATGCCGTATGATCAGTTTTGCATTTTGAAAGTCATACTGCAATAGTGCATATTATGATTTGGAAGGAGAAGGGAATATGGATTATTTCTGCTATCAGGACATTTTTAGTAGATTAGAGAAGTGATAAAGAGATTCAAAAAAACAATGGTGGAGGACAGAAGAAGAGAGAAAGATCAGATATTTGGGATATTGAATATACTGGAGCTAGCAACATTTGGATATGAAGAAGTAAGAGAAAAAGAGAGCCTGGGATGGTTCAGGGTTTCTGGATTAGGTTTGTATGGGCAGTATCACCATTCACTAAGAGCATGTGAGAAAGCAAGTTAGGGAGGACGATTCATATTTGGGCAAGTTGAGTTTATAGGCATATCTCATTTTATTGTGCTTTTTTATCACAAATTGATATTGGTGGCAACCCTGCATGGAACAAGTAATAAGTGCCATTTTTGGGGGGTGGCCAGCATTTACTCACTTCATGTCTCTGTGTTGTGTTCTGGTAATTCCCATAATATTTCAAAATTTTTCATAGTTATATTTCATTATCATATATTTATGAAAATATAAGAGTCTGTGCTTCCAAAATCTAAAAATATACAGGACCAATATCTTAGAGATAATTTTTTTAAAGATAATATAGAAGTCTTTCCCCCAGGGAATGTACTGTCTTCCTGTAAAGTATCTAGTTAAGATGCAACAAAATTTTGAACTGCTGCAAGTTGTTATAAATCCAACATATATCAGTTTCATCTATGATGATTCACAGAATACTTTTAAGGGTCTTTGGATATCTATTCATTCCCCTACCTTTCAGAGATCAACATGATTATGGGAAAAATTTTATACCTATGATAGCAGATAGAAGAATCTAGAATGGAAAAAGTTATCTTCATTGATCTTGAATTTTGTGTAAAGATTTGAAATTATTTTGTGCTACTAATTCTTGATCTTATGATCTAATAAAAATAGATTTGAAAAATGTATATGTTACTTAAGTATTATGTGTATAAGACACCTGTGAATGTTTTAATAGTTTATACCATCAGACTAGCAACTTAAAATATCTTTTGGAAATACTTTTATGAGATATGAATATTAAGTAATTTTCTTTATACAGGGATCAACCTATGAAGATGAAATTGATAATATCAAATACATTATTTCAAAAATTAATGAAATTCTGGCTCATAACTCACCAGTTTTGATTATTCAAAGATGGACACGTGGTTTCTTAGTTCGGAAAAAAATGAGGTATGTTTTATTTTATTCACTATTTAAATATTAAAAGATAATTGACAAAAGTCATTTCTGTAATAATATGCATTTTTGTATTCCCTATCAACCTGGTAATTTATAGACTATTTAAAATAATTTTGAGAAAAACATCACAGACTCTCCTTTTTTCTTTTAAAATGGCCATATAAATAACTAGTCAATAATGTTTTTATTAATCTTGAGTAATTCTGATAGTGTTTTAAGTTAAACTTAAAAGCATTAGTATAAAATGTAAATTAAATTTCTCTATGTAATGGGACATAATGGAAATATGAGCCATGTACAATATAAGAAAAAAGTACAAACCATTAATATATGAGGATTTTGTATTTGTTTGGATATGAAGATAGTTTTGCCAAAAATCTGCTACCACCTTAATCTACATTATCCTTTGATTAATACTTTTTCCTCTCTCTTTGTTCCGTGCATCCCTTTTCAGTCACAGACATTTTACAAATACAGGAAAATTTTTCCTATAAGAGAGAGGGAAGATAGGACACTGTGTCATCAGTGTATTTGTGTTAGTCAGGCAAAACACTAAACTCATGAAAAAGAAATGAGCTTTCTCCTAAAGCTTATTTTCAGATGCTAAATGGTAGAGTTCATAAGATAGAAACAGAACATGTCCCTGAAATACAGGTAGGATTAAATAGATCTGGAATTGGGAAACAGACATTCCTTGAGAAAGAAAGATTAGGAAGTTTCACTGAAATGATATTCAGCATTCTGTGGTAAGGCAGAGACAGTGTTGTCCTGTGTTAGCCTGCATGTACTACATCATAGATGGCAATAACCCTGATAGAGATCAGTAGGAAAGACAAAACTGAACATAATACAGTGCCTGAAACTTCTGACGATGAGATTCCATATACTTCTCTAACAAAGGCCAAACTGCAGGAGAGACTGGGCTTATGAATGAAGAAAAGTAAAGTGATTTGGAGTAAAAGATGTGAAAAGAATGAGGCAGTTGCTAACACGTACATATTTATTTAAAATATTTTTTCTATCTCATATGTTTCAGTTAAATTGTATGTATTTTATGTGAAATAAACATCTAATTAAATGGATTTGTCTTTAATTTATGCACCTGGGGTTGAGTTTTTCCCTCTTAGAATCAAGGTTTCCTTTGATATTCATGTACCATGAGATAATAACCTTCTACGTGGAAACAATCTGAAAATTCAACAGGCAAGAAGAGAGTCTGAAGTAGCTTTGTGGGGAGAAATGTCAGTAGTAAAAATATATCACAGTGCTTCAAGACAGACTGATTTTAATTCTTTTTCTTTTTAAAATGCTGTTCCATTAGGTGTATCACTTACCTACTCTGGGCCTGAGTTTCCTGATACATTACTAATAAATGGTAGAGAGCAGGGGCTAATACCAGTACTTAATTTTCTACTTGCTTGTGAGAATTGAAGTCATGAATATAACCCACATAGTATCTGGCAAATGTGAATATCCCATTCTTAACAGCTGATATTTTTTAATATCATTATTATTGTTGTTGTTCTACCTCATATTCTCTGTGCTATTTGTTTGCATGGGAAACAATCTTTCCTTGAATTTCTTGCTCCCTTCCAATTACATTTACTACAGCATTCACAGAGTAATCATTCAAAATTACAAATCAAATCTTACTCACCAACTTAAAATCTTCTGGTTGCTCCTAATTCGATTAGGGCAAAGTATTGGGATATCGGCCCCTACAATGGACATCACATACTTGAATTATCAACATTTGTAATACTGTATTGAAGTTGTCTGTATAATTATCTATATCTTATATCTACAAACATGTTCAGTTCAATTCAGTCACTAAGTCGTTTCCGATTCTTTGCGACCCCATGAATCACAGCACGCCAGGCCTCCCTGTCCATCACCAACTCCTGGAGTTCATTCAGACTCATGTCCATCGAGTCGGTGATGCCATCCAGCCATCTCATCCTCTGTTGTCCCCTTCTCCTCCTGCCCCCAATCCCTCCCAGCATCAGGGTCTTTTCCAATGAGTCAACTCTTCGCAAGAGGCGGCCAAAGTATTGGAGTTTCAGGTGCAGCATCAGTTCCTCCAATGAACACCCAGGACTGATCTCCTTTAGGATGGACTGGTTGGATCTCCTTGCAGTCCAAGGGACTCTCAAGAGTCTTCTCCAACACCACAGTTCAAAAGCATCAATTCTTCAGTGCTCAGCTTACTTCACAGTCCAAATCTCACATCCATACATGACCACTGGAAAAACCATAGCCTTGGCTAGACAGACCTTTGTTGGCAAAGTAATATCTCTGCTTTTCAATATGCTATCTAGGTTAGTCATAACTTTCCTTCCAAGGAGTAAACGTCTTTTAATTTCATGGTTGCAGTCACCATCTGCCATGATTTTGGAGCCCCCAAAAATACAGTCTGATGCTGTTTCCACTGTTTACCCATCTATCTGCCATGAAGTGATGGGACTAGATGCCATGATCTTAGTTTTCTGAATGTTGAGCTTTAAGCCAACTTTTAAACTCTCCTCTTTCCCTTTCACTTTCATCAAGAGGCTTTTTAGCTCCTCTTCACTTTCTGCCATAAGCGTGGTGTCATCTGCATATCTGAGGTTATTGATATTTCTCCCGGCAATCTTGATTCCAGCCTGTGCTTCTTCCAGCCCAGCGTTTCTCATGATGTACTCTGCATATAAGTGAAAAAGCAGGGTGACAATATATAGCCTTGATGTACTCCTTTCCCAAGTTGGAACCACTCTGTTGTTCCATGTCCAGTTCTAACTGCTGCTTCCTGACCTGCATATAGGTTTCTCAAGAGGTAGGTCAGGAGGTCTGGTAATCCCATCTCTTTAAGAATTTTCCAGTTTGTTGTGATCCACACAGTCAGAGTCTTTGGCATAGTCAATAAAGCAGAAGCAGATGGTCTTCTGGATCTCTCTTGCTTTTTCTCTGATCCAACAGATCTTGGCAATTTAATCTCTGCTTCCTTTGCCTTTTCTAAATCCAGCTTGAACATCTGGAAGTTCATGGTTCACCTGAACCTGTTGAAGCCTGGCATGGAGAATTTTGAGTTTCTTTGACAAAGAAATTTGGCTTCTTTGACAAAGGCTAAAAGGATATATTTGAATTGGAAGGTATTTACCAGTTTTTGTCAAAGTGTATTTGAAAGGAAAAGGTGTAATTATTGCCTGCTGCTAAGTCGCTTCAGTTGTGTCCGACTCTGTGCAACCCCATAGATGGCAGCCCACTAGGCTCCTCTGTCCCTGGGATTCTCCAGGCAAGAACACTGGAGTGGGTTGCCATTTCCTTCTCCAATGCATGAAAGTGAAAAGTGAAAGTGAAGTCACTCAGTCATGCCCGACTCTTAGCGACCCCATGGACTGGAGCCTACCAGGCTCCTCCGTCCATGGGATTTTCCAGGCAAGAGTTCATATATAAGGAAAAAAAGTGTTGGCATATTAAGGATCTGGGACTTTCGAGGTGACTCAGTGGTAAAGAATCTGCTTGCCAATGCAGGAGAGATAGGAGACACTGGTTTGATCCTTGGATCAGGAAGATCTGGTAATGGAAATGGCAACCCACTCAAGTATGCTTGCCTGGGAAATCCCATGGACAGAGGAGCCTGGAGGGCTATAGTCTATGGGGTTGTAACCTAGTGACTAAAGCATCTGTCTCATAAAGATTGAAAAGTAGCAAAATTTATACCCAAAGAGAGTAAAAGGGAAGGAATAATAAAAATAGTATCAAAAAATGATGAAATATAAAACAAGGATACAAAAAACATGAGAAAATGTGCAGGAATATCAATAAAGCCAATAATTGGTTATTTTCAGGGTAATATATTGATAAAGCTCCAGCATGACTGTCTAACAAAGAGACAGAAGGAAAATTTCAATTTACCATGATAAGGAATGAAAAAACAACATTGCTGCAGATCCACAGAAATTAAAGTGAACACAGTGAATAACTTTATGCCAAATAATTTGATAATCTATGTGAAATGGACAGATTCTTTGAAGCAACACAATTTTCAGTCTGACAGAAGAAATCACAATGCTGAATAGTCATTCATACATTAAAAGAACTGAATCCATTATTAAAATCCTTCCTATGAAGATACTTCAAGTCTAGGTTACTGGTGAATTATCCTCAACATTTAAGGAATGTTTAACAGCATCTTAAACCAAAATTTCCAAAGACTGGAAGAGAATACTTTTCAGGTTTTGAGAGATCAGCATAACTTGAAAAGTAAAACCTGACAAGAACATTATATGAAAGGAAACTTCAGGCTGTCTTATGTATGCACATGTAAAAATTGTAAGTAAAATATTAGAAAATTAGATATAGAGGTATGCAAAGTGGTTAACATCCTATAGCCAACATAGGTTTATTCCAAGAATAAAAAGTTAGTTTAACATTAGGAAACCAATCACATTAATAGAATATGAGTCTCAGTGTTTCTCATTTTGTTATCACATTAACTAAAATTTGTGCATACTTTGAATGTACTCTTATTTTTCAAGCTTCTAAAGTAACTGAGATTTGGTCTCATCTAATTTGTGATAGGCAGAATTCCAAGATGGCCCATGTGATCTTTGTTCCCTGGTGTTACTCCCATGATCATGTTATATTGCATGCCAGATGGTATTTTGCAGATGTCATTAAGATTCTTTACTAATAAATTGACCTTAAGATAGATTTTCTGAATTAGTTTAACCTAATCAAATGACCTCTTTACATTTGAATCAGTTCTAATGAGGTGGATGAAACTGGAGCCTATTATACAGAGTGAAGTAAGCCAGAAAGAAAAACACCAATACAGTATACTAACGCATATATATGGAATTTAGAAAGATGGTAACAATAACCCTGTGTACGAGACAGCAAAAGAGACACTGATGTATAGAACAGTCTTTTGGACTCTGGGGGAGAGGGAGAGGGTGGGAAGATTTGGGAGAATGACATTGAAACATGTAAAATATCATGTATGAAACGAGTTGCCAGTCCAGGTTCGATGCATGATACTGGATGCTTGGGGCTGGTGCACTGGAATGACCCAGAGGGATGGAATGGGGAGGGAGGAGGGAGGAGGGTTCAGGATGGGGAACACATGTATACCTGTGGCGGATTCATTTTGATATTTGGCAAAACTAATACAATTATGTAAAGTTTAAAAATAAAATAAAATTTAAAAAAAAATAAAAACAGAGTGTTTTCTGACTGATAGCAGAACAGGATATCAGAGAAAGTTGAAACACAAGTAGGATTTGATGTACTGTTGCTGTGTTAAAGGTAGAGTGGACCACATTCAAATGACCTGAGAGTGACTGTATGAGCTAGGAGTAATCCTCCACCAACAACCAGCAAAAAAATGGGACATTGGTCCTACACAAGGAACTGGATTCTACCAACTACTTGAATGAGCTTAGAAGCAGATGTTTTCCCCTAAGCTTCCAGATAAGAAAGAATGCAGACTGCTCATAGTTTGTGCAATTTGTTACTCAGTAATAGAAAAAGTAATATGCAGTAGAACTGTGCAAAATGACAGTATAGTTCTGGTATGCACAGGGATTAATTAATGTAGTTCTGTGTAAAGTGAGGACTGCCTGAATACAATCATCTTAATGTCTACACAAAAAATATAAAATTCAGCACTTATATAAGGTTAAAAAAAAGAAGAACACTTTTAGCAATCTAGGATTAAAAGGAAACTTTCTTAATCTGATTATGCATATTTTAACACATTTATTAATACTTAGTGACATCTTGGAATTATTTCCCTGAGATTAGGGTAAAACAACAAGGGTGTCAGCTGTTAGCACTTTTGTTTAGTATTGCTCTGGAACTAAGTGGAACTATTCTGGAACTATTGCTAGTGGAACAAAGTAAAGAAAATAAAAAGATAAAAGATTAGATAGGAAGAAAGAATTATAATTTCTTATAGCTGTTATAATTTTGAATGTGAAAGCTAATAAAAATACAAAAATCAATGTTTAGATATATAGTACCAATCACCAACTTGAAAATGAAATTAAAATCTACCATTTATAATAGTATAAAAACCCCACTACTTGTTGGATTGATCTTCAGGAGGCAGACACATAAACTAGATTAGGTGTACAAGAAATTTATTGGGAGTAATACCTTTGACAAACAAAAGAGGAGGAAGTAGGAATAGGCGGGAAAACATATTCATGCTTTTATGCTAATCTGTGAAGGGAGAGAGACAATGAATTGGGCAGAAAGAATTCAGCAGCACAACTCTGAAAAAATCTAGGCCAGACCAGTGGGGGATCCTTGAGCAAAGCTTGACCATTGGAGGAATCCTGCATCAGGTAGAAATGGGCCAGTTCTATTACAATTCCTCAGTCAATGACTGGGAATAGCCTTGGCAAAAGTGTAGTGATGGATCTAAAAAAAAAAAAGGCAAGAGCTGGGGCTGTCAGTCAGCTGTGCTCCTCGTAGTGGGTCTTCTTCATGGAGATCTGAGCAGTACACTTCCATAGCTGTCATAAACCGTGTACTAAGGATACATGAAAGGCAAGATGTGAATTACCTCTAGAAAGAAACCTACCAAACATTACTGATAGAACAAGATGGAAATAAATATAAGACTATATCATTTTTATGACATTGAATGAATCAGTGTAATAAAAATGTCAGTTTTTCCTAAATTGATTTGTATGTGCAGTGCATTCCTAAACAAAATTGTAGTTTTCCTTTAAAACACATACTTTGAGAAATAATATTGTGCTGCCCTTTCAGTTTGCCTCTGCTCACTCTCTAAATCCCATTTAACTGATAATGTGAGGATTTAGAAAGGCAAAGGGCAAGAGAAGTGCGAAGAGAAAGACAGCAACAAAATTTTGCAAAGTAAGAAGCAAATAGGTATATATAACTGACCTTGCAGATCTTAGAAGTCTACAACTAGAGATCAGAAAACTATGGTCCCTAGAACGGCAGCCTGATTTTGTAAATAAATTATATTGGAACACAGTCACACACCCATTCTTTT
The DNA here is from genome assembly GCF_029407905.1 of Bubalus kerabau. Taxonomy (NCBI): domain Eukaryota; kingdom Metazoa; phylum Chordata; class Mammalia; order Artiodactyla; family Bovidae; genus Bubalus; species Bubalus kerabau. Next base: position 71,127,997 of record NC_073629.1, read on the forward strand.
ATATATTGTCTATCAATGTGCTTTTTAAGCTATAATGGAAAAGCTGAATAGCTAAGATACAGACTGTAGTGGTCACAAACCTAAAATATTTACTATCTGTATTTGGCTCTTGAAGGAAAAATTTGCCAACGTCTGCTATAGCTTATCCTGACTATATCAGAAGCCCAAGAGTAAAGCTGTGATTCATATTGCAAAACACAGGCATAATTAGAATTTAACGATACTAGGAACCAGTGCTGCACAAATAGGAACATTTATTAAATCCCTGTTTAGAATCAGTTAAACTCTCCTAATTTTATTCTAAAGTGAGATATTTAGTGTTTTATTCTAGAGATGAAATTATAGCTGACCATCACTAAATATTATTTAATCACTCTAAAATTATAGACTAAAACAAACAAAAGATTGGAGATAGGGAAATTTTTTCCCTCTATGAAACTTGATATATACTTTTGAGATTCTAATTTTAGGCTGATAGATATTTTCCTTTAGCTCACTGAATATAATTTCACTATTTTTGGCTTTCATTGTTGCTGTTGGAAAGTAAACTATCAAGCTAATTTTTCCTTTACAGGTTATCTTTCTTTTCCCTCTTACTACTTTTAAATCTAAAGTATTTCTGATATTTTTCTGAAGATGTTTTCTTTGACAATTCTAAAAATCACTTTATTTTTATTATGCAACTTAATATTTGCTGGCTTTATGCATCTAGGGATTGGTTTCTCCTTTATCAATTCTGGATGATTTCCAGACATCCTTTTATTTATTGATAATCGATTCAAAACATCTATATTCCCCATTTTTCTTATGATGGGAAGTTACCCTCTTTACAGTGGTGTCTGTAAGTATATTAACAGGTAGACTGGAACAGAGGTCATGGTCACAGACTAACTTGACGTTTGGTAACGCCCTTGGGCTTAGGATTTCTTCCTATTGATCCCAGAGTCTAATTGGAGATAATAATCAACCCTCCATTAAGTTTTGTTCTGATTTTATTTTCTAATCTCTAGCTCGGTTTCTTCTCTACTCTGTCTTATGGGTAAGTTTTAGTGGTTCTCTTATATCAGGGACCCTAATATATTGCTTTGATTTGAATGTTCATTTGTGAAGCAAGATCTTGTTTCTCTTATAATTTATTTAGGATGCCTTTTAATTGTATCCCATTCTTACTGCCAGCTGTAGTGGTGGAAAGTTACCTAGATGCTATGACAGCCTCCAAGTAAGTTACCAGGCAGGCTGTTTCAGAGCTCACAGAATAAAAAACCTCAGAGATCAAATTAAGATGCTTGAATCAGATTATTTAATCTACTTAAAAACATATAGCAAGAAACGAGGGAGAAAAATGGAATAGAAATGAGTACAAGTGGGGTGAAATGATTGCATTATCTGAATCATGTATTATGCAGTGTTCATTTATCCTGTTTCCCACTTTGTTCCATCAGGCTTTCTCTGATGGTTGGGTTATAAGAGTAGAGGTGAGTGAAGGTCTTCAACAGCCAGAAAATGATTGGAGCCACCATACTCTTGACTTTTTAGAGAGATGTAGGAACAAGTATTCCTCACCATAGGTATGAACCAAGTAACTGACAACCTGCCAAGAAGTGATGAGTTTTATTTGCATGTTTTGGGTATAGCATGCAGGAGGTTGTTTTAGGTTACTGATGGATGATTGATTTGGTAGGAGCCATAGCTGTGCCTCTGAAGATGATGTAATAAATGCTTTATGAATGTTCTAAAATGTTATTTAGTCCTTCCATACTTTATTCCTTCCTTTATGGCAGTATTTTTCACACACTTGTTTCATTTATTACATAGTGTTTTTCAGGTTGCTACCTTACTATGTATACCTTAGACACCTTATGAATCTTACCTGTATCTCTCATTTGCTTGTTCAGTATCTATACTTGACATCTTATGAGCTATGCCTGTTCTAAATGTTTGTATTCTTTCCCTTTAAAATATAATTGAATATTCTTAAGTCATACAACAAATACAAATTTACAATGTCTGTTAATATTTATTTTATAATTATTTCTATTCTACATCCTATACAGATCCTTAGATTGATCTTCTAGTTGAATAATTTTCTCCTTAGTGATATATAATCTGCTATTTAGCCATTGAAATTTTCATTTTAAGTATTATATATTTTAATAGGTAGAAGTATTGTTTGGTTCTCTTTCAGATTTTGTTTTCTTATTAGCTCTTTTCTCCTATTTTTAATCTCCCTTTATTTTTAAAAACACATTAAGCATACTTATTTCAGTAGTTCATAATTCTAGTAGTTGCTGTCTTTATGGGTTTGATTCTGCTATCTGCTTTTACTATGGATTTCACCTACTGTGCATCATTCCCTTGTCCACTCTAATTTTGAAGGTCAACTCATATTCCTTGGAACTTTTTCTAAAGTCTTTGATACTCTGTTATGAAGATTGGTTTTTCCATAGAGGATGCTTTGATTACTTTTAAATGTCTATTGAAACTGAAAAGGATCATCTCTAGTTTTTACAGTTTACTCAGGTCATGTGAGGAATACATTGCTTTTAAAACTTTTCAGTAAAGACTGTTTTCCTTTCTTTGGACAAAGTAGGTCCATGATGGAAACTTTCTTCTGGAAATTTTTAGAGTGAGGGGAATAATGATGTTGGTGCACTGGAGGTGCACTTCATTTGATCCTAGATTTTTTATGAAAGTTTCTCATTATAACCACCTTCCTGGTGAGATGCTACACTCTTCTCTATTTGTAATACCCAAGCCTACGAGTAATACCAAAAGTCAAGATTATCTTAGAGAAGTAAATGTCCTGAGATTGAAAGTTGGGTTTAGGTTTACTTCTTATCTCTTTGCACTGAGGCTTTAGTTTGTGTTTAAATTTGAAGGAATGTAAGAATTTTTTAAAATAAGTAAAATTTTAAAAAATAAATTGACATAGGTTTCTACATTATGAGAAAGATAATTGCCACATAGTTTACCTCTCTACACTTTACTTAACAGTAAAAAGACTCTTATCAAGCATCCATTCTCATGCATTCTATATTCTTAAAATTTATGTTTCTTAATAATATTAAAAATAAACTCACATAAATAAACAGATATTGGTAATTCCAACAATGTTAATGACCTATTGTGAAATATTTTATAGTTGACAAGATTTAAGGAGTACTCATTTATACAAATAACACCAGTGTTCCTATATATTATCAGCCTTTTACTTGTGTCCTCTGTATTTAACTGTTCCCAATATGTGTAATATGATTTGGGCTGATTTGACTATACACATCACACCCAGATGAGTAATTTCTGACATAAGGAAGTTTGTTTTTATCAATACTAAGATTTATTTGATTCTCTTAATAAAAGAAGTGGAAGATCAAAAACATTTTGTATTAGGGTATAGCCAATTAACAATGTTGTGGTAATTTCAGATGAACAGTGAAGGGACTCAGCTATACATATACATGTATCCAAAATAGTTGAACAGAAAAAAAAAGAAGAAATAAAAGAATATCCAAGACAAACTAGTATAAACAATGAAGAGATATATTAGTTTATGTGACTGAGCAGACCTACAGAAATTGATTTGGAATCCCAAATAAAACCTGAATCCTACCCTAACCCTGATATTACCCTTGAAGTTTGTACCAGTTTGAGCTTTTTACTGTTACGTGTAAAAAGAAGTTGATGCTATAAGGAAGAGATTTCAAATTGTAAAATTGGCTAAACTGAAAAGAGAATGGTGATAAATTGTTTGTCCTGAGCTGGGCAGTTGGTCATTCTTTTTATGTAGTTGAGAAATAGTTGGTTAAATTTTTATTTATATTATAGATTGACTTTTGCCTACAGAAGGTATGAAATTAGGAGGATTAGTAGGAAAAAATAACAGGTATTAAATATTTTTATTGCTTTTGTGGTCCTATGTATCATCAACATTTTGCTTATCTCTTCTCTAACTCTAATAGTAGATTACTTTAAGAAATATGCATATAATAATTAACTTGAAATGTGTATAAATGAAATCAATGAAGGAGGAAAATACAACTTTGCTAAGAACAGTCTTTTTTGCCCATGATCTGGGATTCAATTTGATAAAACGTTTGCCATTTGAGTCTTATCAAATAGAAAAGAAGATGTATTTACCCCAAGATAAAGTTAGGACTTAGAAAGGTAAGACATTAGAAGAAACTAGTATCTTCTGTAAAGCATTCTCTTTCTGAGTCAAAGACTAGTAAACCTCAATAGAAAGGTAGAGCCTTTGATTTGATGATAAATAAATATTAGTGGACCCCAAGGCAGAGCCTAGCTGAAGTAAGTTGTTAAATTTAATTCTGTCGGGGGCGGGGGGGCAAAGAAGAATGTCTTCATCCTGGCAGAAAGGTTTTTTTACGTCGAGAAAGTTGTTTGTTTTAAAGGGTGGGCATTAAAAATATGAACTTGCTTACTGAGTGTTTAGGGAATGGAGTGGCCAGATAAATCTAGAGCTATTTTAAAATTCAGATTTTCTTAAGCCCTTTGGCACATTCAGTGTTCCAGTTCTCAGGACACAGTCTTCTGCTACACTAACATCTTTAAGATATCCTTATAGTTCATCTCAAGGAGAGGACAATATTCAAGGAAGTGCCTATATGAAAGCACAGTGGAACGCTTTTAACTATACTTACCAGGGATAAACTCTGTTGCCCCAGCATAAAGTCCTACCTATTCTTGTTTGTCAGGATATGATACTATGTTTTGGTCCAGTAAACCACTTTATATTCATCTGTAGTCACTGTGATTTTTTAATATGCATTTATATATTGGGTAGGTAGGTTGGGGGTGGATAATATTTATTCAGGCTTGTTGTACCATGAATTGTCAAGGATCCTTAACTTACACCCAGATTCAGTGTTAGATGTGTTTTTGAATTCTCTCCTTTTGAGGAGGCATAGATATATTTCATGTACACATTGATGATTTGGTAGATATATATATGAGAAAGTGATATTGATGTTGATATCTAAATAGGTACTCAGTTCAGTTCAGTAGCTTAGTCATGTCCAACTCTGTGACCCCAGGGACTGCAGCACACCAGGCTTCCCTGTCCATCACCAACTCACAGGACTTGCTCAAACTCATGTCCATCAAGTCAGTGATGCCATCCAACCATCTCATCATCTGTCATCCCCTTCTCCTCTTGCCTTCAGTCTTTCCCAGCATCAGGGTCTTTTCCAATGAGTCAGTTCTTCACATCAGGTGGCTTAAGTATTGGGCTTCAGCTTCAGCATCATTCCTTCCAATGAATATTCAGGACTGATTTCCTTTAGGATTAATTGATTTGATCTCCTTGCAGTCCAAGTGACTCTCAAGAGTCTTCTCCAACACTGCAGTTCAAAAGCATCAATTCTTTGGTGCTCAGCTTTCTTTATGGTCTGGCTCTCACATCCGTACATGACTACTGGAAAAACCATAGCTTTGACTATATGGATCTTTGTCGGTAAAGTAATGTCTCTGTTTTTTAATATGCTGTCTAGGTTTGTTGTAGCTTTTGCTCCGAGGAGCAAGCATCTTTTAATTTCATGGCTGCAGTCACCATCTGCAATAATTTTAGAACCCAAGAAAATAAAATGTATCACTGTTTGCACTGTTTCCCCATTTATTTGCCATGAAGTGATGGGATTGGATTTGAATGTTCAGGAGTTTTCTTGTGTGTTTGTTTTTAAATGTTTTAACTGAAGGATAATTGCTTTACAGAATTTTGTTGTTTTCTGTCATACATCAACAAGAATCAGCCATAGGTACATGCATGTCGCCTCTTTCCCAAACCTCCCTTTCATCCCCATCTCCATCCCACCCTTCAGCCTGTCCCAGAGTCCCTGTTTAAGTTCTCTGAGTCATATAGCAAATTCCTGTTGGCTATCTATTTTACATATGGTATTACAAATTTCCATGTTACTCTCTCCATACATCTCCCCTTGAATGTTAAGTTTTAAGCCAGCTTTTTCACTCTCACTCTCATCAAGAGGATCTTTAGTTCCTCTTTGCTTTCTGCCACAGGATGGTGTCATCTGTGTATATGAGATTATTGATATTTCTCCCTGCAATCTTGATTCCAGCTTGTGCTTTATCTAGCCTGACATTTCACATGATGTACTCTTCCTGTAATTTAAAGAAACAGGGTGACAATACACAGCCTTGATGTACTCCTTTCCTAAAGTAGTTGTGGTTTTTCCTTTGTTGAAATTTGCCTTTGATATTGAAATACGTTCTTAATAAATGTGGTTATGTTATACATCATTTGAATGCACAATTCTTGCTTTATATTTTTTTTTGCTAATGACTTATTATTTGCTGTTTCTTTTATATGTACTTCAGACTGTGAAAATTATGTTAGACAAAAAGCAAACTCTAGCAGTTTTCTTATTCGAGTTCAAAATGGGGCATAAAGGAACAGAGACAACTCACAACATCTAAAACGCGTTTTGGCCGTGGAACTGATAACAAATATACAGTGCAGTGTTGTTTCAAGAAGTTTTGCAAAGGAGACAAGAGCCTTGATGAATAGGAGCATAGTGGTCGGCCATTGTAGATTGACAGTGACCAATTGAGAGTAATCACTGAAGCTGATCCTTTTACAACTACACGAGATGTTGCTAAAGAACTCACAGTTGACCATTCTTTAGTCATTTCGCATTTGAAGCAAATTGGAAAAGTGAAAAAGCTCAATAAGTGGGTGACTTTAGGAACTGACCTAAAATTTAAAAAAAATCTTGTTTGGAAATGTTGCCTTCTCTTATTCTTTGCAACAACAACGAACCATTTCTCAATCAGATTGTGATGTGGGACAAAAATGTGGATTTTACATGACAACGGACTACCTCTTCTTCAAGCATCTTCACAACATTTTGCAGGGAAAATGCTTCCACAACTAGTAAAATGGAGAAAATGCTTTGAAGAGTTTGTTGAATCCCAAAGCCCAGATTTTTATGCTACAGGAATAAATAAACATTTCTTGTTGGCAGAAAAGTATTGATTGTAATGGTTCCTGTTTTGATTAATAAAGAGAGATGTTTGAGCCTATTTACAACAATTTGAAATTCACAGCCCAAAACCACAATTAAGTTTGCACCAACCTAATATATTTTAATGGACCTTCTTGTTGTATACCTAACACCTACTCCACCCCTCACCATTGTGAAGAGCAGGATAAATCAGACACTCAGATACAAGTGTTGGACCAGATCTTTCTGAGCAGAAGAAAATTTTGCCTACAGGGATTGGTAGATTTACACTGCCTAGTCCATACTAACGGAGAAGGCAATGGCAACCCACTCCAGTACTCTTGCCTGGAAAATCCCATGGACAGAGGAGCCTGGTAGGCTGCAGCCCATGGGGTCTCTAAGTCGGACACGACTGAGCAACTTCACTTTCACTTTTCGTTTTCATGCATTGAAGAAGGAAACGGCAACCCACTCCAGTGTTCTTGCCTGGAGGATCCCAGGGACGGGGGAGCCTGGTGGGCTGCCATCTATGGGGTCACACAGAGTCGGACACCACTGAAGTGACTTAGCAACAAATCCATACTAGTTCCATGCTCATGGGAGTTAATTTGGGTTTAACCCAAAGTAGCATGAGGTACAAGCTTTTTGTTTTATTTTTGGTTGTCAGGTATCATTGGAGAAGGAAATGGCAACCCACTCCAGTATTCTTGCTTAGAGAATCCCGTGGACAGAGGAGCCTGGTGGGCTGCTGTCTATGGTGTCGCATAGAGTCGGACATGATTGAAGCGACTTAGCAGCAGCAGCAGCAGGTATCATCTATTCTCTGCCTCTTGGATTATTATTATATTTTTTCCAGTGTAAGACACACCTGATTGGGGAAGTACTGACACATAGCAGAAGAGTGAGCCAAGTAAACTTGAGAGAAATGGGACTGGGTTCCAAACAAACCAAGCCTGGCACCTTACCCCTGCGTTTTTAAGTTTTGCGAGTCAATAACTTCTCATATGGGCTTCCCAGGTGGCTCAGTGATAAAGAATCCACCTGTCAATGCAGGAGATGCCAGAGACACAGGGTCCATTCCTGGGATGGGAAGCTACCCTGGAGAAGAAAGTGGCAATTCAGTGGTTTGAGTATCTATACACAAACTCTTTCTGATTCTGTGGACTGTAGCCTGCCAGGCTCCTCTGTCCATGGGGATTCTCCAAGTAAGAATACTGGGATGAGTTGCCATTTCCTTCTCCAGGGGATCTTCCTGAACCAGGAATTGAACCCAGGTCTCCTGCATTGTGGGTGGATTCAATACTACTGAGAAGTAATTGTGAGTGGATTCATTACATCCAGGAAGCATGTGTGTGTGTGTGTGTGTGTGTGTGTGTATACACATATGTATCTATATTCTAATATATATATTAGAATATATATATATATATATATGTATATGCAGTGCTGCGATTCATGGGGTCGCAAAGAATTGGACAATGACTGAGTGACTGAACTGAATTGATATGCAGTTGTTTTCAATACTCCCCAGAAGTCTCTAAGCAAAATAGAAGTGTGTGTATGTATGTTTTTCTGAACATATATATATGTTTAAGAATGTGATATAGATCAGGGGTCTGCAAAATACAGGCTATAGGTAAAATCTAGTATGGCCTGTAAGCCAAGACGAATTTTTTTTAAAGAGTTGTGAATAAAACATGAAGAATTCCAGAAAAACATCTACTTCTGCATCATTGACTATGCTGTAGTCTTTGTATGGATTACAACAAACTGTGGAAAATTCTGAAAGAGATGGGAATACCAGACCACCTTACCTGCCTCCTGAGAAATCTGTATGCAGGTCAAGAAGCAACAGTTAGAATCAAAGGACTGGTTCCAAATTGGGAAAGGAGTACATCAAGGCTGTATATTGTCACCTAGCTTATTTAACTTCTCTGCAGAGTACATCATATGAAATTCTGGATTGGATGAAGCACAAGCTGAAATCAAGATTGCTGGGAGAAATATCAATGACCACAGACATACAGATGACACCAGAAAGCAAAGAGGAACTAAGGAGCCACTTGATGAAACTGAAAGAGGAGAGTGAAAAAGCTGGCTTAAAACTCAACATTCAAAAACTAAGATCATGGCATCACTTCATGGAAAATAGATGGGGAAACAACGGAAAGAGTTGAAGATTTTATTTTCTTGGGCTCCAAAATTACTGTAGATGGTGACTGCAGCCATGAAATTAAAAAGAAGCTTGCTCCTTGGAAGAAAAGTTATCACAAACCTAGAGAGCATATTAAAAACTAGAGACAGGAGGAGGAGCCAAGATGGCGGAGGAGTAGGACGGGGAGAACACTTTCTCCCCCACAAATTCATCAAAAGAGCATTTAAACGTCGAGTAAATTCCACAAAACAACTTCTGAATGCCGGCAGAGGACATCAGGCACCCAGAAAAGCAGCCCAACTCTTCGAAAGGAGGGCGGGAACCAGACACTGAAGAGACCAGCAACAGAAGAAGCTATAACAGAGGGAAACGCCTTGGAAGCTACAGGCCATAGATTAAAACCCTGTGGTTACTACGGACTACATAGGAAGGGGCCTATAGATCTTGAGAAATATAAGTCGGACTAAGGAACTGCCAAAAATGAACTGAACCCACAATACTCACAACAAAACCAGAGAAAGACCTAGATATATTTTTACTATTTTTACGATCAATCTTTCTTTCTTTTTTTTTTTTTTAATTAAAAAAAAAATTTTTTTAAGTCCTCTATTGTCCTTTAATTTTCACTTTTATAACTATTACTTTGCAAAAAAAAAAAAAAAAGACCCTATTTTTTTTTTTTCTTCTTCAGCAAACTTCATATATATATTTTATAATTCTTTGACTGTGGGTTTTTTTTTTTTTTCTTTTTTCTTTTTCTTCTTCTCTTTAACATTGTATTTTTGAAATTCCAAACTCTACTCTAGATTTTTAATTTTAGCCTTTTGATATATGTTATCAATTTTGTACCTATAGTTTTTTTCATAATTTCTGTGACTTTTTTTTCCCTCTGTTTCTTTCTCTTCTTCTTTTATATAACATCGTATATCTGCAATTCCAAACTCTACTCAAGATTTTTAATTTATGCTTTTTGGTATTTGATATCAATTTTGTACCTGTATTTTCTTTATAATTTTTGCGACATTGTTTTTGTTGGTTTGTTTGTTTTCTCTCTTTATTTTTCTTCTTCCTCTTTTTTTTTTTTTTTTTTTAACGTTGTATTTTTGAAATTCCAAACTCTACTCTAGATTTTTAATTTTTGCTTTTTGGTATTAGTTATCAATTTTGTACCTGTAGTTTCTTTATTACTTTCACGACCTTGTTTGTTTTTCTTTGTTCGTTTTTTCTCTCTTTCTTTTCCTTCTTCTTTTCATTAACATCGCATTTTTGAAATTCCAAACCCTACTCTAGATTTCTAATTTTTGTTTTTATGTATTTGTTACCAATTTTATACCTTTAAGAACCCAATCTTCAGGACCCATTTTTCACTAGTGTACGAGATTACTGGCTTGACTGCTCTCTCTCCCTTTGGACTCTCCATTTTCTCCACCAGGTCACCTGTATCTCCTCCCTAACCCCTCTCTACTCTACCCAACTCTGTGAATCTCTGTGTGTTCCAGATGGTGGAGAACACTTAAGGAACTGATTACTGGCTGGATCTGTCTCCCTCCTTTTCATTTCCCCCTTTTATCCTTCTGGCCACCTCTGTCTCCTGCCTCCTTCTTCTCTTCCCTGTATAACTCCGTGAACATCTCTGAGCGGTCCAGTTGTGGAGTGCACATAAGGAAGTGACTACTGGCTAGCCCACTCTCTCCACTATTGATTCCACCTCATCTCATTTGGGTCACGTCTAACTCCCTTCTCCCTCTTCTCTTCTCCATGTAACGCTGTGAACCTCTCTGAGTGACCCTCACAGTAGAGAAACTTTTCATCTTTAACGTAGATGTTTTATCAGTGGTGCTGTATAGAAGGAGAAGTTTTGAAACTACTGTAAAATTAAGACCGATAACTGGAAGTAGGAGGCTTAAGTCCAAACCCTGACTCCAGGGAACTCCTGACTCCAAGGAACATTAATTGACAGGAGCTCATCAAACGCCTCCATACCGACACTGAAACCAAGCACCACACAAGGGCCAACAAGGTCCAGGGAAAGACATAACAAGCAAATTCTCCAGCAACAAAGGAACACAGCCCTGAGCTTCAAGATACAGGCTGCCCAAAGTCACCCCAAAACCATAGACATCTCATAACTCATTACTGGACATTTCATTACACTCCAGAGAGAAGAAATACAGCTCCATCCACCAGAACATCGACACAAGCTTCCCTAACCAGGAAACCTTGACAAGCCACCTGTACAAACCTACACACAGCGAGGAAACACCACAATAAAGAGAACTCCACAAACTGCCAGAATACAGAAAGGACACCCCAAACTCAGCAATTTAAACAAGATGAAGAGACAGAGGAATACCCAGCAGATAAAGGAACAGGATAAATGCCCACCAAACCAAACAAAAGAGGAAGAGATAGGGAATCTACCTGATAAAGAATTCCGAATAATGATAGTGAAATTGATCCAAAATCTTGAAATTAAAATGGAATCACAGATAAATAGCCTGGAGGCAAGGATTGAGAAGATGCAAGAAAGGTTTAACAAGGACTTAGAAGAAATAAAAAAGAGTCAATATATAATGAATAATGCAATAAGTGAAATTAAAAACACTCTGGAGGCAACAAATAGTAGAATAACAGAGGCAGAAGATAGGATTAGTGAATTAGAAGATAGAATGGTAGAAATAAATGAATCAGAGAGGATAAAAGAAAAACGAATTAAAAGAAATGAGGACAATCTCAGAGACCTCCAGGACAATATTAAACGCTACAACATTCGAATCATAGGGATCCCAGAAGAAGAAGACAAAAAGAAAGACCATGAGAAAATACTTGAGGAGATAATAGTTGAAAACTTCCCTAAAATGGGGAAGGAAATAATCACCCAAGTCCAAGAAACCCAGAGAGTCCCAAACAGGATAAACCCAAGGCAAAACACCCCAAGACACATAGTAATCAAATTAACAAAGATCAAACACAAAGAACAAATATTAAAAGCAGCAAGGGAAAAACAACAAATAACACACAAGGGAATTCCCATAAGGATAACAGCTGATCTTTCAATAGAAACTCTTCAAGCCAGGAGGGAATGGCAAGACATACTTAAAATGATGAAAGAAAATCACCTACAGCCCAGATTATTGTACCCAGCAAGGATCTCATTCAAGTATGAAGGAGAAATCAAAAGCTTTTCAGACAAGCAAAAGCTGAGAGAATTCAGCACCACCAAACCAGCTCTCCAACAAATACTAAAGGATATTCTCTAGACAGGAAACACAAAAATTGTGTATAAATTCGAACCCAAAACAATAAAGTAAATGGCAACGGGGTCATACTTATCAGTAATTACCTTAAACGTAAATGGGTTGAATGCCCCAACCAAAAGACAAAGACTGGCTGAATGGATACAAAAACAAGACCCCTGCATATGTTGTCTACAAGAGACCCACCTCAAAACAGGGGACACATACAGACTGAAAGTGAAGGGCTGGAAAAAGATTTTCCATGCGAATAGGGACCAAAAAAAAGCAGGAGTAGCAATACTCATATCAGATAAAATAGACTTTAAAACAAAGGCTGTGAAAAGAGACAAAGAAGGTCACTACATAATGATCAAAGGATCAATCCAAGAAGAAGATATAACAATTATAAATATATATGCACCCAACACGGGAGCACTGCAGTATATAAGACAAATGCTAACAAGTATGAAAGAAGAAATTAACAATAACACAATAATAGTGGGAGACTTTAATACCCCACTCACACCTATGGATAGATCAACTAAACAGAAAATTAACAAGGAAACACAAACTTTAAATGATACAATAGACCAGTTAGACCTAATTGATATCTATAGGACATTTCATCCCAAAACAATGAATTTCACCTTCTTCTCAAGCGCACATGGAACCTTCTCCAGGATAGATCACATCCTGGGCCATAAAGCTAGCCTTGGTAAATTCAAAAAAATAGAAATCATTCCAAGCATCTTTTCTGACCACAATGCAGTAAGATTAGATCTCAATTACAGGAGAAAAACTATTAAAAATTCCAACATATGGAGGCTGAACAACACGCTGCTGAATAACCAACAAATCACAGAAGAAATCAAAAAAGAAATCAAAATTTGCATAGAAACGAATGAAAATGAAAACACAACAACCCAAAACCTGTGGGACACGGTAAAAGCAGTCCTAAGGGGAAAGTTCATAGCAATACAGGCACACCTCAAGAAACAAGAAAAAAGTCAAATAAATAACCTAACTCTACACCTAAAGCAACTAGAAAAGGAAGAAATGAAGAACCCCAGGGTTAGTAGAAGGAAAGAAATCTTAAAAATTAGAGCAGAAATAAATGCAAAAGAAACAAAAGAGACCATAGCAAAAATCAACAAAACCAAAAGCTGGTTCTTTGAAAGGATAAATAAAATTGACAAACCATTAGCCAGACTCATCAAGAAACAAAGGGAGAAGAATCAAATCAATAAAATTAGAAATGAAAATGGAGAGATCACAACAGACAACACAGAAATACAAAGGATCATAAGAGACTACTATCAACAATTATATGCCAATAAAATGGACAACGAGGAAGAAATGGACAAATTCTTAGAAAAGCACAACTTTCCAAAACTCAACCAGGAAGAAATAGAAAATCTTAACAAACCCATCACAAGCACAGAAATTGAAACTGTAATAAAAAATCTTCCAGCAAACAAAAGCCCAGGTCCAGACGGCTTCACAGCTGAATTCTACCAAAAATTTAGAGAAGAGCTAACACCTATCCTGCTCAAACTCTTCCAGAAAATTGCAGAGGATGGTAAACTTCCAAACTCATTCTATGAGGCCACTATCACCCTAATACCAAAACCTGACAAAGATGCCACAAAAAAAGAAAACTACAGGCCAATATCACTGATGAACATAGATGCAAAAATCCTTAACAAAATTCTAGCAATCAGAATCCAGCAACACATTAAAAAGATCATACACCATGACCAAGTGGGCTTTATCCCAGGGATGCAAGGATTCTTCAATATCTGCAAATCAATCAATGTAATACACCACATTAACAAATTGAAAAATAAAAACCATATGATTATCTCCATAGATGCAGAGAAAGCCTTTGACAAAATTCAACATCCATTTATGATCAAAACTCTCCAGAAAGCAGGAATAGAAGGAACATACCTCAACATAATCAAAGCTATATATGACAAACCCACAGCAAACATTATCCTCAATGGTGAAAAATTGAAAGCATTTCCTCTAAAGTCAGGAACAAGACAAGGGTGCCCACTTTCACCATTACTATTCAACATAGTTTTGGAAGTTTTGGCCACAGCAATCAGAACAGAAAAAGAAATAAAAGGAATCCAAATTGGAAAAGAAGAAGTAAAACTCTCACTATTTGCAGATGACATGATCCTCTACATAGAAAACCCTAAAGACTCCACCAGAAAATTACTAGAACTAATCAATGACTATAGTAAAGTTGCAGGATATAAAATCAACACACAGAAATCCCTTGCATTCCTATACACTAATAATGAGAAAACAGAAAGAGAAATTAAGGAAACAATTCCATTCACCATTGCAACAGAAAGAATAAAATACTTAGGAATATATCTACCTAAAGAATCTAAAGACCTATATATATAAAACTATAAAACACTGGTGAAAGAAATCAAAGAGGACACTAACAGATGGAGAAATATACCATGTTCATGGATTGGAAGAATCAATGTAGTGAAAATGAGTATACTACCCAAAGCAATCTATAGATTCAATGCAATCCCTATCAAGCTACCAACAGCATTCTTCACAGAGCTAGAACAAATAATTTCACAATTTGTATGGAAAAACAAAAAACCTCGAATAGCCAAAGCGATCTTGAGAAAGAAGAATGGAACTGGAGGAATCAACCTACCTGACTTCAGGCTCTACTACAAAGCCACAGTTATCAAGACAGTATGGTACTGGCACAAAGACAGAAATATAGATCAATGGAACAAAATAGAAAGCCCAGAGATAAATCCACGCACATATGAACACCTTATCTTTGACAAAGGAGACAAGAATATACAATGGATTAAAGACAATCTCTGTAACAAGTGGTGCTGGGAACTCTGGTCAACCACTTGTAAAAGAATGAAACTAGAACACTTTCTAACACCATACACAAAAATAAACTCAAAATGGATTAAAGATCTAAATGTAAGACCAGAAACTATAAAACTCCTAGAGGAGAACATAGGCAAAACACTCTCTGACATACATCACAGCAGGATCCTCTATGACCCACCTCCCAGAATATTGGAAATAAAAGCAAAAATAAACAAATGGGACCTAATTAACCTTAAAAGCTTCTGCACATCAAAGGAAACTATTAGCAAGGTGAAAAGACAGCCTTCAGAATGGGAGAAGATAATAGCAAATGAAGCAACTGACAAACAACTAATCTCGAGAATATACAAGCAACTCCTACAGCTCAACTCCAGAAAAATAAATGACCCAATCAAAAAATGGGCCAAAGAACTAAATAGACATTTCTCCAAAGAAGACATACAGATGGCTAACAAACACATGAAAAGATGCTCAACATCACTCATTATCAGAGAAATGCAAATCAAAACCACTATGAGGTACCATTTCACACCAGTCAGAATGGCTGTGATCCAAAAGTCTACAAGTAATAAATGCTGGAGAGGGTGTGGAGAAAAGGGAACCCTCTTACACTGTTGGTGGGAATGCAAACAAGTACAGCCACTATGGAGAACAGTGTGGAGATTCCTTAAAAAACTGGAAATAGACATGCCTTATGATCCAGCAATCCCACTGCTGGGCATACACACTGAGAAAACCAGAAGGGAAAGAGACACGAGTACCCCAATGTTCATCACAGCACTGTTTATACTAGCCAGGACATGGAAGCAACCTAGATGTCCATCAGCAGATGAATGGATAAGAAAGCTATGGTACATATACACAATGGAGTATTATTCAGCCATTAAAAAGAATACATTTGAATCAGTTCTAATGAGGTGGATGAAACTGGAGCCTATTATACAGAGTGAAGTAAGCCAGAAAGAAAAACACCAATACAGTATACTAACGCATATATATGGAATTTAGAAAGATGGTAACAATAACCCTGTGTACAAGACAGCAAAAGAGACACTGATGTATAGAACAGTCTTATGGACTCTGTGAGAGAGGGAGAGGGTGGGAAGATTTGGGAGAATGGCATTGAAACATGTAAAATATCATGTATGAAATGAGTTGCCAGTCCAGGTTCAATGCACGATACTGGATGCTTGGGGCTGGTGCACTGGGACGACCCAGAGGGATGGAATGGGGAGGGAGGAGGGAGGAGGGTTCAGGATGGGGAACACATGTATACCTGTGGCAGATTCATTTTGATATTTGGCAAAACTAATACAGTTATGTTAAGTTTAAAAATAAAATAAAATTAAAAAAAAATAAATAAAAAAATAAAAACTAGAGACATTATTTTGCCAACAAAGGTCCATCTAGTCAAAGCTTTGGTTTTTACAGTATTCATGTATGGGTGTGAGAGTTGGACCATAAAACAAGCTGAGTCCTGAAGAATTGATTCTTTTTAACTGTGGTGTAGGAGAAGACTCTTTAAGAGTGCCTTGGACTGCAAGGAGATCAAGCCAGTCAATCCTAAAGGAAATCAGCCCTGAATATTCATTGGAAGGAGAACGCTGAAGCTGAAGCTCCAATACTTTGGCCACCTGATGCGAAGAACTGACTCATTGGAAAAGACCCTGATGCTGAGAAAGATTGAAGGCAGGAGAAGGGGACAACAGAGGATGAGATGTTATATGGCATCACCGACTCAATGGACATCAGTTTGAGCAAGCTCCAGGAGTTGATAATGGACAGGGGATCCTGATGTGCTGCAGTCCATGGGGTCACAAAGAGTCAGAGACAACTGAGTGAATGAACTGAACTGAACTGAGGTGCCTGGCATGCTACAGTCCATTGGATTGCAAAGAGTTGGACATAACTTAAATCACCAGGGAAGCCTCTCTGAAATAGATATTAAAAGCCTATAGGTCACAAATACAAATCTGAGTGTAAGAGTAGCTTAAGTGCCATGTTCCTCAGGTGATTTGTTTTGAATTATACATTTTTAAAGGATACTTGTTTCTCGAATGTTCACACACACTTATTAATAAGAGTCAGAACTGTACACATGGAAGTGACAAATTGATTCAAGGGATTAGATCTAATAGATAGAGTTCCTGAAGAACTGTGGGTGGAGGTTTGTAACATTGTATAGGAGGCAATGATAAAACAATTCCCAATTTAAGTCTGAATTTTGCAATTAGGAGTTCATGATCTGAGCTACAGTCAGCTCCTGGTCTTGTTTTTGCTGACTGTATAGAGCTTCTCCATCTTTGAATGCAAAGAATATAATCAATCTGATTTCAATATTGACCATCTGGTGATATCTATGTGTAGAAGTCATTTCTTGTGTTGTTGGAAGAGTGTGTTTGCTATGACCAGTGTGTTCTCTTTGGAAACCTCTGTTAGGCCTTCCCCTGCTTCATTTTGTACACCAAGGCCAAACTTGCCTGTTACTCCAGGTATCTCTTGACTTCCTACATTTGCATTCCAGTACCCTGTAATGAAAAGGATATCTTTTTTGGATGTTAGTTCTAGAAGGTCTTGTAGGTCTTTTAGAACTGTTCAACTTCAGTTTTTTCAGTATTACTGATTCATACAAAGGGGATTCTTCTATGAGAGCTTGAATCATCAGGGCATGCACCAAGGTCACACTGTCTTATTACGTCTCTTGAATCTGTTGATTGATGTGCTAGGGTAGGGTGTTAAACACAATCAGTCTCATTACCATTAAGCTTTCTTTTGGGTGTACTGGGCATAGATCAATTTTGCTTTTGGCAAGTCAGAGAATACTTTCAGTAGGAGATCATGCCTAAACTGAAGCTTTAATAATTTTGGAGGGATAAGTGAATTTCCTTATTTCACTTAGTAGAACAGCTAAGAACTTGAGAATAAGCATTTTTAAAAGACTAGAATGAGAATGCTTTTGAGGAGAAAGTGAAAGTGAAAGTGAAGTTGCTCAGTCGTGTCCGACCCTTTGCGACCCCATTGACTGCAGCCTGCCAGGCTCCTCTGTCCATGGGATTTTCCAGGCAACAATACTGGAGTGGACTGCCATTTCCTTCTCCAGGGGATCTTCCCAACCCAGGGATCAAACCCAGGTCTCCCACATTGTAGTCAGATGCTTTTACCATCTGAGAAAGTATTCATTCTTAATTTACTCTCTCTAAGATTAAATGATAAAACTGCTTTTGAGTTTATATATTGCCTGTCTTTGTTAATGAAAACAGTAATGGACTAGGCAAATCTTTCACAAAGCAAGAAAATGTACCCAGAATTTTCCAAAATAACTTACTATTGTTTATTTAAGACAAGAAATGACTGAAGAAAAATTTTCTGAGCTCAAGGACATATCAATAGAAAACTCTAAAACTGAAAAGCAAAATAAGACTGAAAAAACCCACAACAGATTATATAAGAACTGTGAGACAACTACAAAGGGTATAGCACACACAGTAAGAATTCCAGAAGGAGAAGAAGGAATGAAAAAGAAAAAAACAAAAAACAAAAACAGAAGTAATATTTCAACAAGAAGAATGGAAAATTTTCGCCCAATTATTGTCAGACACCAAATTGTGATCCCAGAACATCAGAGGGACACCAAGCAAGATAAATGCTAAAAACCTCCCCTTAGGTATATCATATTCAAACACAGAAAAATCAAAAGAAATTTAAAAAATCCATAAAAAAGTCAGAACTTAAATATACCTTAATATAGAGATGCAAAGATAAAACTGACTTTTCCTAGGAAATCCCGCTATAAAGAAGAGGGGGAAGTGAAAAATTCAAAGTACCAGCAACAAAATAACAACCTAGGAGAAAATTCAACCTAGAATTTTAGTCATTGAAGAATTATCCTTATTAAGTAAAGGAAAATAAAAACTTTCTCAGATAAACAACTGGGAGAGGGGCTTCCCTGGTAGTCCAGTGGCTAAGACTTCATGATCCCAATGCAGGGGGCTGTGGTTCAATCCCTGGTCAGGGAACTAGATCCCAACTAGTTCCCTGGAACAACTAAGATCTGGTGCAACCAAATAAACATTTAAAAAATAAAACATAAATAAATAAAAAACAACTGGGAGAATTTGTTGCTGGTACAGTTGAATGGCAAGAAATGTTAAGAGGAGTTGTTAAGAGAGAAATAAATGATTTAGATCAGAAACAAATCTACATAGAAAAAGAAGAACATTTGGAAAGGTATAAGTGACAGTAACCTTTTAAAAAAATTGAGAAATCATTGATTTGCAATATTATATAGGTTTCAGGTATAAAAACATATTGATTCACAGTTTTTAAAAATTATACTTCATTAATAGTTAGCATAAAGTGTAGATTAAGATTTACTGAGCATGGCCCCACCCATCAGAGAAGACCCAGATTCCCCCACAGACAGTCCATCTCATCAGAACACTTCACAAGCTTCTATCCTATCCTTCAGAGGGCAGACAGAATGGAAATCACAAAATAGAAAACTAACCAAATTGATCACTTGGATCACAGACTTGTCTAATTCAATGAAACTTTGAGCCATGCCATGTAGGGCCACCCAAGATGGATATGTCATGGTGGAGAGTTCTGACAAAATGTAGTCCACTGGAGAAGAGAATGACAAACGACTTCAGTATTCTTGCCTTGAGAATGCCATGAACAGTATGAAAAGGCAAAAAGATATGACACTGAAAGATGAACTCCCCACTTTGGTAGGTACCCAAGATGCTACTGGAGAAGAGTGGAAAAAAAAAAAAAAAAAAAAAAAAACTCCAGAAAGAATGAAGAGGCTGAGCCAAAGCGAAAATAACACCCAGTTGTGCATGTGACTAGTGATAGAAGTATAGTCCAATGCTGTAAAGAACAGTATTGCATAGGAACCTGGAATGTTAGGTCCATGAATCAAAGTAAATTAGAAGTGGTCAAGCAGGTGATCTCAAGAGTGAACATTGACATTTTAGGAATCAGTTAACTAAACCGGACTGGCATGGGTGAATTTGACTCAGATGACCATTATATCTACTACTGTGGGAAAGAATCCCTTAGAAGAAATGGAGTAACCCTCCTATTCAACAAAAGAGTCCTAAATGCAGTACTTAGATGCAGTCTCAAAAACAACATAATGATCTATGTTTGTTTCCAGGAAACCATTCAATATCACAGTAATCCAAGTCTATGCCACAACCAGTAGTGCTGAAGAAGCAGAAGTTGAATGGTTCTAAAAGACTTACAAGACCTTCTAGAACTAACACCCAAAAACGATATCCTTTTCATTACAGGGTACTGGAATGCAAATGTAGGAAGTCAAGAGATACCTGGAGTAACTGGCAAATTTGGCCTTGGTGTACAAAATGAAGCAGGGGAATGCCTAACAGAGGTTTCTGAAGAGAACACACTGGTCATAGCAAACACACTCTTCCAACAACACAAGAAATGACTTCTACACATAGATATCACCAGATGGTCAATACTGAAATCAGATTGATTATATTCTTTGTATTCAAAGATGAAGAAGCTCTGTACAGTCAGCAAAAACAAGACCAGGAGCTGACTGTAGCTTGGATCAGGAACTCCTTATTGCAAAATTCAGACTTAAATTTAAGAAAGTAGGGAAAACCACTAGACCATTCAGGTATGACCCAATTCAAATCCCTTGCGATTACACAATGGAAGTGACGAATTGATTCAAGGGATTAGATCTGATAGAGTTCCTGAAGAACTGTGGATGGAGGTTTGTAACATTGTATAGGAGGCAGTGATAAAACAATCCCCAAGAAGAAGAAATGCGTAAAGAAAAAATGGTTGCCTGAGGGGGCCTTACAAATAGCTGAAAAAAGAAGAGAAGTGAAAGGCAAAGGAGAAAAGAAAGATATATCTATCTAAATGCAGAGTTCCAAAGAATAGGAAGGAGAGATAAGAAAGCCTTCCTAAGTAAGCAGTGCAAAGAAATAGAGAAAAACAATCGAATGGAGAAGACCAGAGATCTCTTCAAGAAAATTAGAAATACCAAGGGAATATTTCATGCAAAGATGGGCACAATAAAGGACAGAGATGGTATGAGCCTAACAGAAACAGAAGATACGAAGAAGAGCTAGCAGGAATACACAGAAGAACTATAGAAAAAAGATCTTCATGACCCAGATAATCATCATGGTGTGATCACTCATCTAGAGCCAGACATCCTGGTGTGAGAAGTCAAGTGGGCCTTAGGAAGCAGCACTACGAACAAAGCTAGTGCAGGTGATGTAATTCCAGCTGAGCTATTTAAAATCTTAAAAGATGATGCTGTGAAAATGGTGCACCAAATATGCCAGCAAATTTGGAAAACTCAGCAGTGGCCACAGGACTGGAAAAGGTCATTTTTCATTCCAATCCCAAAGAAAGGCAAACTACTGCACCATTGCTGTCTTCTCCCAGACTAGCAAAGTACTGCTCAAAATTCTCCAAGCTAGGCTTCAACAGTACATGAACCGAGAACCTCCAGATGTTCAAGCTGGTTTTAGAAAAGGCAGAGGAACCAGAGAACAAATTGCCAACATCCATTGGATCAGAGAAAAAGCAAGAGAATTATAGGAGAAAAAAAAAGCCTATTTCTGCTTTATTGACAATGTGAAAGCCTTTGACTGTGTGGATCACAGAAAACTGTGGGAAATTCTTCAGTAGATGGGAATACCAGACCACCTTACGGGCATCCTGAGAAATGTGTATGCAGGTCAAGAAACAACAGTTAGAAATGGGCATGGAACAACAGACTGGTTCCATATTGGGTAAGGAGTACATCAAGGCTGTATATTGTCACCCTGCTTATTTAGCTTATATGCAGAATAAATCATGAGAAATATTGGACTGGATGAAGCACAAGCTGGAATCAAGATTAACGGGACAAATATCAATAATCTCAGATATGCAAATGATACCACCCTTATGGCAGAAAGTGAAGAGGACTAAAGAGCCACTTGATGAAGGTGAAAGAAGAGAGTGAAAAAACTGGCTTAAAACTCAACATTCTCAACATTCAAAAAACTTAGATCATGGTATCCAGTCCCATCTCTTCATGGCAAATAGATGGGGAAACAGTGCAAACAGTGACACACTTTATTTTCTTGGGCTCCAAAATTACTTCACATGGTGACTGTAGCCATGAAATTAAAAGACGCTCCTTGGAGGAAAAGTTATGAACAACCTAGACAGCATATTAAAAAAAAGAGGCATTACTTACCAAGAAAGGTCCATATAGTCAAAGCTATGGTTTTTCCAGTGGTCATCTATGTATGTGACAGTTGGTCTATAAAGAAAGCTGAGCGCCGAAGAACTGATGCTTTTGAACTGTGGTGTTGGAGAAGACTTTTGAGAGACCTTTGGAGAGCAAGGAGATCAAACCAGTCAGTTTTAAAGGAAATCAGTCCTGAATATTTATTAGAAAGTTGGATGATGAAGATGAAGCTCCAATACTTAAGACCATCTGATGCGAAGAACTGACTCACTGGAAAAGACCCTAATGCTGGGAAAGGTTGAAGGTAGGAGGAAAAGAGGATGACAGAGGATGAGATGTTTGGATGACATCACTGACTTGATGGGCATGAGTTTGGCCAATTCTGGGAGTTGGTGATGGACATGGAAGCCTGGCATGCTGCAGTTCATGGGGTTGCAGGCCTGGACACGACTGAGCAACTGAACTGAAAGTATGGGCTATATTCCCTATTATGGGCTATATATCCTTGTTGCTTATTTATTCTATACATATTATTTTATACCTCTTCACCCCCTACTTCTGTCTCCCCCCAACTTTCCTGTTCTCCCTGATAACCACTAGTATGTTCTCTCTATCTGTTAGTCTGTTTCTTTTTTGTTATGTTCATTCATTAGTTTATTTTTTAGATCACTGATGTGAATGATATCATATGACATTTTATTCTCTGTCCGATTTATTTCCCTAAGCATAATATCCTCCAAGTCCATCTGTGTTGCTACAGCGGCAAAATTTTATTCTTTCCTAAGTTTTTTATGGTAGTTTAATTTTTAGGTTTTTTTTTTTTGTTTTTTTTTTTTGTTTTTTTTGAGTAGTAGCCATACAATTTCCCACGGTAGATGTACTAATATAAATTCCCAACAACAGTGTAGAAGCATTCTTTTTTTCTTTCCATCCTTGCCAGTATTTGTTATCACTGGTCTTTTTGGTGCTAGCCATTCTGGCTCAGACAGTAAAGCATCTGCCTACAATGTGGGCGACCTGGGTTCAATCCCTGGGTTAGAAAGATCTCCTGAGAAGGAAATGGCAACCCACTCCAGTATTCTTGCCTGGAAAATCCCATGGATGGAGGAGCCTGGTAGGCTACAGTCCATGGGGTCCTAAAGAGTCGGACACAACTGAGCAACTTCACTTACTCACGTTCCATGTGAAACAATATGTCACTGTGGTTTTGATTTGCACTTCTCTGGTGATTAATGGTGTTATGCATCTTTTCATATGCCAGTTGGCCATCTGTATGTCTTCTCTGGAAAAATATCTATGCAGTCCTTCTGTCCATTCTTAATTGGGTTGTTTGATTCTTGATATTAAGTTGTAGGAGCTGTTTATATATTTTGGACTAACCTCTTAAAAAGGACGTTTATAGCAATACAAGCTTACCTCAGGTAATAAAAAAAAAATCTCAAATAACAACCTGACCTTACACCTAAAGGAAATGGGAAAAGTAGAACAGTGAAACCTTCGGTTAGTAGAAGGAAAGAAAGCATAAAGATCAGAGCAGAAACAAATAAAATTGTGACAAAAACAATTAAAAATTCAAAGAAACTAAGAGCTGATTCTTTGAAAAGATAAATAAAATTGATCAACTTTTAGCCAGACTCATCAAGAAAAAGAGAGAGGGCTGAAACTAATAAAATCAGAAGTTAAACGAAGTTAAAACTAACACTGTGTGTATTTGTCTGCTTAGTGGCTCAGTCACATCCAACTCTTGCGACCCTATGGATTGTAGCCTACCAGGCTCCTCTGTCCATGGGATTCTCCAAGCAAGAATACTGGAGTAGGTTGCCATTTCCTATTCCGGGGATCTTCACAACCCAGGGATCAAGCCCAAGTCTCTAGCATGATCTGCATTGGCAGGCAGATTCTTTTCCACTGAGCTACCTGGGAAGCTGAAAACTCAGAAATACAAAGACTCATAGGAGAATACTACAAGCAACTATATACCAACAAAATGGACAACCTAGAGGAAACATACAAATTCTTAGAAAGGTACAACCTCCCAAGACTGAATCAGAAATAAATAGAAAATATGAACAGACCACTTACAAATGAGAAGCAAATGAATCAATTATTTTAGTGGGAAAATCAACTCTGGTTATTAGAAGTAAATCTAGCAGGCAGAAAATCAGATAAAACATAGTTGACCTCAAAATCATCAATCAACAGAATAAAAAGGACGCTTATGCAGCACAGCAACAGAATACAGATTCATCTCAAGCTTACACGGAACATTCACCCAAATAGACCACATTCTTGGCCATGAAACACAACTTTAAAAGGATAAAAAACACAGTGTGTGCTCTCAGAGACAATGGAATGAAGCAAGACATCAGAAACAGAAATTTAGCTGGAAAATTCCAATTTGCTTGGAGACTAAAAACTTCTAGCACTTCCAAATAAAACATGGATTGAAGAACTCTCAAGAGAAATTTTAAAACATTTTGGGCTAAATGAAAATTAAATCAAGACTGATCAAAATTTGTGGGATGCAGAGAAAGTAGTGTGTAGAGGAACATTTATAGGACTAAATGCATGTATTAGGAAGAAATGTCTAAAAACAGTCATGTAAGCTTCAACTTTAGGCAGTTAGGAAAGGAGAACAAATTAAGGTACACAGAAACATAATAATTAGAGTAGAAATCAATGAAATTTAAAAATAGCGTACTTTTGCCATATGATCCTTGCCATATGCTTCTTGGTATTTACCCAAAGCAGTTGTAAATGTATGCCTACACAAAAACCTATCCATGATTGTTTATAGCAATTTTATTTGTAATGGCAAAACTTTGGAAGCAACCAAAACATCCTTTAGTAGGTGAATGGGTGAATAAATAATATAATGGATCCAGATGATAGAATCATTTTAGTGATAAAAAATGAGCTATGAAACCATAAATGAGATGGAGGAAATTTAAATGTATATTACCAACTGAAAGAATTGAAAAGGCTACATACTTTGTGATTCAAACTATTTGACATTTTGGAAAATGCAAGACTCTTATGATAATACAAAAATCAGTGCTTGCCATAGGCAGAGAACAGAGGATTTTTAGGGCAGTGAAATACTCAGTATCATATATAATGATGATTACTTGTCATCGTACATCTGTGCAAATCCACACAATGTACACTACTGACATTCAACACTGATATAAACTATGGTCTTTGAGTGGTAGTAATGTATCAATGTATATTCATCAATTGTAATGTACCATTCTAGTTGGGGATGTTAATCATGAGGGAGGCTACACATGTATGGGAAAAAAGGATATATAAGAATTCTCTCTACCTTCCTCTCAGTTTTGCTATGAATCTATTACTGGCCTATAATGTAAAATCCATTAAAAAATTTTAAAATTAACACAAAAATTTGCACACAGTGGGTGTCACCAAAGATGTTGGTTTAAGGGATTACATGAATAGCAGGCAAACCTTACGCAGTCCTCCCCTCTACTCTGCTTTTCCCTTCTCTTGCTCCCTTTCTTGGCAAGTTGAAGTTAACTTCTACCTGTTTAATAGCAATCACAATTCCATATTTGTTAAAATTTTACATGTATATTTTTATACTTTAATCAAAGTTGTTGATTATATGAAATCTGCAGTAGCAAATAATATGCAGACTATTGTGTCTTGTTGAGTTTTTTTGTTGTTTAAAATATTAAATATCAAATATGAATGAATAGGAATTTTAAATAAAGGACAATTGTTAATTTTTGACCACTTTTTTTCTATAATTATGCTAGATGTATAGTCTATTAAACAGGTTATAGGTTATTTTTGTGCTGATAGTTGTGAAGACATTCCTGGCCTGTAAGATAATTGTGAAGACCTTCCTGGCCCATAAGAGCTGAAAACCAAAGAAATTATAGATGAAAGAAAGTCATAAATTTATAGCATTTTAGAAATACTTGAGATTTTTTTTAACAATAACTGGAAAACAATAAACTTAATTTAGTACTTGAAACTAAGGTAAATAAGGATCCAGGGTAAAATCTGGAAAACAAGACTAAAATTTTCCTGTTGTAATTGTTTATGGTTTGAGTTTCAGTATGAGAATGAACTGAAATGTCCCTCCTTCAGCCTTCACTTCTGCTGAAGAGAGGAAACAATAAATAGGATGAGAGAATTCTTTATTCACAATGAAGAAAAATAAAGACTAAGAAAGGCTTCCCAATGTGCCTCTTAGAAAATGACTAGAATAACCAAAGTAAAAAAAATTATGAGTGGTGAGCGAAGATCGATAGAACTCATTAGTTCTCAAAATAAGGAAGAGTGCCAAACAACCAAAAATCCTGAAGAATTTTTGTCATTTCTAATATATATTGAGTTAGATATATGTATTCTTCCTGGATGCCTGTGGAATTCTTTATTTTTGTAATTGCTGGTAAGCTGGGGGTGAGAAGTGACCTGACCTAGACATTGAGAGACCTGGTGTGCCCATTCTGTAGCTCTTGGCACTTGAGTGAGTATGTTTCCTCTGAGTCTCAATATATAGGGACAGTAATGTTTGTGAGCACAGACTGAGGTAATACCTGTTAGGGGCTCAGAATTGATTAGCACATAGGCAGTGCTTTCTGGATGTTAGTTATTAGAAGCAGTATTATGATTCCATAGTTTGTTACTATTTTGTATCTAAATCACTATCTTTCTGATAATGGAATCAGCAAGGGAGTTGGATCCTCTAATTTTAAAAAATAATCTTTCCTATTACTTCTAAGGTAATCTTGCTAGAGCAAATGACTTCACACTGGCAACCTCTGTATTACAAAGGATTTTTCCATTCCTTTTATAAAAAAAGAAGAATCTGTCACTGTCTGGCATGCTGGCAAAACTCCCCCTGGAATCATAAAAATATATTGAAAAATGTTCCCCCCATTATTTTCTGAAAGAGTGGAAGAGTTTGTGAAGGATTTTATTTTTTCCTTAAATGTTTGGTAGAATTCACCATGAAGTTATCTTGGCCTGGGCTTTCCTTTATGAGCATATTTTAAATTATTAATTCAATGAGGGTTTTTTTTTTTTTTTTTTTTTTTGCTTGTTAAAAGTCTGTTTAGGTTTCCTGCTTCTTATTAAGTTAGTTTTGGAAATTTGTATCTTTGGGGGAATTTTTCCATTTCATCAAAATGTCTACTTGTTTGACCCAATGCTGTTCTTTTGTGCTTGGTGTGGGCCAGAACCCCGGCTATAGAGGTCTGGCCTGGGCAGGGACCTGGATGACTTCAAGGCACTGTTTGTGTGAGCACCAGGAGTGGTTGCCCCTGCACTGCTCAGTTGCTGCTTTGGGTCTGAGCCTTTGTCCTTTGTTGCTCAGCCACAGTGTGGAGGTATATCATGTCCCTTACCCCAGTGTGGAGGTGCATCATAAGTGACTGCCCTTCTTAGGTTGAAATGCAGGCCAGGGTGGTTGTGGGAAACCAGCCAACCACCCTGCAATCTTACTTCTCCCTCTCTGCCGTGTGTCGGGATCAAGTGAGTTTGTGCATGCTTCTTACAAGCAGGCTTCCCCAGTCCTGCTGTTAGTCCCACTAGCCCTGGAACCAGTGAAGTGGGCTCATCTTCTCAGTGTCAGACTCCAAGGCTGGGTGCTCAGTGTGTGATTTGAACAGCTCATTCCCCAAGGAGGGTCTTCACCTGTGTAACATCTTTTTTCCTCTGAGTCTCCCTCCCAGGGGCACAGGTCCTAACCTGATCCCATCTCTTCCCTTCCTACCTGATTCTGTGTGAATTTTTTCACAGGTTTGGTCATGCAGGAGTATTTCTTCAAGTCTCTGATTACTTTTCTGGATTGTTCCATATGTAGATGTATTTTTGATGTGTTTTCATGGGGGGAGGTGAGTTCCATGTCCTCCTATTCCACCATCTTGATCTTCTCTGAACTTAAAGCCATGCTTCTGCTCAAAACTCTGCAGTGACTATCCATTTCAGTGACCTTCTTCACATTCTTCAAACATGTCAAATGTGTTCTGGCCTCCTTAAGCATACTTTTGCCTTTTGTATTTTCTTGTTTGCTTTACTCGAATGTTTTTCTAATATTCTTACTGTATCTTATGTCCTTGTACCAATACTATCTAAGTTCAGCCTATGTGAAAAGCAATTCACTTGTTATATATTTAGTCTTCTATTTCTCTGTTATCTAATTTTACTTATCAGAGAATGTCAGCTTCATGGTATTACAAACTTCTGTTTAGAGAGAAGTTACTGGTCATTTTCAAAATACTAATTTTTTCTTGAAAATCCATTGTTTTCTTTTTCTTTTAGTAGTTAAGTAACTACTAGATATTTATTAACCAATTTTACTTACAGTGAGTGTTCATCTGACCATATTTTTGTTAGATTTGAACAGAGTTAATGCTGCAATTGTTGCTTCAAATACTTAAATGGTAATTGGATCCCCTTTGTTTTCATGCCTCTCACTTCCCATGGACTGAAATGCATTAGTCATGTGGGTCAATTACAGTGTCTTCGCACATGGCTTCCCTGGTGGTTCAGTGATGAAGAATCTGCCTGCAATGCAGGAGACCTGGGTTTCATCCCTGGGTTGGGAAGATCCCCTGGAGAAGGGAATTGTCTACCCACTCCAGCGTTCTTGCCTGGAGAATACCATGGACAGAGGAGCCTGGCAGGCTAGAGTCCATGGGATCGCAAAGAGTCGGACATGACTGAGTGACTCACACTTAAGCATGGTGAGAAAAGACGAAATTATTTTATTGAGCAGCACTGCTCAACCAGTGTAGACTGCATGCAAGCAAAGTAGACTTCTGTCTTAGTTGAATCATTGTAAATTTTATTCTTTTAATGTACTTCACCCTAACTGTGGTGCTGGAGAAGACTCTTGTGAGTCCTTTGAACTACAAGGAGATCCAACCAGTCCATCCTAAAGGAGACCAGTGCTGGGTGTTTATTGGAAGGACTGATGCTGAGGCTGAAACTCCAATACTTTGGCCACCTCATGCGAAGAGTTGACTCATTGGAAAAGACCTTGATGCACGGAGGGATTGGGGGCAGGAGGCGAAGGGGACGACAGAGGATGAGATGGCTGGATGGCATCACCGACTTGATGCACATGAGTCTAAGTGAACTCTGGGAGTTGGTGATGGATAGGGAGGCCTGGCGTGCTGCGATTCATGGGGTCACAAAGAGTTGGACATGACTTAGCGACTGAACTGAAGTGAACTGAAGTTTTAGTCTTTTAATGTATTTCACCATAATTTTTAGATCATCAGTGAAAATATTTAAGTGAAGGAATAAATTGATAGAGCCCACTTAAAAAATTCCAGAAATGGAAAAATTGCTTTCCTTGGATAATTTTTTCTTTAGCTGTTTAATAGTAATGGTAGCAGTAAGCTTCCTACCTGTTTCATCATTTTAGTTCAAATGATTTTGCTCTTTCATCACATATAATAAATATTACCAGTTTTTGGTGATTTGTCTATATGATATTGAAGTAGCTTACTTTGATATCTTCTCTTAGAAAATTTTGAATAATGATTGGTTACTGAATTTTATCTTGTGCCTTTCTGCATCCATTTATATATTTTTACATTTGCTCTCTATTATTTATGTAATGAGCTTTGTAATACTTAATCATAGTGTTCTTATTATTCTTTGCTTACATTGCTGGATTCTTTTTACTCGTGTTTAGAATTTTTGCATCTGTTCTCAAAGATTAGACTGGGTATGATTTTCTTCTTATTGCCTCATTGGACTGATCAGGGCTTTGAGTACAATGCTGAATATGTTGAATAGGTTGGGTGAGAGATGTTATCCCTTGTTTTTGATCTTATAGAGCTAATGTTCAGTATTTTATTATTACAATATTAAGTTTTTGATGTCATTTATCTAGTATTATTTTGAATACATTAAGTTAAATAAAACATAATATAGCCATCTTTTTATCTGCAAGAGGTTGGTTTCAGGACCTGCTGCAAGTACCAGAATTTGCAGATGCTCTAGTTATTTACCCTTGGTCCTGTATAGCTGTGGTTTTCGCAGTGTGATAGTATAGTACTTTTTTAACTGAAAAAAAATTCATGTATAATTGACTCATGTAGTTCATACTTGTGGTGTTCATGTGTCAACTGTATTAAAATTAATCTCATCTATTTATTTTCACTGTTTTTTTTAGTGTAGCTAGTAGAAACTTTTAAGTTATTTTATGGCATACATTACATTCTCTTGGACAGTATTGCTGTAGAGTAGTATTCCAAGGTGGAAATAAGTTATTTATTAAATGGAGAAGGAAAGTAAGAAGAGCTCACATTGGTTATTTTATATCCCTATAGATAATTTAGTCATGTTCTAACATTATATTATAAAATGCATAGCCGGGTGTAGTTTGATAATTGTTTGGGCATTCATATCACTAGAGATTTCTTAGCACTCATTCATCCTTTGATGAATGTTGATGAGAAAGTCCTAGAGTGCCTAAATAGTTTTATATAGTAATAATATGAAAACAAGTATATTAAATTTACCACTATGTTTTCTAAAATGTAAGTGAACTCATAAGTAGTTTTCTCCCACTTTTTTTGGTAAAAAGACTAAACTGCAATTCCCTCTTCCTCCCTTGTATTCAGCCACTTGTTCTTGTATAAAAAACATGAAAAATCTATTAGTGAATGTGAAAAAAGATGGATTTACAAGCACAAAGGATTTGATAGTAAACTCTTTAAGGAACTCTTTTTTCAGCCTGGAACTAATATAACAGAAAAGTTTTCACGCTGGAAACATGTAAGTGTAATTATTTTATTATGCTTCTTTTTTATTATTATTTTTATTTCTTTATTTTTTATTATGTTTCTTTGATATATTGTTAAGATACTATAGTTATAGTTCATATTATATTAATAATTTATTTAATCTCTTTTAATATCTTCTATTATCTTGTTAATATTCTTGATATTTTTGGGATGTGATAAAAGTCATATAATATAGTATAAATATAATTTTTGTGGCATATTAATCACTCCAAAACTAATTTGTGCTTTGTATATATGTTTTCTCTTATTAATTATTGCAAGTAATTATTAACAGTGATATAAAATCTCAGTAGCTGAAAACATAAAGAAATATTTAGTTTTTCTAAATATTTAGAAAATATTTATTTAGATATTGTACAATTTTGATAATTGTACATATAGGAAAATATTCACTGAGTGATTTATGCTAAATTATGTATTGCTTTAAGGACACAGTAAAAATAGAAATAAATTTGTATTTATTGAGTGCCTACTATGTACCGGGCACTGTGCTAGGTATTTTGCAGGTGGTAGGTAGTTTATTCTTCACAATACTGTAATATAGGTACTTTTACCTCTTTTTAATGAATAGGGAAACTAAAGCTCAGAGGGGTCAATTAACTTACTAAAAGCCAGACAGTTAAGTGACATTGCTGGAACTTAACTCAGAGATCTTCTGACCTCAAAATTTGTGCCTTTTTTTTATTTTTTAGAGTTTTGCTTTGAACACTAGGTAATTGTAAAAATGAAAACTTGGCATTATAGTATAATTAACTGAAATGAACTTTTTGTGAATTGTAAAGCACTGTTTTTGTATGTAAACTCTTTCGTATTTGCAAGTGTACCTGAGTAGCCTGAGCTACAAATGTTTCTATTACATTAACATAATTAGAAGGAAATGCAAAATATCCAGACTGCAATTAGTCTGATTTCAGTGTAATTGAGGACGTGTGTTCTAGACACAGTAGATATAGTAATGTCCTCAATCCCTTAAATCCCACCAAAGTTTTTTCATTGAATAAAAGGATAGGTTTTAAAAAGCAACTATTACAGATACAGAAATATGAATAGTATATATTATAAAGGTTATGTTATTTAATACCTATGAAGATACGTAAAATATACAATTTTGGATCTTTGGAAGTATTTTGAATATTACAAATATTTTCTAAAATATATTAATTATAAGGAGTTTTCTAAAGCTCCTTGATGTTAGTGATTCTATTAACCACATCACTACTAATGTCATTTATTAAAAGCTATTCTTTTCTAGTCTTATGTTTTTTTCACTGCTTATAGCTACCATTCATGGACCATTATTCATAGAACATTATTGAAGTTGTCTCCAAAGCTCACTTTCTTTTTTAAATTTATTTCTTGCTGTGCTGGTTCTTCATTGCCGTGTAGGCTTTTCTCTAATTGCGGTAAACCAGGTTACTCTTGCTTGCAGTATGTGGGTTTCTCATTGCGATAGCATCTCTTGTTGGAGAGCATGGGCTCTGGAGTGTGTGGGCTTCTGTAGCTGTGTCATGTGATGTGAAATCTTCCTGGATCAGGAATCAAACCTGTGTCTCCTTCATCGGCATGCAGATTCTTTACCATGGAGCCACCAGGGAAGCCCAAAGCTCACTTTCTTAAAGTAACTGAAGTAATTTTTCTCTGAAAGATTCATCTTTGAATCTATGTCTTTTATATAAAATTGCCATTCCATCTTATGTTAGTTTCATTTTTAGTCTTTTCTTCAGCTCACTCTATTGATGTATTATTCTTTTATTATTTTTACTACTCACTTGTCTAGTCTTTATTGACTTGGTTTGTTGGAAACTATAGTGAGAATAATTAATACCCTAGATGCATAAGACAACCTAGGATCCGAAAACACTAAAGAATTTAGGGAGTAGGGAAGGGGAAGGCTTGAGAAAATATCAGCATTTAATAATGGAAGCTCATTAGAAAAATACACTGTGAGCAAAGTAATAGAGAGGGTTAAACAAGAATGGAATTCAGGTTTCAGTAATTAGATAAAGTAATCGTTGTCTGAATCTGCTCCTGTTTAGAGATGAAATGTGCTTAGTCTCCTAAGGACTTAGAATTTCTGATATTTATGGTAACCTAAAATGAAAAGAGCCAGAGGAGTGAGTTCAAGACACATTCATTTAGGAAATGATGTGTTTAAAAGCCAAAAGTCCCTATAAACATCCAGAGTTCATGGTGCAAGAATAGACTGTAAATGAGATGCAGAACCCAAAATCAGAAGCCATACTGAAAGAATCTGAAAAAAAAAAATGTATTGACATAGAAGAAATTGAGAATCTAAAACAATTGCTATGGACATTATTTGTCCCTGGCTTAAAGATTTTCATCAGAGGGTGGTTGTTCTCCTGTTACTGAATAGACTAACATAAATATAGAATTTGGTGGTAATTAGATCAAGCTATAGGGACATTTATATATTACTATGGAGGATTTTTTGGAAAATCTAGATATTATGATGATGAATTTTGCTGGGGAACCCACAAATATTTGAAATCTGCTTTGGCACAGTCAATCCTTTTACTCAAAAGGTTACTCAAAAGTTACCAAAGAGAATATATATATATATAGAAAGTAATAACAAACAAAGCAGTTCCTAACTGAGGCTTTGGTCTAAAATTCAATTGCAATATTTTAGTAACCTGGGCTACACTATGAGATATTTTTTGTTACCTATGCTTTTTTATCTTGAATAGTTATTTTCTATATTGCAAACATGAATTTTAGAAGGGATATAGTGTAAGAGAAAGTCACACTCATTCTAACCTAAAGGATAAAGATTTGGAGTCAAGGAAAGCAATTTGTCATGTATTTCTTTCAGAGTAGCTTTGTTTGTGACTGAAAGACTGCTCTTTCAGAGTAGTGACTCTTTGTGACTGAATGGACTGCAGCACAACAGGCTTCCTGGTCCTTCAACATCTCCTGGAGCTTGCTCAAACTCATGTCCATTGAGTCGGTGATGCCATCCAACCGTCACATCCTCTGTCATCCCCTTCCTCTCCTGCCTTCAGTCTTTCCCAGCATCAGAGTTTTTCCAGTGAGTCAGCTCTCTCCATCAGGTGGCCAAAGTATTGGAGCTTTAGCTTCAGCATCAGTCCTTCCAATGAATATTCAGGGTTGATTTCCTTTAGAATTGACTGGTTTGAGCTCCTTGCAGTCCAAAGGATTCTCAAGAATCTTCTGTAATACAACATTCGAAAGCATCCATTCTTCGGAGCTCAGTCTTCTTTATGATCCAGTTCTCACATCCGTACATGACTACTGGAAAGCCATAGCTTTGACTATTCAGACCTTTGTCGGCAAAGTAACATCACTGCTTTTTAATATGCGGTCTAGGTTTTCATAGCTTTTATTCCAAGGAGCAAGCATCTTTTAATTTTATGGCTACAGTCCCCATCCACAGTGATTTTTTAGCCCAAGAAAATAGAGTCACCACATCCATTATTTCCCCATCTATTTGCCATGAAGTGGGATGGGAGCAGATGGGACAAGAAGATGGGACAAGATGCCTTTTCTTAGTTTTTTGAATGTTGAGTTTTAAGTCAGCTTTTTCACTCTCCTCTTTCACCTTCATCAAGAGGCTCTTTAGTTCCTTTTTGCATTGTTCCATAAGATGGTGTCATCTGCATATCTGAGATTATTGATATTTCTCTTGGCAATCTTGATTCCAGCTTATGCTTCATTCAGCCTGGCATTTTGCATGATGTACTCTGCATATAAGTTAAATAAGCATGGTGACAATATACAGCCTTGATGTACTTCTTTCCCAATTTGGAACCAATCTGTTTTTCCATGTTCAAGTCTAACTGTTGCTTCTTGAGCTGCATACAGTTTTTTTTTCAGGAGATGGGTAAGGTAGTCTGGTATTCCCATCTCTTGAAGAAATTTCCGCAGTTTGTTGTGATCCCCACAGTAAAAGGCTTTAGCATAGTCAATGAGCAGAAGTAGATTATTTTCTGGAATTCGCTTGCTTTTTCTATGATCCAACAGATGTTGGCAATTTGATCTTTGGTTCCTCTGCCTTTTCTAAATCCAGCTTGTACATTGGGAAGTTCTCAAAACACACACTGTTGAAGCCTAGTTTGAAAGATTTTGGGGAACACATGTATACCTGTGGCGGATTCATTTTGATATTTGACAAAACTAATACAGTTATGTAAAGTTTAAAAATAAAATAAAATTTAAAAAAAAAAAAAGAAAGATTTTGAGCATTACCTTGTAGCATGTGAAATGAGTGTAATTGTTCGGTAGTTTGAACATTCTTAGCATTGCCGTTCTTTATGATTGGAATGAAAGCTGACCTTTTCTGGTCCTGTGGCTGAGTTTTCCAAATTTTTTGGCCTATTGACTGCAGCACTTTAACAGGATCATCTTTACAATTTGAAATAGCACAACTGGAATTCTATCACCTTCACTAGCTTTGTTCATAGTGATGCTTCTAAGGCCCATTTGACTTCACACTCTAGAATGCTTGGCTCTAGATGAGTGATCACACCATCGTGGTTATCTGGTAAATGAAGATCTTTTTTGTATAGTTCTTCTGTGTATTCTTTCTACTTCTTCTTAACATCTTCTGTTTCTGTTAGGTCCTTACCGTTTCTGTCCTTTATTGTGCCCATCTTTGCATGAAATGTTCCCTTGGTATCGCTAATTTTCTTGAAGAGATCTCTAGTCTTTCCCTTTCTATTGTTTTCTCTATTTCTTTGCATTGTTCACTTAAGAAGACTTTCTCATCTGTCCTTGCTATTCTTTTGAACTCTGCATTCAGATGGGTATATTTTTCCTTTTCTCCTTTGCCTTTTACTTTCCTTCTTTTTTCAGCTATTTTTAAAGCTCCCTCAGACAACCATTTTGCTTTTTTGAATTTCTTCTTCTTGGAGATGGTTTTGATCACTACCTCCTGTACAGTGTTATGAACTGTTTGGTCCATAGTTCTTCAGGCACTCTGTCTATCAGATCTAATCTCTTGAATCTATTTGTCACTTCCACTGTATTATCATAAGGGATTTGATTTAGGCCATACCAGAATGACCTAGTGGTTTTCCCTGCTTTCTTCATTATAAGTCTGAATTTTGCTGTAAGGAGTTCATGATCTGAGCCACAGTCAACTCTCGCTCTTGTTTTTGCTGACTGTATAGAGCTTCTCCATCTTTGAGTGCAAAGAATATAATCAATCTGATTTCAGTATTGACCATCTGGTGATGTTCATGTGTAGATTCTTCTCTTGTGTTGTTGGAAGAGTGTTTTTGCTATGTCCGGTGCATTCTTTTGGCAAAACTCTGTTAGCCTTTGCCCTGCTTCATCTTGTACTCAAAGGCCAAACTTAAGGCCTATTACTACAGGTATCTCTTGACTTCCTACTTTTCTATCCCAGTCTCCTATGATGAAAAGGGTATATTTTTTGGGGGTGTTACTTCTAAGTTATCGTAGGTCATCATAGAACCATTCAACTTCAGGTTCTTTGGCATTAGTGGTTGGGGCATGTACTTGGATTACTGTGATGTTGAATGGTTTGCCTTGGAAATGAACCAAGATCATTCTGTCATTTTTGAGATTGCACCCAGGTGCTGCATTTTGGACTCTTTTGTTGACTTATGAGGGCTAGTCCATTTCTTCTAAGGGATTCTTGCCCACAGTAGGAGATATAATGGTCATCTGAATTAAATTCACCCATTCCCATCCATTTTAGTTCATTGATTCCTAAAATGTCATTTTTCACTCTTGCCATCTCCTGTTTGACCACTTCCAATTTACCTTGATTCATAGGTTCCTAATGCAGTATTGTTCTTTGCAGCATTGGGCTTTACTTCCATCATGTCACATTCAAAACTGGGCATTGTGTTTTCTTTGGCTCCATCTCTTCATTCTTTCTGGAGCTATGTCTCCACTCTTCTCCAGTAGCATCTTGGGCACCTACCGACCTGGGGAGTTCATCTTTCAATGTCATATATTTTTTCCTTCTCATACTGTTCATGGCTTTCCCAAGTCAAGAATACTGAAGTGGTTTGCTATTCCCTTCTCCAATGGACCACATTTTGTCAGAACTTCCCACCATGACCTGTCCATCTTGGGTGGCCCTACATGGCATGGCTCTTTGTTTCACTGAGTTAGAGAAGATTGTGATCCATGTAATCAGTTTAATTAGTTTTCTGTGATTGTGGTTTTCATTCTGTGTCTCTTCTCTGTTTGATAAGGTAAGAGGCTGTGGAAGCTTCCTGATGGGAGGGATGGGCTGTGTGGAGAACTGGGTCTTACTTTGGTGGGCAAGGCCATGCTCAGTAAATCTTTAATTTTTTGCTGATGGGTGGGTTTGTGTTCACTCCATGTAGTTTGGCCTGAGCAACCTCCTTCAAAAGGACTTATACTGGCAAGTCCTACTCAGTCTCTTGTGGCGTCACTGCTCCTTTTTCCTAGGTCCTTTTGTGTACAAGGTTCTGTTTGTGCCTTCCAAGAGTCTGTTTCCTCAGTCCTTTGGAAGTTTTGTAATCAAAATCTCATTTGCCTTCAAAGTATAATTCCCCAGACGTTCTCAGTTTCTTTGCCAGATCCCCGGGTCCGGAAATTTCAGTTGTGGGCTTACAACTTTCATAGCAGTGTGAGAACTTCTTTGGTATAATTGTTCTCCAGCTTGTGGGTCACCTGCGTGGTGACTGTATGGTAGAGCTAATGGCGACCTTCTCCAAGAGGACTTATGCCATACTCTGCCCCTTCCAGGACTGCTGCTACCTTGAGAACCCCTGTGGTAGGCCACGGCTGACCTATGCCTCCACAAGAGGCACTCAAATACTCAAAAGCAGATCTGGCTTAGTCTCTTGTGGAAGTCACTGCTCCTTTCCCTGAGTCTTGATTCTTACAAGGTTTTGTTGCTCCCTTCAAGCAACTTAGTTGCCTCCTTTCCTGTTGCCCTCATAACCTCACATCTGAATCTTCCTTCAGCTGGTTTAGCAATATGTTGTTCAGTAGGAAAGGAGTCACCTAAGAGGTAAGAAAATGTGATGGCCTGGAACCTTTACTGTTAAAACCTCCTGGAAAGGAAGAACATTCTATGTGTTGTGGATCTCTATCTTCGTTGGCAGCCCAACTCCTAGAATCATATTCTAATTTTTTCTTAGGACTTCAGCAACAGTCTCCTTCCTTGAGGCACTGATATTAGAATTTCACACCCTTTATCTTGACTCATCTTCTGGAGAAGGTGCATATGTTCTCCCTAGTTATAAGCAAACAAGGAAAAAAATCAATAGGGCAATCCAATCAGTTTCTCTGGAACAAATTTCTTACTTTGAACCACTTCTAACACAATGAATGTTCACATCTTGTCCTCCTTTATGGCATTATATAGTTCCTGGAAACATAATATAATATAGGAATCATCTATACTAAAGTAAGATTTGCTTTAGAACTGCTAATTTGTTTGAATTCTAGGATAGTTTTATTGATTTTCCTTTGCTTCCAAAGATTTATTTTTATCATAACTAATACAGATGAAACTATTACATTTCATGTTGAATACCATTTCTGTAAAATAAAATAGAGCAAATTATACTCAAATTTAATCCTCCTGTGAACCCTTTCCATTGATCACTGTTAAATACAACACACACATACACACACACACACACACACACACACACACACCCCTGAGGTTGTTTAATGTAATTTTTAATAGGGTTCAAAAATATAAACTGACTTTTTAATTATATCACATATGCATTCAAAATACATGAAAATCCCAACCATCAATATGTTAATTGTGGTTATTTAAGAGGCAGAATGTTATTATTCCTTTCTTTCTGACAATTTTGTATATTCTTTTTTCTAATTGAAATCATATTTTATTTATATAATAAATACAAAGTTTTTGCATTGTGGATAAAAACATTTTGTCTCCATTTTTTATAAGTATAGAAACATTGCTTTCAGGAACCTCTATTTTGTGTTATATTCCACATTAACAATTCTCTTTTTTTAGTTAAACATTCTCTTTAGAGCATTTTTAGGTCCATAGTAAAATTAGCAGAAAGTAAGGAGAGTCTCTATGTACTGCCTGTCCCCACATATGTACAGTATCCATTATCCACATCCCATACCACAGTGGTGTATTTGTTACAGTCAATGAACCTACATTGATACAACTTTATAATATTATAAGCCAAAAAATGCTGAATGTACTTTTGACCTTTTATTTGTTTAGTTTAACAGTAAATTATATTAAAAAGTATTAAGAAGGTTGATCTTATATCAGATTTAGAAAATATGGAATAGGTCGCTTTATTTTATTAAGTGGGCTGTTTAAAAAACTTATGGATAGATACTTCATTTTTGCATTTCATTGTTTTGTGAAGAGACTTTCCTTACACTAGGAACTGACCTTTGTTATCATGAGCTTCTGGGATGTTGTACTAACTCATGTAAGTCTTAAGAAAAAAGCTTTGTAATAACTTCCTCACATCTTCTCTAAGAACTGCTCTTTGTTATTGCCTAATAGTCATTTTCAGGCCCCGTCAGCAAAACAGCTCATTTCAAATGGGTGTTTTTTGAATACTTAGAATGCCCTTAGCACTATAAAAATTCTAAGAACTTAAAAATTGCCATCAAGCAGTTACTAACCGGAACTTTTAGGGAGTTGGGAGGAAATAGGAGAAACTTAACTGGGTAGGGACTGATAATATAATATTTAATTGAAAGGTGTATGCAGACTCAAAGCAAGTTTCATCAGTTGCCTGACTGACATCTAAGGGTATGATCAGAGGAGTTGGAGTTTTGGGAAATAGTGGCTTTTAGGGTAAGATACAAATATGAGATATTTATCAGAAGAGTCTCTTAAAAGTAGATACTAGGGCTACCAGGAGTTAAGGACAGTTTAAGCTTAATTCACCCTTCTTTTGGGACCCAAAGAAGGAAAAATGATAACTTACAAGTGAAGCTATAGCTTACGGACTTAACACATAAGCTCTAACTTTATCTTTTTTTTTCTTTTTTCAGTGAAGTATTTATTTATATATATAGATTTATTGAAGTATAGTTGACTTACAATGTTTCAGGTGCACAGCAAGCTGATTCAGTTACACAAATACACATATATTATTTTTGAAATTATTTTCCATCATAAGATTACAAGATATTGACTATAGTTCCCTATGCTATACAGTAAATTTTGTTGCTTGTTGTGTATCTATTTTTTAATTAGAAATTTAGCATTCTAGTCATACTAAGTCAAACAAGTAGAATCAAAATGTCATAATATTTTAATCAGGCAAAAATTCATAAGTTTTCTAAAATATATATACATATTTTTATACATATGTATATGAAAGTTCTTCTACTGCACTTGATAAAGACTTAAAAAAGAACATCAAAAAAATGAGATGGAGAAATTTTAGAACATAAACTAAATGAAATGGGAGCACTAAATATGAAATAGAAAAAGTGAAACAAACTAGATAAAAGTGAAAGATCACCATATAGTCCAGTTGTTTTTAAACATGACTGCTCATTAGAAACATATCTGGAACTCTAGAGAAAAAAAAGCAATACCTGAACATTTGTATTTTTCAAAAAATTTCAATATAATTCTGATATGTATCTGGATTTTAAAAAGTGATTACAGGTTTTCCTGTTAGATCCTAGTTTTGGTGATATAGAGTTCTATTATTTTTCTGTTGACCTATCATGATACAATGGTATTTAGTGAGTAATAGTTACATAATCACATTAGTAAAAGATGTTTATCAGTTTTCACAATCAATAGCCAAACAAAAAGTAAAAGATAATTACAATTGCAAACCATAAGGGAAACATGATTAACAATATAAATGATTACATACAATTTGGAGGGGGGTCAAGCAGAGTGATATGGTAAGTGAAAGTGCATACATGCACATGTTTTCATCCACCCAGTCAGTCTATGTCTTTTGCTTGGTGCATTAATCCATTTTCATTTCAGGTAATTATCAATATGTATGATCCTGTAGCTCAGATGGTAAAGAATCCGCCTGCAATTCAGGAGACCCGGGTTTGATCCCTGGGTCAGGAAGATCCCCTGGAGAAGGAAGTGGCAACCCACTCCAGTACTCTTGCCTGGAGAATTCCATGGACAGAGGAGCCTGGCGGGCTATGGTCCATGGGATCACAAAGAGTCGGACACGACTGTGTGACTAACTTTCACTTTCATGATCCTGTTACTGTTTTCTTAATTGTTCTTGGTTTATTTTCTACAGGCCTTTTCCTTCTCATGTGTTTCCTGCCCAGATAAGTTCCTTTAGCATTTGTTGTAAACCTGATTTGGTGGTGCTGAATTCTCTTAATTTTTGCTTATCTGGAAAGCTTTTGATTTCTCCATCAAATCTGAAGGAGAGTTTTGCTGGGTAGAGTATTTTTTGGTTGTAGGTTCTTCCCTTTCATGATGTTAAATATATTGTGACATTCCCTTCTGGCTTGTAGAGTTTCTGTTGAGAAATCAGCTGATCAACTGATGGGAGTTCCCATGTATGTTATTTTTCATTTTCCCCGTGTTGCTTTTAATATTTTATCTCTGTCTTTAATTTTTGTCAGTTTGATTACTATGTGTCTTGGTGTGTTCCTCCTTAGGCTTATCCTTCCTGGGACTCTTTGTGCATCCTGGACTTGGTTAACTATTTCCTTTCCCATGTTAGGTAAATTTCAGTATTATCTCTTCAAATAATTTCTCAGGTTCTTTCTCACTCTCTTTTCCTTCTGGGACTCAAATGTTCATGTGTTTAATGTTGTCCCAGAGGTCTTAGGCTGTCTTCATTCCTTTTCATTCTTTTTTCTATATGCTGTTCTGTGGCAGTGATTTCCACTGTTCTGTCCTCCAGGTCAATTTTCCATTCTTCTGCCTCAGTTATTCTGCTTTGGCTTCCTTCTCATATATTTTTCATCTCTGCTTATTTGTTCTTTATTTCTTTTAGGTCTTTGGTAAAAATTTCTTGCATCTTCTCAATATTTGCCTCCATTCTTTACCCATGATCCTGGATCATCTTCGCTATCATTATTCTGAATTTCTTTTTCTGGAAGGTTGCCTCTCTCCACTTCATTTAGTTGTTTTTTAGGGGCTTTATGTTGTTCCTTCATCTGACACATAACTTTCTACTTTTCCATCATAATTAACTTTCTGGAATATGGTTTTTGTTTTAGCTGCTGTGGGATTGTGCTTCTCCTTGCTTCTTCTGTCTTCCCTCTAATATATGAGGCTAAAAGTTTCCTGTAAGCTTCTTGATGGGAAGGACTTGTTCTGGGGGGCAGGGCCTTGTTCAGTAAAACTATTACCAGCTGATGGGTGGAGTTGCACTCCCTCCCTGATAGTTGTTTTGCCTGAGGCGATCCTGGGGTTTTGATGCTGTGAAAGTGCTGCACTCAATATGCCAGCAAATTTGGAAAACTCAGCAGGAGTCCTGGCCACAGGACTGGAAAAGGTCAGTTTCCATTCCAATCCCAAAGAAAGGCAATGCCAAAGAATGCTCAAACTACCGCACAATTGCAGTCATCTCACACGCTAGTAAAGTAATGCTCAAAATTCTCCAAGCCAGGCTTCAGCAATATGTGAACCGTGAACTTCCAGTTGTTCAAGCTGGTTTTAGAAAAGGCAGAAGAACCAGAGATCAAATTGCCAACATCCACTGGATCATGGAAAAAGCAAGAGAGTTCCAGAAAAACATTTATTTCTGCTTTATTGACTATGCCAAAGCCTTTGACTGTGTGGATCACAATAAACTCTGGAAAATTCTTCAAGAGATGGGAATACCAGACCACCTGATCAGCCTCTTGAGAAATTTGTATGCAGGTCAGGAAACAACAGTTAGAACTGGACATGGAACAACAGACTGGTTGCAAATAGGAAAAGGAGTACGTCAAGGCTGTATATTCCCTGTTTATTTAACTTACGTGCAGAGTACATCATGAGAAACACTGGACTGGAAGAAACACAAACTGGAATCAAGATTGCCAGGAGAAATATCAATGACCTCAGATATGCAGATGATACCACCCTTATGGCAGAAACTGAAGAGGAACTAAAAAGCCTCTTGATGAAAGTGAAAGTGGAGAGTGAAAAAGTTGGCTTAAAGCTCAACATTCAGAAAACGAAGATCATGGCATCCGGTCCCATCACTTCATGGGAAATAGATGGGGAAACAGTGGAAACAGTGTCAGACTTTATTTTTGGGGGCTCCAAAATCACTGCAGATGGTGACTGCAGCCATGAAATTGAAAGACACTTACTCCTTGGAAGGAAAGTTATGACCAACCTAGATAGCATATTCAAAAGCAGAGACAGTACTTTGCCAACAAAGGTCTGTCTAGTCAAGGCTATGGTTTTTCCTGTGGTCATGTATGGATGTGAGAGTTGGACTGTGAAGAAAGCTGAGCGCTGAAGAATTGATTCTTTTGAACTGTGGTGTTGGAGAAGACTCTTGAGAGTCCCTTGGACTGCAAGGAGATCCAACCAGTCCATTCTGAAGGAGATCAGCCCTAGGATTTCTTTGGAAGGAATGATGCTAAAGCTGAAACTCCAGTACTTTGGCCACCTCATGCGAGGAGTTGACTCATTGGAAAAGACTCTGATGCTGGGAGGGATTGGGGGCAAGAGGAGAAGGGGATGACAGAGGATGAGATGGCTGGATGGCATCACTGACTCGATGGACGTGAGTCTGAGTGAACTCCAGGAGTTGGTGATGGATGGGGAGGCCTGGAGAGCTGCGATTCATGGGATCGCAAAGAGTTGGACATGACTGAGCGACTGATCTGATCTGATCTGATCTGACGGTAGGGTTAGATGTTTCCCCATCCATTTGCCATGAAGTGATCGGACTGGACGCCATAATCTTAGTTTTCTGAATGTTGAGTTTTAAACCAGGTTTTTCACTCTCCTCCTTCACTTTCATTAAAAGGCTCTTTAGTTCTTCATTTTCTGTCATAAGGGAGGTGTATCTGACATTATTGATGTTTCTCCTGGCAATCTTGATTCCAGCCTGTGGTTCCTCCAGCCCAGCTTTTCCCATGATGTATTCTGCACATAAGTTAAATAAGCAGGGTGACAATATACAGCCTTGACCTACTCCTTTCCTAATTTGGAACCAGTATGTAGTTCCATGTCTGCTTCTAACTGTTGCTTCTTGACCCGCATACAGATTTCTCAGGAGGAAGGTAGGTCTGTTATTCTCGTCTCTGAGAATTTTCCACAGTTTATTGTGATCCACTCAGTCAAAGGATTTGGCATAGTCAATAAAGCAAAGTAGATGTTTTTCTGGAACTCTCTTGCTTTTTTTGATGAGCCAGCATATGTTTGCAATTTGATCTCTGGTTCCTCTGCCTTTTCTAAAATCAGCTTGAACATCTGGAAGTTCATGGTTCATGTACTGTTGAAGCCTGGTTTGGAGAATTTTGAGCATTACTTTTCTGCATGTGAGATGAGTGCAATTGTGTGGTAGTTTGAGCATTCTTTGGCATTGCCTTTCTTTGGGATTGGAATGGAAACTGACCTCTTCCAGTCCTGTGGCCACTGCTGAGTTTTCCAAATTTGCTGGCATATTTAACAATA
This sequence comes from Bubalus kerabau, assembly GCF_029407905.1. Taxonomy (NCBI): domain Eukaryota; kingdom Metazoa; phylum Chordata; class Mammalia; order Artiodactyla; family Bovidae; genus Bubalus; species Bubalus kerabau. The sequence continues at coordinate 71,172,841 of NC_073629.1, forward strand.
TCAATTTTCGGGATTTTAAATAGCTCAACTGGAATTCCATCACCTCCATTAGCTTTGTTTATAGTGATGCTTCCTAAGGTCCACTTGACTTCACATTCCAGGATGTTTGGTTCTAGGTGAGTGATCAGACATACCATCATGATTATCTGGGTCATGAAGATCTTTTTTGTGTAGTTCTTCTGTGTATTCTTGCCACTTCTTCTTAATATCTTCTGCTGCTGTTAGGTCCATTCATTTCTGTCTTATATTGTGTCCATCTTTGCATAAAACTTGGTAGAATAATAATTAACAAATAGTGTAGTAATAATTTAATTGCCATATATAAAAATATAAAGGATTTTTCTTTTCCTGTAAAATTAATTTTTTTCAAAAAATTTAAGTATAGTTAACTTATAATATTAAGCTAGTTTCAGGTATATAGAATAGCGATTCAGAGTATTTTTGCAGATTATACTTCACTATCGGTGATTAAAACATAATGGATATAATTCCATGTGCTAAATAGCATATCTTTATTGCTTATCTCTTTTATATATAATAGTTTGTATCTGTTAATCCTATATCCCTAATTTGTCTCTCCTCCCTTCCCTCTCCCCTCTGATAACCACAAATTTGTCTCTGATAACTGTGGTTTTGTTTCTGTTTTGCATACACTTTTATTTGTTTTAATTTTTAGATCCCATATATAAGTGATATCATATAGTATTTGTATTTTTTTTGTATGACTTACTTCTCTAAGTATAATATTTTCTAGGTCCATCCACATTGCTGCAAATGCCAGTATGTCATTAAAAAATATAAAGTTATATCCTTACTACAACCCCAAACTAAATAATCTCCAAATGGAATAAATATTTAAAAGTAAAAATACAAAAGCAATAATGTTAGAACAAAATGATTTATCTTTTTATAATCCTAGAGTTGGAAAGAATTTTTTTTAGCATTGTATAAAGAATAGAATCCCCAAATACTTACTGGTTTGATCACTTTAGAATTAAAATTTTCTGAACAGAAAATGACACTAATAAATAAAAGTAATACACAAAGGATAAGCTGGAAAAAAACATATGATAAAGAAAAATTCACTGAAATTATTCCTGCCAAATTAAATGGAGTAAAGTTCTATATGGCAAATCCATACCAACAGAATAATGAAAAAATAAAAAGTTAATAAAGATAAGTCACAAAATGTAAAGTAAAAGTTGTCACTATAAAGAAGTTGTCTTTTATTAATGATAAGTCTAAGTCAAATTTGCATGTTTCATAATACAACTATATTATCTTACTTGTTTAGAGATTTCCAAAGAGTTTAAGGTTTACAAAGTCATTTGAGTTTATAAATTTTTAAAATTAATTATCAAACTGTGACATAATCAGAGGTAAGTGCAAATGAGCCATAGGATATCATTTAGAAGGGAACATTAATAATTTTGGAGCATAATGGAAATAAAAATTACGGTAATAGGTCAGGAGCAGCAAAAGGACATCTGTCTGAAAGTGTGCAATAAGACTATGGTTTCAGAATGACAGCAAAAACCATGATCATGCCAGAAAACCTATCCTAAGAAATGGTGATATAAGTGCCTATAGTATGGAAAATGAACTGGATGAAAATAACTTAAGGACATAAATTTGAGCCAGTTTTCTTCTTGTCATAAAATCAGTATTCACCTCTGAGTCAGTTACCAAAAAAAAAAAAAAAAGGGACCAAGAAACTTTGAATACCAAAGGGAACTGAGCTGAAGGGTGTGTGTTCTCAGCTGCTCAGTCATGTGTGATTCTTCGTGACCTCATAGACTATAGCCTGCCAGCCTCCTCTGTCCATGAGATTTTCCAGGTAAAAATACAGGAGTGGATTGCCATTATTTCCTCCAGGGCCCATGCCAACCCAGGGATTGAACCCACAGCCCTTGCGTCTCCTACAGGGTACCAGGTATATTTCTAGCCTTTCCATGATATAATTCAGAGAGGAATACTCCTTGCAGTCCTTGGAAATGTGGATACATACAGTATCTTTATACACAAAGCAAAAGGTAAATTCCATATTGTGTATTTTAACCAAAGAAGTTCTGTGGTTACAGTGCCAGCTGTTCTCTAACTGGTGCCAGAGGGTCAGGATAACATGAAGATATATGAATATGAACAGCTGAGCTGGAAATATGATTATGAAAAACATTTTTCAATAAGAGAAAAATGGACACTTCATTGAATAATATTAAGAATAAAGGAATTTTTACTTACATTTGTATTTCTATTTGTCTTATAACCCTTAGGAGAAAGTCAACATATTGTATATTACAGTTCTTAGGTATGCACGTGGGATCAACAGAATTGACATTTGCAAGGAGATGTTAAATCATGCCGAGAGAGTGACCATCTGGCATAATTTATAGGTATCTCCCTTATAATTTTTTCCTAATTTCTATCTGTCTCAGGTTTAAGTCACTTCATTCTCCTTTATAAACCTCAATATACAAAGTATTTGCTGAGCAGTACGGTCTTCCCAGGTGGCCCTAGTGGTAAAGAATGCATGCCAGTGCAGGAGACATACGAGATGCGGGTTTGATCCCTGGGTTGGGAAGATCCCCTGGAGAAGGAAATGGCAACCCACTCCAGTATTCCTGCCTGGAGAATCCCAAGAGAAGACCGGTAGGCTCAGTCTATAGCATCGCAGAGTCATACACAACTGAAGCGACATAGCACACATACTCTACTATGAGCACTTCATAGTTCTAGTCCCTGTGCCTTTTCCACATGTATTATGCTATTAGGTAAATCATCTGCTCAGTTCTTTCATTTCCTAGTGAGCTCTCTGGTGACTCAGGCAACCCTCACAGTTTTCCAGCTTAAATTATGTATTAATATAGCATTCACTTGCTACTTTTTAAAAATAATTCTGAAATTTCTGGATATTAAAAATTTTCTTATCATGTCTATGGAGTCAAGCACAGTTTGTGATATCACAGGTTTTTCCAGAAAGGAAGTATCATGGCAGTTAAGTGTACAAAAGTTTTAATGGGAAATGACAACCCACTCCAGTATTCTTGCCTGGAGAATTCCAGGGAGGGGGAAGCCTGGTGGGCAGCCGTCTATGGGGTCACACAGAGTCGGACACGAATGAAGCGACTTAGCAGCAGCAGCAACACTCTTTAAGGGCTTCCTGGATGGCACTAGTGTTAAAAGAGCCCACCTGCCAATGCAGGAGACATAAGAGACATGGATTTGATACCTGGGTTGGGAAGATTCCCTGGAGAAGTACATGGCAACCCACTCCAGTATTCTTGCCTGGAGAATCCCATGGATAGAGGAGCCTGGTAGGCTATACTCCATAGTATCACAAAGAGTTGGACATGACTGAGGAGACTTAGTGTGCACACAGAAATCACTTTAAAGGAAAATGGAAGAAATGGAGAATCAAAGTTTCTGCCAACCAACCAGGAGCTCTGAAGCAAAGTCTGTCTCTATCTGAAAGTCTAATAATGACCAGTAATGGCCAGGTCCTTGTAACACTGCCTTATTCAGTAATCGCCTGAAGCTGGCCCAGAGAATAATATGACCTCAATTTGAAAGCAGTGGTGAACACTGAACAGCTAACAGCTGGAGCTGTCAGCTAGCCACACCCCTTGCATCTGAGTAGCCACAAATGTTGTCTAATATTACCCTACTGTGGCTCTACCTCAGTTCAATTCAGTTCAGTCACTCAGTTGTGTCCAATTCTTTGCGATTCCATGGACTGCATGAGATTACTTTGCCAACTAAGGTCCATCTAGTCAAAGCTACGGTTTTTCTAGTAGTCATGTAAGGATGTGAGAGTTGGAATATAAAGAAAGCTCAGCACCAAAGAATTGATGCTTTTAAACTGTGGTGTTGGAGAAGACTCTTAAGAGTCCCTTGGACACCAAGGAGATCCAACCAGTCCCTCCTAAAGGAAATCAGTTCTGAATATTCATTGGAAGGACTGATGCTGAAGCTCCAACACTTGATCACCTGATGTGAAGAGCTGACTCATTGGAAAAGACTCAGATGCTAGGAAAGATTGAAGGTGGGAGGACAAAGGCATGACAGAGGATGGGCTGGTTGGATGGCATCACTGACTCGATGGGACATGAGTTTGAGGAAGCTCTGGGAGTTGGTGATGGACAGGGAAGCCTGGTGTACTGCAGTTCATGAGGTGGCAAAGAGTTGGACATGACTGAGCAAGTAAACTAAACTGATTTAATTATGTGAACTTATGTACATGTGTATTCACTTATGATGGTTATGTGTAAATATAACTAATGACAGCAATGATACAAAACATAAGAAGGAGAAATTAGGATTACTTTCTTATGAAATGGCACTTAATTGTACCTGTGAAGCTGTATAGTGTTAATTTAAGTGAATTTGGATGAATTGGAAATTTATATTGCAAACTGTGACAATGATTAAAAAGATTTTAATAAAGGATTAAATGGTATGCTCAGAAAGGAGAGAAAATGGAATTATATAAAAATGCTCAATTAGAATTACAGAGGTCAGAAATAGTATAGAATACAAAAATGAGAATAGAAGAAGAAAGGAATTCGGTAACAATTAGGATAAATATTAATCCAACTGTATATAGCCACTTTGAATGACGATCCAAGTACATGTTATAGATAAGAAACTCACTTTAATTATTAAAGGCATATGTAGATTAAAAGTAAATGGTTGGGGAAAGATATACCATGTTCAGTTCAGTCACTCAGTCGTGTCTGACTCTTTGCGACCCCATGAATCACAGCATGCCAGGCCTCCCTGTCTATCACCAACTCCTGGAGTTCACTCAGACTCATGTCCATCGAGTCAGTGATGCCATCCAGCCATCTCATCCTCTGTCGTCCCCTTCTCTTCCTGCCCCCAATCCCTCGCAGCATCAGAGTCTTTTCCAATGAGTCAACTCTTTGCATGAGGTGGCCAAAATACTGGTGTTTCAGCTTTAGCATCATTCCTTCCAAAGAAATCCCAGGGCTGATCTCCTTCAGAAAGGACTGGTTGGATCTCCTTGCAGTCCAAGGGACTCTCAAGAGTCTTCTCCAACACCACAGTTCAATAGAATCAATTCTTCGGCACTCAGCGTTCTTCACAGTCCAACTCTCACATCCATACATGACCACTGGAAAAACCATAGGCTTGACTAGACGGACCTTTGTTGGCAAAGTAATGTCTCTGCTTTTGAATATGCTATCTAGGTTAGTCATAACTTTCCTTCCAACGAGTAAGTGTCTTTTAATTTCATGGCTGCAGTCACCATCTGTAGTGATTTTGGAGCCCAGAAAAATAAAGTCGGATACTGTTTCCATTGTTTCCCCATCTATTTCCCATGAAGTGATGGGACCAGATTCCATGATCTTCATTTTCTGAATGTTGAGTTTGAAGCCAACTTTTTCACTCTCTACTTTCACCTTCATCAAGAGGCTTTTGAGTTCCTCTTCACTTTCTGCCATAAGGGTGGTGTCATCTGCATATCTGAGGTGATTGATATTTCTCCCAGCAATCTTGATTCCAGCTTGTGCTTCTTCCAGCCCAGAATTTCTCATGATGTACTCTGCATATAAGTTAAATAAGCAGGGTGACAATATACAGCCTTGACATACTCCTTTTCCTATTTGGAACCAGTCTGTTGTTCCATGTCTAGCTTTAACTGTTGCTTCCTGACCTGCATACAGATTTATCAAGAGGCAGGTCAGGTGGTCTGGTATTCCCATCTCTTTCAGAATTTCCCACAGTTTATTGTGATCCACACAGTCAAAGGCTTTGGCATACATAGTCAATAAAGCAGAAATAGATGTTTTTCTGGAACTCTCTTGCTTTTTCCATGATCCAGTGGATGTTGGCAATTTGATCTCTGGTTCCTCTGCTTTTTCTAAAACCAGCTTGAACAACTGGAAGTTCACAGTTCACATATTGCTGAAGCCTGGCTTGGAGAATTTTGAGCATTACTTTACTAGCGTGTGAGATGAGTGCAATTTTGTGGTAGTCTGAGCACTCTTTGGCATTGCCTTTCTTTGGGATTGGAATGAAAACTGACCTTTTCCAGTCCTGTGGCCACTGCTGAGTTTTCCAAATTTGCTGGCATATTGAGTGCAGCACTTTCACAGCATCATCTTTCAGGATTTGAAATAACTCAACTGGAATTCCATCACCTCCACTAGCTTTGTTCGTAGTGATGCTTTCTAAGGCCCACTTGACTTCACATTCCAGGATGTCTGGCTCTAGGTCAGTGATCACACCATCGTGATTATCTGGGTCATAAAGATCTTTTTTGTACAGTTCTTCTATATATTCTTGCCACCTGTTCTTAATATCTTCTACTTCTGTTAGGTCCATACCATTTCTGTCCTTTATCGAGACCATCTTTGCATGAAATATTCCCTTGGTATCACTAATTTTCTTGAAGAGATCTCTAGTCTTTCCCATTCTGTTGTTTTCCTCTATTTCTTTGCATTGATCGCTGAGGAAGGAACTCTGGATTCAGATGCTTATATCATTCCTTTTCTCCTTTGCTTTTCACTTCTCTTCTTTTCACAGCTATTTGTAAGGCCTCCCCAGACAGCCATTTTGCTTTTTTGCATTTCTTTATGTTAACATTAATCAAAAGAAAATGAAGTAGCTATGTTAAGTTCAGACAGAGCAGACTTCACAGCATGGGAAGTTGTCAGGCACAGAGAAGAATATTTGTTGTTGTTGTTCAGTTGCCAAGTCATGTCATGTAGACTGTTGGACTGCAGCATGTCAGGCTTCTGTGTCCTTTACTATCTCCTGGAGTTTGCTCAAACTCATTTCCATTGAGTCAGTGATGCAATCCTCTCATCCTCTGTTGCCCCCTTCTCCTCCTCTTCTCAGTCTTTCCCAGTATCAGGGTGTTTTCCATTGAGTCGGCTCTTTGCCTCAAGTGGCCAAAGTATTGGAGCTTCAGCTTCAGCATCAGTCCTTCCAGTGAATATTCAGGGTTGATTTCCTTTAGGATTGACTGGATGAATCTCCTTGCTGTCCAAGGGACTCTCAAGAGACTTCTTCAGCACCACAGTTCGAAAGCATCAGTTCTTTGGTGCTCAGCTTTTGGTCCAACTCTCACATCCGTACATGACTACTGGAAAAACCATAGCTTTTACTATATTAACCTGTGTAGCAAAGTAATGTCTTTCCTTTTTAATACACTGTCTAGTTTTGTCATAGCTTTTTTTCCAAGGAGCAAGCAACGTTTAATTTTGTGACTGCTGTTACTATCTGCAATGATTTTGGAGCCAAATAAAATAAATTCTGTCACTGTTTCCATTTTTTCCCCTGTGTGTTTGCCATGAAGTCATGGGATGGGACTGGATGCCATGATCCTCGTTATTTGAATGTTCAGTCTTAAGCGAGATTTTTCACTCTCCTCTTTCACCTTCATCAAGAGGCTCTTTAGTTCCTCTTTGCTTTCTGCCATTAGGGTGGTCTCATCTGCATATCTGAGGTTATTGATATTTCTCCTGGCAGTCTTGGTTTCAGCTTGAGCTTTAGCTAGCCTGGCATTTCACATGATGTACTCTGCATATAAGTTAAATAAGTAGGGTGACAAAATACAGCCTTGATGTACTCCCTTCACAGTTATGAACCAATTCATTGGTCCATGTCCCCTTCTAACTGTTGCTTCTTGACCTGCATACAGGTTTCTAAAGAGGCAGGTAAGGTCATCTGGTATTCCCATCTATTGAAGAATTTTGCAGTTTGCTGTGATTCACACAGTCAAAGGCTTCAGTGTAGTTAATGAAACAGAAATAGATGGTTTTCTTTTCCTTTTTTTTATTTTTCTTGCATTTTCTATGATCCAATGGATGTTAGCAATTTGATCTGGTTCCTCTGCCTCTTCTAACCAATCTTGTACATCTGGAAGTTTTTGGTTCACGTACTGTTGAATCCCAGCTTGAAGGATTTTGAGCATTATCTTGTAGCATGTGAAATGAGTGCAATTGTTCTATAGTTTGAGCATTCTTTGGCGTTGCCCTTCTTTGGGTTGGAATGAAATTGACCTTTTCTATTTTCTGTGGGCATTCTGAGTTTTCCAAATTTGCTGGTATACGGAGTGCATCACTTTAACATGATCATCTTTTAGGATTTGAAATAGCTCAGCTGGAAATCCATCATGTCCACTAGTTTTGTTCGTAATAAGGCTTCCAGTGGCCCACTTAACCTCACCCTCCTGGACGTATGGCTCTGGGTGAGTGATCACACCATGATGGTTACCCGGGTCATTTAGATCTTTTTTGTACAGTACTTCCATATATTCTTGCCACCTCTTCTTAATATATTCTCTTTCTAATAGGTTTTTACCACTTCTGTCTTTATTGTGTGCATCTTTCCGCTAGACCTTGTATTCATTCCTAATTGATACAGATTTATTTGGCTTTCTTGTTTCTTTTCCAAACTTTCCGTTTTATTTTTTCCATTTTCCTTTTTTCCTGTAACTATGACAAGCTTGATTTTTCTTTTTAAAAACCTAGTAAGCAAAGTAACTCTATAGCCTACATCAGTTTAAATAACTCAGGTCTTTTGTACTGGTCACTGTATTTGAAATTTTATTTGTTGGAATTTTGGACTCTAGAATTAAGATAGTTTCCTCCAGATAGTATTTTCATTTTCTGTCACCAAGTACCATCAATACTGGTCTAGCTGAAAGTTCAAAATTTGAGATTTTAAGAAGTATTCAAGTTTCATTTTTGTTTACAACTGTTCACTTACATTTTATTATATAGTCTTCTTAATTCCCAATTAAATGTGGACAACATCCTCTCCTTGGGTGGACTTGGGCTTTGATATTTGACTCTCAACCTCCTGAGCCACCAAATCTGTACTTTAGTTTAAAAGTTGTTTCTCCAAGTAATCTCAGAACAAAAGCTGCTTTTAGTGCTGGGCTTACCTCGCTGGGGTTTTCCTTTCTCTTAAATTTTGACCTGATAAATCCTGACTTTCTTGATAAATCTCTCCTGTTTTTCAGAAGAATTTTTAAAAATTCTTTTATCTGGAATTTTTAAACTTCAGAATTGGCCCAAATTTCTGTTCTACCAATTGTGAGTGTGTCTTGACTCTACATATTCCCTTTCTGTTATTAAATAACTGGAACAATTTTTTTTTTTTTTGGTCCCAATAGCCATTATCTTATTCTCTTAGAGTGTGTTTTAAATCTCAAATCTAATTTACTTTACATTGATTTTATAATTTAAAGTGTTAAATTTATTACTCAGTGTTTCTTTTTGCATTCACTGCCACAATAGTCTGTATCTTATACATTATTGTTTGCTATTGAGTAACTATTGTGTGTTTGGTGGAATATGTACTCAATAATTGTCATTCTTTTATTTTACAGTTGAATTCTAATAATGTTTTATCTCAGCCTTAAAATAAATGGTTTTGTAGGTTTCTCTCTCAGTTTTAAGTAGTATAGCTTGAAACTTGATTCATTATGACTTTTTAAATGCCACTAATAATTTGTGCTGGAGATTCAAAGAGTAATAAAACATATTAAAATTCTATTAATGAGTTCAAATGAAAGTTCTTCAAGTGTATATGCTTCAGTTCAGTTCAGCTGCTCAGTCGTGTCCGAATTTGCGGCCCATGGACTGCTACACACTAGGGTTCCCTGTCCATCACCAACTCCCGGAGCCTACTCAAGCTCATGTCCATTGAGTCAGTGATGCCATCCAACCATCTCATCCTGTGTTGTCCCCTTCTCCTTCCACCTTCAATCTTTCCCAGGATCAGGGTCTGTTCCAATGAGTCAGTTCTTTGCATCAGGTGGCCAAAGTATTGAGTGTCAGCTTCAGCATCAGTGCTTCGAATGAATATTCAAGACTGATCTCATTTAGGATTGACTGGATTCATTTCCTTGCATTCCAAGGGACTCTCAAGAGTCTTCTCCAATGCCACAGTTCAAAAGCATCAATTCTTTAATGCTCGGCTTTCTTTATACTTTCACATCCATACATGACTACTAGAAAAACCATAGCTTTGACTAGATGGACATTTGTTGGTAAACCATTGTCTCTGCTTTCTAATATGCTGTCTAGTTTGATCAAATTTTTCTTCCAAGGAATAAGTGTCTTTTAATTTCATGGCTGCAGTCACCATCTACAGTGATTTTGGATCCCCCCAAAATAAAGTCTGTCACTGTTTCCATTGTTTCCCCTTCTATTTGCCGTGAAGTGAAGAGAAAAAACATGGTCCCTGGAGAAGGGAATGACAAACCACTTCAATATTCTTGCCTTGATAACCCCTTGAAGAGTATGAAAACACAGAAATATAGGACACTGAAAAATGAACTCCCCAGGTTGGTAGGTGCCCAATTCACAACTGGAGATCAATGGATAAATAACTCCAGAAAGAATGAAGCGACGGAGCCAAAGCAAAAACAACACCCAGTTCTGGATGTGACTGGTGATGGAAGTAAACTCTGATGCTCTAAAGAGCAATATTGCATAGGAACCTGGAATGTAAGGTCCAGGAATCAAGGCAAATTGGAGGTGATCAAACAGGAGATGGCAAGAGTGAACATGGACATTTTAGGAAACAGTGAAGTAAAATGGACTGGAATGGGTGAATTTAACTCAGATGATAATTATATCTACTATTGTGGGCAAGAATCCCTTAGAAGAAATGGAGTAGCCATCATAGTCAACAAAAGAGTCCAAAATACAGTACTAGGATGCAATCTCAAAAATGACAGAATGAACTCTGTTAATTTCCAAGGCAAACCATTCGATATTACAGTAATCCAAGTCTATGCCCCTTCAGTAATGCTGAGGAATCTGAAGTTGAATGGTTCTATGAAGACCTACAAGACCTTCTAGAACTAACACCCCCCCAAAAAAGATGTCCTTTTTATTATAAGGGACTGGAATGCAAAAGTAGGAAGTCAAGAAACACCTGGAGTAACAGGCAAATTTCGTCTTGAAGTACAGAATGAAGCAGGGCAAAGGCTAATAGATTTTGTCAAGAGAACACACTGGTCATAGCAAACACCCTCTTCCAACAACATAAGAGAAGACTCCACACATGGGCATCACCAGATGGTCAACATCGAAATCAGATGATTATATTCCTTGCAGCCTAAGATGGAGAAGCTTAATACTGTCAGCAAAAACAAAACCAGAAGCTGACTGTGGCTCAGATCATGAACTCCTTATTGCCAAATTCAGACTTAATTGAAGAAGTAGGGGAAATCATTAGCCCATTCAGGTATGACCTAAATCAAATCCCTTATGATAATACAGTGAAAGTGAGAAATAGATTCAATGGATTAGATCTGATAGAGTGCCTGAAGAACTATGGATGAGAGTTTGTGACATTGTGCAAGAGGCAGGGATCAAGACCATCACATAGAAAAAGAAATGCATAAAGGCAAAATGGTTGTCTGAGGAGGCCTTACAAATAGCTGTAAAGAGAAGTGAAAGGCAAAGGAGAAAAGGAAAGATATACCCATTTGAATGCAGAGTTCGAAAGAGTAGCAAGGAGAGATAAGAAAACCTTCCTCAGTAATCAATGCAAAGAAGTAGAGGAAAACAATTGAATTGGAAAGACTAGAGATCACTTCAAGAAAATTAGGGATACCGAGGGACCATTTCATGCAAAGAAGGGCGCAATAGAGAACACAAATGGTATGGACCTAATAGAAGCAGAAGATATTAAGAAAAGGTGGCAAGAATACACAGAAAATCTATACAGAAAAGATCCCCATGACCCAGATAATCATGATGGTGTGATCACTCACCTAGAGCCAGACATCCTGAAATGTGAAGTCAAGTGGGCTATAGGAAGTATCACTATGAACAATGCTGGTGGAGGTGATGGAATTCCAGTTGAGCTCTTTCAAATCCTAAAAGGTGATGCTGTGAAAGACCTCCACTTGATATGCCAGAAAATTTGGAAAACTCAGCAGTGGTCACAGGACTGGAAAAGATCAGTTTTCATTCCAGTCCCAAAGAAAGGTAATGCTAAAGAATGTTCAAACAACTGCACAACTGCACTCATCTCACACACTAGCAAAATAATGCTCAAAATTCTCCAAGCCAGGCTTCAGCAGTACATGAACTGTGAACTTTCAGATGTTCAAGCTAGATTTAGAAAAGGCAGAGGAACCAGAGATCAAATTGCCAACATCCATTGCATCATCAAAAAAGCAAGAGTATTCCAGAAAAACATCTACTTCTGCTTTATTTACTATGCCAAAGCCTTTGACTGTGTGGATCATAACAAACTGTGGAAAATTCTGAAAGAGATGGGAATACCAGACCATGTGACCTACCTCCTGGTAAATCTGTATGCAGGTCAAGAACCAACAATTTGAACTTTACATGGAGCAACAGACTGGTTCCAAATTGGGCAAGGAGTACATCAAAGCTGAATTTTGTCACCCTGTTTATTTAACTTACATGCAGAGTACATCATGTGAAATATCAGTCTGAATGAAGCACAGGCAGAATCAATATTGCTGGGAGAAATATCAATAACCTCAGATATGTAGATGACACCACTGTTATGGAAGAAATTGTAGAAGAACTAAAGAGCCTCTTGATGAAAGTGAAAGAGGAAAGTGAAAAAGGTGGCTTAAAGCTCAACATTCAGAAAATTAAATCATGCCATCTGGTCCCATCATTTCATGGCAAATAAATGAGGAAACTGTGGAAACAGTAGCAGATTTTTTTGGAGAGGGCTCCAAAATCACTGCAGATGGTGACTGCAGCCATCTAATTAACAAATTTTGCTTATTGGGAGAAAAGCTATGACCAACTTAGACAGCATATGAAAAAGCAGAGATGTTACTTTGCCAACAAAGGTCCATCTAGTCAAAGCTATGGTTTTTCCAGTAGTCATGTAAGGATGTGAGAGTTGAATTCTAAAGAAAGCTGAGCACCAAAGAATTGATGCTTTTGAACTGTGGTGTTGGAGAAGACTCTTGAGAGACCCTTGGAATGCAAGGAAATTAAACCAGTACTTTCTAAAGGAAATCATTCCTGAATATTCATTGGAAGGACTGATGCTGAAGCCAAAAGTCCAATACTTTGGCCACTTGAAGCAAGAACTGACTCATTGGAAAAGAACTTGATCCTGGGAAAGATTGAAGGAGGGAGGCAAAGGGGATGACACACAGGATGAGATGGTTGGATGGCATCACTGACTCAATGAACATGAGTTTGAGCAAGCTCCAGGAGTTTGTGATGGACAGGGAAGCCTGACGTTCTGCAGTCCATGGCATCACAAATAGTCGGACACAACTGAGTGACTGAACTGGACTGAACTGATGGGACCAGATGCCATGATTCTGATTATTTGAATGTTGAGTTTTAAGGCTCCTTTTATCGCTCCTCTTTCACTTTCTCTAAGAGACTCTTTAGTTTTTCTTTGCTTTCCGCCATAAAGCTGGTGTCATCTGCATGTCTTGGGTTGTTGATATTTCTCCCAGCAATTTGATTCCATCTTGTGCTTCATCCAGCCCAGAATTTCACATAATGTACTCTACATATGAGTTAAATATACCGGGTGACAATATGCAGCCTTGATGTATGCCTTTCCCACTTTGGAACCAGTCTGTTGTTACATGTCCAGTTCCAACTGTTGCTTCTTGACCCGCATGCAGATTTTTCAGGAGGCAGGTCAGGTGGTCTGGTATTCCCATTTCTTGGAGAATTTTCCACAGTTTGTTGTGATCCACACAGTCAGAGGCTTTGGCATAATCAATAAAGCAAAAGTAAATATTTTTCTGGAAACCTCTTTCTTTTTCTATGACCCAGTGGATGTTGACAATTTGATCTCTGCTTCTTCTGCCTTTTCTAAATTCAGCTTGAACATCTCTAAGGTCACAGTTCATGGTTAGTTTTTGATAAATGTGTTGTTTTGCACAGGTAGTTTGCATTTCAGTTTCAGCGTATACTAAAAAAAATGATTCTGCATGTTTATTTGACTTTTTGTTTACATTCTTTAACTATTATGAAGAACCCTTCTTTAGTTTTTTGAAAACTTGAATCCTAAACACCTGGAAAATCATGTCTCTTAGTATTCTGTTAATAATTTTGATACTTTATAATTTTAGCATTTCATTAGAATTCTGACAAGCACTACTGAAACTATTCTCTACACAGTTTTTTTATAATATCTCTACTGAGATATGACTTACATAACACAAAATTCATCCTTGTTAGGTATATAACTCAGTGGTTTTTAGTCTTTTCACAAACATTCCCAACCCCACTATCTAATTCCAGAACATTTAGTCAAAACCAAAAATATCACATACCTATTAGCAGTACTCCCAACAGGCCTTCGGTTCAGTCACTCAGTTCTGTCTACCTCTTTGTGACCCCATGAATCGCAGCACACCAGGCCTCCCTTTCCATCACCAACTCCTGGTGTTTACCCAAACTCATGTCCATCGAGTTGGTGATGTCATCCAGCCATCTCATCATCTGTCATCCCCTTCTCCTCCTGCCCCCAATCCCTCCCAGAATCAGGGTCTTTTCCAATGAGTCAACTTGCATGAGGTGACCAAAGTATTGGAGTTTCACCTTCAGCATCAGTCCTTCCAATGAACACCTAGGACTGATCTCCTTTAGGATGGACTCCTTGGATCTTCTTGCAGTCCAAGGGACTCTCAAGAGTCCTCTCCAACACCACAGTTCAAAAGCAATTCTTCGGCACTCAGCTTTCTTCACAGTCCAGCTCTCACATCCATACATGACCACTGGAAAAACCATAGCCTTGACTAGACAGACCTTTGTTGGCAAAGTAATGTCTCTGTTTTTGAATATGCTATCTAGGTTGGTCATAACTTTCCTTCCAAGGAGTAAGCGTCTTTTAATTTCATGGCTTCAGTCACCATCTGCAGTGATTTTGGAGCCCAGAAAAATAAAGTCTGACACTGTTTCCCCTGTTTCCCCATCTATTTCCCATTAAGTGATGAGACCAGATGCCTTGATCTTAGTTTTCTGAATGTTGAGTTTTAAGCCAACTTTTTCACTCTCCTCTTTCACTTTCTTAAAGAGACTTTTTAGTTCCTCTTCACTCTCTGTCCTAAGGGTGGTGTCATCTGTGTATCTGAGCCTTAGCCACCATTAATCTATTTTCTATCTCCATGAGTGTGCCTCTTCTGAAAATTTAATATAAACCGAATTTAAAATATGTGATCTTTGAGTGGCTTCTGTCACTTAACGTAATATTTTAAAAATTTATCCATATTGTAACATGTACTGAAAGTGAAAGTGAAGTCGCTCAGTCGTGTCCGACTCATTGCGATCAGTGGACTGTAGCCCACCAGGCTCCTCCGTCCATGGGATTCGTCCTTTATTTTTATAATTTAATAATATTTCACTATAAGAATGTACCACATTTTAAAGTCATTCATTTTTGGATTCCTTCCCGTTTATGACTGTTATTACTAATTCTGCTCTGAATAGGCATATACAAATATTTGTGTAGACATGCTTTTCCATTTTATTGTGTATATATCTATTAGTAGAATTATAGGATGATGCAGTAATAATGTTTAACTTTCTGAGGAACTGCTGACTATTGTCCACAGCAACTGCACCATTTTGCATTTATATTATCAATATACAATATATTGATATACAATATACAATAAATTCTAATTTCTTCAAATACTCACCATCACTTATTGTTTTATGTATTTTTAATTATAGGTATAGTGAGTATGAAGTAGTACTTCACTGTGATTTTTATTTGCATTTTGCTAGTGGCTAATAATGCTGAGAATCTTTTCATATATTTACTGACTATTTGTATATCTTCATTGGAGAGCTATCTATTAAAATCCTGTGATCATTTTATTATAACTTGTCTTTTCATTGTTGAATTATAAAAATCCCCTATATATTTTTGGATACAAGTCTCTTATTGTACATATTATTTAAAAATAGTTTGCCATAATGTATGTTGTCTTTTCACTTCCTTAATGGTATCCTTTGATGCACATAATTTTCAACTTTGATGAAATCCAATTTACATGGGTATTTTTGTCACATATTTTTCTGGTGACATCTAAGAAACCATTTTCTAAACCAGCGTCTCAAGGATTTATTTTTATGGTTTTTCTAAGAGTTTTCTAAATTTAGCTCCTAAATGTAGGCATATGATTCATTTGAGATAATCTTTATTTAGTATGAGATAGAGGTTCAAAATCATTTTTTTTAAATTAAATATCCAGTTGTCTCACACCATGTTTTCTGGGGGGAAAAAAAAGAGAAAAACTTAACTTCCTCCTATTTAATTATCTTGGTACCCTTGATTGACTATATATAAAGATTTATTTATGGACTGTAAGTTTTATTTCATTGATCTATATGTCTATCCCCCACAATCAATTTTTACTCTGGAATTTTTAGTATTTAAATAATATGCAACTGTAAAAAAAAAAAAAGCCCAATGTCTTACAAATATCTAGCAAATCTCTAGCTATTTTGTTATGCTTAAGATTTAAATTTATATCCTCAGATTTGTGTTTGATATCACCATACTCAAATTCAAAGATGAATCAATATGGAAACTCCTCTCATGTGTTCCAGTGATATATTACTTACTTCCAAGTTTTTGAAAAGTTTTGCAATCTTAAGATTCATGGATAGATAGAAAATTTGATGTGGGGAGAAAGTTTCTAAGAATTGACAAGTGGAAAGAATATTCAAGACCTTAGAGACAGAGACTGCTTGTATCCATAGAATTTTTGTTTATCCCACTAGGAGACCACACGGTATATTGAAAATTTTGTGGCCTTCATAATCACAAAATCAACTTTGCCTGCACACTTTAAATATAACTGATATATATTAGCATATATATATTTATTTATATGAATGTTAAAACCTGGTTTTATTAATTTTTATTGGATTTTACCTGGAGAGGGAAATGGTAACCCACTCCAGTATTTCTACCTAGAGAATTCCATGGACAAAGGAGCCTGGCAAGCTACAGTCCATGGGGTTGCAAAGAGTCAGACACAGTCATGTCTGACTAGAAAGTAAGCATGCACTGGATTTTAATTGCTTAACAATGTTGTGGTAGTCTCTGCTGTACAGCAAAGTGAATTGGTTATATATACACGTGTATCTACTCTTTTTTAGATTCCTTTCCCATTTCAGATCGGATCAGATCAGATCAGTCGCACAGTTGTGTCTGACTCTTTGCGACCCCATGAATCGCAGCACGCCAGGCCTCCCTGTCCATTACCAACTCCCGGAGTTCATAAAGCATGTTTCAAGTGCTATGTTCTAACCTTAGTGCTTATTTTCACCTCAGCATACTTTGGGAAAATCAGAGGGGTAGAATTTTTTGTTCTTTAGGAAATTGTCATTTAGATGGGGTTATAAAAATGACCAATACATCTGTATAAATAAACACAACATGTGATAGAAATATTAAAAAATGAACATCAAAAATGAATAAATCAAAGGTTCAGTTCAGTTCAGTCGCTCAGTTGTGTCCAACTCTTTGCGACCCCATGAACAGCAGCACGCCAGGCCTCCCTGTCCATCACCAACACTCGGAGTCCACCCAAACCCATGTCCATTGAGCCGCTGATGCCATCCAACCATCTCAAGCTCTGTCATCCCCTTCTCCTCCTGCCCTCAATGTTTCCCAGCATCAGGGTCTTTTCCAATGAGTCAGCTCTTTGCATCAGGTGGCCAAAGTATTGGAGTTTCAGCTTCAACATCAGTCCTTCCAATGAACACCCAGAACTGATCTCCTTTAGGATAGACTGGTTGGAAGATCCTGGGGACAGGGGAGCCCGATGGGCTGCCGTCTATAGGGTCGCACAGAGTGGGACACGACTGAAACGACTTAGCAGCAGCAGCAGCACTCCAAGGGACTCTCAAGAGTCTTCTCCAACACCACAGTGCAAAAGCATCAATTTTTGGTGCACAGCTTTCTTTATAGTCCAACTCTCACATCCATACATGACCACAGGAAAAACTATAGCCTTGACTAGACGGAGCTTTGTTGACAAAGTAATGTCTCTGCTTTTTAATATGCTGTCTGGGTTGGTCATAACTTCCTTCCAAGGAGTAAGTGTCTTTTAATTTCATGGCTGCGGTCACCATGTGCAGTGATTTTGGAGCCCAGAAGAATAAAGTCAGCCACTGTTTCCACTATTTCCCCATCTATTTGCTATGAAGTGGTGGGACCAGATACCATGATCTTAGTTTTCTGAATGTTGAACTTTAAGCCACCTTTTTCACTCCGCTCTTTCACTTTCATCAAGAGGCTCTTTAGTTCTTCTTCACTTTCTGCCATAAGGGTGATGTCATCTGCATATCTGAGGTTATTGATATTTCTCCCAGCAATCTTGATTCCAGCTTGTGCTTCCTCCAGCACAGCGTTTCTCATGATGTGCTCTGCGTATAAGATAAATAAGCAGGGTGACAAAATACAGCCTTGACGTACTCCTTTCCACAGACTGTGGAACCAGTCTGTTGTTCCATGTCCAGTTCTAACTGTTGCTTCCTGACCTGCATACAGGTTTCTCAAGAGGCAGGTCAGGTGGTCTGGTATCCCCATCTCTTTCAGAATTTTCCACATTTTATTGTGATCCACACAGTCAAAGGCTTTGGCATAGTCAGTAAAGCAGAAATAGATGTTTTTCTGGAACTCTCTTGCTTTTTCAAAGATCAAAGTTTATGTTGAAAAAAAATGTGAACAAAATTGTGGAGGTAAAAAATAGCTTCACAGATGTGTGAATGGGAAGGGAACTATGAGAGGAACTATGCAAACTGAAGTTGGTTAGGGCTGTTAATGGACATTTTAGTCTTCACTTAAGTGCTTAAAATGATTATTTGGCAAAAAAAAAGTCTCTCTATTCATTTTAATACCATATGTACAGCTATATATCTATTGAATTACTTAGAATAAACAAGTTACATTTACTGTTGAACTTTGTATAGGATAATGGGCAATGAAATCTTAGGATGATTATTTAATTGTTTTATTTATGTTGTAAAGGAGAGGGTAAAGAGTGAAATCTTATAGTTAGAAGGCTAAATTTGTCTATATGTTAAAATGTCATAAAAATAAGAGAATGTAGAAATGTTTCCAGAAACTGGATGAAAGAGCCTTGTTGTTGAGTCGCTCAGTCGTGTCCAACTCTTTGTGAACCCATGGACTGCAGCACGCCAGGCTTTCCTGTTATTCACCATCTCCCAGAACTTGTTCAAACTCATGTCCATTGAGTCAGTGATGCCATTCAACTATCTTGTCCTCTGTGGTCCCCTTCATCTCCTGCCTTCAATCTTTCCCAGCATCAGACTCTTTTCTAATGAAACAGCTCTTCATGTGAAGAGCATAATACAGGCCATAGATTCTAATACTTTGTGGGAGTTTTATAATTTTGAATCCATTTATGCTTGCTCCTTGGAAGAAAAGTTATGACCAAACTAGACAGTATATTAAAAAGTGGAGACATTACTTTGCCAACAAAGGTCCATCTACTCATAGTTATAGTTTTTCCAGTAGTCATGTATGGATGTGAGAGTTGGACTACAAAGAAAGCTGAGCACTGAAGAATTGATGCTTTTGAACTGTGGTATTGGAAAAGACTCCTGAGAGTCCTTTGGATGGCAAGGAGATCAAACCAGTCAATCCTAAAGGAAATCAGTTGTGAATATTCATTGGAAGGACTGATGATGAAGCTGAAACTCTGGCCGTCTGAAGTGAAGAACCAAATCACCGGAAAAGACCCTGATCCTGGGAAAGATTGGAAGCAGGAGGAGAAGGGGACAACAGAGGATGAGATGGTTAGATGGCATCACTGACTCAATGGACATGAGTTTGAGTAGGCTCCGGGAGTTGGTGATGGACAGGGAAGCCTGGCATGCTGCAGTCCATGGGGTCACAAAGAGTCAGACATGACTGAGTGACAGAACTGAACTGAACTGATGTTTTCAATGTTTCTTGCTTCCTATTCTATTATACACAATATGCTTCAAATGGCTCAGTCATTTCTGTTCAGTCTCCTATTTGCCCCATGCTTTCCTTATGTGAATTAAGCATTATCACTTATTTTACATGTGCCTGATTCATGTTGCCAGTTTCTTCAAGATGCTTTCCAATGAGCTCAATCTTATGATAATATTTCATGTTCAAAAATATCATGCAGATTTGAACTTTAACATGCATTTTATCTCGTGGTTCACGGCAAATGGTATATTAATTAAAGCAAAATTGTTTAGGCTAAGAAAGAAAAGATCTCATTTCATAAGAAACATCTTAAGGGAGAGTAGAGGTAGAAGAAAATATTTAAAAATTATGCTTTTTCTTTTTAGTTTTAACTTGTGAGTTCATTGAAATGTGAAAAACCTATCATTCATATTTTTAGATTTCTTTTTATTAATTTTATTGTATTAAATAAAACAATAAAATCCCTGATGTGGTCCAGAACAGCGATTTCTTCTCTTTTTATATTAGAGGAAGTTAGTTTCTCTCAGTTAAAATATTGTTAGTAATATTTTTCTTATGTCTACTTCTATGTAAAGTTATCTACACCATACTTCCTTAGAAGGTGACTATTTTATGTGAATATCTTTATTCTAGGAATATAAGCCACTTTATGGCAGATTGTAATTTATTTGTTTTTCCACCTTTTACCTAGCACAGTAATATGCACATAGGAGGCACTCAACAAATATTTACTGATTTAAAATTCTATTATCTGCATTTACAAGAAGTTTAAACTTAACTCATTTTGAGTCATAATTTATAACTCATGGTGTGATTTTGGTATATTTTCTGAAAATATTAATGCACTGTGCTAACATGAAAAGAGTAGCTAATAGAATTCTGCTTATCATTGAAATCTTTGTGTGGGACAGGAAGAATTAAGGTTATCATTGAAATAAGATAGATTAAAATAAGATGCAAGTCAAAAATAAAATATAGAGTGCAAAAGGATCTTACAAAGTTTTGAACTATGTAAATAAAACAGATTTTCTTGCTGGGCCTGTTATAAAAGAACTTAGAACACCTTTCAAAGATAAAGAAGGAAAAGGATTACCATACTGTGATAATTATAATAAAACTCATTATTCTGGAAATGCTATAGGCCAATGATATAAACAAACTAAGTTATATAGATAAATTAATAGTAAATCCTTAATGGGTTGATAAAGTAAATGAGAATACTTTGTTGGATAGCCTTGACTGTTCACAGCATTTCTTTTTGCTACTGTTAGAGGTAGGATATTTGATTTAGGGGCAATTGATCTGACTTACTATACCATGTCATTTCTCCCCCAAATCTTAGGAATGCTGATATAATTTTGAAAATACTAGTTGTATACAAGATCCACACATTTTTAATTTGGTGGCTAGTCTTTATGTGTAAAATCATGTATATTTTCCACTACTAAATATTTATAGAAAATACATACACTCATTTCATAAGAAACATCTTAAGGGAGAGTAGAGGTAGAATAAAATATTTAAAAATTATGCCTTTTCATTTTTAGTTTTAACTTGTGAGTTCATTGAAATGTGAAAAACCTATCATTCATATTTTTAGATTTCTTTCTATCATATAGAAAACCGTGATTATTAGAATTCATGAGCACCTGAAAGCAAATCTGGAGCTCACTGTCCTCAAGGCAAAATGTAATGTTTGCTTACTATTGTTAAATAATGGTACACCTCAAGAGTTTTAACTGTATTTTTTTCCATCTTTAAACTTTATTACCTGTATTTTTCTTCAGGGTAAAAAAAAATTATGGGTCAATTTTCACTGAAGTGGGCTGGATTTATGTATTCACCTCTCATCAGTGTCAAAGGAATTGTGCCCATCATTCCCTGGACAACAGGATGAAAACCTGTCTCTGATTGGACACTAGGGATATCAGCTGTACACACAAGATAAGTGTAAAGTTGAAAAGAGAAATACACTTAATAATCATCCAAGCCTGCATGTTTTAGCTATTTGAAACTTGCATAAAAATGTTCATGAAATTATTTACTTCCTCATGCAAGAAAGCTAATATTACCATTTTTAAATCCAGTGAAATGTACTAGCAAAAAAAATTGGCTTTGCAAAGACTGCTAATGCAAAACTTTTCAAGCTGTCCATCTTTTTATAATAAATGGAAGCAAAGTTAATAAAATGACCATTCTTTACCACTTACTTAAAATGAATTTTTATTTGTTCATGGTAAGACAGAGTAGCTATTTCAGTGTATTTTAATATTGGTCTAAGCTTTGAATGACAAAGATTTGTGTATTATGACTCATCTGTAAATTGATAGGACTGAATTTTCTCAAATCAAATTTAGCACCATGACTTGGAAAATATTAATTACTGAATCACATTGCTGCTCACTGATCTATTAAGATATTTTTAGAGACATTCCATCTAAGCATGGATTTAGTTGATTATATCCATCTAGAAAGCCTGTAGAGACTCATGGTAAATTGCAGGCATTTCTTTATATTTAAGTTTTTGCTTTACAAATTATAATGATTCTGACAATACCTACTTTATTAGCTTAAGAACTGCAAATAAACCTGTTTGCTTTTGAAAGTTTTAGTAGCCACAGTTTTGAGCCGTTTACCTAGCCACAGGAGCATTTGACTTCCTGTAAATAATAAACATTTGGGCCATGGCTGAAATATTTTCTACTGGAAATAAGAGCAGTAGGACTGAGGTTGTTTAGGAAGCTGTGCTGAATACATTGTGAAGTTGAATAAACTGAGGTTTATACTGAAGCTGTAGAACTTACAGGCTGGCAATTCAGGGTTGATTGAAGCACTTGGTTGAGGCTTTCTATTTATCTGTCTCATGAGTGTATGTACATATACTGTTTTACACACACACAAACATATATAGACATATATATTATAAATCCTGACTATTATATAATCCACTTTTTGCTCAAAGCATTCCCCGCAGTTCATTATATTTATTTATATATATATATATATATATATATATATATATATATATATATGTCATTCGGAGGGATGAAGCATGATTATACTGCATTTAAAACAGTTGTTTTAGTCCTTGGTATAGTAATAAAATCTTATATGAAGCAACATTTACAAATATTCTGAATTCCCCAAATGAGTATATCACTGCCAGGTGCAGAAGTCTATATCCTCAATTCTAGAAAATATTATCCAAGTAGTTGTTACCAAGTCAATTTAATATTTTATCAATATGTATTTATAAAGCACATTTAAGTTGTATATAGTATGCTTAGCTCAGTTGGTAAGGAATCTACCTGTTATGCAGGAGACTGGGGTTCAATCCCTGGGTGGGGAAGATCCCCTGGAGAAGGAAGTGGCAAGCCATTCCAATATTCTCCTGGCATTCCAACCCATGCCAGGAGAATCCCATGGACAGAGGAGCCTGGCAGGCTACAGTTGATGGGGTCGCAAGAGTCAGACACAACTTAGCAACTAAACAACCACCACTTTAAAACACAATTATATCTATAGCTACTATGTTAATTTATTGAGATCTTTATGGTAAATATAAACCCTTTCTCAGATTCTAAGCCAATTTCAAACTTTCTATAATGTTATATTTGCTTAAGGTGTATAGGTTAAGGACTTCCCTTGTGGCTCAGCTGGTAAAGAATCCACCTACAATGAGCAAGACTGGGTTCGATCCCTGGGTAAAAGATCCCCTGGAGAAGGGAAAGGCTACTCACTCCAGTATTCTGACCTGAAGAATTCCATGAACTGTATAGTCCATGGGGTCGCAAAGAGTCCTACATGACTGAGTGGTGTAGGTTAAAGGAGAACAACCTAAACATCATAAAATATTGGCAGTCTCAATTTTTGCTCTTTTCTCCTTTTTTAATAAATACAAACATTGTTCAAATATACCTAGAAATATAGATTCTTGAGCTATGTATTTTACTGTTAATTAAAAGTTGGTTTTTTTTTTTCCCTAAAGTATTTCATTGTCCGTCATTAAATTTTACCACCAGCGTGTTGTTAGTGATCTCATTTAGGGGTTACTGAAGGAAATGGCAATCCACTCCAGTACTACTGCCTGGAAAATCCCATGAACAGAGCAGCCTGGTAGGCTGTAGTCCATGGGGTCTCAAAGAGTCGGAAACGACTGAGCGACTTCACTAAGCAGTATTAACTTATATTACTAATGCATAGTATGTCCCTTTCATTTCAAAATGATTATATTTAAAAATTATTTATTTACTAAACATTATTTTAACCAATTGAATTAATACTTGGGGTTTAATAAAATGCAGATTTTTATCAGGAATGTGTTTAGCAGTCAGCCTGTGCTTTCTGCTATGCTTTTTGTCACTTTCAATATTTTTATTTTTCTTCAGATGTTTTCCATATCTATATAGAGGGTTACTCATTAAATCATGCTATATTTTGAGAAGTATAGAATTTAAATATTCACAAAATAAAAACTTTGTACCTTTGCCTAGCATGGTACCATGGATATAGCTGGCACTCAATACATATTTGTTGAAAAACTAATCAAATGTCTCAGTTCTTTTTTGTTATTTGTGAATTGATACTGCAACAGAGGTTGAAGAATCCAGGCAAAATGGTGCAGGGATATTGAGATAAGTAAACTATGGCCCCAGTTCTCAGAAAGAATAATGTCTTCTAGGGATGAAAAATGTACTTAACTATTATATAAGGTAGAATGCAATAAGTGCTTGAAAGATATGAAAAAATGATATTGATTATGTAGAGTTATACACTTTTAAAATGTGATTCTTAGATAAATCAGATACAGAATTATTTTCAATTACTACTATATAATATGTTGGCTATTAGACAATGTAAAAATGTCTTAAAAAAGGATTATGAATGGAATTGCATTGTCATGTGAATAGTAATTAATCAAACATATTTCTGGAGAGATTTTTCAAAGAAGCATAAACCTGTGTACTCTGAAATGTCCTCATGCCCTTTACTTCTGTTCTATAGTATCAATTATTATTATTGATGAACTACCATTGTATTCTCTGAACTTGAAATTATAACTTACTTTGAAATCTGGAAGTTTGCAATATCTCTTTTTACTGAGTTTTTGACAACTGCTGCTACCAAGCAGTTGCTATATTACCAGTGTCATATAGCACACTTAAGAGTGGGCCTCAATGATTTGCCCATTGGCACCTCTGATCTTGGTAAGGATAGACCTTAGACTTTAATCATTCTTCAATTGAGGGAGCATAACTTCCTATGATGCTTTTTTCTTGTGTTCTTTAACTGGACAATTGCAGCAAAATATAATTTCAGCCATCCTTATTTCTGTGGCTATTTTTTGTATAGACAAAAAATGTCGCATTTCATTTTATATCTACTAGGTTTCTCCTGTATTTGTTTATCCAGGTTTGTGAAATCTCTTCCCCATTTATCAAGAATATTATCACTTCATTTCTAGTCTTTTTTTGTTATGATAAAGTAAGATTAGGATCAAATATAAGATAGTAGCAATTTTTCAGCTAGCAGTTAAACCTGCCAGTTGCTTAAGGGGAATATCTTAAAAAGTAACTTTTTCTCATAAAACTTTTATCTTAAATCATGCCCCTTCCTCAATGGCTTTTCCTGTTAACCAACACTTATTCTTGAAAGCCAAGGTCAAGTGGAACTCGCCATGCATGGATCACTATGCATTATCAAAGGTTTTGCTTGCTAAGTTAGTAACAGGATGTGTAGCCAAACACTAGAGCTACTAGTTATCATTCAGACAAAAGAGAACAACTTTTTTAGTTTGGATTTTAGCATATTTCTAAAGTTTTCTGAGTAGTATATGGAATACCTAAGATCTGGATTAGCACTTTTAAAGATCATGTTTTGGCTGAGAAGATGAAAGGCAACAGAAACAACAACAAATGGGGCAGGACACCAGGGGCTGGTATCTTGGCTGTGTTTCTGAAGAGGTTTTAGAATCATTAAAATGGAGACTACTTACAATGAATAATATATAACATAGTCAAAGCAAATGCTTGTTCAGGTATAGGATACTACAGATAGTATAGGCATAAAAAGATAACAATGAGTCTTCATTAACAATCTGCTTTAATCAAAGACATAATTTCCTTTAAAGTCAAAGGGCTCTTATTTGCATAATATATATTGTGAAAACAAAGCCAACAATCTTCAGAACATATAACTACACTAAATTTAGAACTCAGATCACTAAGGATTGGAAATGAATCTTGATTTTCAGAGACAGAAAGTTTAACTTAAAATATTTACCCTTGATCTAGAAAGAAGACTGAGGAAATTGTTACCACTGTCACCATTCTTGAGAAGGGGAATTAAATAGCTAGTAGAGTCAACCACGGAGAAGGCAATGGCTACCCTCTCCAGTACTCTTGCCTGGAAAATCCCATGGACGGAGGAGCCTGGTAGGCTGTAATTCATGGGGTCACGAAGAGTCGGACACTTACTGAGCGACTTCACTTTGACTTTCATGCACTGGAGAAGGAAATGGCAACCCACTCCAGTGTTCTTGCCTGGAGAATCCTAGGGACGGCAGAGTCTGGTGGGCTGCCATCTGTGGGGTCGCACAGAGTCGGACACGACTGAAGCGACTTAGCAGCAGCAGCAGCAGAGTCAACCATCTGATATTTTACAACCATGTACGTGTGCGGTTTGTCAATTACAAGAAACTCCATGGATCCTCAGTTAATCTATTCTAATTTTCCTTAACACTCTGAGTTTTTTCCTCATTATAATTGAATGAGATTTATTCATATATAGATTATCTTTTCCTATTTTAACACTACTTACAGATGATTTTTTTTTTCCTTGGCTTCTCTACTCACAAGGAAGAACTCTTTCATTGTGATTTTTGTTCTCTGGCTTATTGTGATGTAGAAATCAAAAGAACAGGTACATAGAGAGATGTACCTGAATCATATATGTGTGTGTGTCTTTTTTACCATATGGTTATGTTTTTCTGTGGGTAGCATATTGAGAAATGGTAAAGTTAAAGAGCCTTCAGGAAATTTAGAGAGTTTCTGTTGATGTATATGATAAAATGCTTAGAAGAAGGGAATAGGAGAATTGTAAAGAGTTGCTCAGTGAAATGCTTTGGAATAGACCTAGAGTATGAAAAATTTCAGGAATTAAAGAACAGATTATTTTAAAGTATTACTTGGGTAGAGTCCTTTAATAAATATAAACTAGCAATTTAGGAAAAGGTCAGTTTTCATTTCAGTCCCAAAAAAGGCAGTGCCAAAGAATTTTCTATCATATTGTTGCACTCATTTCACATACTAGCAAGGTAATGCTCAAAATCTTTCAAACTAGGCTTTCACAGTATATGAACTCAGAACTTTGAGATGTTCAAGCTGGATTTAGAAAAGGCAGAAGAACCATAGATCAAATTGCAAACATATGTTGGAGCATAGAAAAAGCAAGGGAAACACCATCCTCTTATGTTTCATTGACCATGCAAAAGCCTTTGACTGTGTGGATCACAACAAACTATGGAAAATTCTTAAAGAGATGGAAATACCAGACCATGTTACCTGTCTCCTGAGAAACTTATATGCAGGTCAAGAAGGAACAGTTTGAACTGAACATGGAACAATGGACTTGTTCAAAATTGAGAAAGCATTACATCGAGGCTATATATTGTCACCCTGCTTTTTTAACTTCTATGCAGAGTTAATCATGTGAAATGCCGGGCTGGATGACTCACAATCTGGAATCAAGATTGCCAGGAGGAATATCAACTTCAGATATGCAAATGATATCACTCTCATGGCAGAAAGTGAAGAGGAATTAAAGAGCCTCTTGATGAGGGGAAAGAAGAGAGTGAAAAAAGCTGGCTTAAAACTCAGCATTCAAAAAACAAAAATCATGGTATCCGGTCCCATCACTTCATGGCAAATAGGTGGGGGATAAAATGGAAGCAATGACAGATTTTATTTTCTTGGGCCCCAAAGCCACTGTGGACAGTGATTGCAGCCATAAAATTAAAAGATGCTGCCTCCTTGGAAGAAAACCTATGAAAAACCTAGACAGCATATTATAAAGAAGAGATTTCACTTTGCTGACAAATGTCCATCTAGTCATAGCTATGGTTTTTCCAGTTGTCATGTATGGATATGAGAGTTGGACCATAAAGAAGGCTGAGTGCCAAAGAATTTATGCTTTTGAGTTGTGCTGCTGGAGAAGACTCTTGAGAGTCCCTTGGACTAAGATCAAACCACTCAATCCTAAAGGAAATCAGCCCTGAATATTCACTGGAAGGGCTGATGGTGAAGCTGAAGCTGCAATACTTTGGCCACTGAAGTGAAGAGTCAGCTCATTGGAAAAGACCCTGATGCTGGAAAAAAAATTGAGGGCAGGAGGAAAAGGGGGCAGCAAAGGATGAGATGGTTGGATGGCATCTTTGACTCAGTGGACATAAATTTGAGCAAACAGTGGGAGATAGTGAAGGACAGGGGAGTCTGGCGTGCTGCAGTTCATGGTGTCACAAAGTGCTGAACATGACTTAGCGACCAAACAGCAATGTCTAGTTGTTAGACTATTACCAAAAAATGGAGTTTGTATTATGTTAGCCAATGTTCCTAAACCTCCACTCATTGCTTCTAGCACTTCTCTTTAATGCTATTCATTCACATGTAACAAATAATTATTGAGTATGCTGAGTGCCAAGGGCCACTCTTTACTTTGAGTAAACAAGATAAGCAAAGTTCTTAGTGCTTTGTGGACTAGATTCTAAGAAAAAATATATAACCTTAGTAAACAAATAAAATTGTGGTAAATTTTATGAATTAAATAAGGTGCTGAGGTAGAGAATTGAGAAGAACGAGGTAGAGAAGTAGGCATCCTCATAGGATTTTCACAACATGTTTTTTTTCTGAGGGGATAATATTTAAAATTAAGACATAAAGGATAAGAAGCTAGTCATGAAAAGTGTAGGAAGGAGAGTGTTCTAGGCAGAGGAAAGAGCTTACACAAGGAACTGAGGCATGCAGTAGCTTGTTTTAGTTGGATTGGGTTCAAGGGACTGAATGAAATACATATGGTAGGAGTATAATTAACCAAGTTGAGTAGCACAAGATAGTTTGTGTATTTGAGGGCCATATTTTACTGAGTTTTTGTGTCTCATAATAAGGATTTGGACATAGTAAGGACCTTGGACGGCCATTATGGGATTTTAAAGCCAAAGAAAAACAATGATCAGAGTTACCTTTTGACAAATGTAAATATATCTTGTGAAAACAAGGGTTATGGCAGAGACCAATAGGAAACCATTGATATTTCTGTTTGGAAGAGATGTTTATAGATTATACTAGAGGAGTGAAGTGAAGTCAGAGAGAAGCAAACAGATTTGAAATAGATTTAGAAAGTAGAATTGCTGAGATTTAAAGTGTTTCAGAAAGAGCATAAAACAGAGATGAAATTCTAAATTTCTATGATTTGAATAAGAGAATGGTATCCTTTTAGAAGATAAGGAAGATGGAAGTTGGAGGACATGAGAAGCCTGGATCTCTATTACCTCTTCTCTATACTTATGCATGGCTTATTTATGTAGGTCTTATTTTAAAAATAATTCAGTAGGTAGGCTCCTTTCTTTTCATATTCCAGGGTATCTTTAATCTGAAAATCTGTTGCCCTGACCTGACATAGTACTTCAGCTATGGTTCTGATCAGAAATAAATATGGTAAGACTGTCATTTCCCTCATTCTAGATAGAATACAGCATAAAAGTCATCACACAATAGACTTTTACTATAGTCTTAATTAAAATATTTTTTATCATTCATGTTTTCAATAATATTATTTTAGTGATTAATGTACTTTCCCAACTGCAGTATTTATTCCTATTAAAATTCATCTATTCCAATTTGACCCATTGCTCCATCTATTTGTAATCTTTTAAATTTGTCTGATCTTAACTGATTTTGTTCTTTTATCACCTCCTTTGAAAATTTGATAAGAATTTTCCTTATAGTTTTATTCACATCACTCAGATAAATATTGATCAGCATAGGGCTAAGAACATGTCCATGTATCATGACATTAGAGAGCTCCCTTCATTTTACTAATCCTTACTCTTTTCCATATGATAACCCGACATCTCTGATCTGTACCTAATCATATTATCTTTCTATAAACTAGTGAAAGTATTTATCAAACGTTGTTGAAATTCAGGTCTATCTTATAAAGGGTATTTGAACCTGATTCTGACTCTGTTAAAAATAAAATTATACCTGATGTAATTAATTTGTTTTCAATATATACTGCTCCTTGGTGATTATTTCTTTTCTAAATGCTACCAAAAATCCTTAAAATATTTCCCTAAGTTATTGAAGACCAATGTTAAGGTTAAGGTACTTTAGTTAATAGAATATCCTTTCAGTTATTGAAAACAAGATACTTATTATATTATCTCCAGTGGTATCATGACTTGCTTTCTCTGTGATTTTGAAGATCAATCAATAAATGGGTACATCCTTCCTTTTTTTAACTGTAGTTTATAAAACAAAAATACAATTTTCTTTATATTAACAGCTTATATAAGTCTCAGTTCATTTGAAGTTTTAGACTCTGATCATCTTTCTATAGATTTGTTTCACATCACGTATGCACCCTGTGTCGTGGATTCTTCTTTTATAAAATCCAAGGAAGGGAAAATTATTTTAAATGACAAACAATGATATGTGAATTATATATGAAAAAGGATAAGGGGGCAAACCAATATATATATATTGATTTGACTTGAGGGCTTTAAAATTTCATGATTCTGCAAATAAACTTTGTGATAGAGTTTGGCTATTCAGATTTGACAAATACATACACTAAAATTTTTTTATTCTTCTAGAGGGGTAAAGGAATAAGTACTAGTAGAAAAAGAATTGTTGAATGTACCATTTCATTCTACTTTTATTATTTTCTTATAAGGAGAATGTGTGAGATCTTTTTTTTTTTAATTTTATTTTTAAACTTTACAAAATTGTATTAGTTTTGCCAAATATCAAAATGAATCTGCCACAGGTATACATGTGTTCCCCATCCTGAGCCCTCCTCTCTCCTCCCTCCCCATACCATCCCTCTGGGTCATAGAAACAGTCCATTTCTATCACTGAATTAGAATTTGAATTGATTTTTAACATATGATGAATTACATTGTTAAGAGGGAGAGACAGAACGTGGTTACCAAAATAAAGCAAAATTCATAGAAGTAAAAGGATACAAGAATGATAATATGGCATGAAGAAGATTGATGGACAAATTTGAGATTGAAAAAGACTTTGAAGTTGATTGTTAAGATTTGGTTGCAAAACAGTAGTCTACATTTTTCTGTCATACTTTGTTTAGTGGAAAGAGTTGAACTCAAATGAAAATAGAAACAGCATTACTTAAAATATTGCCATTCTTTGATAATGTGTTACTATGTATTACTATAATTATTCTTGATAACCTTAAGAAAAATTTCTAAATATAGAGAAAATAGGTGAGCTCAAAAGTAGCTACCTGTTTATCTTTCTAGCAAAAAGTAGTACTTTTGTCATGTAAGAAATTAAAGTAGTATTGTGTAAAAGTTATGAGGGAAGGATTTTTTAGAGCAGAATAAAAATTGAGATTCATTCCAGCACCAGATAATACCGAGTACCTAACACAAACATTAAAAAAAAAAAAAATCCTTGCATAATGAGTCACTGCATAGAGACTGTGTTTTCAAAAAATAATTTAGAGAACATATAAAATTTAAAAGATAAAAAGAAATTCAAGGATATTTAATTAAATATGTCTATTACATGGTGTAGAAATTTGTTCATAAAGTTGTAAATGCAGGGGACTAGGACACATATCCAAGAGTTCCTTCTAAATTGTAGAGTAAAAGAGGTTTTGACAACCAGACAGTTGAGGCAAGGGACTATGAAAAAATCTGTTTAAAAATTCTATCACCTATCATATGTTAGAGAATTTTTGTGAGGTTTCTCCCCTTGGATGAAGGTATTACTATTCCCAAGAACTAGAAATAAGTACTAAAAGGTTTAGAGGAAAGATAGGACATCATAACTCTTGAGTATGTTGTGTCTGTGAGATTTCCCAGGGCAAAAGAGCTCAGTTAATAATTGTTATGAGTGTCACATAAATATCTATAAAGAGTATACAATAATGGCAAATATGATAAACACTATACAAGTATTCGATAAACAAATATACAGAACCAAATCTCAGAAAAGAGATCTACCTGAGAACACACACACACCCATATATATATATATATATATATATATATATATAGGTGTGTGTGTAAATATATATATTTACAAATTCATAAATGTATTTACAAATTACAAATATATTTATGATTCACAAATATATATATATACACACACACATATAAATATATATGGCTAATCAAAATTTAGACCAGTGGTTCTCATCAAGGAAAGCGTAATATCCTGGGAAGGTGTTTTCAAATACAAGCATATGTCCCTTCCTAAAATTCTAATTTTTTTTTTTTTCTGTAGCAGTGTGTTAGTTGCCTACGAATGTCTGGCCTTCTCTTCTTTTTTGGTAACAGACCCGCCATTTCACTCCAGGAAGTAAAGTCCATAGCACAAAGGCTGCATTTCTTGCCCTCTCAGTTTTAGTTGTGGGAAGTCAATGAGATGTGAACAGAAGTTACTGGAAGGGCCTCTAGGAAAGTTCCTTAAGACAACGTGGCCTGTACCCTTTTATCATTTTATCCTTTGCTCCATCTTGCTGACTGAAATATAGATATGATATTTGATGCTCAAGTAGTTATCTGTACCAATCCTGAATGGACTGTGAAGAAAGAGATAACACAGTATCAATTATTAAATCATTCCCAACCAGTTTACAGTGATTGTATAGTTTACATCTGAGAGTGCCTCCGCTCTCCGCAGAGCTCCTTATCAGTATGCTACTTATTATCCTTTCCACACATACTTTTAAGGCTTGTGATAATTCTGGCCCCAGTTATTTCTTCTTGTTTTACTGTCTTTTAGTGTTCTGTGAAATAATTTTGTCCCTTCTTTCTTAGAATCTTCCTTCAAGCTCTCTGAAGGAAAGCTTCTTGCTTCTTTTGTTTATTCTTACTCCTTCTCCCTTGGAATTCCTTTGTCATGTCACCCTCCTGACAGATCCCCTTTCCCTTCCCCTCAATCTCTGTTAGAACACTGTCTTAAGTATATCATCAGCTCTTAATAGGAGGGCTGTTTATCAGAATCATACATAATGGAACTCTTTTCATCTTTTCTAAACTTTGCCTACCTCATAGGTTTTGCTGTTGTTTTTTAAAATAAAAGTCAATCATGATAATGTATTATAATACATGTGAGAGTTCTTTGAGAACTCTAAAACATATATGAGATATTATCATTGTTGTCATTGCTTTTATTTTCTTTCCACAGAGTATATATTCTCCTGTTGATTTAAAATATTCTACTGAAAAGAGAAAACATGTTTCTTCTATTTTATACGAATTAAAAACAAGAAAACCAAGATATCTCATTCAAAAAGGTTAGTTATATGAATTTTTAAATTATATTTAATGAACATATTTTGATGAAGAGTAATTATATTTGTTAAACATTGGGCATGCTAACATGAACTATAAATATGACTCCATGAAATATATGTTGAGACTTCTAGATAAAATATCTATATCTCATATAATATTTTATAAATATATATATATTCAGAAAGTTGTTTTATGAATATGAAAGCCCTGATTTTGACTAGAAGTTGGGAATTAGAAATAAGTATTATCAAGAAGGGTTCCCTCAGTGGATCGGCAGTAAAGAATTTACCTACAATGCAGGAGACGCAGGAGATGTAGATTTGATCTCTGGGTCAGGATGATCCCCTGAAGGAGGGCATGGCAACCCACTCCAGTATTCTTGCCGGGAAAATCCCATGGAAGAGGAGTCTGGCAGACTACAATCCGTGGGGTTGCAAAGAGTCGGACACACTGAGCAACTGAAAACACACACACATATTAGCAAGAACCATACTGAATTTTTTGGTTACTGTATGACTGTGTCAGCATGATACATCCTTCAGGAAATCTGTCAATTATCAGATTAATATAAATCATTTAAATTAAAAATGATATAAAATGTCTTTCAGACTTTGAAGATAATTATTTCTTATTACACAAAAACTTTTATCTTAATAACATTTTGGTCATCATATCTGTGCATACATGCTAAGTCACCTCAATCATGTCTGACTCTTTGCAACCGTATGGACTGTAGCCCACCAGGCTTCTCTGTCCATCGGTTTCTCCAGACAAGAATACTGGAGTCGGTTGCCATGCCATTGTCTAGTGGCTCTTCCCAACCCAGGGATCGAACTCTCATTTCTTATGTCTCCTGCATTAGCAACTGAGTTCTTTACCCCTAGCATCACCATCATATGTGTACTTGTATTTGTTTTGCTTTTGAAGAATTTCTTCTGATAAAATGTTGTATTCAAAGCAGATGACATTACTTTATCTCTGTCTTTCACAGAAGACTAAAAAAACCAGTTCTGTAAAATAATTAGAAGGTCTTACAATTTTTCTCAGTTTCTCTTCAGTTTAGTTCAGTTCAGTCACTCAGCTGTGTCTGACTCTTTGTGACCCCATGGACTGTAGCACCAACTCCCAGGGATTTTTCAAACTCATGTCAATTGAGTTGGTGATGACGTCCAGTCATCACATCCTCTGTCGTCCCCTTCTCTTCCCACCTTAAATCTTTCCCAGCATCAAGGTCTTTTCTAATGAATCAACTCTTCTCATCAGTGGCCAAAGTATTGGAGCTTCAGGTTCAACATTAGTTCTTCTAGTGAACATGCAGGGTTGATCTCCTTTAGGGTGGACTGGTTAGATCTCCTTGCAAGCCAAGGGACTCACAAGAGTCTTCTCCAACACCACAGTTCAAAAGCATCAATTCTTCAGCACTCAGCTTTCTTTATAGTCCAACTCTCACATCCATACATGACTACCAGAAAAACCATAGCCTTAACTAGACGGACCTTTGTTAGCAAAGTAATGTCTCTGTTTTTTAATATGCTTTCTAGGTTGATCAGAACTTTCCTGTCAAGGAGTAAGTGTCTTTAATTTCATGGCTGCAGTTACCATCTGCAGTGATTTTGGAGCCCCCAAAAATAAAGTCTGCCACTGTTTCCCCATCTATTTCCCATGAAGTGATGGGACCAGATGCCATAATCTTAGTTTTCTGAAAGTTGAGCTTTAAACCAACTTTTTCACTCTCCTCTTTCACTTTCATCAAGAGGCTTTTTAGTTCCTCTTCACTTTCTGCCATAAGGGTGGTGTCATCTGCATATCTGAGGTTATTGATATTTCTCCCAGCAATCTTAATTCCAGCTTAGCTTTATCCAGCCCAGCATTTCTCATGATGTACTCTGCATATAAGTTAAATAAGCAGGGTTACAATATATAGCCTTGATGTACTCCTTTTCCTATTTGGAACCAGTCTGTTGTTCCATGTCCAGCTCTAACTGTTGCTTCCTGACCTGCATACAGATTTCAAGAGGCAGGCCAGGTGGTCTGGTATTCCCATCTCTTTCAGAATTTTCCACAGTTTATTGTGATCCACACAGTCAAAGGCTTTGGCATAGTCATTAAAGCAGAAATAGATGTTTTTCTGGAACTCTCTTGCTTTTTTGATGATGCAGTGCATGTTGGCAATTTGATTTCTGGTTCCTCTGACTTTCTAAAAGCAGCTTGAGCATCTGGAAGTTCATGGTTCACGTATTGTTGAAGCCTGGCTTGGAGAATTTTTGAGCATTACTTTACTAGCATGTGAGATGAGTGCAATTGTGCAGTAGTTTGAGCATTCTTTGGCATTTCCTGTCGTTGGGATTGGAATGAAAACTGACCTTTTCCAGTCCTGTGGCCACTGCTGAATTTTCCAAATTTGCTGGCATATTGAGTGCAACACTTTCACAAAATTATATTTTAGGATTTGAAATAGCTCAACTGGAATTCCATCACCTCCACTAGCTTTGTTCGTAGAGATGCTTCCTAAGGCCCACTTGACTTCACATTCCAGGATGTCTGGCTCTAGGTGAGTGAGCACACCATCATGATTATATTGGTCATGGGGATCTTTTTTGTATAGTTCTTCTGTGTATTCTTGCCACCTCTTCTTAATATCTTCTGCTTCTGTTAGGTCCATACCATTTCTGTCCTCTCTTGAGCCCATCTTTGCATGAAATGTTCCCTTGGTATCTGTAATTTTCTTAAAGAGATCTCTAGTCATTCCCATTATATTGTTTTCCTCTATTTCTTTGCATTGATCACTGAGGAAGGCTTTCATATCTCTTCTTGCTATTCTTTGGAGCTCTGCATTCAAATGGGTATATCTTTCCTATCCTCCTTTGCTTTTTGCTTGTCTTCCTTTCACAGCTATTTGTAAGACCTCTTCAGACAGCCATTTTGTTTTTTTGCATTTCTTTTTCTTGGGGATGGTCATCATCCCTATCTCCTGTAGAATGTCATGAACCTCCATCCATAGTTCATCATGTACTGTGTCTATCAGATCTAGTCCCTTAAATTTCTTTCTCACTTCCACTGTATAATTGTAAAGGATTTGATTTAGGCCATACCTGAATGGTCTAGTGGTTTTCCCTACTTTCTTCAATTTAAGTCTGAGTTTGGCAATAAGGAATTCATGATGAGCCACAATCAGCTCCCGGTCTTGTTTTTGCTGACTGTATGGAGCTTTTCCATCTTTGTCTGCAAGGAATATAATCAATCTGATTTCAGTGTTGACCATCTGGTGATGTCGATGTGTAGAGTCTTCTCTTGTGTTGCTGGAAGAGGGTGTTTGCTATGACCAGTATGGTCTCTTGTCAGAATTCTATTAGCCTTTGCCCTGCTTCATTCTGTACTTCAAGGCAAAATTTGCCTGTTACTCCAGGTGTTTCTTGACTTCCTACTTTTGCGTTTCAGTCTCCTATAATGAAAAGGAGATCCAATTTGTGTTTTAGCTCTGAAAGGTCTTGTAGGTATTCGTAGAACCATTCCTCTTAAGGATCTTCAGTGTTACTGATTGAGGCATAGACTTGAATTACCGTGATACTGAATGGTTTGCCTTGGAAATGAACAGAGATCATTCTGTCGTTTTTGAGATTGCATCCAAGTATCTCATTTTGGACTCTTGTTGACTATGATGGCTATTCTATTTCTTCTGGGATTCTTGCTCACAGTAGTAGATATAATGGTCATCTGAGTTAAATTCACCCATTCCGGTCCATTTTAGTTTTCTGTTTCCTAAAATGTCAGAGTTCACTCTTGCCTTCTCCTGTTTGACCATTTCCAATTTTCTCTTAAACCCTTTAAAAAGTATTATGATAAGAACACTTAGCATTAGGCTTACCCTTTTAACAGATTTTTTATGTGTACAATAAATTTAGCTATAAGCATAGCAGATCCTTCTGACTTTTCCATCTTGTATAACTGGATATGTATAATATCTAAACAGTAGCTCCCCATTTTACCTCCCTCCATCCTTTTAATTCTTAAATATTTGATTATTTTTCTTTTTAAAAATTCATGGTGGTGTCTTTATCCTTACTGATTTTTTTGTCCTCTGTGTACATGAACTCATCAAACTTTACCAGAATCTTGTCAGTGGCTTTGTTTGTTATTTCATCACGTGTCTATTAAGTTCATGTACTTCATATATTTCCTAAAGCTCTGCATCTTTTATTTAAAAGTAATGTTATTTTAATCCAATTATTTAACTCCTAGGTTTACAAGCCAAAACGAAATGAAGGAAATATAGTAGTCCATGCTCCATACCCTCCTACTCACTTTTGTTGCTTCCTAGAGCAATAATCTTTTAATAATTTTTGATGACTCTTCTGTTACTCACTTTCATATTTCCAAGTAATATATTTATTCCATTAAAATTTCTTTTTTAATTTTAGATTTTGTATGCAATTTCTACTGTGAAAGATGGAGATTTAATTATTTATAAATCCTCCCTAATACACATTCTTAACATATCCCCTCCCCTTTTCTCCCAATAGAATTATATTATCACTATTTGGGTATTAATTAATAATTAACATTTTAATTATTATGGCTATATAAACAGCTACTTACAGCTGAGTCACACAATATACTAGGCTATGTTTGCCTTC
This sequence comes from Bubalus kerabau, assembly GCF_029407905.1. Classification (NCBI taxonomy): domain Eukaryota; kingdom Metazoa; phylum Chordata; class Mammalia; order Artiodactyla; family Bovidae; genus Bubalus; species Bubalus kerabau. The sequence continues at coordinate 71,210,977 of NC_073629.1, forward strand.
TTATACTATTATTTAAAAACTGGTTTGGAAACCTCATAAGAGTCAACTCTCACCAAGCACATCCATACATATATATTTCTTCAATATACTTCTGCTTGAGACCTTAATTTGCTAATTTAATCAGGATTACTTGCTTTCTAAACTTGTTTTTAATGGACATCACTTCATCTTGGTGCATTCATTCAGTACTGTGATCCTGAGAATTCATTTGTCTCATATACTGAGTTATGACCTGTTTACAGGGTTGTATATCTTTTTTCTTGGTTTATTTTCTTATATTACTACAATACTTTCTTACTAGTTTACAGAGAAATTATACATTAGAAGTAATTTAAAAAATTAAAAGCCTAAAATACTTTTACACTACATATATATTTAATTGATGATTTAACTGTGCAGAATCTTCATAGTTTTCTCAGAATTGCTTCATTGTCTTCTAGCTTCCAGTGTTACCTTTGAGAAGTCCATTGCCATGTAATTCTCATTCTGATGTGTGTGAACTTCTGTTTGTTGTTTTTGTCTTCTGACTAGAAACATTTAGTAGTTTATCTCTGTACCAGGTATTCTGCGGAGAAGGCGATAGCACCCCACTCCAGTACTCTTGCCTGGAAAATCCCATGGACGGAGGAGCCTGGTAGGCTGCAGTCCACGAGGTTGTGAAGAGCCGGACACAACTGAACGACTTCACTTTCACTTTTCACTTTCACGCATTGGAGAAGGAAATGGCAACCCACTCCAGTGTTCTTGCCTGGAGAATCCCAGGGACGGGGGAGCCTGGTGGGCTGCCGTCTATGGGGTCGCACAGAGTTGGACATGACTGAAGTGACTTAGCAGCAGCAGCAGCAGCAGCAGCAGGTATTCTGCAATTTCACAGTGATTTGGCTCAGATATTTGTTTGCGTGAATATTTTCTTTTGATTCAATTTATTGTGACTTTTCAATCTGAAAATTTATAATCCTCATTTGTCAGTATTTCTCTTGTCTTATTTAAGGTAATACACATATTAAATATAACACAGAACATACCATTGTAACCATCTTAACTGTACATTAAGCATATTTATATTGTTGTACAACCATCTGCAGGAGCTTTTTATAAACTCTTTCAACTGGAATGCTATACCCATTGAACACTAACTTCCAGTCCTCCCATCCTCCCCTTTTCTGGAAATCACCATTCTACTTTCTGTCTCTAGAATTACTATGAGTGCGATCACTACAGGTATTTTTATATAAGTGGAATTATACAACGTTTGCCCTTTATTTAGTGGCTTATTTTAATTAGCATAATATCTTTAAAGTTCACCCATGTTGCACCAAAATTGTTTTCCTTTTAAGGTTGAATAATGTTCCATTATAACTAGGTACCATGTTGTTATCCATTCATTTGTCAATTGGCACTTGGGTTGCGCTCACTTTTTAGCTGTTGTGAATAATGCTGCTATGAACGTGGATGTACAGATATCTCTTCGAGACCCTGTTTTCAGTTGTTTTGTGTGTATACACAGAAGTGAAATTTCTGGATGATATAATTTTATTTTTATTTTTTTGAGGAACTACCATACTCTTTCCACAATGATTATACCACTCTACATTCTCAATATTAGTGCACAAGAATTCTAGTTTCTCCACATCCTGACCAACAGATGTTATTTTCTGTTGCTGTTGTTGTTAAGTGCCATCCTAGTGGTTGTGAGGTCATATCTCATTGTGGTTTTGATTTGCATTTCCATAATCATTAGTGATGTTGAGCATTTTTATTGTGTTTATTTATTATTTGTGTATCATCTTTGGAAAAATATCTATTCAGATCATTTGCCAATTTTCTCATTGGTTTGTTTGATATTTGTTGTTGAGTTATATGATATATATATATATATATATTTTCTAAATATCAGTCCCTCATGAGATATGTGATATGCAGATATTTCCCCCATTCTGTGGATTGCCTATTTTTGATGCACAAAATTTTAATGAAGTTGAAGTATTTAGGTTTTTTTGGAATATAATTATTTTGCAATGTTATGTTAGTTTCTGCTGTACAATACTGTGAATTAGCTGTATGTATACACATATCCTCTCCCTGGGCTATTTGTTTTTGTGTGTGTTGTATGTGCTTTTGGTGTTATAACAAAGAAATCATTCAAAATCCTGTCATGAAGTTTTTTGCCCTGTGTCTTCCTCTAAGAGGTTTATAGTTTCAGTCCTTATATTTAGACTGTTGATCCATTGGGGCTTAATTTTTGCATACGATGCAAAGTAAGGGTCCAGTTTCACTATTTTGCATATGGAATGCAGTTTTCCCAACATTTTGTTGAAAGGTTGTCCTTTCCCCATTGAATTGTTTTGATACCCATGTTGAAAGTCACTTGACCATACCTGCAGGGGTTTACATCTGGGCTCTTATTCTGTTCCCTTGATTTGTGTGTCTGTCTTTATATCAGAGGCATGCTGTTTTGATTACCCAAGCTTTGCAGTAGGTTTTAAAATGGGGGCTTATGTGTGAGCACAAGTGGATTTTTATATGGATTGCATTGAATTTGTAGATTACTTTGAATAGTAGCCTAACAATATTAAGTCTTCAAGTTCATAAACACAGCATGTCTTTCCACTTACTTGTGTCACCTTTAATTTCTTTCAACAGTGCATTAAGGTTTCAATGTACAGTTTCCTCACCTCTTTGGTTAACTTTATTCTATGTATGGTAGTCTTCTTGATACTATTATAAATGTAATTGTTTTCTTAATTTCCTTTTTGGATTCTTTGAGAATGTGTAGAAAAACAAAAGATACTTGTGTATTGGCTTTGTGTTTTGTAATTTTGCTGAATTTGTCTATTAATTCTGACAGGATTTGGGGCATGTCAGAGTATGTGTGTGTGTGTTTAAAATCTTCAAGATTTTTCCAAATATAAGATCATGTCCTCTATGAAGAGAGATAATTTTATTTCTACCATTCTAATTTGCATGTCTTTTAATTCATTTCCTTGCCTAAATGGTCTGGCTAGGACTTCTAGTACTATATTAAATACAAGAGACAAAAGTAGGCATCCTTGTCTTATTCATGATCTTAGAGGAAAATTTTTTCAGTATTTTACATTGAATGTGATGTTAGGTTTGTTATTTTCATTTGCTAAGTTTTGTCTGACTCTTTTGTGACTCAGTGGACTGTAGCACATCAGGATCATTTGTCCATAGGATTTCCCAGGCAAGAATACTGGGGTAGGTAGATTTTTCCTTCTCCAGGGGATCTTCCAACCCAGGAGTCAAATCGCTTCTCCTGCATTGGCAGGTGGATTCTTTACCACTGAGCCACCAGGGAAGCCCTTGTTATTTTCCCATATGGTGTAAATTATGTTGAGGTTTGTGCATACATGCATGCTCAGTCATGTCTGACTGTTTGTGACCCCATGGACTGTAGCCCACCAGGCCCCACTGTCCATGAGATTTTTCAGGCAAGAGTACTGGAGTGGGTGGCTATTTCCTTCTCCAGCTGATCTTCCCAACCCAGAGATCAAACCTGCGTGTCCTGCATTGACAGGTGGATTCTTTACCACTGAGCAAACAGGGAAGACATTGTTATTACCCCGAGTTCAGTTCAGTTGCTCAGTCATGTCCAGCTCTTTGCGACCCCATGGACTGCAGCACACCAGGCTTCCCTGTCCATCACCAACACCCAAGAGCTTGCTCAAATTCATGTCCGTCGAGTTGGTGATGTCATCCAACCATCTCATCCTCTGTCGTCCTCTTCTCCTCCTGCCTTCAATCTTTCCCAGCATCAGGGTCTTTTCCAATGAGTTAGTTCTTCACATCTGGTGGCCTAAGTATTGGAGCTTCAGCTTCAGCATCAGTCCTTCCAATGAATATTCAGGACTGATTTCCTTTAGGATTGATTGGTTTGATCTCCTTGCAGTCCAAGAAACTCTCAGGAGTCTTCTCCAACACCACAGTTCAAAAGCATCAATTCTTCTGCACTCAGCTTTCTTTATAGTCCAACTCTCACATCCATACAGGGCTACTGGAAAAACCATAGCTTTGACTAGACGGACCTTTGTCAGCAAAATAATGTTATTTTCCTATACTAATTTATGTTGAGGTGTGTGCATGCATGTGTTCTCAGTGATGTCTGCCACTTTGTGACCCCATGGACTGTAGCCCACCAGGCTTCTCTGTCTGTGGGATTTTTCAGGCAAGAATACTGGAGTGGGTTTGCTCCTCCAGGGGATATTCTCAACCCAGGATTAGAACCCAACTCTTGTGTGTCTCCTGCATTGACAGACAGATTCTTTATCACTGAGCCACTTAGCAAGCAAGGTAGTTTCCTTCTGTTCCCTGTTTGTTGGGTATTTTTTATCATCAAAGTTTGTTGAATTTTGCCATTTTTTATCCTGCATTGATTGAGATAATTGTTTTTTTAATTCATTCTGTTAATGTATATTATATTGATTTTCATATATTGTACCATTTTTTGGATTACAAGAATAATTCCCACTTGGTCTCAGTGTGTGATATTTTTAATATGCTGTTTAATTGAATTTTGGTGAGGGTTTTTATATCAATATTCATAAAGTATATTCATTTTCATTATTTATAGTTTCTTTGTCTGGCTTTGGTATCAAGCTAATATAACCTCATAGGAGTTAGGAGACAATCCTTCCTCTTCAATTTTTTAGAAGAATTTGAGAAGTATTGTTGTTCATTCTTCTTCACTAAGGGAGCCATTTGGTCTTCAGCTTTCTTTGGGAAAATGTTGGGAAGTCTTTGATTATTATTCAATCTCCTTATGAATTATAGATCAATTTAGAATTTCTGTTTCTTCATGATTCAGTGTTTGTAGGTGATATTTCTAGGTATTTGACCATTTCTTCTAAGTTTTCCTATTTAAATATAACTGTTTATAGTACTCATAATATTTTTTATTTTTGTAATATTGATTAGTCCCCTTTGATTTCTGATTTTAGCTATTTGATCCTTATCTATGTTTTTCTCTTAATCTTTCCAGATAAAATTTCGCCAATTTTGCTTACCTTTTTGAAGAAGCAAATCCCGTTTTCTGTGTTTTTTCTGTTGTTTTTATAGTTCTGTTTTGTTACTTCTATGCTAGTATTTATTTCCTTTTTTTCTGCTAGCTTTGAGTTTAGTTCCTTCTTCTTTTTCTAATTCCATAAACTATATAGTTTGTTTACTTGGAATCTTTCCTTTTCTGTAACGTGATCACTTTACACTTTATTCTTGCTTCTTGGCACTGATTTTGCTGCAGCCCATAAGTTTCAGTATACTGTGCGTCAATTTTTATTTGCCTCAAGATATTTTATACTTTCCATTGTGATTTCTTCTCTGACTTATTGGCTCTTTAAGAGTATGCCATTTAACGTTCACGGATTTATGAATTTTCCATTTTTCTTTATGCTGTTGATTTTTTCATTCCCTTATGATTTCAAAATACATTTGGTATGATTTCAGTATTTTAAAATTTTTTAAAACTTGTCTTATGGCCCAACATATTGTGTATCCTGATTATGTCCCATATACACTTGAGAAAAATGTATATTCTGCTGTGGTTTACCGAGTGTTTTGCATATGTCTGTTAGGTCCAATTGATCTTTAGTTTTGTTTGAATCTTCTGTTTACTTTCTGATCTCTCTGTTGTTCTATCCTGTCTTGAAAGTGAGGCACTGAAGTCTCCTACCATTTATTGCAGAGATGTTTATGTCTGCTTTCAATTCTGTAAATGTTTGCATCATATATTTTGTGCATCTGAAGTTTGACACATGTGTGTTCATAATTATGTTTTTTTGGTTAACTCACCCTCTTTTATGTAATGCCTTTATTTTGTTATATAACATCTTTATTTCATTATATAATGTCTTTCATGTCTTTATTTTATTATAGAATATCCTTACTCAAGGTCTACTGGTTAAGTGTTAATTTTGTCCAAAATTTACCTTCACAGAAACATCTGGAATAATGTGTGACCAAACATCTGAGTACCATGGCCCAAATTGTCACATAAAATTGACTATCAAAGATAGTTTTACTAAATATAAAATTCTCAGTGGACACCTTTTTTTTTAATTTCAGCATTTTAAATATATCATCCCACTGCCTTCTCCATTGTAAAGTTTCTGCTAATACGTCTTCTGGTTGTCTTATTGAAAATCCTTTGTATGTGATGACTCACTTTCTATTTTGGCTTTCAAATTTCTCACCTCGTTTGGGACTTTTGACAGTTTTTTATTCTGTCTTTCAATATGAGTCTCATTTTGTTTATCTTCCTTGGCATTCATAGAGCTTCTTTGATTTGCAAATTCATATATTTCCTCAAATTTGAGAGTTCAGCCAATTTTTCTTCAAATAATCTTTCTGTTCCTTTCTCTCTTCTTTTTCTGGGAATTCCATAATGAATATATTAGAACATTTTATGGGATTTTATAAGTTTCTTAGTCTCTGTTCACTTATCTTCATTCTCTTTCATTTTGTTCCTCAGGCTCAATTATTTCAAATGACATCTTTAAATTTTGCTGATTCTGCTTTCTTTTTTAAAGGTCTATTTTTGAACCCTTCTCGGGAACTTTTTGGGCTTTCCTGCTGGCTTCAGATGGTAAAGAATCCACCTGCAATGCAGGAGACCTGAGTTCAGTCCCTGGGGTGGGAAGATTCCCTGGAGAAGGGACTGGCAATGCATTCCAGTATTCTTGCCTGGGGATTCCCCATGCACAGAGGAGTCTGGCGGGCTATAGTCCATAGGCTTACAAAGAGTCAGACACGACTGAATGGCTAAGCACTGCACAGTAAACTTTTCAAGTTGGTTGTTTTATTTGTATGCAACCCCCCCATTCTGTTTCTTTGATTATTTCTATGCCTTCATTGATATTTTATTCATGGATTGTTTTCCTTATTTCCTTTAGTTCTTTGTCTATATTTTCCTTCATATCTTTGAGCAAATTTTAAAAGCATTGTTTTAAAACTTTTGTCCAATAAAGCTAATATGAATGTTTCTTTGGGGAAAGTTTCTGGGAATTTATTTTTTGTCCTTTGAATGGGCCTTGTTTCTCTATTTCCTTTGTATGCCTTGTTGAAAATATGACGTTTGTAAAATAGTCACATGTTCCAGTCTTTGCAGACTTGCATGGAAATCTCTTACTAATTGCTACTGCTGCTGCTAAGTCACTTCAGTCGTGTCCAATTCTGTGTGACCCCATAGATGGCAGCCCACCAGGCTCCCCAGTTCCTGGGATTCTCCAGGCAAGAACACTGGAGTGGGTTGCCATTTCCTTCTCCAGTGCATGAAAGTGAAAAGTGAAAGTGAAGTCACTCAGTCGTGTCCGACTCTTCACAACCCCATGGACTGCAGCCTACCAGGCTCCTCTGCCATGGGATTTTCCAGGCAAGAGTACTGGAGTGGGGTGCCATTGCCTTCTCCCTCTTACTAGTTAGTGAACTCCTTAAACTTGAGTTCAACCCAAGGTGAATATACTTAAGGTTTTCTTGTGTCTTTTCTGGACACGCATCCCATCTGGGTCAGTGTATCCCACCTCTTCCACCTTTTTCCCTTTGGTAACCTTAAGTTTGTTTTCTATGTCTGTGAATCTATTTCCATTTCCTAAATAAGTTCATTTGTGTCATTTTTTTAGATTCCATGTATAAGTGATATCATTTGCTGTTTGTTTTTTTGGTCTGGCTTGCTTCATTTATGATAATCTCTAGGTCCATCCATTTTGCTACAAATCACATTATTTTATTCTTTTTTATGACTTAGTAATATTATATTATATATAATTTTATATATATGTATTTATATATATATATATATATATAATATACATGCCATATCTACTTTTCAATTCATCTGTTGATGAACACTTAAGTTGCTTCCATGTCATGACAATTTTAAATAGTACTTCAATTTACACTGGGTTGGATGTATCTTTTCAGATTATGTCTTTCTCCACATATATGCCTAGGAATGGGATTGTAGGATCATATAGTAGCTCTATTTTTAGTTTATTAAGGATCTTCCATACTATTCATAGTGGTTTTACCAGTTTACATTCCCATAAACAACGTAGTGGGTTGTTTTTTCTCCACACCATCTTCAGCATTTATTATTTATAGACTTTTTTATGTTGGCTATTCTGACAGGTATGAGATGATACCTCACTGTAGTTTTGATTTGAACTCTAATAATTGGCAGTGTTGAATATCTTTTTAGGTACCGTATGGCCATCTGTATGTCTTCTTTGGAGAAATGTCTATTTAGATCTTCTACCCATTTTTTTTTTGCACTCTAATCCTAGGTTTATTCAACACAATTATTTTATTCTACACAACAAAATGGAAACACAGCATTATCTAAAATGCTGCAAAGTTAAAAAACTCAAAACAGAAAATTAATAATACTGACTGTACAAGAAAAGCCAGAAAAGAATGTACATGTTGCCAAGGTAACCTGCACAACCACCATGAATACCAAAACAACAGGGGGTTTTGTGATGACCTATCAGAGCTGGTTTCCAACTTACTCACCATTTCGGAAAGAAAGGGAGATGTGGGTGTGTTTGTGTGCACACATGTGTATAAATGAGTACATGTGAAAAGAATCATTTTGGGCAGATAACAGGCAGTATTTGACCCTAAAGATCAGAGGACTCAAGCAGGGAAACAGGGCCAGGCTAACAGGAAAGGCCATTGTGTAAAAGCATTCCCTTTCCTGTAGAACTCTGCAGGCCAGCAGGTTAGGGCCTGACCAGACCACCAGAGGGGCCCCAGATCATCTGTGGAATGGCAAAACAAGCTCCCACCTGGAGCTGTAACACCACCTGAAGCCCTCTGTTCATCCCTGCTGACTTTGCTGCTAAACTGACTCTCAGGAACTAGAAGTGTGAAATCTTTCTAGCCAAAAAACTAGAGGTCATACTTATAAGCACTACCCCAAACCAACAACACACCTGCAACCTGAATCATGCTGACAGAGGAAATATCTCAGTTGGTTGCTTCACCTTCGAAGCCTGCCCCCAAGTGAGGGATTTCTTTCCTGGAAATACTCATTCAACTAGAAAAGTGACATGAGTGTGTTAGATGGGATACAAGTCAAAGGGGCAGGACTTCAGTGGCCCTGCTTATAGGGAAGAGTCAGAGCTGGAGTGGCTCCTTTGGCGGGCCACAGGGGGAGCAGGCTTGCCTTTGCAAAGAAGCCCTGTGCCAAGGGGAAAGTGACCTTCTCCTCATCCATGGCAGTGACCTGTGCCATGTGAGAGGTGGTTCTCCTGAGAGGACTGATTGGAATTGCCAGTGGAGCTGGCCGAGGCCAGGGGGCCAGCACAGCGCGGGCAGTGCTCTCCTGACCATCGATTTGTCCTCCATCCATGTGCTTCAGTGCCTTTTCCACCTCATCTGGATTCTCAAACTCCATACATGTGTTGTCTTTAGACAGATGGGGCTGCATCCTTTCCACAGACGTGTCAATCATTAATTTTCCCAGAGTTGGAGTATATCTTCATGATGTGATCCTTGGTCACATTCATGGTGAGCCTCCTGATGTGCACTTTGGTGGGTTTGGGGGAAGGTCTCTGCCTTTTCTTTTTTTTTTCATCTCTTTTGGGAGGTTTGAATTTGGAGGGGAAGCCCTACCTATTGTCATATTTGCCCTGAGAAGGACTCTGAGAGCCAGAGGTGCTGCTGGAGCTGGAGCTGCAGGATATGCTGCAACTTCTGAGAGGCTGGATGCTGAGGATGAGCCGGAGCTACCACTGGAAGCACTGCACCACTTTTGAGTTTCACACCAGTCATGATCCTTCTCTCTTGACTCCTTGGTGGTCACTTTATCTCTAAAGCGATCCTTGGAGTTTTATCAGAGTGATCTTTGCATTTGGTAGGAGAAGGAGCAGGAGCCCTAGTGCTGGACCTTTTATTATTTTCTTTGACTCCTAGCAAACTTCTCTTTCACCTCTGATAAATCCATTCTCCCCTTCTGAGGTGTTCAAAGAAGCAATGGGGACCTCACTTATCTGAGCTCTCACTTCTAACTTGAGTCTGAGAAATGATCCCTGATCAAGTGAAATTTACACCAAAGTGCAGAATCTTCCCACCTCTATAACCTCCTCCCGCTGTACTCAGCCTCTAGAGCCAGCCATTTCTCTGTTCTGCCCATTTTTTGATTGGATTGTTTTACTTGTTTGTTTATTGAGTTGTATGAGCTGTTTGTATGTTTTAATTTGAGATTAATCTCTTGTCAGTTACATCATTTGCTAATATTTTCTCTGATCCTGTAGGTCTTTTTGTTTTATGGTTTCCTTTGCTGGGCAAAAGCTTTTAAGTTTAATTAGGTCCCATTTGTTTATTTTTGTTTTATGTCCCCAAGTGAAATGTCTTGATTTCCCAAAGTTTCTACCCAGCTTTATTTTGGGATCTCACATTTTCGATTTGTATTTCTCAGTCCACACTGCTTTCCCCTGGGGTCTGTGGATCAGCAGTTCCCTGCAGTTTTTACAGTGTTCACCACTATTTCTTTGGTTTCTATCCTTGATTCTTTATTTCTATTTCTCTTCTGATCTTTGGGTCAGGTGAGAGACAAACTAGTCCTTCAGGCAGCCCCAAAACAAGGTAGAACATTCCAAACAAATTCTACTCTGTTCCTTCCGTCGAAAGTAAGAGAACTGACAATGGCCTGATTTCTCCTGGCTCTGCTTCACCACACTGGGGAAGGAATCAGTTGCTATTCCTTGCTATTCTTTGGAACTCTGCATTCAGATGCTTATATCTTTCCTTTTCTCCTTTGTTTTTTGCTTCTCTTCTTTTCACAGCTATTTGTAAGCCTCCCCAGACAGCCAATTTGCTTTTTTGCATTTCTTTTCTATGGGGATGGTCTTTATTCCTGTCTCCTGTACAATGTCACGAACCTCTGTCCATAGTTCATCAGGCACTCTATCTATCAGATCTAGGCCCTTAAATCTATTTCTCACTTCCACTGTATAATCATAAGGGATTTGCTTTAGGTCATACCTGAATGGTCTAGTGGTTTTCCCCACTTTCTTCAATTTAAATCTGAATTTGGCAATAAGGAGTTCATGATCTGAGCCACAGTCAGCCCCCGGTCTTGTCTTTGCTGACTGTATAGAGCTTCTCCATCTTTGGCTGCAAAGAATGTAATCAGTCTGATTTCGGTGTTGACCAGCTGGTGATGTCCATGTGTAGAGTCTTCTCTTGTGTTGTTGGAAGAGGGTGTTTGCTATGACCAGTGGATTCTCTTGGCAAAATGCTATTAGCCTTTGCCCTGCTTCATTCCGTATTCCAAGGCCAAATTTGCCTGTTACTCCAGGTGTTTCTTGACTTCCTGCTTTTGCATTCAAGTCCCCTATAATGAAAAGGACATCTTTTTTGGCTGTTAGTTCTAAAAGGTCTTGTAGGTCTTCATAGAACCGTTCAACTTCAGCTTCTTCAGCGTTACTGGTTGGGGCATAGACTTGGATTACTGTGATATTGAATGGTTTGCCTTAGAAACGAACAGAGATCATTCTGTCGTTTTTGAGATTTCATCCAAGTACTGCATTTCGGACTCTTTTGTTGACCATGATGCCGACTCCATTTCCTCTAAGGGATTCCTGCCCACAGTAGTAGATACAATGGTCATCTGAGTTAAATTCACTCATTCCAGTCCATTTTAGATCGCTGATTCCTAGAATGTCGACATTCACTCTTGCCATCTCCTGTTTGACCACTTCCAATTTGCCTTGATTCATAGACCTAACATTCCAGGTTCCTATGCAATATTGCTCTTTACAGCATCGGATATTACTTCTATCACCTGTCACATCCACAACTGGGTATTGTTTTTGCTTTGGCTCCATCCCTTCATTCGTTCTAGAGTTATTTCTCCACTGATCTCCAGTAGTATATTGGGCACCTATCGACCTGGGGAGTTCCTCTTTCAGTATCCTATCATTTTGCCTTTTCATACTGTTCATGGGGTTCTCAAGGCAAGAATACTGAAGTGGTTTGCCAGTCTCTTCTCTAGTGGATCACTTTCTGCCACACCTCTCCGCCATGACCCCCCTGTCTTGGGTAGCCCCACACGGCATGGCTTAGTTTCATTGAGTTAGACAAGGCTATGATCCATGTGATTAGACTGAATAGGGAACTGCAAATAAAGATGTTATGAAATGTCTTATTTTTCTGTCAATTTATTAATACATATTTTAATTAAATATTAAAAAGTATTATCATCCTAATAAAATATATTTTCTGCCATATGTTTCTACATCTACACGATCCCTTGATATATCTGACTCTTTTGAATGTGACTTTTTCTGGATTGAGTGCTTATTTAGTTGCTGTAAATCATTGACTCATTTCCAGAGCTTGTATAAAGCTGTTTTAGCCATTCTGTAGTTATTTATTTGATATTCCTGTGAAAGATTGAGGATATGGGTGGTACTCTCATAGATTCCTAGTCTACCATCTTTCTGATCCATTATTCTTGTATTTATTTCATCCATTTTATCTATTTCATTTTCTCTTTCTAGAATCCCTATTATTCAGACAGACCTCTTGGACTGATCCTCTTACTTTTCTACTTTTTATAACCTATTTCCTCCTTTCTTAATTTTCCCTTTTTTATGGAATATTTACTAAGTTTTTCCTTCTAATTCTATTTTTTAAATTATGTAGTCAAAATTCTAAAATGCACACTAAAATATACAACAACAGTTCTTAGATAATAGATGCAATTTAGTTAATAGATGTAATTTATTCTCCTTTTCTGAGAATACTAATATCACATAGATTTGATGTTTTTTATGGGAGTATAGTTGCCTTACACTTCTGTGTCAATTTCTGTTGTACAGCAAAGTAAATCAGCCATACTTATACATATAGCCCCTCTTTTTTGGATTTTCTTCCCATTTAGGTCACCATAGAGCACTGAGTTCTCTGCAAAACTTGGTATGAGGACCTTCATTTCCCAATTTTTCAATCAGGTAGTCCTGAATCCTTAGCTGTACTTATGTCCCTGAATATAAAATCTCTCTAGTTTAACTTTTCTGCAAAATAAATCTTTAATCTCCCATCTCCTACAAAGAGGTGGAAGAGTCACTTGGTTACATATGGTTGCCAAAAGTTCTGTTCACATAATTATGCCTTTAAAACAATTATTTAAGTCATGTTTCCAATTCTCTGCCTTTTTAGTGTTCTATATTGTGAATCAGCTTTCTTGTTTCCTTGCAGTAAATTTCAACTTTATGATATTTGTTGTCCATTACCTTTTATTCATCTGCTTTCCTGCTTCCATTTTTTTTTATATGTCACTGCTATTTTCTTTCTTTCTTTCTCATTGTCTTTACATGGTTTTTTCATTTTTTATTATGGTACTCAGTTGCAGGGAGGAAGCAAAAAATTAATATGTTGAAACAATTTAACTTATTCTTTTTAATCTGAGGTAAACATTGATATTTTAAATTGAGCTGACTAGTATTCACAATATATATTAGATATGTGAAAAGAAGGTAAGATAAGGTGAAAAGTAGGGAATATGCAGTTTTGGAACATATATTCTGTTAGAGACAGGGGAGTTTTAACCCTTGGAAAATGTCAGTTATAAATCATGCTGAATTCTGATTGACTTCCCTCTCAAGTGAATACTTTTTGTAGCCATCATCAGTGGATCATGAAGATTAAAATGTGTTAACCATCCCAGATAATGTCACAGTGTAACATTTAATTTAATTTATTGTTTCTCTTTTATAGACGAGGAAAGTGAGTTTAAAGAACTAAGATAGTTTACTCAAGGTCATATAATCCATAAGTGCCAGAGCTTTGCTATTCCCAGGCTGTTTCCTGAATCAAAGTCCAGTGCCTTTTCTATTTTGCCATGATGCCTCCTGAGGACCATAAATGTGTCACTATGAAATAATTAAAATCATATGCATCGGAATATGGTTGTATTAGATTAAGCTATCTGAATCCATGAAACCTAATAACATCTGTCACTCCGTCATTCCAAATATTGTGGGACCACCCATTTTATATAAAATTTTATTAATTATTTCCTATTTATTCTAATATTCCTGATGTTTAAAAAAAGCCATGAGAGTTAAAGAGTATCTTACTTATCTAAAATCATTATACTTATCTAAAAACATTGGAATTAGAGTAAAAAATAACATTTCTCCCTATATTTTTAAATTTAAATCACAGACAATTACCTTATACTTGCTTTAACAAATTGGTTAATTTTAAGCAGCTAGAAATTATACTGATGTTACTTCAACAGTTTAGTATTATTTTTTTTTGCATAAGATTTTATCAGTTCAGTATTAAAGATCACTATTATTTTTTTTAACTAAGTAGTATTTTCTGTTGCTTTGCAATTATTGCATTTTTATATTTATGATTATCTTAAACCATTATACCAATTTCTATACAATAATATATTCAAATGTATAGTCAAAGTGATATAGGATGAGAAATACTTTCTGCTGAGCAGTGTTTATCCTTTCTTCTCTATAAAGATTTCCTTTCAGAATGATTGGTATAATTTCTTTCTCTTACAATATTCAAGTGTAAGTTCAACAAACCTTAGTTTGAAAGATTAGGAAGTTTGACAGTCTCTTTCTACTATTTAGTTAATATCAGGTAATACCATTGTGTTTGTGATGCAAACCTTTCTGCACTAGTTAATTCATTTCCTCTAAAATGAAACATGAGCAATTCTGGGAGTACTGAGTGAGAGGAGTGCTTTTGCAATCCCACAGGAAGTAGCATCTTTTAACTTTCATGATTTTCATAAGAATAACCTTTTTCAATCCCAGCTTATACCAACTCTTTGGTATTTGTAAAAAAAAAAAAGTAGTTATGACAAATTCTTAAATCCATTGGATCAAACTTTGCATAGTTATCCAAATATTCTATTTTTATTATCCAATTACTTCTGCCTGCTGATTTTTCTTTTGTCTACTTAACCAAGAATTGAAAGAGATATATTGAAATCTTCCACTATAATTGTGAATTTGTTTATTTCTCTTAATTCTGTCAAACTTTGTTTTCCTCATTTTGAGGTTATTTTATTACCTGATTATAATTGATATGTAGTGTTTTTGGTAAGTTGAAACTTTTATTATTATATATTTACCTTCTCCATTCCTAATAATGTTTTTTTCTTCATATTTTCTGTTGTCTGATGTTAGTATATATGCTCAACTATATTTTAGTTTAAATTTTCCATAGATACTTTTTCATACACACACACACACACACATATATATATATATATAAATGAAAATAGGAAATTGCTGGTCCAGTTCTGTAGTCCATTTATTTTTACTATATTTATTGATATAACTGGGCCTATTTCTAGCTTCTACTTTTTCCCAGTTCTAATCTTGTTTACTTTCTGTTTTTTCATAACAAATATCTATATTTTTCCTTTCCTTTGACTTATTATTTTGAAATAATTTCAAATTACAGAAAAGGCACATATATTACAAATTATTCCTAAATACCCTTCACCTATTCCCCAGATGTTATCGTCTTATATAATCATAGCACAGTTATCAAAACAGGAATTTAATTAACATTCATACCATACTGGTAGCTCAGATGGTAAAAAATCTGCCTGCAGTGTGAGAAACCCAGGTTCAGTCCCTCCAGTCAGGAAGATCCCCTGGAGAAGGAAATGGTAACCCATTCCAGTATTCTTGCCTGGAGTATTCCATGGACAGAGGAACCTGGTGGATTACTGTCCATAGGGATGCAAAGAGTCACGCAGGACTGAGTGACTAACACTTTCACTTTCATCAGTTCAGTTCAGTTTAGTTCTGTCGCTCAGTCATGTCTGACTCTTTGCAACCCCATGAATCACAGCACGCCAGGCCTCCCTGTCCATCACCATCTCCCGGGGTTCACTCAAACTCACGTCCATCAAGTTGGTGATGCCATCCAGCCAACTCATCCTTTGTCGTCCCCTTTTCCTCCTGCCCCCAATCCCTCCCAGCATCAGAGTCTTTACCAATGAGTCAACTCTTCGCATGAGGTGGCCAAAGTACTGGAGTTTCAGCTTTAGCATCATTCCTTCCAAAGAAATCCTAGGGCTGATCTCCTTCAGAATGGACTGGTTGGATCTCCTTGCAGTCCAAGGGACTCTCAAGAGTCTTCTCCAACACCACAGTTCAAAAGCATCAATTCTTCGGAGCTCAGCTTGCTTCACAGTCCAACTCTCTCATCCATACATGACCACTGGAAAAACCATAGCCTTGACTAGACAGACCTTTGTTGGCAAAGTAATGTCTCTGCTTTTCAATATGCTGTCTAGGTTTGTCATAACTTTTCTTCCAAGGAGTAAGCGTCTTTTAATTTCATGGCTGCAGTCACCATCTGCAGTGATTTGGGAGCCCCCCAAAATAAAGTCTGACACTGTTTCCACTGTTTCCCCATCTGTTTCCCATGAAGTGGTGGGTATTAATCTATCTGTGAGCCATATTCATGTTTTACCAGTTGTGCAATGTTTTTGATTTGTCCAGGATCCAGTCCTAATATTGCCTAGGTTTTAGTTGTGTCATTTTGTGTTTGATTTTAATTTTAAAATCTTTTTTTAAATAAACTACAATTCTTGTTATTTGTTTGACCTTACTTTCCATATCTTTTGTAGAATCTCCTTGATTTATTTCTTAACTTGGCTGCACCTCACTTTTCTTCAAAAGTATTTATTACATGAGGCTATAGTAGAAAACCTTTCACCTTTTATCCTAGACACTAATTTTTTACCTCACATTTGAATAATAAGTTGACTAAATTTTTAAGTCTATGTTTAAGATTATTTTCTTTCTATACAAGCATACCTCAGTTTTTTTTTTTTTCTGTTTTGTGAATATGCATTTTTACCAACTGAAGATTTATGGCAAAACTGCATCAAGCAAATCTCCTAGAACTGTTTTTCCAACCACATTTGCTCTCTTTGTGTCTGTTTCACATTTTGGTAATTCTTGCATTGTTTCAAACTTTGTAATTATTGTATTTGTTATGGTGATCTGTAATTATATTTGATGTTGCTATTGTAATTGCTTTGGGACACCACAAACTGTGCCCATAAAAATGAATAACTTAATCAATAGCTGTCATATGCGTTCTGACTGCTCCACCCACCAGCCATTCACCCATGTCTCTCCCTCTCTTTGAACTTCCCTTATTCCTTGAGACACAAAAATAATGAAATTAGGCCAATTAATAACCCTACAGTGGCCTCTAAATGTTCAAGTAAAGGAAGATTCACACGTCTCTAACTATAGATCAATAGCTAGGAATGATTTAGGTCACCACAAAGCATTGAGTAGAGTTCCCTGTGCTATACAGTAGGTTCTCATTAGTTCTGTATTTTATACATAGTATCAATAGTGTATATACATCAATCTCAATCTCCCAATTAATCCCAGCCCCCATTTCCCCTTTGGTATCCATATGTTTGTTCTGTACATCTGTGTCTATTTCTGCTTTGCAAATAAGATCATGTATGCCATTTTTATAAATTCTACATATATGCATTATCCAGAAAAGAGGTGGTATGCACATATGTAGAGCTGATTTGCTTTGCTGTGTAGTAGAAACACAACATTGTAAAGCAAGTATACTCTAATTAGTTTTAAACAGAATATGAAAAAGATATCTGCGGGGCTTCCCAGATGGTACTAGTGGTAAAGAACCTGCCTGCCAGTGCAGGAGACATAAGAACTGTGGGTTCGATCCCTGGGTAGGGAAGATCCCCGGGAGAAGGAAATGGCAACTCACTCCAGTATTCTTGCCTGGAGAATTTCATGGACAGAAGAGTGTGGTGGGCTACAATCCATGAGGCCACAAAGAGTCGGACATGACTGAAGCAACTTAGCAGCAGCATCTAAATAACTTTGCTGCACAGCAGAAACTAACACAACGTTGTAAATCAATTATATTTCAGTTACAAAAATTTAAAACTAGAAATGATTAAGCTTATTGATAATGGCAAGTTTTGCTGGGCATTTTACACCAGTTAGCCAAATTGTAAATTAAAAGGACACATTTTTGAAGGAAATTAAAAATGCTACTGGAGAAGGAAATGGCAACCCACTCCAGTATTCTTGCTTGGAGAATCCCATGGACGGAGGAGCCTAGTGGGCTACAGTCCATGGGGTCTCAAAGAGTTGGACACGACTCAGTGACTAAACCACCACCACCATCACCACCAAAAATGCTACTCCAGTGAACACATGAATAATAAGAAAGTGAAACATCCTTAGTACTGATACTTAGAAAGTTTTAGTGGTCTGCATAGAAAATCAAGTCAATAACAACATTCCCTTAAGCCAAAGCTTAATCCAGAGCAAGACTCTAACTCTCTTCAATCCTGTGCATGACAAGAAAGGTGAGGAAGCTGCAGAAGAAAAGTTTGAAGCTAGCACAATTTGGTTTATGAGGTTGAAGGAAAGAAGCCATCTCTGTAAAATTTAAGTGCAAGATGAAGCTGCTATAGAAGCTGCAACAGGTTATCCAGAAGATCTTGCCAAGGTAATTAATGAAAGTGGCTACACTAAACAACAGATTTCTAATGCAGACAAAACAGCCGTATATTGGAAAAGGATGCCATTGAAGACTCAAAGTTAGGAAAAGTCAATGTTTGGATTCAAAGGACAGGATGACTCTTTTATTATCGGCTAACACAATTAGGGACTTTAAGTTGAAGCCAATGCTCATTTACCATCCTAAAAATCCTAGGATTCTTAGAGTTACAACCTTAAATCATCTCTATGTTCTATTACTAGAACAATAAACTTAGATGACAGCTCATCTGTTTATAACATGGTTTCCTGAATATTAAGTCTACTGTTTAGACCTACTGCTTAAAAATGAAAAAAGATTTCTTTCAAAATTTTACAACTCATTGACAGTGCAGCTGGTCATCCAATAGTTCTGATTGAGATGTACAAAGAGATTAATGTCACTCTGATGCCACAGTATTCTGTGGTCCATTTATCAAGAAGTAATTTTGACTTTCAAGTCTTATTTTCAGAAATACATTTTGTAAGGCTATAGCTACACTGGTTAGCAATTCCTCTGATTGATCTTTTCAAAGTAAATTGAAAACCTAGAAAGGATTCACCATTCTAGATGCTCTTAAGGACGCTTGTGATTTATGGGAGGGGGTCAAAATACCAACATTAACAGGAGTTTGAAAGATGTTGATTCCAATCCTCCTTGATGACTTTGAAGGGTTCAAGACTTCAGGGAAGAAAGTAACTGCAGATTTTGTGAAAATAGCAAAAGAATTAGAAGTGGAGACTAAAGAGCTCACTGAACCGCTTCAATCTTACCATAAAACTTGAACAAATGAGGAATTGCTTCTTAGAGCTGAGCAAAGTGATTTATTGAGGTGGAATCTACACCTGGTGAAGATGCTGTGAAGATGGTGGAAATGATCAAAAAGTATTTAGAATATTACATAAACTTAGTGGCTAATGCAGCAGCAGGGTTTTAGAGGATTGACTTCAATTTGGAAAGTTCTACCATGCGTGGTTCAGACATAAAGCATCTGCCTGCAATGCAGGAGACCTGTGTTTGATCCCTGAGTTGGGAAAATCCCCTGGAGGAGGACATGGCAACACCACTTCAGTATTTTTGTATGGAGAATCGCCATGGACAGAGGAAGCTGGCAGGCTACAGTTCATGGGGTTGCAAAGAGTCAGACATGACTAACTGACTGAGCACACAGATTGTGGGAAAATATGTTATAGAGAAATTGTTTGTGAAAGGAAGAGTAGATTGAAGA
The DNA here is from genome assembly GCF_029407905.1 of Bubalus kerabau. Taxonomy (NCBI): domain Eukaryota; kingdom Metazoa; phylum Chordata; class Mammalia; order Artiodactyla; family Bovidae; genus Bubalus; species Bubalus kerabau. The sequence goes on from NC_073629.1 coordinate 71,230,757, forward strand.
GGTAAATTTCATTACCATCTTATTTTAATTGCCACAGCCACACTGACATTTAGCAACCACCACCCTCCAGCCAACAGCCATCAACGTCAGGGCAAAATCCCCTGTGACTTGCTGAAATCTCAGATAATGGTTAGCGGTTTTTAGTTATAAAGTACTTTTAACAAAGATATATACATTTTTCAATATGATACTTTTGCACACTTAATAGACTATACTACAGTGTAAATATAATTTTATATGCACTGGGAAACCAAAACTTTGTGTGTCTCACTTTATTGTGATACTTGCTTTATTTATCATGGTGGTCTGGAACTGAACCTGTAGTATCTCTGAGTTATGCCTGTACTTCCAAACTGTTACTCCATTGTCTTCTTGCATTCAGTGTTGCTGCTAAGCAATGTGATGTCATTTTATTCTTGTTCCTTTAGAAGCTTTTAAAATTGTCTGACTTTGGCCCTTAAATTTTATTAAAATATTGTTTTATATATATATATATATATACATACATATATAATTAAAAGTAAACATGGCTATATGTATATTTTACTCTTTCTTCTACTTAGCATATCTTATATTTATTTGTTCATATATTTTCCGCTCTCCATTTTTCTTTTTCTCATCTTCTGGGAAACCAGTTACCTCAGCACTTTTACTTCTCTATATCTTTCCATTTCTTTTTTAATTTTATATTTCTTCATCCTTCCCAGAATTCTTTTGGGAAATTGTTCAGTCTGATCTTTAAGCTCATGAACTATTCTTTAATAACATCCATTTTACTATTAGTATCATCCACCTACATAAGATTTTCACTTCTATACTTTATTACTATTTTTTCTCATTCTTATTTTATTTTATATTGTTTTTATTCCCCCCTTTTTGGTAAGTTCAATATAATGAATTGAAATTCTTATTCTGTCTAATATTGCTTCTTGTAGCACCTCTTGTCCAGCTTGTTATCTTTTTCTTGATATAGTTTTATTTTAACCTATGAGGACGTATTCCCAGAGATTCTCTGATATCTCAGTGCTTATTCTTCTTACCAGGTCTATGTTCTAGTTACATATGAAGTGCTACTTACAATTCCAAGAAAGTAACATTTTGCCTGTGCTTATGTTTTTTCCTCCAACTGAAAATACGTACATTTTTGCCTTTTGAAATCCATTTGTTCTGCAGTACCTTAATTGCATTTGTTTTCTACACTAAGTTTTTGTTCTCCTTAATAATTACAATTAATGCCTTCATCTTGTACATTCCATAACACTCTATACGTACTTTTAATTGTGGTTGTTTTGAGCAATCTTCCCCTTGCCAAAATATGAATTTATTGAAAACTATGGATTTTCTGTCTCTGTGTCTTCCTTAACATTTGGCAGCTTATCATATCCACAAGGAATACTCTTAAGAGATCTTAAATCAATATATAAATGAAGTTTACATTTATCTGAGCAAGGTAAATTACATGGCAACAAGTATGGAAATGGATAAATAGAATGTGGGTAAGCAAACTATCCATAAGGATAATATATGATTTTTTAATGTTTAATTAGAAATGACATATGTCATACTATGATTTTTCTAATCCTTATATTGTTACTGTAAGCCCAGACAGAATAATTCATATTTTATATATGCTGAGTATTTTAACTCCTACATAGGGCCATATTTCCCTGTTTACTTTCTCACTGTGATATTTCAAGTAGCCAAAACTTTTAAAATATTTGCCAGATAAACAAATACACTAGTGAATGAATGACCCATGGCTGTTTATACCATGACCATGTACTTATTGCTCTGTAAAGTCTCTATTAGTGCCTGCTGTCTTGGTATAATTATTAATAATAGTGCCTTTAAATCTTGAACATGTTCTAATTTGAATAATATATGATTACATAAATTAAATGCCATACTGTTTCTGTCATCAATAGATCAATTAAAACTTTACTAATAATTTCAAGGATATAAATAATTGTGAGGTTCAAATGAGGCAGGGATAGGTCTGGGACATCAGACATGGCTTTCCAGGTTTTTTCTTCCCTTGAAGAACTTGCACCTAGGGCCCAGCAAAGTAGATATCTATGAGTTTTATCAGTTTACCTCACACAGAGGCAAGTGTTTATTTCTTTATGAAATATTTCTGTTTTCTTTTTCAGAAAGTTGTATAGTTTCTATGACTTTCTCCAGAGAGTGTAACCTTATAGATTCTGAGTTTATTTAATATAAGCAATCCTTTAGCCAGGCATCATCCTGCTAAGGGCATTTGATAGATAAGATCTCTTCCTCCTAGAAAGTATCATTTTTTTTTTTTTTTTTTTTTTTTGGAGTGCCATTTGACATAGGGATTAGATCAGATCATGCGTATTCTTTCCTTTCCCCCTGGGCACTTTACAAACAGAATGAATGGGTCACCGTCCAAATACTTTAACTCCTTCTTCCCACACCTCCAACAGGTTTTGAAATTTAGAGAGCATTTTATTACACTTAGTTTTTTTTAACTACACTTTAGATTATTATTACATATATATTGTTAACAGCTCTAGGTATTCAAAATCCAACAGTAAATAAGGCATATAAAACTCTATCCTCATGAAGCTAGTATATTAGTGGTAAAGATGATATTATATATGTCAGTGGAATTTCTGTAAGATTATGAAGTTATAACATATGCTTAAGGGTATATACTATACTGTTTCATTTATATTAGCAAATAAATCAATTGAATTACACATGACAGCTTAACTACTGATTATTTTTGTTGTAAACATTATCCAAAATTCCTCTTTCTAGGTATTAACTTGTAATAAATATATGTTTTATTTTATTTAAATTAAACCTGTTATCCCTTCTAGTTTTTATTCTAAATTGCCTAACCAAATATTTTTTTTTCTTCATAAAATACTGCATGTCAGATATTTTAAAGAGATATAATGTTTCAGGGATACTTATTCTATCATGTATTTTGAATTTTTTCCATTGTTAGAAATTAAACATATAAATTTCTTTATTTATACTGAAGGGATATGGCATACCAAGCAGACATTGCAACCCTACAAGTACATGTTAGTGTTTTCTTAACCTTCTGTTATAAGTATAGCTGAAAGATGGGACAATTGCAGTTATTTCAACAAAATTTATACAGATGCAGTTATGAAGAAGCAAATTCAGATATTTTTCACAAAGTGCCAGCTGTTATATAAAAGAAATTTCTGAGAACAAAACTGCTATTTTCAATTCAGAATATAAGGTCACAGGATTAATTATTTGAGGGTCATTATTATATCCAAGTGCCTGTGATCAGATTTATACAATCTTTAGTTATTTTATCTCCATTATGTACTTTGTCTTTCTCTAAATCCATTTATGAGTCTGAAATGAAGACTCTCAAGGAGATTTTAGGGTTTCCATTGAAACGCATTCCATTTTCTGCCTCCAACATTTTTCTTCCAAATTCATCCAATTTATCATATCTTGCTGATTTCAGTCCACTTGTGCATTAGGCAGTTCTATCAGTGCTTTTTTTTTTTTCCCTCCTAAATTGTTTGCTGGAATGACTGAATTTTAGTCCAGGATATAAAACAATATAAACTAAATTACTTCAGATAAGTAATTAGAGCATACTCAAGCATGTAAAACTAGAAATGTTTGTTGCTGGATTTAAAATTGAAAACAAAATTTAGTTTGTATCAGTATAATAGTTCAAATTGCTTTTTAAGTATTTTTAATATTCTTACTAACAGGAATAGAGAGGAAGAAGGTTAAATTCAAATGAAAGTAAGTATAGCTTAATGGAAAGAAAATAGGCTTTGAATCAAATACATTGCTTTTACTTTCTAATTCTAAGCCACAATATGATTATATTCCAGTCCCATATTCCATATACCCCCCTGCATTGTCCAGCTTCCCATGCACTAAAGGATTATATGATTATTTCTGCCTACTTGACTGTGAGCAAAAGTGAAACTTATCACTTCCGAGTAAAAGCAATTAAGAGTTATCATTCTCTTTCCCCCCTTGTAGATCTTGGAGGCCATGTGTTCCATTAGCATATTTAAAAGGTACTACTGACACACATTGGTTCTTAGATGAGAAATGGATAAATCTTTACTCTGCTAAGCTACTGGGTTTATAGAGATAGAAGAAATTAAGGTTAATTATGCTGATAAATATAGACATTGATACATAAGAAAACCCTTAAATATGGCCTCATCTTAGTGTCCAGATACGAAAATTGGGAAAAATTGGCAGGCTAAGTTTTGTAGTAGCAAAGCATTTCCCTGTTATAACTTGGAAGGCAAACTGTATGTCTGCTAACTTAATGGCTTTAGGGGAAAAACAGAGTATTGATTTTGTGTGTTGGTTGTACTGTACTGTGTTTGGAAAGTTATCCTATAGAAAAAAGAGGAGCTCAGCAAAGTAGGGGCTTCCCTGGTGGCTCAGAGGTTAAAGCATCTGCCTGCAATATGGGAGACCCGGGTTCGATCCCTGGGTCAGGAAGATCCACTGGAGAAAGGAATGGCAACCCACTCCAGTACTCTTGCCTGGAGAACCCATGGAGGGAGGACTCTGGTAGGCTACAGTCCATGGGATCGCAAAGAGTCGGACATGACTGAGCGACTTCACTTTCACTTTCAGCAAAGTAGCTGGTTTTCCAGGCAAAATAAAGAGAATGAAGAGTTCAGAAATTTAGGGCTTTGGAAAATCTGTCTGCTTCTATAATCCCAAATAGTAAAACAAAACAGGAAATTAAAAAAGGCTTTGAGACAAAGGCCCAAACCTCTTAGTTGAAGATGATGACTTAGGACAGAAGTTAGATTAAGTGTGTGGGCTTCCCACCTACTGTTGTGAATAGCTTTATAGTAACTTCCATTAAATTGGTAGAGTAAGAGAGATTGGAAGAAAGAAAAAGAAAGCAGATCTGAACACTATATGTGACTCCAAAAGACTTTTACATGCGATTACTGGCACATAGAACTGAGAGAAGAAATAGATCAACAGCTGAAAGTTTAATGGAAAGATATTACAAGAGTATCTTAGTCTGAGATAACTTTGAGCATTCAAGACTTAAATATACACTGAATCTCCAATCTTTAGCAACAAGAAATACACTGAGAAAGCTGTTGTACCCTTCAGAGTAGGCAATTCACCCCATCTGAGATGTGACAAAGAAGGATAATGAAAGACAGGACTTCTCACAGAGAGCAATGTGAGAGACTAATCCAGGACCCATCCACACCTAAAGGTAGGAGAAGTTCACAGAGAAAACCAGTAACTAGTGTGTCCTTCCTGTTCTCCCCATTTGTAGTTGACTTTCCCTATACCAGTGTGTGTCTGGGTGGGTGATTTGGGAGATGACTTGTCTTTGTAATTCATGTCTTTAGACAAAATCATATTCAGGCCTGATTGATAGACTCTTAAAAAACATCTAGAGATTCTGGACTTGATGGCACTTTCAATTGTTTTTCTTCAGGAGTATGTTCTATATGTAGGGGAAAAAGGATCAAATGATCTGTGATGACTTGTGGCAAGGATTTTGTGCTTATAAAATATTCCAGTTATTTGTCTACAATTCCAAGCCTCTCTCAAAATTTAATTGGGAGGCCATAGTTTAGTTCTAGTTGATAGATTGTGACTCAAAGTAAGTATATTACTTCTAGGGTAAGGTATTTTAGTGTACCTTTCCCTCACTTCTTTCCTGCAGAGTCCTTGGAGAGCTCACATTTTCAGATGGTTTAGCTACATTATAGAAGATGGCTAGCCTATCTACTTTAGATTTACATGAGCAAAATCAACCTTTATTAACCATTTGACTTTGTTTTTATCTGTTACTACAGCTAGAATGAAGGGCTTCCCTGGTGGCTCAGTGGTAAAGAAACTACCTGCCAATGCAGGAGCCACAGGAGACACAGATTCAATCCTTGGATCAGAGAGATCCCCTAGAGGAAGAAATGGCAACCCACTCCAATATTCTTGCCTGGAAAAATCCCATGGACAGAGGAACCTGATAGGCTACAGTCCATTTGATCGTAAAGAGTCAGACACAATTGAGCGACAGCATGCACGCATGTGCAGTTAGTGTTAATTATTCTAACCACAGTGATCACATCTTACTTAGTCAAAAGGGTATACTAAAAGGATGTATTAAAAGAGTATTCCACAATAAAACATATGTATAGTACTTGGCATGAAGCTTATCGCATGGCATATACCCATACAGTAAACTGTCTAACATGTAGTAAATGTTCAGTAAATGTTTGCTGCTGTTATTATTTCTATTGTTATTGCTAGACCTCATGTTCCCACAAGTGTTAAAACAATGATAGATAATGTCTATACAGTCTATCTTGATTTCAGGAATATCTTTCAATTAAAAGAGATTCTCATAAGAATATTTAGGATAAAGTGGAAAATATTTAGATGATGGCTCAAGTGGTAAAGGATCCGCCCGCAATGTGGGGGACACAGGAGATGTAGCTTTGATCCCTGGGTCGAGAAGACCACCTGGAGAAGGGAATGGCAACCCACTCCAGTATTCTTGCCTAGAGAATCCCCATGGACAGAGGAGCCTGGGAGGCTACAGGCCATAGGGTGAGAGTCGGAAATGGCTAAAGCAACTTAGCATGCATGCATGCACTTTCAAGCTATTAGTCCCTGGCTTCAGTTCAGTTCAATTCAGTTCAGTAGCTCAGTTGTGTCTGACGCTTTGCGACCCCATGGACTGTAGCATACCAGGCCTTCCTCTCCAACACCAATTCCCAGAGTCTACTCAAACTTATGTCCATTTAGTTGATGATAACATCCAACCATCTCATCCTCTGTCGTCCCCTTTTCTTCCCACCTTCACTGTTTCCCAGCATCACAGTCAGTTCTTCGCATCAAGTGGTCAAAGTATTGGAGCTTCAGCTTCAGCATCCGTCCCTCCAATGAATATTCAGGACTGGTTTCCTTTAGGATGGGCTGGTTGGATCTCCTTGCAGTCCAAGGACTCTCAAGGGTCTTCTCCAGCACCACAATTCAAAAGCATCAATTCTTTGGCACTCAACTTTTTTTATAGTCCAACTCTCACATCCATACAGGACTACTGGAAATACCATAGCCTTGACTAGACGGACCTTTGTTGGCAAAGTAATGTCTCTGCTTTTTAATATTCTATCTAGGTCAGTCATAACTTTTCTTCCAAGAAACAGGTTATCTTTTTTTTTCATGGCTTCAGTCACCATGTGAAGTGATTTTGGAGCCCAAAAAACTAAAGTTTGTTACTGTTTCCACTGTTTCCCCATCTATTTGCCATGAAGTGATAGGACCAGATGATCTTGGTTTTCTGAAGTTTTCTTAGATTTCTTAGTCCCTGGCTCAACCTTGGTCAAAAGCAAAATATATATATATATATATATATATATATATAAATTATGATAGCAGTCTCCAAAAACCACACACACACAACAGTAAACTTTAAAAACCTTAATTGAATAAGGGGATAAACACAATCCTTGACTGGTAAGTGGCTGTGCTAAACCAGAGGCTGAACTTGACTAGGTGGCTAAACTAAAAAAATTGGAAAAAGAGGAAGAGGACCTGACCAGGTATGCGTGACTTTGCACTGAGAGGGAAATAGACTTCAAAGAGGTACTTCAGTCCTGTCATTGAATAAATTAGAAAAATGACCAAGCAAACAGCATCAGCTTTTTTCTTTTAATTTTAATATTCAACCTCTATTTCTCCTGTCTCCCTCCCTTCATCTTTCCTCCCCTTTCTTTTCCTTCTCTCCTTATTTTAATTTTAATTGACTTGTACTTTTTGTTTGATATTTAAAACATCATTTCCTGAGCCTAAGTTATGAAGAACTACCTCAATGTTTTCTTCTAAAAGATTTTTAGCTTTAATGTTTACCTATTTGTCTATGATCCATTTGAGTTGATTTTTACATTTGATGTGATAAATAAGGATCCAAGGTCACTTTTTAGAATGAGTTATTTAATTGTACCACCATCATTTATTGAAAAGACAGTACTATTCCCCCGTTGAATTGTCTTGGCACTCTTGAAAAAATCAATTGACCATAAATGGACTTATTTTTGGATTCTCAATTCTATTAAACTGATGTTAATGTTTATCTTTATGCCAGTATCACCCTGACTTAAATATTATAGGTTTGTAGAAAGTTTTTGAATAAGGAAATGTGAGTTCTCCAAATTTTATTGTTTTGGCTATTCAGAATCTCTTGCAATTTTGTATGAATTTTAAGATATCAGCTTTTTAATTTCTTCAAAAAAAGTTCCTTGGGATTTTATTAGGGATTGTTTGACTCTCTAGATTTCTTTGGGTATTATTGCCATTTTTAACAATTTTAAGTCTCCTGATCCAAGAACATGAGGTTCTTTCCATTTCTTTAGATCATCTTCAATTTATTTTAGTTTTTTTCAGTTACAGTATACAAGTCTTGCAGACTTCCCTGGTGGCTCAGTGGTAAATAATCAGCCTGACAATGCAGGAAATGTGGGTTTGATCCCTGGAAGATCTCCTGGAGAAGGTAATGGCAACCCACTCCAGTATTCTTGCTTGGAAATCCTCAATCCATATTGAGGAGCCTGGACTACAGTCCATGGGGCTGCAAAAGAATCCTAAATGACTTAGTGACTAAGCAATAACAACATACAAGTTTAGTATTTGTTTTACTAAATTTATTCCATAGTATTTTTCTTTTGATGCTATTATAGATGGAATTATATTCTTAAATTCTTTTTGAATTGTTCATTGCCAATGTACAGAAGTAAAATTGACTTTTGGATATTGCTGTCATACTGAACTTGTTAGTTGTAATATTAGTAGTTTTTTAAATGTAGTCCTTAGATTTTCCATAGAGTATATCACATAATCTACAAGTGGAGGAAATTTTACATCTTCCTTAGTAATTGTGACCCTTTTTTCTCTTTTTCTTGGTGATGTGCATTGGCTAGAGCCTCCAGCACAATGTTGAGTAGATGGAGAAAGAAAAGACATCTTTGCCTTGCTCCTAATCTTAGAAAGAAAGCTTTAAATACATTGTTAGGTGTAGGATTTTTATAGATAATCTTTATAAGATTGAAGCCATTCCTTCTGTTCTGAATTTGTTGAATCAAGAAAGGTTGCTGAAACTTAACTACTTTTTCTCCATTTATTGAGATGATCATGTAGTTTTTGCCCTATATTCTATTGATTTGGCATACTGCATTAATTACTTTTTATGTTAAATAAACTTTGCTTTCCTAGAATAATTCAACTTGGTCATGATGTATATAATACTTTAATATAAGGTTGGATTCAGATCACTAGTATTTTGATGTTGGTCTATAGATTTATTTTGTTGTCTTTGGTTTTAGTATCAAGGTACTACTAACCTCTTAGAATGAAATGAAATGTGCTTCTTCCTCTTCTGTTTTTTGAGAGGGTAATAATTTGTGAATAATTGGCATAAATTCTTTTTTAAATGTTTGGAATAATTCCCCAGTGAAGACATCTGGTTGAATGGTGTTTCCTAAAATATCAGGGTCCAATCACTATAATCTATTAATGTGACCTTGTTAGAAAAAGGGTCTTTGCAGTTGCGATTAAGTATCCTGAGATGAGAACAGATCCTAGATTATCTGTAAAGTCCATGGATGCCATCACAAATGCCCTTATTAAAAAAAAAAAAAGGTAGCATGAGATTCCACATACACACAAATGGGAAGAAGAGAAGATAATGTGAAGATGGAGGCAGATAGGAATGCTGGCAGCTATCCAGAAGCTGAAAGAAGCAATAAACAGATTCTCTCTTATAGCTTCTGAAGGGAATGCAGCTCTGCTGACATCCTGATTTCAGCTTAACAAAAGTAATTTTGAATTAATGGCTTCTAAAGTTGTAAAGAGAATATTTTTTGTTGTTTTCAGCCAACAAGTTTGTGATAAGTTTTAAAATAGTCACAGAAATCTAATATACCACTTATACCTAGGGTTTTATTTGTATGAAAACATTAAACTACTGACTTGATTTCCTTACTTGTTATAGGATTATTTAGATTTTCAGTTTCTTCTTGGGTCAGTATGAGTAGTTTTCCACTTTATAAGAATTTATTCATTTCATCTAAATTATGTAATTTTGGCATTTGTTATTCATTGTATTTCTTTATAATCCTTTATATTTCTATAAATTTGCTTATGTACTTTCATTTTTTATTTTAGTAATGTGAGTCCATTCTTTTTCTCTCCCTCTCACTTTTTTCATGGGGAAATCAATCTAAAATTTTCTCAATTTTGCTGGTCGTCTCAAAAAAATCAACTTTGTTTTTGTTGATTTTTCTCTATTTTTCTATTTCCACTTTCATTTACATCTACTTTAATCTTTATTACCACTTTTTTTCTTCTGGGTTTCAGTCAGTTCAGTCACTCAGTCATGTCTGACTCTTTTCAGCCCCATGGACTGCAGCATGCCAGGCTTCCCTGTCCATCACCAGCTCCGAGAGTTTGCTTGAACTCATGCCCATCGAGTCAATGATGCCATCCAACGGTCTCATTCTCTGTTATCCCCTCTGCTCCTGCCTTCAATCCCTCCCAGCATCAGGGTCTTCCCAATGAGTTAGTTCTTCTCATAAGGAGGCCTAAGTATTGGAGCTTCAGCTTCAGCATCAGTCCTTCCAATGAATATTCAGGACTGATTTCCTTTAGGATGGACTGGTTGGATCTCCTTACAGTCCAAGGGACTCTCAAAAGTCTTCTCCAACACCACAGTTCAAAAGCATCAATTCAGTGTTTAGCGTTTTTTATGGTCCAACTGTCACATCTATACTGGAAAAACCATAGCTTTGACTATGTGGACATTTGTGGGTAGTGTAGTGTCTCTGCTTTTTAATATGCTGTCTAAGTTGGTCATACCTTTTCTTCCAAGAAGCAAAAGTCTTTTAATTTCATGGCTGCAGTCACCATCTGCAGTGATTTTGGAGTGCAAGAAAATAAAGTCTGTCACTATGTCCATCGTTTCCCCATCTATTTACCATGAAGTGGTGGGATCAGATGTCATGATCTTAGTTTTTTGAATGTTGAGTTTTAAGCCAACTTTTTCACTCTCCTCTTTCACTTTCATCAAGATGCTCTTTAGTTCTTTTTTGCTTTCTGCCATAAGGCTGGGGTCATCTGTGTAACAGGTTATTGATACATCTCCCAGAAATCTTGATTCCAGCTTGTGATTCATCCAGACTGGCATTTCACATGATGTACTCTACATATAAGTTAAATAAGCACAGTGACAATATACAGCTTTGATGTACTCCTTTCCCAATTTGGAACCAGCCTGTTGTTCCATGTCTGGTTCTAACTGCTGCTTCTTGACCTGCATACAGATTTCTCAGGAGTCAGATAAGGTGGTCTGATCTTCCCATCTCTTTCATATTTCCCACAGTTTATTGTGATCCGCACAGTCAAAGGCTTTGGTGTAGTCAGTGAAGCAGAAGTAGATGTTTTTCTGGAACTCTCTTGCTTTATCTATGATCCAGCGGATGTTGGCAATTTGATCTGTGGTTCCTCTGCCTTTTCTAAATCCAGCTTGAACATCTGGAAGTTCTTGGTTCACATACTGTTAAAGCCTGGCTTGGAGAATTTGAGTATTTGCTAGCGTGTGAGATGAGTGCAATTGTGCAGTAGTTTGAACATTCTTTGGCATTGCCTTTCTTTGGGATTGGAGTGAAAACTGACCTTTTCCAGTCCTGTGGCCACTGCTGAGTTTTCCAGATTTGCTGGCATATTGAGTGCAGCACTTTAACAGCAGCATCTTTTAGGATTTAAAGTAGCTCAGCTGGAATTCCATCATCACTAGTTTTGTTTGTAGTGATGCTTCCTAAGGCCCACTTGACTTCATATTCCAGGATGTCTGGCTCTAGATGAGTGATCACACCATCATGGTTATCTGGGTCATTAAGACCTTTTTTATACAGTTCTTCTGTGTATTCTTGTTACCTCTTCTTAATCTCTTATGTTGCTGTTACGGCCTTACTGTTTCTGTCCTTTATTCTGCCCATCTTTGCATGAAATGTTCCCATGGTATCTCTAACTTTCTTGAGGAAATCTCTACTCTTTCCCATCCTTTTGTTTTCCTCTGCTTCTTTGCATTGATCACTGAGGAAGGCTTTCTTATCTCTCCTTTCTATTCAATGGCACTCTGCATTCAGAAGGGTATATCTTTGCTTTTCTCTTTTGCCTTTCACTTCTCTTTTTTTCTCAGCTATTTGTAAGGCCTCCTCAGACAACCATTTTGCCTTTTTGCATTTCTTCCTCTTGGGGATGGTTTTGATCACTGCCTCCTGTACAGTGTTACGGACCTCCATCCATAGTTCTTCAGGCACTCTATCTCTCAGATATAATCCCTTGAATCTATTTGTCACTTCCACTGTATAATCGTAAGGAGTTTGATTTAGGTCATAGCTGAATGGTCTAGGGGTTTTCCCTACTTTCTTCAATGTAAGTCTGGATGTGACAATAAGAAGTTCAAGACCTGAGCCACAGTCAGTTCCCAGTCTTGTTTTTGCTGACTGTATAGAGCGTCTCCATCTTTGGCTACAAGGAATATAATCAATCTGGTTTCAGTATTAACCATCTGGTGATGTCCAAGTGTAGAATCATCTCTTGTGTTGTTGGTAGAGGGTGTTTGCTTTGACCAGTGCATTCTCTTGGCAAAACTCTGTTAGTCTTTGCCCAGCTTCATTTTGTACTCCAAGGCCAAATTTGCCTGTTACTCCAGGTATCTCTTAACTTCCTACTTTTGCATTCCAATCTCCTATGATGAAAAGGACATTGTTTTTTGCTGTTAGTTCTAGAAGGTCTTGTAGGTCTTCAGAGGACGGTTCAACTTGAGCTTCTTTGGCATTCGTAGTTGGAGCATAGACTTGGATACTGTGATATTGAAGAGTTTGCTTTGGATTTACCTTGGGTTACTGTTACATTGAATGGTTTGCCCTCTCTTGGGTTTTGATTTACCTTATTTTACTAGTTTGTTGAGGTGGAAGGTTATCTATTTGAGAACTTTCATTTTAATATAGGTCTTTACAGTATAAATTTTGTTTTGACCAATGCTTTTTCTGAATCCCATGATTTATTTTTCTTTTCTGTCATCTTATATTTTTCTAATGTTGCAGGTGATTTCTTCTTTGATCTATTAGTTATTTGGAAGTGTATTTAATTTCCACATATTTGTAACTGTTCAAAATTTATTTCTACTACTGATTTCTAATTAAATTACATTGTGGTAAAGGGCATGCTTTGTATGATTCAGTATTTCTAAATTCATTGACTATTGAATATCATTGACTGTTGTTTCATAGCCTTGCTAGGCTATGAATGGTCTATTCTATAAAATATGGGCACTTGAGAAGAATACGTTTATTCTGTCATTGGGTAGTCTCTTAGGATTGATTAATTTATAGTGTTAGTGAAGCCTTGTATACGATTGTAGATCTTCTGCCCAACTCATTTATTTTTGTTGTTTTTCAGTCACTAATTCATGTCCAATTCTTTGTGACCCTATGAACTGCAGTATACTGGGATTCCCTGTCCTTCACTAACTCCTGAAGTTTGCTCAAACTCATGTCCATTGAGTCTGTGATGCTATCTAATCAATCTCATCCTCTGCCACCCCCTTCTCTCCTGCTTTCAATCTTTCCCAGCATCAGGGTCTTTTCCAATGAGTCAGCTCTTCCCATCAAGTGGCCCAGGAGCTTTAGCTTCAGCATCAGTCCTTGCAGTGAATATTCAGGATTGATTTCCTTTAGAATTGACTGGTTTGATCTCTTTGCTGTCCATGGGACTCTCAAGAGTCTTCTCCAACACCACAGTTCAAAAGCATCAATTCTTCAGTACTCAACCTTCTTTATGGTGCAACTCTTTCATACGTATATGACTGCTGGAAAGTCCATAGCCTTAACTATATGGACCTTTGTCTGCAAAATGATGTCTCTGCTTTTTATTGTTTTTTTTTTCAATTAATTTATTTTAATTGGAGAATGATTACTTTACAATATTGTGATGCTTTTTGCCATACATCAACATTAATCAGCCACAGATATGCATGTGGTTCCTCATCCTAAACCCCCTTCCACCTCCCTCACTTCCTATCCCTCTGGATTGTCCCACAGCACTGGTTTGGGTGCCTTGCTTCATGCATTGAACTTGGACTGGTCGTCTGTTTTGCATATGGTAATATACATGTTTCAATGCCATTCCCTCAAATCATCCCACCCTTGTCTTCTCCCACTGAGTCCAAAAATCTGTTCTTTACATCTGTGTCTTTTTTGCTGCCCTGCATATAGGATTATCATTACTGTCTTTCTGAATTCCATGTATGTGTATTAATATACAGTATTTGTCTTTATCTTTCTGACTTACTTCACTCTGTATAATAGATTCCAGTTTCATACACCTCATTAGGACTAACTCAAATGTGTTCCTTTTTATGGCTGAATTTCTCTGCTTTTTAATATACTGACGTGGTTTGTCATAGCTTTTCTTCCAAGAAGCAAGTGTTTTTTAATTTCATGACTTCAGTCACCATTCCCAGTGATTTTGCAGTCCAAGAAAATAAAATCTGTCACAGTTCCCACTTTTTCACCATCTATTTGCCATTAAGTGATGGGACTGGATGTCATGATCTTAGTTTTATCAACATATTCCTTTGGGAAGATATATACTAAGTCACTCAGTTGTGTCCGACTCTTTGTGACCCCATGGGCTGTAACCCACCGGGCTGCTCTGTCCATGGGATTCTCCAGGCAGGAACACTGGAGTGGATTGCCTTTTCCTCCTCCAGGTGAGCTTCCTGACCCGGGGATTGAACCTCCATCTCCTACATTGGCAGGTGGATTCTTTACCACTGAGCCACCTGGGAAGCTTCTCTGTATATACACTTCCACTCAGTTATGAAGGACATCTTGGCTACTTCTAAGTTTGGTGGTTATAAGTAAACTTGCTATAAATATTAATCTGCAGGTTTTTGGATGGACATAAATTTTCAATATATTTGGTTAAATACCAGGGAGCATGATCACTAGATCAGATTGCATAGTAAAACTATGTTTGGTTTTGTAAGAAACTGCCAAACTACCTTCCAAAGTAACTGTTGTTGTTGTTCACTCGCTCATCATGTCTGACTCTTTGTGACCCCATGGACTATAGTCCTCCAGGCTTTGCTGTCCTTCACTTTCTCCTGGAGTTTGCTCAAACTCATGTCCATTGAGTTGCTGATCCCATCCAATCGTCTCATTCTCTTTTGTTCCCTTTTCCTCCTGCCTTCAGTCTGTCAAAACATCAGGGTCTTTTTCAGTGAGCTGGGTTTGCTTCTACATCTGGAAGTTCTCAGTTCACGTACAATTGAAAACTAGTTTGAAGATTTTCAGCATTAATTACCTTGCTCACATGTGAAATGAGGGCAGTTGTGCAGTAGTTTGAAAATTGTTTGGCATTGCCCTTTTTTGGGATTGGAATGAAAGCTGTACCATTTAATATTTCTACCAGCAATGAGTTAGATTTCCTATGCTCCATATCCTCCCCAGCATTTGTTATTGTCATTGTTTTGGATTTTGACCATTCTGAAACAAGTGTAGTATATCTCCTTATTGCTTTTATTTTCATTTCCTTAATGATATATGGAGAGAAATATCAATAACCTCAGATATGAAGATGACACCACCCTTATGGCAGAAAGTGAAGAGGAAGACCCTCTTGATGAAAGTGAAAGAGGAGAGTGAAAAAGTTGGCTTAAAACTCAACATTCAGAAAACTAAGATCATGGCGCCTGGTCCCATCATTTCCTGGCAGGTAGATGGGGAAACAGTGGAAACAGTGATAGACTTTATTTTGGGGGGCTTCAAAATCACTGCAGATGTTGACTGCAGCCATGAAATTAAAAGACTCTTGCTTCTTGGAAGGAAAGTTATGACCAACCTAGACAGCATATTAAAAAGCAGAGACATTACTTTGCCAACAAAGGTCCATCTAGTCAAAGCTAAGGGTTTTTCCAGTAGTCATGTATGGATGTCAGAGTTGGACTATAAAGAAAGCTGAGCACTGAAGAATCGATGCTTTTGAACTGTGGTGTTGGAGAAGACTCTTGAGAGTGCCTTGGGCTGCAAGGAGATCCAACTAGTCCATTCTAAAGGAAATCATTCCTGAATATTCATTGGAAGGACTGATGCTGAAGCTAAAACCTCAATACTTTCACCACCTGATGCGAAGAACTGACTAATTTGAGAAGACCCTGATGCTGGGAAAGATTGAGGGTGGGTGGAGAAGGGGACGACAGAAGATGAGATGGTTGGATGACATCACCAACTCAATGGACATGAGTTTGAGTAAACTCCGGGTGTTGTTGATGGGCCGGGAAGCCTGGCATGCTGCAGTCCATGGGGGTCACAAAGAGTTGGACACAACTGAGTGACAGAACTGAACTGAACTGAATGATATATGGTATTGGATATCTTTTCATAGGTTTATTTGCCATCTAAGAGCAATATTGCATAGGAACCTGGAATGTCAGGTCCATGAATCAAGGCAAATTGGAAGTAGTCAAACAAGAGATGGCAAGACTGAATGTCGACATTCTAGGAATCAGCAAACTGAAATGGGTGAATTTAATACAGATGACCATTATATCTACTACTGCGGGCAGGAAGCCCTCAAAAGAAATGGAGTAGCCATCATGGTCAACAAAAGAGTCCGAAATGCAGTACTTGGATGAAATCTCAAAAATGACAGAATGATCTCTGTTCGTTTCCAAGGTAAACCATTCAATATCACAGTAATCCAAGTCTATGCCCCAACCAGTAACGCTGAAGAAGCTGAAGTTGAATGGTTCTATGAAGACCTACAAGACCTTTTAGAACTAACACCCAAAAAAGATGTCCTTTTCATTATAGGGGACTGGAATGCAAAAGTAGGAAGTCAAGAAACACCTGGAGTAACAGGCAAATTTGGCCTTGGAATATGGAATGAAGCAGGGCAAAGACCAATAGCGTTTTGCAAAGAAAATGCACTGGTCATAGCAAACACCCTCTTCCAACAACACAAGAGAAGACTCTGCACATGGACATCACCAGATGGTCAACACCAAAATCAGACTGACTATATTCTTTGCAGCCAAAGATGGAGAAGCTCTATACATTCAGCAAAAACAAGACCAGGAGCTGACTGTGGCTCAGACCATGAATTCCTTATTGCCAAATTCAGACTTAAATTGAAGAAAATAGGGAAAACCACTAGACCATTCAGGTATGACCTAAATCAAATCCGTTATGATTATACAGTGGAAGTGAGAAATAGATTTAAGGGCCTAGATCTGATAGAGTGCCTGATGAACTATGGAATGAAGTTCGTGGCATTGTACAGGAGACAGGGATCAAGACCGTCCCCATGGAAAAGAAATGCAAAAAAGCAAAGTGGCTGTCTGGGGAGGCCTTACAAATAGCTGTGAAAAGAAGAGAAGTGAAAAGCAAAGGAGAAAAGGAAAGATATAAACATCTGAATGCAGAGTTCCAAAGAATAGCAAGAAGAGATAAGAAAGCCTTCTTCAGTGATCAATGCAAAGAAATAGAGGAAAACAACAGAATGGGAAAGACTAGAGATCTCTTCAAGAAAATCAGAGATACCAAAGGAAAATTTCTTGCAAAGATGGGCTCAATAAAGGACAGAAATGGTATGGACCTAACAGAAGCAGAAGATATTAAGAAGAGATGGCAAGAATACACAGAAGAACTGTACAAAAAAGATCTTCACGACCCTGATAATCACGATGGTGTGACCACTGACCTAGAGCCAGACATCCTGGAATGTGAAGTCAAGTGGGCCTTAGAAAGCATTACTAGAAACAAAGCTAGCAGAGGTGATGGAATTCCGGTTGAGCCATTCCAAATCCTGAAAGATGATGCTGTGAAAGTGCTGCACTCAATATGCCAGCAAATTTGGAAAACTCAGCATTGGCCACAGGACTGGAAAAGGTCAGTTTTCATTCCATTCCCAAAGAAAGGCAATGCCAAAGAATGCTCAAACTACCGCACAATTGCACTCATCTCACACGCTAGTAAAGTAATGTTCAAAATTCTTCAAGCCAGGCTTCAGCAATATGTGAACCGTGAACTTCCAGATGTTCAAGCTGGTTTTAGAAAAGGCAGAGGAACCAGAGATCAAATTGCCAACATCTGCTGGATCATGGAAAAAGCAAGAGAGTTCCAGAAAAACATCTATTTCTGCTTTATTGACTATGCCAAAGCCTTTGACTGTGTGGATCACAATAAACTGTGGGAAATTCTGAGAGAGATGGGAATACCAGACCACGTGACCTGCCTCTTGAGAAATTTGTATGCAGGTCAGGAAGCAACAGTTAGAACTGGACATGGAACAACATCTGGTTCCAAACAGGAAAAGGAGTACATCAAGGCTGTATATTGTCACCCTGTTTATTTAACTTATATGCAGAGTACATCATGAGAAACGCTGGACTGGAAGAAACACAAGCTAGAATCAAGATTGCCGGGAGAAATATCAATAACCTCAGATATGCAGATGACACCACCCTTATGGCAGAAAGTGAAGAGGAACTCAAAAGCCTCTTGATGAAAGTGAAAATGGGGAGTGAAAAAGTTAGTTTAAAGCTCAACATTCAGAAAACGAAGATCATGGCATCTGGTCCCATCACTTCATGGGAAATAGATGGGGAACCAGTGGAAACAGTGTCAGACTTTATTTTTCTGGGCTCCAAAATCACTGCAGATGGCATTGCAGCCATGAAATTAAAAGACGCTTACTCCTTGGAAGGAAAGGTATGACCAACCTTGATTACATGTTCAAAAACAGAGACATTACTTTGCCAACAAAGATCCATCTAGTCAAGGCTATGGTTTTTCCTGTGGTCATGTATGGATGTGAGAGTTGGACTGTGAAGAAAGCTGAGTGCCAAAGAATTGATGCTTTTGAACTGTGGTGTTGGAGAAGACTCTTGAGAGTCCCTTGGACTGCAAGGAGATCCAACCAGTCCATTCTGAAGGAGATCAGCCCTGGGATTTCTTTGGAAGGAATGATGCTAAAGCTGAAACTCCAGTACTTTGGCCACTTCATGCGAAGAGTTGACTCATTGGAAAAGACTCCGATGCTGGGAGGGATTGGGGGCAGGAGGAGAAGGGGACGACAGAGGATGAGATGGCTGGATGGCATCACTGACTCGATGGACGTGAGTCTGAGTGAACTCCGGGAGTTGGTGTTGGACAGGGAGGCCTGACGTTCTGCGATTCACGGGGTTGTAAAGAGTCGGACACGACTGAGCGACTGATCTGATCTGATCTGATATCTTCCTGGTTGAAGTGTTCATTTTGTGTTTTACCAGTGTTTTTATCTGGATTGTTGTTTTCTTATTGTTGAGTTTTAGGAGTTTTTCTATATTTTGGATAATAGCCGCTTATCTGGTATGTGTTTTGCACATGTTTCCTCCCAGTTTGTGACTTGTCTTCTCATTATATTAGTGACATCTTTCTCAGAGCAGAAATTTTTGATTTTAATAATGTCCAATATATCAATTTTTTTTCAAGGACTGTGCCTTTGGTTTTACATCTGTTAAAGTCATTTCTTCACCCAAGGTAATCTAGGTTTTCTTCTGTGTTTTCATATAAGAATTTTCCTAGTTTTGTTTTTTACATTTAGGTTCATGATCCATTTTGTGTTTTTTTTTAAAGGGCATAAAATCTGTGTTTAGATTCATTTTCTTGCTTATGATGTTCAGCATCACTGATCAAAAAGACTGTTTTGATCCCTTGTGTTGCCTTTGCTCCTTTGTTAAAGATTAGTCTACTGTGTTTATGTGGATCTATTTCTAGGTTCCTTATTCTGTTCCATTAATCTATTTGTCTGTTCTTTCTCAATACCACACTGTGTTGATTACTGTAGTTGTACACTGTAAAAGATATATTCTCTGGTATGTGAATTATATCTTAATAAACATGTGATTTGAAAAAAAAATCAGAAAGAATAGTCAACAAGGAAATGGATAAACAGTTACCTTTAAACTGAAACTTAATTGCAAACCTGAATTAATAACAGTTTTAAGATTCACACAATCAAGAATTTTGTTTTAAGACACCCAGGTGTGACAGATCTATGAGACTAAAACAAGTGTAGTTCAAGTATATTATAAAGAGAGAACAGTTCAAGAAGAGATTTGTAATTATTGTATAATAAAATGTTAATCACAGTTTTTTATCTCACTTATAGTAAATGCGTATCAGTTCATAGTGTACTCTGATTAGTTGCAGCAATCTGCCTAAAGTACTGTTTTTAGATTCTGAAAAAAACATCTGGGAATGTGAAAAAAGGCTTTTGGGTAAATTAGTAATGTTTGCTATCATCAAGGAAGTGAGAATTTATAGTGTTCAAAGTGAAATTAATAGTTGAATTAATAAAATTGAGATTTAAAAAATTCATCCTATGCACAAAATGTTTCACTCAACAATAATGTTTCACAACTAATCTATAAAGAAAGCACTTTTGTTCTTCAGTTTTATAGATGAAGAAACAGTGGCATAGGAAATTAAGTGCCTTGCTGAAAGTTACTTTCTGGAATGCTAGAATATTTCTAGTTCCTGTTTTTATATTCCTAATCACCATCCAGTAGTAGCTGTTATTGTCCAGTGATTCAGAATCAACAGAATGGTAGAGTCAAAGCATTTTTTCAGTAGAATTGGACTAATATGATCTGTGTCATCAGTGTGGTCCAAGTTATACACATATTTGACAGATTTCAAGTTAAGAAGTTTAGATCCTCAAATTAAGATACAAT
Organism: Bubalus kerabau; assembly: GCF_029407905.1. Classification (NCBI taxonomy): domain Eukaryota; kingdom Metazoa; phylum Chordata; class Mammalia; order Artiodactyla; family Bovidae; genus Bubalus; species Bubalus kerabau. Next base: position 71,251,569 of record NC_073629.1, read on the forward strand.
AGTTAGAAGAAAAAAAAAAAAAAACAACAGAGCCATCATGTTCCTTAGAAGATTACAGAAATGGTGAACCTGAGTAAAGGGAAGTAATATAATCATCAAAAGACTGAAAGGAATTGAAAGCATTAATCATTCATCATGTCTAACTCTTTGCTACCTCATAAACTGAAGCCCGCCACACTTCTCAGGTCATGGAATTCTCCAGGCTAGAATACTGGAGTGGGTTGCCGTTTACTTCTCCAGGGGATTTTACCTACCCAGGGATCGAACCCAGGTCTCCTGCATGACAGGTAGATTCTTAACCATCTAAGCCACCAGCAAAGCCCATATCAAAAGACTGGTTGATACTAATTCAGGAACCTATAGAAAGTTCCCTGATCAAAAATTTGTGGAGAGTTGATTATGTTTTTCACTGTTTATGGCTAGGTGTAGAATTGGTTTGAATATTTTGTTCTATCTAAAATTACCAAAGTAGAACTATATAAAACTATGCAAAAGGCAAACTTAAAGAGGAAAGAAATATTAAAGCTGCAACTGACTTCTTTGAAATAATGAAACTCATCACAAAAGGCCACATATTTTACGATCCATTTGTAATAAATGTTGAAAATACAGACGTCTATAGGGATATGATGTAGATAAGCCATTGGCTAGGGTTGGGGAGATGGTGGAGGCTGGGGGATAGAAAGTAACTCTAATGGTTATAGCATTTATTTTTGGCATAATAAAAAATGTTCTAAACGTGGTGATGGAGGTACAACTCTGCATGTGTCATTGTATTATACATTTTAATGTTTTAATGGTTAATTATTATGATATGTTAACTATATCTTAATAAAGATCTTTTAAAAAGTCACTGAGAACATTTTTAAAACACATGAATGTCAACAATGGTGATGTTTATCTGAGATGTTGCTGTCATTAACAGGAGCAATTGAAACAGTTATTTGTAATCAACCTTACTAGTTGATGATCATATAACAATATTTTATTTATTTTACTTATTAGTATGTAAGGTGCTTGTAAATATGTTTTTTTTACTGCTATCATGTTTAAAGAATTTGGAGGGGATTATAACGTTTTGTATTTAACTCGTAATGCATTACAATTTCTTCCATGTAGAATATACAGATACAGGTTCTTGGATAGCATTTCCACATAGAATGTTTAATTTTCAGAAATATATTCATGGTATTAAGTGGAGATATAATTTCTCTATCCTACTGTAATCAGTTTTCAGTATACCTGTTTCATTTGAGATATATGATTTTTGGTAACATTCATTATTACGGCGATTGTGAATCATACATAGGCTGTCTATGTGTGAATGTGTAATAGGATAGGGTAGGGGAAGCCCTCAGACACTTTTGTATTGTTACCAAGAAAACTGATGGCCACTGTAATTTCAGTGACATTTATATGCCTAACAAATCAGGAAAAACTCAGTGCATGACAGAAGTCAATGTCACTGCTTTTTCCTTTCCATTTACTTTCTGTTTCCCTCTCCCCCCTATTCTTTGCTTCACTTGAACTCAAAGCTGCCTCAAAGCTTGTTTACCATGAAAGCCATCCACTTGTGCTGAGACATCAGACACTTTTGTTGAAAACAGCAGCTGCTTCAGACCCATTTTTGACCATTCAGATCATAGCTACACTGATTTTAAATAGTCTTAGACCATTTGTTTCTTCACAGATAGCTCATAAATCTATAATCCATTTAGAAGGACCAGATAAGCTCTGTTCACTGCAAATGGTACTGGCTTCTATGTTCATATGAAAGGTTCATGTGACAGTAAAACTATCTATTGAGACAATTGAAAATAAATGAGTTATAATGTGGTCTAGTTGTTTTGTTCTCTAATAGAAAAATTCATATAAAGTACAAATATAAGGATAATTTCCTTTTAGCAAATAGTTATTATTCATATGATAAACTATAGCTAAAGAAATTGTATCACCCTTTTTTGAATAATTCAGTTTCTGGACATTATAGTTGTACCTCAAAATTCCCTAATATTATTAAATAAAAAGTATAAAAAGGTGTAATTTTCCTCAATTTTTATCTGAGTATCATTAGTAATCATGTAAATTGAAACAAATAATATGAGTTCAAAATTTTTTTTCTTATTTTTAGAATAAAATCTTAAATGACATTGTATAGCAAAAATGATGTTTTAAATTAAAGAAGTTAAATGTGACCTTATTAAGGAAGTGTTAGCTTGTGTTTGAGTATGAAAGCTGTGAACTTTAGAAAGAATAATATGTATAAGCATATTTAATCTAGTTCACCAAATCTGATTTTCCTCCTGTATTTCCTGTCTCAATACATGGCATCACTGTCTATCTGGCCCCTAAGCCCAAATGCTAGCATTTATCCTTAATTACTTTTCCCCCTCTCCTCTATGATCTGATTTATTGTCAAGCCGTATTGGCCTTGCTTTTAAAACATATACCTGTGGCGGATTCATTTTGATATTTGGCAAAACTAATACAATTTTGTAAAGTTTGAAAATAAAATAAAATTAAAAAAAATAAATAAAACATATCTTAAATCTTTCCTCTTCTGTGCAACTTCATTGCTTTCACTCTAGCACTGCCTGCCATCAAATCTTATTTGGGCCATTACAGGAGCCTTGTAAACAAGTTTCCTTCCTTTATCTTCTTGTGGTCCACATTCAGATCCATTTTCTTCATGGTAAAATCACACATCATATCACTCACCTACTTAAATGGCTCTGAATCTCAGAATAATATCCAAGTATTCCATCCAGTTATTCTATGACCTGTATTGTCCCATTTAATCTGACTCCTGCCTTACTTCTCTGACACATCGCGCACCACCCTCCTTTTGCTCACTGTGTGCTAACAAAAGTGGCTTTCTTTCTGTATCCCCAACAGACCATGTGTGTGTTCCTGCCTGGTTTCCTTCTGATAGCTTCTCATTTCTCCTGCCATATGCTTTTCCCCCAAATTCTGCAACTCAGTTCAGTCCAGTTCAGTCGCTCAGTCATGTCCGACTCTTTACAACCCCATGAACCACAGCACGCCAGGCCTCCCTGTCCATCACCAACTCCCAGAGTTCACTCAGACTCACATCCATCAAGTCAGTGATGCCATCCAGCCATCTCATCCTCTGTCGTCCCCTTCTCCTCCTGCCCCCAATCCCTCCCAGCATCAGAGTCTTTTCCAATGAGTCAACCCTTCACATGAGGTGGCCAAAGTACTGGAGTTTCAGCCTTAGCATCATTCCTGCCAAAGAAATCCCAGGGCTGATCTCCTTCAGGATGGACTGGTTGGATCTCCTTGCAGTCCAAGGGACTCTCAAGAGTCTTCTCCAACACCACAGTTCAAAAGCATCAATTCTTCGGCACTCAGCTTTTTTCACAGTCCAACTCTCGCATCCATACATGACCACAGGAAAAACCATAGCCTTTACTAAATGAACCTTTGTTGGCAAAGTAATGTCTCTGCTTTTGAATGTGCTATCTAGGTTGGTCATAACTTTTCTTCCAAGGAGTAAGCGTCTTTAAATTTCATGGCTGCAGTCACCATCTGCAGTGATTTTGGAGCCCCTAAAAATAAAGTCTGACAGTTTCCACTGTTTCCCCATCTATTTCCCATGAAGTGATGGGACCAGATGCCATGATCTTTGTTTTCTGAATGTTGAGCTTTAAGCCAACTTTTTCACTTTCCACTTTCACTTTCATCAAGAGGCTTTTGAGTTCCTCTTCACTTTCTGCCATAAGGGTGGTGTCATCTGCATATCTGAGGTTATTGATATTTCTCCCAGCAATCTTGATTCCAGCTTGTGCTTCTTCCAGACCAGTGTTTCTCATGATGTACTCTGCATAGAAGTTAAATAAGCAGAGTGACAAGGCCTTGACGTACTCCTTTTCCTATTTGGAACCAGTCTGTTGTTCCATGTCCTACATATACTTTATTATCTTTCATATTTGAGATGAAATTGTATTTCCTTTAAAAAATCTTTCTTGTCTACCTAAAATAATTACTAGACTTGCTGTCGTTTTAACCTGATTGATTTCCACCAAAGCACTTATTTCGTCATATTTTCTTGTTTATGATTTGGTTATGTGTTTCTCCCACTAGGAGTTCAATGAGACTGTACCTCTCATAGTACCTCTTCCCCTTGTGTATAAGTGTCTTACACATAGCAAATGTTCAATGCTAAGTTTATACTTTTGATGAAAGTGAAAGAGGAGAGTGAAAAAGTTGGCTTAAAGCTCAACATTCAGAAAACGAAGATCATGGCATCCAGTCCCATCACTTCATGGGAAATAGATGGGGAAACAGTGGAAACTGTCAGACTTTATTTTTAGGGGCTCCAAAATCACTGCAGATGGTGACTGCAGCCATGAATTTAAAAGGCACTTACTCCTTGGAAGGAAAGTTATGACCAACCTAGATAGCATATTCAAAAACACAGACATTACTTTGCCAACAAAGGTCCGTCTGGTCAAGGCTATGGTTTTTCCTGTGGTCATGTATGGATGTGAGAGTTGGACTGTGAGTAAGGCTGAGCACCGAAGAATTGATGCTTTTGAACTGTGGTATTGGAGAAGACTCTTGAGAGTCTCTTGGACTGCAAGGAGATCCAACCAGTCCATCCTGAAGGAGATCAGCCCTGGGATTTCTTTGGAGGGAATGATGCTGAAGCTGAAACTCCAGTACTTTGGCCACCTCATGTGAAGGGTTGACTCATTTGAAAAGACTCTGATGCTGGGAGGGATTGGGGGCAAGAGGAGAAGGGGACGACAGAGGATGAGATGGCTGGATGGCATCACTGACTCAATGGACGTGAGTCTGAGTGAACTCTGGGAGTTGGTGATGGACAGGGAGGCCTGGCGTGCTGCAAATCATGGGGTTGCAAAGAGTCAGACGTGACTGAGTGACTGAACTGAACTGAACTGATACTTTTTATAGGTATTGTGTTTGTTATTTGATTGTTTTGTTTAGCAAATAAAAACATTTTTTATTAAAGAAAGGTTGAAAATATACATAGAAAACAAATATTTCTCAAACCATTATAAATGAAAATAAAATTTAGAGGAAAATCTAAGAAAATTAAGACCTAGAAGGAGTTTAAATAAAAAATTTCATACTTTTGTTTTCTGAATTTCAGTTGAATTTTCAAGCTCCTAAAATATGAGTGGATGGATGGAGGAATGGATAGATAGATGAATTAATAGACAGATAAATCAAAATGATTTTAGGAAGCTTGAAGCTGTTAAATTCTTCATTGAGACCATATGTAATTTTAAGTAGCTGCCATTGCAAGAAATTGGTGTCTATTACATTAATAAAACACTGAAATTGAGAGTTGAGATCTGAGGCTGGATAAATCTTCACAGAAGCTTGAACTTACTAGGTCAATTATCCAAAAAGAAATTAAAATAAAAGAATCATTAACATATCAGAATGAATTATAATCTAAATGAAATAGAAATTAATAATTTAGGAATGAGAAAAAGAGAAAAATGAATTCTAATATGACCACAAGCAACAATTAAAGTCTTAAATAGCTACATTGTAGTGGAGTGTATATAGTCTCTGAAGATTTTTTGAGGTTTCTGACATTTCATTTCTGTTTGTTGATTTATACTTTGAAGCTTGTATCATTGGAACTTATAAAATTAGATCCTTTAGAGGTTATTCTAAGAATTACTTAAAGGGACTTATTTAAAAAACACTTAAGGTCAACTGTTCTGGCTTCTCTAATTGCTGAACTGGAACTTGGCAATATCTTTTGGTCTCTACATGTTTAAAGTGAAGAAAGATATAAAAGAAAGGGTGAAAGCAGGGAGTGAGGAAATATATCTCTCTTTGTTTGTATTACAGACACTAGTTAAATTCAAGATGGAGAGGTGCATTTGGTGGATTAGGCCTAACTCTATATTTTTATAAAAAATTCTTTTTGGTATGGTAAGAACTCTTAACATGAGATCTTTCCTCTTAACAAGTTTTAAGTGTACAAGACAGTATTGCTGACTACTGATCCAATATCGAAAAGTCTCCCCCCCAGAACATTTTTCAATATGTCTGCTGGCCATTTTGTATATCTTCTTTGAATAAATGTCTTTTCATGTCTTCAGTACATTTTTAAAATTGGAATATCATTTTTTATTGTTGTGTTGTAGGAGTTCTTGTTTTATTATGATTTGCAAAAATTTTCTCCCATTCCGTAGGTTGTCTCTTTATTCTATTGATCATTTGCTTCGTTGTGCAGAATCTTTTTAGTCTGTTGTAATCTCATTTTCCTTTTTTTGCTTTTGTTGCCTGTGCTTTTAATGTCATGTCCATTAAATCTTTGTCAAGACTGATGTCATGACATTTTCTCCTGTGTTTTCTTCTAGGAGTTTTAGTAGTGTTTCAGAATTAAGTCTTTAATCCATCTTTAGTGATTTTTTAAATATTATATGAGATAACATTTCAATTTCATTCTTCTGCATGTAGAGATCCAGTTTTCTCGCACAATTTATTTAAGAGACTGTGCTTTCTCTGTTGTATATTCTTGGCATTCTGGTCAAAGATCAGTTGACTGTATATGCATGGATTTATTTCTGGGCTCTATTCTATTCTCCTTTGGTCAATATATCTGTTTTATGCTAATACATTAGTGTTTTAATTAATTACTGTAGCTTTGTAATATATTTTAAAATCAGGAAATGTGATCCTTCTAGCTGTGTTCTTAAGATTGATTTGGCAATTTGTGGTCTTTTGTGTTTTCATTTCAAGTGTAGAGAAATTTTTCTGTTTCTGTAAACAATGCCATTAGAATTTCGATAGGGATTGCACTGAATATGTAGATCCTGTATAGTATGGACATTTTACCAATATTCTGCTGGTCCTTGAACATGAGGTATCTTTGTGTCTTCATTTTATTTTATCAGTGTCTCAGTGTTTTCAGTGTAGAGCTCTCTCTTACCTGCTTGGTTAATTTTATTTCTTAGTATTTCATTGTTCAGTAAATGTGACTGTTTTATTAATTTCTTTTCAATATAAGTTGTCGTTAGAGTATGGAAAAGAAACTGATATTTGTATGTTGATTTTATAACTTGCAACTTTACTGGATATATCAGTTTTAATCATTTGTGTGTGTTGGGGGAAGTCTACAGTTTTTTCCTAGATATAAGATCATGTCTTGTTGCAAACAGGGAAAATTTTACTTCTTCCTTTCTGATTTTAGTGCCTTTTATTTCTTTTTCTTCTCTAACTACTCAAAGAACTTCCAGTACTATTTTGAACAGGATAACATCCTTGCTATTTCCCTGATATTATAGGAAAAGTTGTGGGAATTCATTATCCCTAACCCTGCCTATAGGAAAAAGGCTAAAGGGAGTTCTTCAACTTGAAAGAAAAGAATACTAAAGAGCAAATGATAAACTAAGTATTTTTAAAACAAAGAGTAAGACATTTTAAGACACTAAGCCAGAGACCTATTTTATGCCCTCTATTATCTACCAAAACAGTTTAAGCCATTTCATCATTTTGTCTATATATGCACTCCATTTACCCTCTGCTTAAGAAACAGCAAAAAGAAGGAAAAAAAAAAAAAAAAGAAACAGAAAAGTTTCTGAGTATAATTGTACCATAAGTGTTTTTTGCTAATTTTATTTTTTTTTTAAATTGGAGTGTTGTGTTAGATATAAAAGACTTCCTTGAAATGGAGTTTCTCTTTCTAAGTGTGGAGGTCTTCAGACCATTTTACAACATATTTTCAAACTGAAATCATTGGCAAGGATGACATCCAAACATGACTCCATTATTTTACTCAAAGATTGTTTAATGGACAAATTACAGTTTTTAGTAGCAACATTAAAAAAAAAAAATAAAATCAGCCTAACATGAATTTTGCTTGGGTTTCAGATTTCACGTTATTTGCTTACTTTTTGTATTCAGGAAGTAGAAATAATCATTAATTTCCTGGTGAATGTTAAAGAGCTTCTCAGTCTCAGTCTCAATTCATGTCCGACTCTTTGTGACCCCATGGACTGCAGCACGCCACGCCTTCCTGTCTATCACCAATCCCAGAGTTTACTCAAACTCATGCCCATTGAGTCGGTGATGCCATCCAACCATCTCATCCTCTGTCATCAACTTCTCCTCTTGCCTTCAATCTTTCCCAGCATCAGGGTCTTTTCCAATGAGTCAGCTCTTTGTATCAGGTGGCCAAAGTATTGGAGTTTCAGCTTCAGCATCAGTCCTTCCAATGAATATTCAGGACTGATTTCCTTTAGGATGGACTGGTTGGATCTGCTTGCATTTATAAATTCAGCCAAAGGTTTCCAAGAACATCTGTGTATGTACCCAATTATGATTCTGATAGCCTGCTTTTGTCTTTCAGATTAAATGTGCAACTGGAAGCTATGTTAATACCTTATTTACTTCCATCTTATGACAGCTCTTTAAATCAGTGACCAAGTAATTGTCATTTCTAAGCCTGCAATTCAAGTAGTCAATTCTATGTGTTTTTTTTTTTTTTTTCCTGGAAATTAAAAAAAAAATGCTATGCAAAGGAAGAGTGTTAAATAGGATTATATGAATATTTTCTTAAGAGATTCAGTAGTTTAGGTAAAGGATTAATATCATAGTAGTGTCAAGCAATGTTTGGGAAATATGCATCAGTCCATCTGTCAGCATTTTCCTATGGTAAGCTTGGGTCAGAGATGCAGTACCAAAACTACCTCATGTCACATTTTTCCTTTTCTATTTGAACAGTGTTTTGTTTGCAATATTTTATGTCAATGCCCTTCATATTCAAAGGTGATGCTCCTTATTGTATTGCTTACCTTGTATATATAGATAGGTGACCTTCGGGACTTTTCATTTGGATTGCATTTATTGTCAATTCCCAGTTCACAAAAAGGAATGTCATTTTGGGGCCTATTGTTATTGAAAAGTTTTTGCCGGATATCAAGTCGCTCCAAGTCATACAGAAGCTGCTTACATATCAGATCAAAAATCTACCTCAAAGATTTGAACTTGTATAATAAAGGAGACTTTGTGATTATTATTTTTGTTTTATAATATAGAAGAAGCAGAAAACAATGTCACCAATACAAAACTGTTATACATGTAGACCTTATACTTGCTTGTATAGAAAGTTCACTTTGTAACCTCCTAGATTATTATAGTCACTGTTTTGGTCCCTAATGCTGTCAACTGGATCTGATAAAGACCCTTGATACCATTGTCAGGAAACACGTAGTTGAAGCAAAAAGACTGTTAATCAGGAAAAGATGCCAGTAGAAGGGAAAGTGGAGTGAAAATATAAGTTAACAGGATGAGGCAAGTACATATCAAATAATTCAAATTGTTCATCCATCTGCTAGTCTTAAATCTTATAGTGGAACTCTTTGACTTCTTTATGAAACACAGACTGCCTTTGAGAAAAATCAATATATTTAAAGTTCATTTCACACATATATTTTTTAATCCCAGTTTTGTATATTAATACTTATATTCAATAAATAGCTGAGTTTTTAAAATCATATACCAAAAATGGAAAATATGATTTTAACTATAGAAGATATAAAGAGATATAAGACATAGTCCTTATAGAAAGAGTTAAGATGGATAGTTATTGCACAAGCAGAATTCTCTATGAACTATATGAGTGGATTTTGTCCCAGTTTTATAAGACAGTGCTTCCAGTTATGGCACCAATTAATAATAATAATATTTATAAGTTTGTTGTGTTAAAATCAGAGAATTTGTAATTAGTAGAAAATGTATTGTTTATATTATACAATTACAGTAATAAAAATAGAATATAAATGATTAGATATCAAATTTTAAATTTATATAAAACTTATAAGTAGTCTTCAGAACCATCTCATTGATGGACTTGAGCCTGAATCCCATGAATATAAAATATTTACATCAGATGTAGTGATTTTTAAAATGTCTACAAACCCATTGATACTCTTCTCTTCAAAAAGTAGACCCTAATTCTCCTCCCTTTGTGGAGTAGACTTCGTAACTTAAATATAATGAACAGCATATGACAAAAGAGATGATATGTGACTCACAAGACTTCATCACAGAAGATGTTGTGTCCTGTTCTGGGCTCTCTCTGTTAGATCACTTGATCTGGGGAAAGTCAACTGCCATGTCAGAAGGATACATATATATGCTACAACTGTTGCTTAGTCATTCAGTCTTATCCAACTGTTTGTGACCCCATGGACTATAGCCTGACAGGCTCCTCTATCCATGGAGTTTTCCAGGCAAGAATACTGAAGCTGAATGACATTTCCTCCTCCAGGGGATCTTCCCAACCCAGGGATTGAACCAACATCTCTTCTGTCTCCTATATTACAAGCAGATTATTTACCTCTGAGCCACTGGGAAAGCCCACACATATGTATACCAAGTAATTATTTTGAAAGGCTCACAGACAAGGAACTGAGGCTTTTATCCAACAGCCAGTAAGAAACTTAGACCTTTGTCAATAATCATGTTAATGAGCAAGCTTGAAATGGAATCCTCCAACTCCAGAACAGCCTTTAATTGTCTGCAACCCTAGCTGACATCTTGATTATAATATCGTTGGGAAACTCTGAGCCACAACCACCCTGCTAGGCTACTCCTACATTTTTAATCCAAAGAAACTGTGAAAAAATAAATATTTATTGTTTTAAAGCCTTTGTGTTTAGAGTAATTTGCTAAGTAACAGTAAGCATCTAATATACCAATTTTTAATGATAATCATTTTTAAGTCTTCATAGTCTCCAATAGGAAGTAATTTAGGCTGAATAACTGATAAAAAATATAGTGTTTATAATAATTTAGACATTTCCAATAGTTGATATATTCTGTGCAGGAATTTATTTTCCTATTTCTTTAATTGACAGATATAACCTTGATTGTGTATGTGTGTATGAAAATGTGAATGGACTTCAAATCTAGTTGAATTTGTATATCATCTTACATTTCAAAATTATGATGAAATTCTAATTTACAGAAGAAAAGCCATTTTGCTTCTAGGAAGTATATCATTAAAAATGTGTATCAACCAAGAATGGATTGAAGTATCTGATATATCTGTACAAGTCACCCCTCTATATCTGAGGGCTCCACATCCACAAATTTAACCAACAGGATCAAATATATATAGGGAAAAAAATCCAGAAAATTACAAAATAAAAAGTTTGAATTTGCTAGTCACAAGCAACTATTTTCATAGCGTTCACACTGTGTTAAGTATTTTAAGTAATCTATATATGATATATACAAATACTATACCATCTTATATAAGAGACATGAGCATCTGTGAATTTTGGTAACCACAGGGCCGGGCAGGGTAGGGTGAGGGGTTGTCCTGGAACCAACCCCTTGTGGATACCAAGGGATGATTAGTCTGGATTTGGGAGGCCCTACCCCAAGTCAGCCACACCTTGGGCTATGTGCCATGTTAAGAACCTATTTCATGAGTCTTTTGTCAATAGTACAGCACCACACGCAGTAACTCACAGCTCAAGCACATTTTCAAGTGACAGAAAGCCTCCTGAGCCCCTTTCTATTGCCATGACTGTAGAATAGTGTCAGACAACATATGAACTCGAAAGGCTTTATATAAAATTTATGACAAAAGGGAGCCTAATGGCTGTAGAAACTCCAGTCTGTACCAGGGTGATCAGCAGACCATTTCTAGTGAGACCTCTCATTCTGGTTTGTACATGCCAGCCATCTTGCTGTGTGCTCAGTGTGGCCCTTTTTGAGCATGTGTGCAAGGAGAAGTGGTGAAAGCAAGCTCTCTGGTGTCTCTTCTTTTAAGGACAGTAGTCCTCTTAAAGTGGGATTCCCAGCCATTTTATTTGTTTTTGCTCTGCTTTTTATAGGTCCTTAGTTTTTGTTTCTGTTTATTTCTTCCTATTTTCTTTTTGATTATTCAAATAATTTTTTTAATATTCCATTGTAATTTATCTGTTGGATTTTTAATTTATCTGTTGGATTTATTATAATCTCTAGAGATTAATATAAATACTAAATTTAGCACAATCTATGTACAAAAAAGATCTTAATGACCAAGATAATGGTATGATCATGATGGTATGATGACTCACCTAGAGCCAGACATCCTGGAATGTGAAGTCAAGTGGACCTTAGAAAGCATCACTATGAACAAGGCTAGTGGAGGTGATGGAATTCCAGTTGAGCTATTTCAAATCCTGAAAGATGATGCTGTGAAAGTGCTGCAATCAATATGCCAGCAAATTTGGAAAACTCAGCAGTGGCCACAGGACTGGAAAAGGTCACTTTTCATTCCAATCCCAAAGAAAGGCAATGCCAAGGAACGATCAAACTACCACACAATTGCACTCATCTCACATGCTAGCAAGGTAATGCTCAAAATCCTCCAAGCCAGGCTTCAGCAGTACATGAACCGTGAACTTCCAGATGTTCAAGCTGGTTTTAGAAAAGGCAGAGGAACCAGAGATCAAATTGCCAACATCCGCTGGATCATCAAAAAAGCAAGAGAGTTCCAGAAAAACATCTATTTCTGCTTTATTGACTATGCCAAAGCCTTTGACTGTGTGGATCACAATAAACTGTGGAAAATTCTGAAAGAGATGGGAATACCAGACCACCTGACCTGCCTCTTGAGAAACCTATATGCAGGTCAGGAAGCAACAGTTAGAACTGGACATGGAACAATAGACTGGTTCCAAATAGGAAAAGGAGTACGTCAAGGCTGTATATTGTCACCCTACTTCTTTAACTTCTATGCAGAGTACATCATGAGAAATGCTGGGCTAGAGGAAGCACAAGCTGGAATCAAGATTTCTGGGAGAAATATCAATCACCTCAGATATGCAGATGACACCACCCTTATGGCAGAAAGTGAAGAAGAACTAAAAAGCCTCTTGATGAAAGTGAAAGAGGAGAGTGAAAAAGTTGGCTTAAAGCTCAACATTCAGAAAACGAAGATCATGGCATCTGATCCCATCACTTCATGGGAAATAGATGGGGAACCAGTGGAAACAGTGTCAAACTTTATTTTTTTGGGCTCCAAAATCACTGCAGATGGTGACTGCAGCCATGAAATTAAAAGATGCTTACTCCTTGGAAGGAAAGTTATGACCAACCTAGATAGCATATTCAAAAGCAGAGACATTACTTTGCCAACAAAGATTCGTCTAGTCAAGGCTATGGTTTTTCCGGTGGTCATATACAGTTGTGAGAGTTGGACTGTGAAAAAAGCTGAGTGCTGAAGAATTGATGCTTTTGAACTGTGGTGTTGGAGAAGACTCTTGAGAGTCCCTTGGACTGCAAGGAGATCCAACCAGTCTATTCTGAAGGAGATCAGCCCTGGGTGTTCTTTGGCAGGAATGATGCTAAAGCTGAAACTCCAGTACTTTAGCCACCTCATGGGAAGAGTTGACTCATTGGAAAAGACTCTGATGCTGGGAGGGATTGGGGGCAGGAGGAGAAGGGGACAAGAGAGGATGAGATAGCTGGATGGCATCACTGACTCGATTGACATGAGTTTAAGTGAACTCCGGGAGATGGTGATGGTCAGGGAGGCCTGGCGTGCTGTGATTCATGGGGTTGGAAAGAGTCAGACAGGACTGAGTGACTGAACTGAACTGATATAATGTTGTACCACTTCACAGAGACTACAGAAAGAAGGTATCTAAATAGCATGTATGGTTGCATGAGTTCTGTAGTTTATTTGAACTGCTAGCTTTCATGAATCTTTCATAATATAATTTTTATGTGTTTTGGGCTTCCCTAGTGGCTCTGATGGTAAAGAATCTACCTACAATGCAGGAGACCCAGGTTCAATCCCTGGGTTTGGAAGATCCCCTGGAGAAGGGAATGGCAATCTGCTCCAGTATTCTTGCCTGGAAAACCCCATGGACAGAGGAGCCTGGTTGGCTACAGTCCATAGGGTCGCAAAGAGCAGGACACAACTGAGCAACTAACACTTGGGTTATATTGTTGGCATTGCAAATATTGTGTTTAATTCTCTGGATTGTGTTTTAAGAGTGTTAATATTTTTGTTTTAACATACCTTTAAATATACTTGCTTCTGATCTTTTTCCAAAGTCTTCAGGCCTTTTTTTTTTTTTTTTGCCAGATGTTAAGTTCTTACTCCAATGTATTGACTACTTCTTTCAGCCTCAGTTTCTTTATCTGATAATGGGAATAAAAGTAGTATAGTACTTACCTCATAAGTACTCCAGCTGCACGGCACTGGGTTGGCTGTGAGGAGATACCCCATGTCCAAGGTCAGGAGCAGCGGCTGTGAGGAAGTACCCCACATCCAAGGTCAGGAGCAGCGGCTGTGAGGAGGTACCCCACATCCAGGGTCAAGAGTGGGGCCTGCACTTCGCTGGAGCAGCCATGAATAGATACCCCATGTCCAAGGTTGGAGCAGTGCTGTGCTTCGCTTGATGACTGTGTGGAGACACCCCACGTCCAAGGTCAGAGAAACCCCAGTAAGACGGTAGGCACTGGAGCAGCTATGAGGAGATGCACCACATCCAAGGGCAAAGGAGAAGCCCCAGCAAGACAGTAGAAGGGGCGAATTTGCATTTAGATTCAAACCCAATTCCTACTGGAGACGCTCAGAGGGCTCAAACAAATCTTGTGTGTACCAGGACCCAGGGACCTCACAGAGACTGAGACAGAACTGTGTTTGAGCATCTCCTGTGGAAGTATGGGGCGGCAGTGGTTTTCCACAAGGATAGGAGCTCTGGGTGTGGGTATGGCATAAGTAAGTCCTCTTTAAGGAGGTTGCCATTAACCCCACCATAGAGCTGCCAGAACTTACACAGCACTGGGAAATAGACTCTTGGAGGGCACAACAGAACCTTGTGCACCAGGACCCAGAAGAAAGGAGCATTGACCCTACAAGAGACTGACCCAGTCTTGCCTGTTGGTGTCCGGGAGTTTCCGGCATGGGTTGGTGGTGGCCTACTGCAGGGTTCAGGGCATGGACTGTAGCAGTACATGCATGGGATCTTTTGAGGGAGGTCACCATTATCTTCATTACCTCCACCATAGTTTGGCCCCAGGTAAACAATAGGGAGGGAACACAGCTCCACCCATCAACAGAAAATTGGATTAAAGATTTACTGAGCATGGCCCCGCCCATCAGAACAAGACCCAGTATCCCATTCAGTCAGTCTATCCCATCAGGAAACTTTCATAGGCCTCTTATCCTACTCCATAGGAGGACAGAGAGACTGAAACCACAATCACAGAAAACTAACCAATCTAATCACATGGACCACAGCCTTGTCTAACTCAATGAAACTATGAGCCATGCCATCTAGGGCCACCCAAGACAGACAGGTCATGGTGGAGAGTTCAGACAAAATGTGGTTCACTGGAGAAGGGAATGGCAAATCACTTCAGTATTCCTGGCTTGAGAATCCATGAACAGTAAGAAAAGGCAAAAAGAAAGGACACCAAAAGATGAACTCCCCAAGTCAGTAGGTGCCCAATATGCTGCTAGAGATCAGTGTAGAAATAACTCCAGAAAGAATGAAGAGAGAGAGCCAAAGTGAAAACAAAACCCAGTTGTGGATATGACAGGTGATGGAAGCAAGGTCCAATGCTATAAAAAGCAATATTGCATAGGAACCTGGAATGTTACATCGATGAATCAAGGCAAATTGGAAGTGATCAAACAAGATATGGCAAGAGTGAACGTTGACATTTTAGGAATCAGCAAACTAAAATGGACTGGAATGGGTGAATTTAAATCAGCTGACCATTATATCTACTACTGTGGGCAAGAATCCCATAGAAGAAATGGAGTAGCCATCACAGTCAACAAAAGAGTCCAAAATGCAGTACTTGGATACAATCTCAAAAACGACAGAATGATCTTTGTTCATTTCCAAGGCAAACCATTTGATATCACAGTAATCCAGTAATGCTGAAGAAGCTGAAGTTGAATGGTTCTATGGAGACCTATAAGACCTTCTAGAATTAATTAACAGCCAAAAAAGATGTCCTTTTCATTATAGGGACTTAAATGCTAAAGTAGGAAGTCAAAAAACACTTGGAGTAACAGGCAAATTTGGCCTTGGAATATGGAATGAAGCAGGGCAAAGGCTTATAAGAGTTCTGCCAAGAGAATGCACTGGTTATAGCAAACACCCTCTTCCAACAACACAAGAGATGACTGTACACATGGACATCACCAGATGGTCAACATGAAAATCAGATTGATTATATTCTTTGCTGCCAAATTTGGGGAAGCTCTATACAGTCAGCAAACACAAGACTGGGAACTGACTGTGGCTCAGATCATGAACTGCTTATTGCCAAATTCAGACTTAAACTGAAGAAAGTAGGGAGACCACTAGACCATTCAGGTATGACCTAAATCAAATCTCTAATGATTATACAGTGGAAGTGAGAAATAGATTTAAGGGCCTAGATCTGACAGAGTGCCTGATGAACTGTGGACGGAGGTTCATCACACTAGGAGACAGGGATCAAGATACTCCCTAAGAAAAAGAAGTGAAAAAAAGCAAAATGGCTGTCTGAGGAGGCTTTACAAATAGCTGTGAAAGGAAGAGAAGCAAAAACCAAAGGAGAAAAGGAAAGATATACCCATTTGAATGCAGAGTTCCAAAGAATATCAAGGAGAGATAAGAAAGCCTTCCTCAGTGATCAGTGCAAAGAAATAGAGGAAAACAATAGAATGGGAAAGACTAGAGATCTCTTCAAGAAAATTAGAGATACCAAGGGAACATTTCATGCAAAGATGGGCTCAACAGAGGACAGAAATGGTATGGCCCTAACAGAAGCAGAAGATATTAAGAAGAGGTGGCAAGAATACACAGAAGAACTGTAGAAAAAAAGATCTTAACAACCCAAATTATCACGATGGTGTGATCACTCACCTAGAGCCAGACATTCTGGAATGTGAAGTCAAGTGGGCCTTAAGAAGCATCACTACAAAGCTAGTGGAGGTGATGGAATTCCAGCTGAGCTATCTCAAATCCTGAAAGATGTTGCTGTGAAAGTGCTTCACTCAATATGTCAGCACATTTGGAAAACTCAGCAGTGGCCACAGGACCTGAAAGGGTCAGTTTTCATTCCAACCCCAAAGAAAGGCAATGCCAAAAAATGCTCAAACTACCACACAATTGCACTCATCTCACATGCTAGTAAAGTAATGCTCAAAATTCTCCAACCGAGGCTTCAATACTATGTGAATTGTGAACTTCCAGATGTTCAAGCTGGTTTTAGAAAAGGCAGAGGAACCAGAGATCAAATTGCCAACATCTGCTGGATCATGGAAAAAGCAAGAGAGTTCCAGAAAAACATCTATTTCTGCTTTATTGACTATGCCAAAGCCTTTGACTGTGTGGATCACAATAAACTGTGGAAAATTCTGAAAGAGATGGGAATACCAGACCACCTGACCTGCCACTTGAGAAATCTGTATGCAGGTCAGGAAGCAACAGTTAGAACTGGACATGGAACAACAGACTGGTTCCAAATAGGAAAAGGAGTACATCAAGGCTGTATATTGTCACCCTGCTTATTTAACTTATATGCAGAGAACATCATGAGAAATGCTGGGCTGGAGGAAACACAAGCTGGAATCAAGGCTGCTCAGATAAATGTCAATCACCTCAGATATGCAGATGACACCACCCTTATGGCAGAAAGTGAAGAAGAACTAAAGAGCCTCTTGATGAAAGTGAAAGAGGAGAGTGAAAAGGTTGGCTTAAAGCTCAACATTCAGAAAACGAAGATCATGGCATCCGGTCCCATCACTTCATAGCAAATAGATGGGGAAATAGTGGAAAGAGTGACAGACTTTTTTTTGGGGGGGGGCTCCAGAATCACTACAGATTGCAATTGCAGCCATGAAATAAAGAGATGCTTACTCCTTGGAAGAAAAGGTATGACCAACCTAGACAGCATATTGAAAAAGCAGAGACATTACTTTGCCAACAAAGGTCCACCTAGTCAAGGCTATGGTTTTTCCAGGATGTGAGAGTTGGACTATGAAGAAGACTGAGCACCGAAGAATTGATGCTTTTGAACTGTGGTGTTGGAGAAGAGTCTTGAGAGTCCCTTGGACTGCAAGGAGATCGAATCTGTCTCTCATAAAGGAAATCAGTCCTGAATAGTCAGTGGAAGGACTGATGTTGAAGCTGAAACTCCAATATTTTGGCCACCTGATGCCAAGAGCTGACTTATTTGAAAAGAGCCTGATGCTGGGAAAGATGGAAGGTGAGAGGAGAAGGGGACAACAGAGGATGAGATGGTTGGATGGCATCACCGACTCAATGGACATGAGTGTGAGTAGTCTCCATGAGTTGGTGATAGACAGGGAGGCGTGGCGTGCTGCAATCCATGGGGTCGCAAAGAGTCGGACATGACTGAGTGACTGAACTGAACTTATCTCATATTGGTAAATGAGATAATTTGTTTAAAGGACTCAAAGCAGTTTGACATATAGTAATCATTCAGTAAATATTAACATATTCTTATGATTACTGGTCAGTAATATCTATCTTATGAAGTAATCAATGTAAGTGGTAAAAATATTGCATAAGAAAGTAAGCCCAGCATGTACACATAGTAAGGGCTCAATAGATGATCACATTTATGTTACTCAAGATACAATCTTTTTATAGGTGTTGACTCACATGGGGTCTTTTGAAGTATTGGAAATAGCAGGAGAAGAAGATAAGAAGTGTCTAAGTCCTGTTCAGAAGTTGTAACTTTTATATTTTAAGTGTAGGTTTTTTAAAGGGAATAATGAGAGATATGGGGAATACTGAAAGGAAAATGCAGTAAGAAGTAAGTGCAAATTTATTGTCAATAGCCTTCAAACCAAACTGGAGAGTGTCCTTGAGCTGGCCTGTCCCTAGAAAAAATAGTAGATACATATTTATTGAAAGAATGGACCAGACATTCTTTAAAGTGCTTAGTATAAATTGGTAAACAAAATAGGCATGGTTGTAACTTTCTTGAAGCCTCAGGGGTTTCTTAACCTAAGTTTTAACAAAAATATTTATTATATTTCTACTAAGTCCTAGGCATTGTACTAAGATCTGTATTTAACTTAAACAATGAAGATCACACAGTGTTACTATCCTACTTCTTGTCTATCATTGGGCAGTATCCATGTAGCTAGGGTGGCCATATAATTTTCTTCCAAACTAGGTCACTTCTGAAGCTAACCTTCACTAGGATGGTAGGCATAAAGTGGGACTATCCATGGCAAACCAGGGTGCATACATATACAGGTTTCCTTTACATATAGTGATTTCTTTAGAGATTTACATACAAAGAGTCTGGGAAACATTTTTCCTCCTTAATGTTTGGTTTACCTAGTATATACTTGATAATTATTGATTTTCCAAGATTCTATCTTTAGCTCTCTTGTCTTCCCTTGATTATGTTCATTCAGTTCGGTTCAGTCGCTCAGTCGTGTCCAACTCTTTGTGACCCCATGAATCGCAGCACGCCAGGCCTCCCTGTCCATCACCAGTACCCGGAGTTCACTCAGACTCAAGTCCATCGAGTCAGTGATGCCATCCAGCCATCTCATCCTCTGTCATTCCCTTCTCTTCCTGCCTCCAATACCTCCCAGCATCAGAGTCTTTTCCAATGAGTCAACTCTTCGCATGAGGTGGCCAAAGTACTGGAGTTTCAGCTTTAGCATCAATCCTTCCAAAGAAATCCCAGGGCTGATCTCCTTCAGAATGGACTGGTTGGATCTCCTTGCAGTCCAAGGGACTCTCAAGAGTCTTCTCCAACACCACAGTTCAAAAGCATCAATTCTTCGGCACTCGGCCTTCTTCACAGTCCAACTCTCACATCCATACATGACCACAGGAAAAACCATAGCCTTGACTAGACAGACCTTTGTTAAAGTAATGTCTCTGCTTTTGAATATGCTATCTAGGTTGGACATAACTGTCCTTCCAAGGAGTAAGCATCTTTTAATTTCATGGCTGCAGTCACCATCTGCAGTGATTTTGGAGCCCAAAAAATAAAGTCTGACACTGTTTCCACTGTTTCCCCATCTATTTCTCATCAAGTGATGGGACTGGATGCCATGATCTTCGTTTTCTGAATGTTGAGCTTTAAGCCAACTTTTTCACTCTCCACTTTCACTTTCATCAAGAGGCCTTTTAGTTCCTCTTCACTTTCTGCCATAAGGGTGGTGTCATCTGCATATCTGAGGTGATTGACATTTATCTGAGCAACCTTGATTCCAGCTTGTGTTTCTTCCAGTCCAGCGTTTCTCATGATGTATTCTGTATATAAGTTAAATAAGCAGGGTGACAATATACAGCCTTGATGTACTCCCTTTCCTATTTGGAACCACTCTGTTGTTCCATGTCCAGTTCTAACTGTTGCTTCCTGACCCGCATACAGATTTCTCAAGAGGCAGGTCAGGTGGTCTGGTATTCCCATCTCTTTCAGAATTTCCCACATTTTATTGTGATCCACACGGTCAAAGTCTTTGGCATAGTCAATAAAGCAGAAATAGATGTTTTTCTGGAACTCTCTTGCTTTTTCCATGATCCAGCAGATGTTGGCAATTTGATCTCTGGTTCCTCTGCCTTTTCTAAAACCAGCTTGAACATCAGGAAGCTCATGTTTCACATATTGCTGAAGCCTGGCTTGGAGGATTTTGAGCATTACCTTGCTAGCGTGTGAAATGAGTGCAACTGTGTGGTAGTTTGAACATTCTTTGGCATTGCCTTTCTTTGGGATTGGAATGAAAAGTGACCTTTTCCAGTCCTGTGGCCACTGCTGAGTTTTCCAAATTTGCTGGCATATTGATTGCAGCACTTTCACAGCATCATCTTTCAGGATTTGAATTAGCTCAACTGGAATTCCATCACCTCCACTAGCTTTGTTTGTAGTGATGCTTTCTATGTCCCACTTGACTTCACATTTCAGGATGTCTGGCTCTATGTTAATTAGTTAGTTAGTTAGTTCAGTCACTCAGT
The DNA here is from genome assembly GCF_029407905.1 of Bubalus kerabau. Taxonomy (NCBI): domain Eukaryota; kingdom Metazoa; phylum Chordata; class Mammalia; order Artiodactyla; family Bovidae; genus Bubalus; species Bubalus kerabau. Next base: position 71,272,541 of record NC_073629.1, read on the forward strand.
CGTGTCTGACTCTTTGTGACCCCATGAATTGCAGCACGCCAGGCCTCCCTGTCCTTCACCAACTCCTGGAGTTCACTCAAACTCATGTCCATCAAGTCAGTGATGCCATCCAGCCATCTCATCCTCTGTCGTCCCCTTCTTCTACTGCCCCCAATCACTCCCATCATCAGAGTCTTTTCCAATGAATCAACTCTTCTCATGAGGCGGCCAAAGTATTGGAGTTTCAGATTATGTTCATAGTTATACCTAAAAAACTCTGTGCTATTGATTCCCAAATGTTTATCTCCCTATCTTTCAGCATTTAGATTCTGTTCATGTACCTTCTTGCTTACTGGACATTTCTAGCAACTAACTTCTGATAAAAGCTGCTGACCTTATATTTTGTAAAAGCAAATTTCATATTTCTTTTTTTCACATCTGCATCTTTGATTATGAAATTATTTTTTCCTGGGAATGCCTCGTTTCCTATTCACTTACCTATACATTTTGCAAGTTCATTATATTTTCCCACATACCCAAAACATGAGCTTTATAATAATACAAATATAAAATAATGTCTCTCCTTAAGAGTAAACTGTTACTTTCTCCAGAACATTTTTGCTGACAACCACCTTCCTGACCCAGATGTCTTTCTTCAGTGATTATTAGGCTCCTGTGTATACTTTTGTTTTAACACATGCAAGAGTCCTTAGAAGTTGTCTCATTTATGTATTTGCCTTCCCCGCCAGACTTACAATTTTTTCTTATACTGTAGAATTCTTGAGAGTCAGCATTATTTTCATTTTTTCAAGACCCTGGATCATAGTACCCACATATTTATTTAACTAAGTCAAATTGAACTTTCTATTTGTAAAACTATAGTCAAAGGACCTGATCTTGTTTTCTCTTTTATAGTTCTGGCACTCAAAAACTGTGCCTGGAAAAAATTCCACAAATCATTCATGTCTTGCCTATAGCAGTTAGAAATGCATGTTAGAAATAGTTGGAAGATTATATTGGGTGAGAAAACAAGTATAAAATCATGCAAGGTTTTGTAGGCTATGGCAAGGAACTTGAATTTTATCATGAAGGCATACATAAGTCATAGATCTTTAAACCCACAATTTTAAGAGATTACTCTGGCTTGATCACTGTGTGAGATGTATGTTGAAAAATGCAGAGACTACTTAAGAAGACATTGCAAATAGTCAAAGTAAGAGTTAATAAAAACCTGAAGTAGGGTGATAGCAAGTAAATGAAGCAAAAAATCTGTTAATTTGAGCTATATTTTTGAGATAAAATCTATAAGACTGATTGATAAAACTAAATAAGCTATTAGGTATTATTTGTTGAGATAGGGAGGGTTAATTTTTAGAGGCAATTGATTACTGGTAGCAAATGAGATCTTTTGAATGTGTTTTGAATGTGCCAAGTTTGAAAAATACATATAAGACTTTCAACTTGAAATGATAAAATTGAGAGTTCTCAGCATAGAAGCTGATATTTAAGGCCATGAGTGATTCACTTCAGCATAGAAAGTGGAGATGGGAAGGGGACATAGTATTAAATCTTCAACCACTCCAGAAATTTGATGAAAAGTAAGAGTCTGCAAACAAAACTAAGAAGAAGTTATCAGAAAGCTAGAAGAAAAATCATGAGAGCTTTAGACAATATAAGGGGGGACAAGATATCTTCATGATACCAGGAGAGTTTTAGAAAATCTAGAAATCATAAAATATGAAAAAATGTTTTTCAAAAAGGACAAGTGATCAACTCTGTTAAATGCCATTGAAAGTTCAAGAAAAATTAGAACAGAAAAAAAAGGTGTCCTTTATACTTACCACCATAGAAGCTTTTGTTAGGGAGAGCTTTAAGTGAGTGAGAACAGTAGAGTTAAAATCCATATATAAATGAAAATGGTAAATTGACGAGTTACTAAAAGGTGAATACAAGAACATAGTACAGGGAGACAACTTTCTCAATAGTTTTCATTCTAAAATTGAATAGGAAAAATGGAATGGTAACTAGAGGGCCATGAGGGTCATTTGTGGTTTTTGCATTGATGGTGATAGAGGTGGTTATGGTTGTTTAAACATGGCTGTGAATGATCCAGTAGAGAGGGATGATAAAGGAGAAAGCTAAGATAATCATAGAAGCAAAGCTACTGGGGGATCGGTCCAAAGCATGTGTGAAGAATTTCAGGGTAGAAGAAGATGCATGACTATACAGACAAGTTTATATATTTGGTTATGGAAACATGAGAGCACTTTTATCACTTGACTTCTATTAATATTTTTCCTATAATGAGTGAGATGAATTATACAGTCTCGAAATAAAATACATATACAAAGAAGGTTTTCCTGTACTTTCTATGTTAAGTGTCCAGTGGATGTTGAGGGGTGTGAAAAAGTACCTTGCTGTCTTTTCCCTATTCATTACTAAATTATATGGCTATTTGAACATAATACCATCGATGGAATTAAAGAGATAAGATAAACTCCTTTTTTTCCATATAAAATATAATGAAAAATAAAAAACAAAAAACAAAAAAACACTCTAACATTGTTCTTACTCTTTGTCAGGCATTGTTCTAATAATTATACATACCTTGTTGGGCTTCTTTATCTTAACTCATTTAATCCAGTTAGAACCCTATAATTGGGAACGCTATAAATTGGGTATTATTATATCCATTCACAGTTATCATACTGAAGTCCAAAGAAGTAAATAACTTGCCTACACCTAGTAAATCCTTGGTGGCTCAGACAGTAAAGTATCTACCTGCAATGCAAGAGACTTGGGTTCAATCCCTGGGTCAGGAAGATCCCACTCCAGTATGCTTCCTGGAAAATTCCAAGGACAGAGGAGCCTGGCAGGCTACAGTTCATGGAGTCACAGAGATTCAGACATGACTGAGCCACTAACACACACACACACAATTTCATAGGCTAGAAGTGAGAGGATTAATACAACTATTTGGGGGAAGGGGAGGAAATTTCCAGAAATTGGGCCACCACTCACTTTTTGGGCTTTTATGATCAGCCTCAGAACTATCATGGTGCCTACAGGAGTGTCATTTAGCTTACTGATGTATTACAGTGAAGGTATAATAAGGCTCAAGGTCTGCTAGAAGTCGAATCTTCAGCCATCTTGGGCCTAGTAGGTTCTAACCAGTTTTTATGTTTCCTCCTGAGCTATGTCATTCTGTTAAAGATTGTTCCCTGCCCCTTTCTCTCCTGTGATAGACTTGCGATTGGTGTCCGGAAGGAGGCAGACAGCCTGGTAGGACTGAGCTCATAACCTGTGGGATCTGATCCTATCTCTAGGTAGATAGTGCTAGAATTAAGTTGAATTGTAGGACACCCAGCTGGTGTCAGAGTATTGCTTGGGAGTATGGGAAAACTCCACCACACACAAATCAGAATTGGTAACCAGAACCTTTAGGAACATTGTGTTTTCTAGCCCTGACCTTTAATTCTTTGCCAACTTTCTCATATCAAGCTATCCACATAAAATTAAATTTATGCGTAAAAGTGCCTTTTCTAGGTAGTCATTCCAGACCATACCCTGCTTGCTCTAGACTTGAAATTCTGGCTTTCATCCCTCTGAGTCTCTAGTGCCTTGCTATGGACTCAACCCTTAATACTTATTTCTGGACACTTTGGCTTTGTATCCTGGTGGATTACTTTTTCCACTTGCTAGCTCTAGAATCTGCTTCCTTTTCTAATGTTAATATTCCTGAGGCCTTTAGTGACAATCCTACCTGTCCGCTTCTTTCCTACTGCCTGACTAGCCCACAGGCTCTGCCATTCTTCATGGCCACCTTAACTTCCATAAATGCTCCACCATAAAATTTGGCATTATGACATATGAAACTTTAAAAGAATCTTCTATTAGAAGATGAAAAGATTAGAAAAGATAGAACCCTCATAGATGAGAATAAGCAGTGATGCAGTTTTAATAGAGAGCAATAATCAATCAAATATGGGAAACATTTTTTCTGAAGATTAATCAGCATTTTTTTTCACCTTTTTCACATTTTTTTCACCACCTGAGCCTCACTTCATCCACCAGCTTGTCATAAAATAAATAATGAACAATAATGTGACTCATTTAGATTGATATATTGGATGGGTTGGCTATGATAAAAAAAATAAACCTAGAAATGTATGTTGATCAAACATAATTGCCTTTTATTTCTGGCTTCCATAAGAGTCTAAGTTGGATAATCCTGGTCACTGAGTACTTCTTTGAAAAATCAGATATTCAGGGAGCCAGAGTCTGTTGATCTACCATCTTCTAGCACTTAATCCTCAACTCTGTGCAGTGGGTCAGAAGCAGAAAGAAAATACAGAAGAAGCACATTTATGTCTTAATAGCCTTGGTCCAGACATTACCCATATAACTTCTATGCACACTGTCCTGGAGAAGACTTAATCTCGTGGCCACACATAAGAATAGAGGAAGCTGAGAGATTTTGTTTCTTTGCATGTTCAATGAAGAGAAAAACAATTTTGATGGCAGCTATTAGTTCTCACTAGAGTTAAGAAAAATAAGGTAAAATGAATGACAAAGTCTTTTACAAATGTGAGATAGTAATTATTGTTGTTTGGTTGCTAAATCACATCTGACTTTGTGTGATATCACAGATGGCAGCCTGCCATATTCCTCTGTCTATGGAATTCTCCAGGCAAGAATACTAGAGTGGATTGCCATTTTCTTCTCCAGGGGGTCTTTCTGATCCAGGGATTGAACCCACATCTCCTGCATTGCAGGTGGATTCTTGTACTACTGAGCTACCAGGGAATCCCAAGATAATAATAACTATATGTAAAAATGATATGTATAATTACATACTTAGTATAAGATAAAATGCTGCTACTGAGTCAGAGCAAGTTAAATAATTGTGAGAAATAATAAAGGAAATACAGTAATCTCTGTATTTCTTTGTTAAAATGTTCCAATAGTGATTTTTCTCTCCAAAATCATGATTAAATCACAAACTGAAAAGGAATATCAGTTGGGGAAATGTTTCTTAATAAGGTAAATAGTAGGTTCTTTTCAACTTTATTAATGTAGCTTTCAAAACATTTGGGACAGAAAATAAACTGTGCTTAACACTTGTGTAATGGATTATATTTGTCTGTTGTGTGATGTAGGTCAGAAAGAGTCTGAAGATGAAACTGAGGATGAAGAATTGGATGTCAGTTTTAGGATATCAGTGTTCAAACTACCCATACATACTTTAGATTCATTGAGATATGCTGCACTATTGAGAGCAAGAGAACAAGATTATTTTCCTACGTATGCCCAGCCATTTTCTCCTGATCATCAAAAACCAGTAGTTAAAATAAAAGACATGCTGATGGGAAAGAAAATAAGAAGAGAGTTTTTGGCAACACACAGAGCTGGTATGAAACTCCAACCACTTTGTGATGTTGATAAATATTTCTCAGAACAAAAGAAGCAGGAAAGCAGTAAAAATAAAGTAACAGCTGTAAGCATGGCACAAATGGCCCAAGAACGAAGTAGAATAAATATTAGAGAAAATTTAAATAATAAAATATATGCTACACATAAACTGACTGCAAGAGATGATGAGATAATTCAGGATGGTTTACAACAACTTTATCAGGATAGATCCAGCTACCTTGAGAAACTTAAAGAGAGAAGAGCTCAGTTCCTGGAAGAAAAAAAACAAAAGGCTAAAGACCGCTTATTAATTCAGAACCTAAATAATGAGCGCACTCTTTTGACCAAAGGAATGATTGCAATTGACAGATTGAAGAATAAGCAGGCTGCCTTGAAAGAGAAAAGTCTGATTGTTCAGCAAAAACTGGCAACTGAAAAGTACCAAAGGGATTTACTTAAACAAATGAAGGAAATTAGGTAGGTACAGTTTTTATATAATAGTAGCTTTCAAGTTGTCAGGGAGGAAGAAATTTGCCTCTGCCTTCTAGGTTCTCCTGGCTGGTTTAAGAATTAAATTGATATAAAGACAGAGTAATGGGAGAAAATCAAACAAAAGTTTAATAACATCTATACATGGGAGAGACCCAGGAAAACTGAGTACCCCCCAATAGCTGAAGCCATCACCATAAATATCATCTTCAGCTAAATATAAAAGGAGATATTGGGGACAGAGAACCAATTATGAGAGGTAACCAGGAAAAGCACAGTTAAAAAAGGTAAGGTTGACAGATCTCAGTCATTGTCTTGGCCATTAAGTTTCTAGAGGTTTGGTCATCCACCTCAACTTAGAGTTGTAGGAAAGCTCAAAGAGATGGAAAGACACATATAATACTAAAGGGTACACAAGACAGGACCCTGGTGATTTTTTTTACCCTTTCTTACCCTTGTATATTCTTCACACAGGTTTGTTCATTTGTTTTTTCTGATATTAGATTGAGGCTTGTCAGCCATTTTTATCCTGGTGATATTTTAAGTGGCCAAACCATGAATACATATGTTTAAGGCTTATCTAGAAATACATAAAGATCATGAAAGTGAAAAATGAAAGTGTTAGTCCCTCAATCATGTCTGACTCCTTGCGTCTCCATGGACTAAGCCCGCCAGACTCCTCTCTCCATGGTATTCTGCAGGCAAGAACACTGGAGTGAGTCGCCATTTTCTTCTCCAGGAGAACTTCTTGACCCAGAGATCAAACTCCAGTCTCCTGCATAACTGCTTATTTCATTTACATTTTTAAATGCTATTGTTTTCAAAAGTCGTCTGTACTACAAAGAAGTATAAAATAAAAAGAAAGCATTTGTCTTTTCCTCAGTTCAGTTCAGTTGGTCAGTCATGTCTGACTCTTTACAACCCCATGAATCGCAGCATGCCAGGCTTCCCTGTCCATCACCAACTCCCAGAGTTTATGCAAACTCATGTCCATCGAGTCGGTGATGCCATCCAGCCATCTCATCCTCTGTCGTCCCCTTCTCCTCTTGCCCCCAATCCCTCCCAGCATCAGGGTCTTTTCCAATGAGTCAACTCTTCACATGAGGTGGCCAAAGTACTGGAGTTTCAGCTTTAGCATCAGTCCTTCCAATGAACACCCAGGACTGATCTCCTTTAGAATGGACTGGTTCGACCTCCCTGCAGTCCAAGGGACTCTCAAGAGTCTTCTCCAACACCACAGTTCAAAAGCATCAATTCTTCGGCACTCAGCTTTCTTCACAGTCCAACTCTCACATCCATACATGACCACTGGAAAAACTATAGCCTTAACTAGACAGACCTTTATTTGCAAAGTAATGTCTCTGCTTTTGAATATGCTATCTAGGTTGCTCATAACTTTCCTTCCAAGGAGTACACATCTTTTAATTTCATGGCTGCAGTCACCATCTGCAGTGATTGTGGAGCCCCAAAAAATAAAGTCTGACACTGTTTCCACTGTTTAACCATCTATTTGCCATGAAGTGATGGGACCAGATGCTGTGATCTTAGTTTTCTGAATTTTGAGCTTTAAGCCAACTTTTTCACTCTCCCCTTTCACTTGCATCAAGAGGCTTTTTAGTTCCTCTTCACTTTCTGCCATAAGGGTGGTATCATCTGCATATCTGAGGTGCTTGATATTTCTCCCGGCAATCTTAATTCCAGCTTGTGCTTCTTCCAGCCCAGCATTTCTCATGATGTACTCTGCATAGAAGTTAAATAAGCAGGGTGACAATATATAGCCTTGACATACTCCTTTTCTATTTGGAACCAGTCTGTTGGTCCATGTCCAGCTCTAACTGTTGCTTCCTGACCTGCATATAGGTTTCTCAGGAGGCAGGTCAGGTGGTCTAGTATTCCCATCTCTTTCAGAATTGCCCACAGTTTATTGTGATCCACACAGTCAAAGTCTTTGGCATAGTCAATAAAGCAGAAATAGATGTGTTTCTGGAACTCTCTTGCTTTTCCCCTGATCCAGCAGATGTTGGCAATTTGATCTCTGGTTCCTCTGCCTTTTCTAAAACCAGCTTGAACATCTGGAAGCTCACAGTTCACATATTGCTGAAGCCTGGCTTGGAGAATTTTGAGCATTACTTTACTAGTGTGTGAGATGAGTGCAATTGTGTGGTAGTTTGAGCATTCTTTGGCATTGTCATTCTTAGGGATTGGAATGAAAACTTACCTTTTCTAGTCCTGTGGCCACTGCTGAGTTTTCCAAATTTGCTGGCATATTGAGTGCAGCATTTTCACACCATCATCTTTCAGGATTGGAAATAGCTCAACTGGAATTCCATCACCTCCACTAGCTTTGTCTTTTCCTAGTTAGAAGCAAATTTATAACTATTTACTGAGGTACTTTATATCTTTTTAAGTATGAAAAACATTTTATATTTTCTCCTCCAAAATTTACAAATATTTTCCTTAATGTATACCATGTTGGGGAGGGGGAGAAAGATTTTGGAAACAAATTTTTATAATTTAATAGAAAATATATTTTGGAGGAACGAATGAAAAGAGAATGAAAGCTAGCCTATTATATCAAAATACAAGTCTAGCACAAATCAGTGTTAAAGAAAATTTAATCAACTTAGTTTTATTACAGAAAATTTAATATCTGGCCATCATTAATTTGTAGAAGATATAGAGTCAAGTAAGCTTCCTGATGTGTATTAACTGAATTATCTCTTCTTGTAAGCTGCTGCAAAGATATCTTTGAAAGCACACAGGAATAAGGCAATGTTCTGATTATGTCAGTAATGTTTCCTAAAAGGCACTATGAGTCTTATTATAAACATTTTCAAATAAAGATTGAGTATCAATGTGCAGAAAAGAGCTGTGACTCAAAAAAGTAAAATCTGTGTAAAGATTTCAGAAGTTTTTCACTTCTTTTTTTGCCAGTTGAGTCTTCATTAATGTATCAAACACCACTAAAAGCATTCTAATGAATCTCAATAGCTAACAAAGTCATTACTGGGAATATAGCTTCATGATCCTGTTCTGGAATGAGGAAAAATGAATGAAGAAAGGGGAACTGCAAAGTCTAGTTTAGGAAGTTGATAAAATACCCACAGGAGTGTTAAGAATGAATTTAAAAGAGTCTTTAAAATGAAAGAAGTTCTGTATCAGGTAAAAGCCTGGTCATAAGTTTCCCCAAATATTCTTGTCCCTACTCTAAAAAAAGTGATGACACCGCTCAGGGCAGAGCAGTGTTGTGCCTTTTTAGAGTAGAGTACCATTTAGCTTGCAAGATCTGGAACCTAAGGCAGTTATCCAGTTACATCATCTTCTTCTTGTCCTTAATTTTTGTCATCAGTTGACCTCCTGTCATTCCCTGTAGTCTTTCTATGTTGATGCATGAAGCTTTCCTTTATCCAGCTTCTGCCTTTATCACAGTTAACTTTGGAATTCATAAGAACAATTCTCTTAATTGCCTAACCTAAACATTTTTGAATCCCAACAGCCTTTTAACTCATTTCCACAATCATACAAGTGCCCCCTTATCTCTTGGAACTGCCCCACCTCTTAAATTTTAAATTCCTGTATATTTATTTATGACTAAAATCTTTTATATTTTCAATTCTTTTTTTCCTTTCCTTTCCCCACATGTATTCTTCAAATATATTATGACACTCACCCCTCAAATAACCCTTCTTATAGACTTTCTAATGTAGCTTCCTGGAATATTACATTGAATTCTTTTCCCCATTTCATCCAGTGTCTCTGATGTCCTTTCCTTTCATTGCCTCCACCAGGCTAACTACCTCAGCCCGTACGTTGGAACAGTCCAATTATGTCTCTTCATTTTTTGTATTCAGGTAAAAATGGCTGGAAGGCATCAGTGACTTGTAAATTTATGCTGATTTCAATTCTGTGGCCTCCAACTTTAGCAGTTCTCTCAAGTGCTTGCTCTTTGTCTCATTACCCACAAAAGATTTCAAACTTCATCAGCTATAGAGCTTCCTATGCAAATACCACCTCTGACCTTTCCTCCGCAGCAAGTCACTCACTTTATCCCAAAGGAATTTTAGTCCTTCAAGGTTGAATTTGTTTCACTTTCTCTTGCACTATTATAAAATTCTGTGTGCATGCATCCTAAGTCACTTCAGTTGTATCACAACTCTTTGCAACCCTATGGACTGTAGCCCACCTGGCTCCTCTGTCCACAGGATTCTCCAGGCAAGAATACTGGAATGGGTTGCCATGGGGATCTTTCCAATCCAGGGGTCAAACCCACATCTCTTAAGTCACCTGCATTAGCAAGCAGGTTCTTTATCACTGGCACCACCTGGGAAACCCATAAGATTCTATATATCCTATATTTATCATTTCATTTTGTACTGTCTCAAGATTAGGTTCCTATTTTCCTGTTAATAATTCCTCTATTTTTGCTCTTAGTTAGTCTTGAAATGGGTAATGCAAGACCTCTGTGCTAGGCAGAATTATGGCCCCCAAGAAGATACCATGCCCTGATCCCTAGGACTATGAATAGGATAAGATACGGGAGTGGGTAGCTATTCTCTTCTCCAGGGGATCTTCCCATCCCAGGTCTCCTGCATTGCAGGCAAATTCTTTACCATCTGAGCCACCAGGGATGTCCACTGTTGTGGGGGGAGATGGAATTTCCTCTTTCCCCATTAGTTCCTTTTGGCTGGCGATTAAAATAGCATAAGACAGATTGACAGGAGAAAATCAAATTACATGTACAAAGGGAATCCACATAAGTATGAAGAATTCCAAAGACATCAAGGCAAATACACCATGACTTGCCTTGATGTCTTTGGAAATCTTCGTGTGTGTGTGTGTGTGTGTGTGTGTGTGAATACACATATACATACTCTAGACTGAGGAGAAGAAGGTAGGGGCTGAGGTTTCAAGGAAGTAAGGTCATTCACAGGAAGAGCCAAAAGAGTTAATGTTTGATAAAAAATGTTTACAAGGCCATCCAAAAACAATAGTTGCAGACTAAATTTTGATCAAATGGGCTTTGCTAGGTTCCTCCCTGTCTACAATATATAACACTTTATTCTAGTTATCTATGGTGACAGCTTCTTCCTGGAACATACCCTCAATTTTAAATTCTTTTAGGCAATAAGGGGAAAGTTCAAAGATTCTTTTGGGCCTAGATGGTTTTTAGCTCAAAATAATTCTGGTACCAGAGTGGCACATCTTGGGAAACCTGGCTTTGTCCCCATCAATACTATACTGTGGATGTGCTACCTTATGTGGGAAAGGGACTCTGCACCTGTAATTGAGGTTTGACCTTAAAATAGGAAGATTATTCTGGATTCTTCAGGTGGGCCCAATATATCTCATGAGTCTTTAAATGCAGAAGCAGAAAAGAAAGTCAAGAAACTCAAGTAGAAGGAAGATTTGACACGACATTGCTGACTTGAAAATGAGAGGAATCATATAGGAAGAATGAGAAGGAAATGAATTCTGACAACTAGCTATCTTGGAAAGAGGACCCCAAGACCTGAATGAGACCCATGGCCATGGTTAACACCTTATTAAATGTTGGGTACACCAGGATTTTAAATGCATTAATTCATTTAGCCCTTCACTAAATCCTATGAATTGAATTATTCCCTTTTAAAAGATGAAGAAAATGGAAGTAGAGAGAACTTAAGTAATGTTCAAAATCATGTGGTCAATAAGTTGCAGACTTTCTAGACTTAGGCCTCTCTTCCACTCTCCAAATCCACATTTCTGAGTATACCTAAAAACAAATATATGTATAATGATATATATTTCATTTATATATTCATATACCTTTATTTCTCTTTACCTTCTGTAAGTGTCTCATAATTATACCTTATTTATCTTTGTTTCAAGCATCTAGGGATAGTGCCAACCCTTATAGTATATAACTCTTGAATGAATGAGTATTAATGAAATAATTCTCCTAAGGCTGATGGCATTTCTCAGGTTTGCCTGAGAAATCTGGTTCACATTTCTCTAACATAGTAAGAGTCTTTATTGGTCTGCTAGGGCTGCCATAGCAAAATATCTCATATTAGGTTATTTAAGCAACAGCAATTTGTTTTCTCAAGTTGTGGAAAGTAGAAGTCCAAGATGAAGATGTTTTTAGGTTTGGCTTCCCCTGAGGCCTTTCTCCTTGGTTTGAAGATGGCTACCTTCTCACTGTGTCCTCACATAACCTTTGTTTTATGTGTGTGTATCACTGATGTCCCCTCATATTCTTATAAGAACACCTCTAAAAGACCTTTCTTCAATTACAGTCACATTCTAAGGTACTGTGGGTTAGTATTTCAACATGTGAATTTGTGGAGTACTGTCCACAGACAGAGTCCTAGATAGAGCTTGGATTTAGTGAGGCTTAAGTAAAAATTCTGCAAATCATGCTAGAGTCTATTTAGATGCCACTTTGGGAATCTAAGCCAGTGTTTTTAAGAATTCTCAGTTACAGCTAATAGAAAAGTTAGAAATATTAGCCAAAAATGAATATTATTTAATGATATAATAAAATTTTATTCAGTAAGTGGAGCTTTATCTTTCTCCCATTTGTATGTATCTATTTTGAAGATCTAATTATAGTTACAGTTTGATTGATTGTTATGGTTTTAGCTGTTTAAAAGTATCTCATTCTGTTACCTTTCTTTTTTCTTAGGGCTCAAGAAATACATAAAAGACACTGTGAAGAAAAGTTTGTTTATGATATGATTGCCTTTCAGAAAGCTTGTGAAAGACTTCAAGATGCTAGAACAAAAGCTGCAATTGTGAAAAAGAATTTAGTCACTAAGGTTCCTGATGGAATGACAAAGTGAACTGAAGCCAGATCACATTCTGTGGTCATTTTGAATTATTGCCATTGTTTAGTTAAAGGACTTTGAAATAATGCTGTGAAAGAAAAAGTGCTTTATGTCACAAGATTGATTTGTATGTATATCTTCTAAAATATAAAGAAAAATTAAAATGTATATCTTCTTGATCATAATTTAACTTAAATTAGGTTGACTTGGCACACCTAAAGATTCCTTATATATCTCGATATCCAGGGAACAATGAAAGCTGACTTAATTTATTGCAGGAATTATTGCAAAGCCATTACTTTTATTATTTCATATCATGAGTTCAGCAATTTGTAATCTATTTACAGCTTCTATGGCAAACTTTGAATAGTTTTTGTGGTCCCAGCTGTTGACTTTTATTAAGACACTGTATTCTTTGATCAGTTTCATAGCCTGCTTTCATATATTAAATTATATTTCATGTTTATTTTATTAAAACAATTTCTTTTTTCAAAATAAAAGTTTCACCATTATATTGGTGACTTGTGTTCTTATAAGAATTCAGAAAATATAAATTGAAAAGGAACATTAAATATTTGTAATAACTTCCTAGAAGACTGTAAGATTTTGTATATTTACTTTTGTTGTGTTAGCCTTCACTTATATAGGGAGCAAAGGAGAGAGTTAGAGAAAGGACACATATAATTAAGTAACTGCAATTATAAAGTATCCAGAAATGGTATATAATCATTTTAAGTGTATGTAATATATCAAGATTTCCGGGAGAAATATCACTGCAGATGGTGACTGCAGCCATGGAATTAAAAGACACTTACTCCTTGGAAGGAAAGTTATGACCAACCTAGATAGCATATTGAAAAGCAGAGACATTACTTTGCCAACAAAGGTCTGTCTAGTCAAGGCTGTGGTTTTTCCGGTGGTTATGTATGGATGTGAGAGTTGGACTGTGAAGAAAGCTGAGTGCCGAAGAATTGATGCTTTTGAACTGTGGTGTTGGAGAAGACTCTTGAGAGTCCCTTGGACTGCAAGGAGATCCAACCAGTCCATCCTGAAGGAGATCAGTCCTGGGTGTTCATTGGAAGGACTGATGCTAAAGCTGAAACTCCAGTACTTTGGCCACCTCATGCGAAGTGTTGACTCATTGGAAAAGACTCTGATGCTGGGAGGGATTGGGGGCAGGAGGAAAAGGGGACGACAGAGGATGAGATGGCTAGATGGCATCACTGACTCGATGGACATGAGTCTGAGTGAACTCTGGGAGTTGGTAATGGACAGGGAGGCCTGGTGTGCTGCGATTCATGAGGTTGCAAAGAGTCGGACACGACTGAGCAACTGAACTGAACTGAACTGAATATATGGTTAGAATTTAAAATGTAAAAAACAATATAAAAATACATGCAAAGTCTTTGTAAAATTTTAGATGATTTTCAATAATATTTTCAATCTAGAAAAATAAATCTCACTATTATTATGACATTGTTCATTTTATACAGTAGAGCTAATACCATTCAAAATTTCTCTTTACTGCTCATCAGTTATATATGCAGGGTTTTGTGTTTCTTTTTTTAAATTCTCTAATTTTCTTAATCTATGCTAAAGTTCCAAAAATTAAATATTTTTCAACAGCAGTTATTCATTGTGCTTCTTTGCTGGACTGCTAATAAATCCTAGTAGCATTTCCCTAATTTTCTGTAAAATCGTAACTGTCTATTTAAATCCATGGCACCAGCTCTCTGTTTTCTTGTTAATTTGCAGAAAGCTAATGAGCAAGTCATATTGGTATTTTTAATTATCCTTCAAAAAGAACAAAGGGGGATACTGTGATGTGGTAAAAGTATGACAGATGTAGAGTTCCATAACAAATTAGATAATCTCTCGGTTACCCCATTTTTCTGTTCTGTATTTAGAACAATACATATCTTCTGGAGACTTAATTAAAAATAATAGTCCATGTCACATAGCATTGTTATAAGACTTGAATGAAAAAAACATAAAAAGCAACTTAGTGCATTCCACAGAGTAAGCACTTAATAAAGGTAAGTGTATAGTAGTGGAGGCAGGAATCTTTTCTGTGTAGTTGTAGGAGGTTTTGTCAACTATGCAAGTAAGAGCTGTGAGACACTTTATCAAGGAATGGTAGAATTTTGTATCATGTATTTGAATATAATTCTTTCAATATTTACTATTTGTTACCCTTCCTATATGCTCCCATTCTATACTACAGATCTTTCATAACATTTTAGTTCAGTTCAGTTCAGTCACTCAGTCGTGTCCGACTTTTTGCAATCCCATGAATCGCAGCACACCAGGCCTCCCTGTCCATCACCAACTCCTGGAGTTCACTCACTCACGTCCATCGAGTCAGTGACGCCATCCAGCCATCTCATCCTCTGTCGTCCCCTTTTCCTCCTGCCCCCAATCCCTCCCAGCATCAGAGTCTTTTCCAATGAGTCAACTCTTCTCACGAGGTGGCCAAAGTACTGGAGTTTCAGCTTTAGCATCAGTCCTTCCAAAGAAATCCCAGGGCTGATCTCCTTCAGAATGGACTGGTTGGATCTCCTTGCAGTCCAAGGGACTCTCAAGAGTCTTCTCCAACACCACAGTTCAAAAGCATCAATTCTTCAGCACTCAGCTTTCTTCACAGTCCAACTGTCACATCCATACATGACCACCAGAAAAACCACAGCCTTGACTAGACAGACCTTTGTTGGCAAAGTAATGTCTCTGCTTTTGAATATGCTATCTAGGTTGGTCATAACTTTCCTTCCAAGGAGTAAGCGTCTTAATTTCATGGCTGCAGTCACCATCTGCAGTGATTTTGGAGCCCCCAAAAATAAAGTCTGACACTGTTTCCACTGTTTCCCCATCTATTTTCCATGAAGTGATGGGACCAAATGCCATGATCTTCATTTTCTGAATGTTCAGTTATAAGCTAACTTTTTCACTCTCCCCTTTCACCTTCATCAAGAGGCTTTTTAGTTCTTCTTCACTTTCTGCCATAAGGGTGGTGTCATCAGCATATCCAAGGTGATTGATATTTCTCCTGGCAATCTTGATTCCAGCTTGTGCTTCTTCCAGCCCAGCATTTCTCATGATGTACTCTGCATATAAGTTAAATAAACAGGGTGACAATATACAGCCTTGATGTACTCTTTTTCCTACTTGGAGCCAGTCTGTTGTTCCATGTCCAGTTCTAACTGTTGCTTCCTAACCTGCATACAGATTTCTCAAGAGGCAGGTCAGGTGGTCTGGTATTCCCATATCTTTCAGAATTTTCCAGTTTATTGTGATCCACACAGTCAAAGGCTTTGGCTTAGTCAATAAAGCAAAAATAAAAGCAGAAAACTGAAACCATACTCACAGAAAACTAGTCAATCTAATCACACTAGGACCACAGCCTTGTCTAACTCAACGAAACTAAGCCATGCCTGTGGGGCCACCCTAGACGGGCGGGTCATGGTGTGACAGAATGTGGTCCATTGGAGAAGGGAATGGAAAAACACTTCTGTATTCTTGCCTTGAGAACCCCATGAACAGTATGAAAAGACAAAATGATAGGATACTGAAAGAGGAATTCCCCAGGTCAGTAGGTGCCCAATATGCTACTGGAGATCAGTGGAGAAATAACTTCAGAAAAAATGAAGGGATGGAGCCAAAGCAAAAAGAATACCCAGTTGTGGATGTGACTGGTGATAGAAGCAAGGTCCGATGCTGTAAAGAGCAATATTGCATAGGAACCTGGAATGTCAGGTCCATGAATCAAGGCAAATTGGAAGTAGTCAAACGAGATGGCAAGAGTGAACATTGACATTCTAGGAATCAGACAATTAAAATGGACTGGAATGGGTGAATTTAACTCAAATGACCATTATATCTACTACTGCGGGCAGAAATCCCTCAGAAGAAATGGAGTAGCCATCATGGTCAACAAAAGAGTTCAAAATGCAGTACTTGGATGCAATTTCAAAAACAACAAAATGATCTCTGTTCGTTTCCAAGGCAAACCATTCAATATCACAGTAATCCAAGTCTATGCCCCAACCAGTAATGCTGAAGAAGCTGAAGTTGAATGGTTCTATGAAGACCTACAAGGCCTTTTAGAACTAACACCAAAAAAGATGTCCTTTTCATTATAGGGGACTGGAATGCAAAAGTAGGAAGTCAAGAAACACCTGGAGTAACAGGCAAGTTTGGCCTTGGAATATGGAATGAAGCAGGGCAAAGAATAATACAGTTTTGCCAAGAAAAGTCACTGGTCATAGCAAACACCCTCTTCCAACAACACAAGAGAAGACTCTACATGTGGACATCACCAGATGGTCAACACCGAAATCAGATTGATTATATTCTTTGCAGCCAAAGATGGAAAAGCTCTATACAGTCAGCAAAAACAAGACCAGGAGCTGACTGTGGCTCAAATCATGAACTCCTTATTGCCAAATTCAGACTTAAATTGAAGAAAGTAGGGAAAACCACTAGACCATTCAGGTATGACCTAAATCAAATCTCTAACAATTATACAGTGGAAATGAGAAATAGATTTAAGGGCCTAGATCTGATAGATAGAGTGCCTGATGAACTATGGACAGAGGTTCGTGACATTGTACAGGAGACAGGAATAAAGACCATCCCCATGGAAAAGAAATGCAAAAAAGCAAAATGGCTGTCTGAGGAGGCTTTACAAATAGCTGTGAAAAGAAGAGAAGTGAAAAGCAAAGGAGAAAAGGAAAGATATAAGCATCTGAATGCAGAGTTCCAAAGAATAGCAAGAAGAGATAATAAAGTCTTCCTCACTGATCAATGCAAAGAAATAGAGGAAAACAACAGAATGGGAAAGACTAGAGATCTCTTCAAGAAAATTAGAGATACCAAGGGAACATTTCATGCAAAGATGGGCTCTATAAAGGACAGAAATGGTATGGACCTAACAGAAGCAGAAGATATTAAGAAGAAGTAGAAAGAACACAGAAGAACTGTACAAAAAAGATCTTCACAACCCAGATAATCACGATGGTGTGATCACTGACCTAGAGCCAGACATCCTGGAATGTGAAGTCAAGTGGACCTTAGAAAGCATCACTATTAACAAAGCTAGTGGAGGTGATGGAACTCCAGTTGAGCTATTCCAAATCCTGAAAGATGATGCTGTGAAAGTGCTGCACTCAATATGCCAGCAAATTTGGAAAACTCAGCAGTGGCCACAGGACTGGAAAAGGTAAACTTTTCAATCCAATCCCAAAGAAAGGCAATGCCAAAGAATGCTCAAACTACTGCACAATTGCACTCATCTCACATGCTAGTAAAGTAATGCTCAAAATTCTCCAAGCCAGGCTTCAGCAATACGTGAACCGTGAACTTCTGATGTTCAAGCTGGTTTTAGAAAAGGCAGAGGAACCAGAGATCAAATTGCCAATATCTGCTGGATCATCGAAAAAGCAAGAGAGTTCCAGAAAAACATCTATTTCTGCTTTATTGACTATGCCAAAGCCTTTGACTGTGTGGATCATAACATTTATCACACCACAAGTAATCAATAACTTGATTTCCACTCAACTTTTTTAAGGCAAAGACAATTTTCATCATCTTTTTGTTTCTCTTTCTTTGTAAAAATGCAGATACATATTATATTACACACAATGCTTTTTCTGTCTATAGCTCTGTTTTCCTGTTTATGTGTAGTCTCAAGTCAATCTCATGACTTTTACTGCTGCTTACTATTTATATTTTGAAGAATCAAAATTCTGTGTCTCCGGGTTATATCTTAAATTTAATATAGCTCCTATATTTCCAAATGCATGCTAAATACTTCTGCTTTGAAGGCCTAAAATCTTTTGAAAATCATACATTGAAATGGAACTTATTATTATTTTTTATTTGTTTCCCTCCCTTTCCAATGTTGCTTTTCTTTCTATATGCCCAGGCTCCCCTAGGTTCATAGCCATCTGAAGTTTCCCATATTAAAATTTTAAAACATATCTTTGATTTTTTTTTCTCTTACCTCACCACATATTATTAGATCTGAAGCCCCAAACTTTATCTGCAATATCTCTTTGGCAGAGACTGGCTCGCTTTTCACCAAACCCATTTTCTGTTTCTTCAGGACACAACTAGCCTATATTTTCCAGCCTCCTTACTCAGTTAATTGAAGCAAAAGACTGAATTTTGATCAATGGAATCTGGGGAAAAGTGATTGGCAGCCCTTCCAGGTATATACCATGCATTAAACTCCATGATTTTTCCTCTTCTTTTGCTATCTTGGAAAACACATGTTAAAGATGGCTGAACCATAAGATGGTTCTGGTTGGGAACCAGAGTCCTGGTTACCAAATCACGGCGGTAGGATGAACAAGAACACACATTTTGTTCCTTGGCAAACTTTCACTAAAGCCAAGATAGTAAATATTTAATATTTTGTGGACCATATGGTATCTGTTGCAACTGCTCAATTACATTTTGTAAAACAAAGGCAACCATAGATAAGATGAAAAATAAATGAGTATAGTTGTGTTGCAATAAAAACTTATTTACAAAATAAGAAGTTGGTCAGATTTGGCCTGTGAGTGATAGTTTTCCATAGAGAATTAGACTTGCAGATTTTTATACCTTATATACACAAGAGTGCTAGATTCTTCTAACCCAAAACAAATGTTAGACATAGCAAATTTCTCAAACAAATAAATACTTATAACATTCCTTATACAAATAAGGCTACTCTAAAGCATTGTTACAGGTTAAAATTGTTTACACATTGTAATAATACTGAAGTACTTAAGAATAAATCACCACTAAAACTAATATACAGGACTAAATAATGTCCTGGTGTTTACCAGGACAAAATTTGCTTAAATAAGAAAGTGCTATACCAAAGCCAAGGTTAATAGGAAGAAATAGAAGTTTATGCTAAAAAAGACGGTGATGGAAAAAAGTGGGATTGGAGTCAAGAGGTGACATATTAGGAGCACTTTCTTTGAGAAGTGATATACTGATAGAAGAAGAAAAGCTTTCTTTTCTCTTCTTCCCAGAGATTTCTTAACAGAAGCAGTAACCACCAAGGATTACAGGAGCAGCGTTTCATCTTAAAAGAAAATTAAGAGGTCATTTAGCAACTTTTCCTTCTTTTTATTTCTTAGAACCAAGAGTAAACTTGTATTTTCTGTCTGATAATTAATCCACTAGTCCAAATTGTATAGTAAGAGAGTACAATGATTAAGATCACCAACTTTGAAATAAGAAATATTTAAGCTTAAATTCTTTATTATTTTATTAATTGCTTGACATAAATAAATTTTTTGAAGCTCAGTAGAAATTTTGGTTTCTTCATAGATGAAGTATGTAAAGCATTTAGGATATTACTGTATCACAATAAGCACTCAGTTCATGGTAGTGATACTTATGTACAAAGACAATAGAGATTCCATGAATTCACAAGGAATGACTCATTCTCCTGAAAATCACCTGATGTTTTTTTAATACCTTTGTATTGTATTTTGAAGAAAATATTTCCTAAAGTTGCACATTTATCTGCTAACAGGAGTGAGCCTTGTAATTACAGAAGCTAAAAATGCCTATCATTTGCTGGGCAGGTGTAAAGGATGAACAGAACAGAAGCAAGAGAAAGGAGCTATTATGCAGATATATGTTCTTTCACATAATCACACAAGGCAAGCATAGACAGAGACTCAAAGTGTTCCCAGATAAATTTTATGCATATTATTTTGACTATTTATTATTAACTACAGTGATTTGTTATTGGATACACAATATTAAAAAGATGTATTTTGTAATATCAATAACCTAAAATGTGAGTGAAGGGGTAAGTATAGTTTCTGTATGTTATCAAAGTTAAGCTGTTATAATGTTAACATGTTAGCATAGCATGTTTTAACTATAATAGATTTTATGTTAACCTCATTGTAATCACAAAAGAAAAACCTGTAGTAGATAAACAAAAGATTAAAATAAAGAGATCAAAGTATACCACCACAAGAAGTCATCAAATCAAAAAGGAAGGCAGCAAGAGGAGAAGAAAGGAACAGAGAAATTGTGAAACAGTGAACAGTTAACAAAATGGCAATAGTAAGACCTTAACTATCAACAAGTACTTTAAATGTAGATGGATTAAGTGTGCCAATGAAGAAATAGAATAACTGAATAGATTAAAAAACAAGATCCACTGATACTGTTGCCTACAGTAGACTCACTTTAGCTTTAAGGATAAAGTGAAGGAATAGGAAAAGATACTGCAAGCAAATGGTAATCATAGAGAGCAGGGGTAGTGATACTTTATATATATATATATATATATATATATATATATATATATATATATATAAAATACACTGTAGGCTAAAAATGGTGAAAAAAGACAACAAACTCATTAAATAATGATAAAAGATCAATTCACAACAAGATATAATGGTGTTAAATATTTATGCACCTCATGCTGAAGGACCTAAATATATAAAATGCAGAACTAAAAGAAGAAATAAGCAATAGTACAATAATAGAAGACTTTAATACTTGACTCACAGCAGTGGAAAAGTTATAAGACACAATTAATAAGAAACTATATTTGAATATTTTAGACAAAATGGACCTACCAGACATATATACAACATTCCTTTGAGTCACAGCAGAATACACATACTTATCCAGCACATACAGAAAATTCTCCAGGATAGATCATGTGTTAGGTCAAAAAACCTGTCTCAACAAATTTAAGAAAATAGAAATCGTATCAAGTATCTCTTCCAAACACAATGCTATGAAACTAGAAATGAATAGCAGGAATAAAATAGAAAGTCATATTTCTCCATACCAACTAGCCAAAATGGGTAACCAGTATCTCTCAGACTCTCTCACCCTCTGTCCCTCTCTGCCCCACTCTCTACATATATGTATGTATTGTGCATGTATGTAATATCTGTTTGACAGCTAGAGAGCTGTAAATGAAAACTAGAAAACTAATTCTTAATAGAAAGAAGCCCTTCCTAGGTAAGGAGAAATGCCAAAATCTGGGATGGGTACGATAAGACTTGGGCTTGTCTGGCAGAGAGATTTTACTGGGGTAATTGAAAATTTATAGTTTCATAAGTTATAAATTTCCCACTCCAGTACTCTTGCCTGGCAAATCCCATGGACGGAGGAGCCTGGTAGGCTGGAGTCCATGGGGTGGCTAAAAGTTGGACACGACTGAGCGACTTTCCTTTCACTTTTCACTTTCATTCATTGGAGAAGGAAATGGCAACCCACTCCAGTGTTCTTGCCTGGAGAATCCCAGGGACGGGGGAGCCTGGTGGGCTGCCGTCTATGGCGTCACACAGAGTCAGACACGACTGAAGTGACTTAGCAGCAGCAGCATCAAGTTATAAATTTACAATGATTTTTGGGCTAGTGTGATGGATTAGAGTCTTTAAAACCCTCAGATAGAGAACTAGGTCTTGCTAAATTTCTCCAGTGGAACTCCTGCTGAGTTTTTAGTATTTCAGGAAGGCTATAATTGAAAGCAGAGAGAGAGAGCAATTTATAACCATCATGCTTAGATTCCAAAGACCTGCTAGAATGAGGAATTGATAATATGCATAAGGTTGATTTCACCCTCAAAACCATAGAACAAGAACCTGCCAAAGCTTCAGCATATTCCCCCATCCAACTCAATCTCTAACTGGACAAAAGTGGTCAATTCCTTACTCTTAGGGTCCTGAAAGGTCTTGCCCTCTTTAAGGGAAAACAAAATGTACTCTATTCTCTCAATTTATTTTAAACACATTGTCTTACATATAAAATAGAAAGCTGTGAGACATATGAAACATAGAAAAATATGACCACAAATGCCCCAGATGTTGCAATCATTAGACAAGAAATTTATGTAAAATAAATGACATAAATATTTAAAGAAATTAGATGGAAAATCACTTAAATGGATTAAAAGATGGAGAATTTTAAGAGGGAAATAAAACATCTAAGAGAGAACCAAATCAATTTCTAGAAGTTAAAAAATGCCATATAATGACACCAGTTCAAGATGGTGGAGAAGGATGTGAGCTCATCTTCCCCTGTGAGAGCATCAAATTGCAACTAGCTGTTGAATAACCATCAACAAGAGGACACGGGAACCCACCATAGATGATACCCCATGTCCAAAGACAAGAAGCTGCAGCAGGACGGTAAAGGCTCAATCATGATCAAATCAAATGCCATACCCACCTTGTGGGTGACCTTCAAACTGGAGAACAATAACACCAAAGAAGTTCTCCCACTGTTGTGAAGGTTCTGAACTTCATGTCAGGCTTCCCAGCCTGGGGATCCAACCAAAGGACTGGGAATCCCCAGGGAATCTGGACTTGAAGGCCAGGGGGATTTAATTATAGGACTTCTACAGGACTGGGGAAAACAGACTTCACTCTCAGGGGGCACAAACAAAGTCTCGTCTGCACCAAGACCCAAGGGAAAGGAGCAGTGACCCCACAGGAGACTGGACCAAAACTACCTGCAGGTGTTGAAGAGTCTCCTGTGGAGGCATGGGTCGGCAGGGGCTCACCACAGGATGTGGGGGACTGGCAACAGCAGTCTGGGAAGGGCCCCCTCCCCCCCTTGGTGTATGCCTTGGAGGTTGTCATTAACCCTACCATAGAGCCCTTACACCCCCGGGGCTGTCAACTCAGGCCACAAACTACCAGGGAGAGAGTGCAACCCCACCCATCAGCAGATAATTGGATTAAAGTTTTACTGAGCAAGGCCCTACCCACCAGAGCAAGACCCAGTTCTTCCCAAAACCAGTCCCTCCCATCGGGCCTGTTAGCATTCTTCATCAGAGGGCAGACAGAAGCATGAAAAACCACAGTCCCACAGGACTAAAACAAAAACCACGTTATAGAAAGTTAATCAGGATGAAAAAGCAGAAAGTTATATCCCAGAGGAAAGGACAAGATAAACCCCCAGAACAAGTAAATGAAGTGGAGATAGGTAAGTCCAGGAAGCACAGAGAATCCCAGGCATGATAAACCCAATGAGGAACACACTGAGACACATAGAAATCAAACTGACAAAAATTAAAGACAGAGATAAAATATTAAAGGCAATAAAGGGAAAATGACAAATACTGTGTAGGGGGACTCCTTCCAGGCTATCAGCTGATGTCTCAACATAAACTCTACAAGCCAGAAGGGAATGGCAAGATATATTTAAAATGATGAAAGGGAAGAAACTGCAGCCAGCGATACTCTACCCAACAAGATTCTCATTCGAATTTGATGGGGAAATCAAAAACTTTCCATACAAGCAAAATTTGAGAGAATTCAGCACTGCCAAACCAGCTTTACAACAAATGCTAAAGAAACTTCTCTGGGCAGGAAACACCAGAGAAGGAAAAGACCTGCAGAAAATAAACCCAAAAGAATTAAGAAAATGATAGTAAGTTCAAATGCACCACCCAAAAGACATAGACTGGCTCAGTTCAGTCATTCTTTGGGACCAACTCTTTGTGACCCCATGGAGTGCAGCATGCCAGTCTTCCCTGTTCATCACCAACTCCCGGAACTTGCTCAAACTCATGTCCATCGAGTTGGTGATGCCATCCAACTATCTCATCCTCTGTTGTCCCCTTCTCCACCTGCCTTCAATCTTTCCAGGCATCATGGTCTTTTCCAATAAGTCAGTTCTTCGCATCAGATGGCCAAAGTAATGGAGTTTCAGCTTCAGCATCAGTCCTAATGACTATTCAGGACTGATTTCTCTTAGGATTGACTGGTTGGATCTCCTTGCAGTCCAAGGAACTCTCAAGAGTCTTCTCCAGCACCACACTTCAAAAGCATCAATTCTTCGGCGCTCAGCTTTCTTTATGGTCCAACTCACATCCATACATGACTACTAGAACAGTAGACTAGACAGACCTTTGTTGGCAAAGTAATGTCTCTGCTTTTTAATATGCTGTCTAGATTGGTCATAGCTTTTCTTCCAAGGAGCAAGCATCTTTTAATTTCATGGCTGCAGTCACCAACTGCAGTGATTTTGAAGCCCGAGAAAATGAAGTCTGTCACTGTTTCCATTGTTTACCCATCTGTTTGCCATGAAGTGATGGAAACAGATGCCATGATAGACTGGCTGGGTGAATGTAAACGTGTGCATGGATATACTTCCACTTACCACATCACTCTGCTTGACTCCCCAAATTGTATGTAATTATTTTATATTATTGAGTTAAACATGTTCCTATTATGGCTTGCAACTGTAATTATCTTTTTTGTCTGGCTATTGATTGTGATAAATTAATAAACATCTTTTATACTGTGATTTAAAAAAAAAAGGAATCAGTCTTGCAAGCAGACACCAGTTCTATCCCTGGTCTGGGAAGATCCTACATGCATCAGAGCAACCAAGTGCCGTTACCACAACTGCTGAGCCTGCACTCTAGAGCCTGATAGTCACAGCTGCTAAGCCCACATATAGCAGCTACTGAAGCCCAAGGGCCCTAGAGCCTGTGCTCTGCTATGAGAGATGCCCCTGCAACAAGAAGCCCTTGCAATGCAGTTATAGAGTAGCCCCTGCTCACCACAACTAGAACATGGCACAGCCTACATAAATAAATAAATAATTTTTTAAAACTATATAATAAATTGAGAGTATACTGGAAGGGCTTAATAGCAGACTTGTCAGAGCAGAAAAAAGAATTAGTAAACTTGAACTGTTTACTAATTTACTAATTTCAAGAGAAATTAAAAATTACCCAAACTAGAGCATACAAAGGAGACTCTGTGTGTGTGTGTGTGTGTGTGTGTGAAGTATTTGAGGCTTTTTCATCTAAAAGTAATGAAGAATTCATAACAAACACCTGTTTCTTATCCATCACAAATAATTACTGAAAGCCATGTGTTACTGGTGTTACTAGTGTTTGTGTTACCAGTGTTAGACCCCTCCCCTGCCTTTGAATCTCAGTATTTTCAGATTGCTTATATCTAAAATCAACAGAAAGTTTTTATCAAACTGAAACAGTAATATTGTATATTATATATGGAAATGTAAATATATATATATATAAATTTTCCCTACTTCACTCTTTCACCCAATTCATTTTTTAAAGCTTCTTAGAATTCTGTTGCAGTATTTCATAGAATAACTCTTGCCTTCAATGTAAATTCTAGACTTAATCAGGATGATATTTTTATATCTCTACCCATTCACAGATACAGATCCCATGTATGTGCATGCTGCTAAGTCATTTCAGTCGTGTCCGACTCTGTGCGACCCCATAGACAGCAGCCCACCAGGCTCCTCCGTCCCTGGGATTCTCCAGGCAAGAGCACTGGAGTGGGTTGCCATTTTCTTCTCCAATGCATGAAAGCGAAAAGTGAAAGTGAAGTCGCTCAGTGGTGTCTGACCCTCAGCGACCCCGTTGACTACAGCCTTCCAGGCTCCTCCGTCCATGGGATTTTCCAGGCAAGAGTACTGGAGTGGGGTGCCATTGCCTTCTCCATGTGCATGCATAGACAAAATAAAAAAATCTTAAAGAACAATATTTGACCTCTGCCAGAATTCTCTCTTTAGAAGTGCTACCAAATTCCCTGATTTGTTTTGTGTATTTACCTTCTAATACTATTCTTGGTTGCTTATGTTCCAATCATGCTGAATACCACTGATTCTTGAAAATGCCATGATTTTCTGCTTTCCTCCTTTGATGTCAATATTTCTCCCTCCCAGCTACAATGCTCCATATTGCAAACACTACCAGGATAATTTCTCAAGAAATGTCCCAACATTGTGGTCTATTAAAATTTGACTAATTCTTTCAATTGTTGCTGTTCAGGAACTAAATTGTGTTCAATTCTTTGAGATCCCTTGGACTACAATCCAGGCTCCTCTGTCCTCCACTATCTCCCAGAGTTTGCTCAAATTCATGTCCATTGTGTTGGTGATGCTATCCAACCATCACATCCTCTTCTGCTGCCTTCTCTTTTTGCCTTCAATCTTTCGCAGCATCAGGGTCTTTTAAACGAGCTGACTCTTCACATCAGTGGCCAAAGTATTGGAGCTTCAACAACATTCTTCCAATGAATATTCAGGGGCTAATTTCTTTTAGGATTGACTGGTTTGATCTCCTTGCAGTCCAGGGGATTCTCAGGAGTCTTCTCCAGCACCACAAATCGAAAGCATCAATTCTCGGGTGCTCAACTTTCTGTATGGACTAATTCTCACATCTGTTTAAGACTACTGGAAAACCATAGCTTTGACTATATGGACCTTTTTCAGCAAAGTGATGTCTCTGATTTTTAATACACTGTCTACTTATGTCATAGCTTTCCTTCCAAGGAGTAAGGGTGTTTTAATTTCATATCTGCATTTACCATCTGCAGTGATTTTGGAGCCCAAGGTAAGAAAATCTGTCACTGCTCCCACTTTATCCCCTTCTCTTTGCCATGAAGTGATGGGACCAGATGCCTTGATCTTAGATTTTTGAATATTGAGTTTTAAGCTAGCTTTTTCACTCACCTCTTTCACCCTGATCAAGAGATTCTTAGTTCCTCTCTGCTTTATGCCATTAGAGTGGTATCATCTGCATATCTGAAGATGTTGTTATTTCTCCTGGCAGTCTTGTTTCCAACTTGTGATTCATCCAGCCCTGAATTTCACATGATGTACTCTGCATAGAAGTTAAATAAGCAGGGTGACAATGTGTAGCCTCGTTGTACTCATTTTCCAATTTAGAATCAGTCCATTGTTCCCTGTCTGGTTTTAACTGTTGCTTCTTGATGTGCATACAAGTTTCTCAGGAGACCAGTAAGGTAGTCTGGTACCCATATCTTTTGAAGAATTTTCCATAGTTTGTTGTGATGCACACAGTCAAATACTTTAGAGTAATCAATGAAGCAGAAGAAGTTTTTCTGGAACTCCCTTGATTTCTCCATGATCCAGCCAATGTTGGCAATTTGATCTCTGGTTCCTCTGCCTCTTCAGTACCCAGCTTGTACATCTGGAAATTTTTGGTTCATGTACAATTGAAGCCTAGCTTGAAGCATTTTGAGTATAACTTTGTTGTCATGTGAAATGAGCACAATTTTAAAATAGTTTCAGTATTCTTTGGCATTGCCCTTCTTTGGGATTGGTATGAACACTGAACTTTTCCAGTCCTGGGATTAACTCAAGTCAACAAGAGTTCAAAATGTAGTACTTGGGTGCAACCTCAAAAACAACAGAATGATTTCATTTCGTTTTCAAGGTAAACCATTCAATATCAGAGTAATCCAAGTCTATGCCCCAAACACTAATGCCAAAGATGCTAAAACTGACTGGTTCTATGAAGACCTAAAACACCTTCTAGAACTAACACCAAAAAAGATTCTCTTTTTTCTTATAGGGGACTGGAATACAAAAGTAGGAAGTCAAGAGATACCCAGAATAACAGGCAAGTTGGCCTTGGAGTACAGAATGAAGCAGGACAAAGGCTAACAGAGTTTTTTCTACAGAATATGCTGGTCATAGAAAACATCTTTTTCCAACATCGCAAGAGATGACCTCTACACATGGACATCACCAGATGATCACTTCCAAAATCAGGTTGATTACATTCTTGGCATCAAAAGATGAAGAAGCTCTACACAGTCAGCAAAAGCAAGACCCAGGGCTGACTTTGGCTCAGATCATGAACTCCTTATTACAAAATCTGGGCTTAAGCTGAAGAAAGTAGGGAAAACCACTAGGCCATTCAGGTATGACCTAAATCAAATCCCTTATGATTATACAGTGGAGGTGATGAATAGATTCAAGGGATTAGATCTGGTAGACAGATTGCCTAAAGAACTATGAATGGAGGTTCTTAACGTTGTACCAGAGCCAGTGACCGAAACCATCCATAAGAAAAAGAAATGCAAGTCTTTACATATAGCTGAGAAAAGAAAAAAGCAAAATGCAAGGGGAAAAGGGAAAGACATACCCACCTGAATGCAGGGTTATAGAGAAGAGGAAGAAGAGAAAAGAAAATCTTCTTAAATGAACAATGCAAAGAAATAAAGTAAAACAATAGAATGGGAAAATATAGAGATCTCTTGAAGAAAACTGAACATATCAAGGGAACATTTCATGCAAGGGAGGGCACAATGAAGGACAGAAATGATAAGGACCTAAGAGAAGCAGAAGAGATTAAGGACAGGTGGCAAAAATACATAGAAGAACTATAAGAAATGTTATAATGACCCAGATAACCACAATGGTGTGGTCACTCACCTAGAGCCAGACATCCTGGAGTGTGAAGTCAAGTGGACATTAGGAATCATTACAATGAACAAAGCTACACTAGATGACTGAATTCCAGCTGAGCTATTTAAAATCCTAAAAGATGATGCTGTCAAAGTGCTGCACTCAATATGTCAGCAGATTTGGAAAGCTCAGCAATGGCCACAGGACTAGAAATGGTCAGTTTTCACCACAAGACACATTCACAACTAAGCATCATTTTTGCTTTGGCCCAGTCACTTCATTCTTTCTGAACTTTTGGTAATTGCCCTCCACTCTTCCCCAGTGGCTTCACTAGTGCCTCAGGAAGTAAAGAATCTCCCTGCAATGCAGATTCAATCCCTGGGTTGGGAAAATACCCTGAAGAAGGGAATGGCTACCCACTCCAGTACTTTTGCCTAGAGAATTCCACAGACAGAGGAGCCTGGCAGGCTACAGTCCATGGGGTCACAAAGAGTCGGACATTATTGAGTGATTAACAATTTCTTTCTTCCTTCCCTGGTATTGTATTGGACACCTTCCAACCTGGGGGGGCTTATCCTCTGTTATTATATCTTTTTGTCTTTTCATTCTATTGATGGAGTTCTCCAGGCAAGAATACTCTAATGTATTGTCATTTCCTTCTCCAGTGAACCATGTTTAGTCAAAAGTCTTCTCTATGTCCTGTCTGTCTTGTGTGGCCCTGCATGGCATGGCTCATAGCTTCATTGAGTTATGAAAGTTATGAGTTATGAAAGTCCCTTCACCCAAGTCTGTGATCCATGATGGGAAGTTCTTTCAATTATATGTATTCTGTTCCTTCTTCTGAAACACAATAGTACTTAAAATATATTTCAATTATAAAAGCATTATCATCATTTACAAATAGAAAATACAGTGAAACATAAAATTAATAGCACTTAAAATTTGCAACCTGTAGGTAATCACTGTTAAAATTTTGATGTTTTTCATTTCAGATTGCCAGGCATATATGTGTTCTTTTCATCAATGTCTCTTCCATGCTTCTCACCCAATCCTTCCAACCTCACTTTCTGGGTCATACTTGATTGTTACTGAGCTCTTCTTGTCTTTGACCACATACATATCCCTGTGGTAACTAGGTCTAATATGAGCTACTATCAGCACTACCCAACACATCCAAGAATATCTTCCCTCTGACCAATGTTTATTATAATTCATGTATCATAAGTGGTGAATATACAGAGTCATTCAGCAGAATCTAGCATAAATAGTGGCACTTTCACAGACTGGGAAAGAGTTATCCAGTTTTATGCTTCTATAGATCCTGAGTTTGAACCAGGAGGCAGAAGTGGTAGCAGTGTAATCTATCTTCCTACTTAAAGAAAGTGAAGTCTTTTCGGCTCCACTGGCAAAGAGGAGGCAAAGTACTGAAAGACTAGAGCATTTTTTTTTTTTTTCAGTTTGGTGGGTATTTAACCTTGAAAAAACCTTTCGCCTCATCCTTATTATATTTGCAGAAACTTCTCCCACTTTGTAGGCGTTTAAAGGAAAAACCAGGTCTGTCTACCACAGTGGAGGGGGTTCTATATTTTAACTATGGCCTCATAAATACATACAGAAATAAAGATTACAACTTCTACTCATTCTGGTTTCATAGTTGTTGTGTGATGAACATATTTGTATAGTTTAATTAATATCTTTTTCTTCCTCTCCATTTTCCCAAGTCCTTATATGTATAATATTAATGTAATCGTAATAGAACTAAAGAGGAAAGGACATTGCATAGTGATCCTGAGATCAATGTAGGGTATAGTAACTAATGAGATTTGAATTATTTTCCTTATGGAAGTAGATGCATTTTCTTTTTGTTGAATAAAAAACGTTTATGCTAGAATTGAGTCACTTTGGGGGATTGAGAAGCGGGGGATATCAGAAGAAAGATGTAGCTGCGAATTTGTCAAAGTTTTTTATATTTGTCTCTATACCATCTGAGTTCCATTTTTTGGGAACATATCCTTTAGTTAGATCATATTTTGAGGTACAAACCCATGTCCCAATACAAAATTTAAAAGGATCAAATAATTTTCACCCCAGCTTCTGCCAGTCATTTGATGTCCATGCTATCACTTTAAATTCTAAGAGAGAAGTACAAAGACCATTAAGAAGTTAAGAACAGACCTATGGACATGGGTGGAGGGGTGGAGGGAGAGAATGAAATGTAGGGAGAGAGTAACATGAAAACTTAACAATACCATGTGTAAAATAGAGGCCAGTGGAAATTTGCTGTATGACTCAGGGAACTCAAACAGGAGCTCTGTATCAACCTAGAGGGGTGGGATGGAGAATGAGATGGGAGGGAGTTTCAGGAGGCAAGGGACATGGGTGTACCTATGGCTGATTCTTATTAATGTTTGACAGAAAACAACAAAATTCTGTAAAGCAATTATCCTTCAATTAAAAATAAAGTGGCAAAAAAAGAAGTCATTCACAGTGACATTAAGAGTTCAATAGTGGCAGCATCAAATTTCCAGCAGTAGAAATCCAAAAGTTGATCATTTTTGTGGTATTGTCCAGTCTGGATTCCTGCTATGTAGCCTCCCTTGGGGTTAGCCTATTTTGTGAGCTTTGTCCCCAGATTGCTCCCGTTGATTTGAGTTATCTAATATCCTTCCAGTGAGTGCCTTTATTGTTTCACTAGTGATGTTCTCAGTTTCATGCAAGAATAAGAATCTAATACACATAGTTTGTCTCAAGTGTAAATTATTTCTTTTCTGAAACTGGAACAGTAGGGTTTTTGCCTTAATCATTTGTCAAAGATTATAATAACATATAATTATTATATAATTATACATAATCTATTATATAATTATTATAAAATCATGAAGATTTTAAATGTACACTGCACCCAGAACAGTGCCAGGGCTGAGAGAAATGCTATAATAATGTTATTAATCATTGTATTAATTTATATTAATAAATTATTATTTTTAATCATTTTCAATGCTGTAACTTTTCAGCTTTTAGGGAAATTGGAAGGGAATGCATCAGAGGCTGATAATGAGAAGGCATATATTGAAAGTAAGTCATGGTACTTGGAGGCTACAATCCTGTGCCACTCATCTTTCCTTGTACTATGGTCACTTGTCTTTTCATTTAATGTCTCTAGTTAGGGTATAAAATCCTTGGGGTCAGGAATGTGCGTCATCATTTTTTTGTTCCCAGCTGTCTCTAGCAAAGTCCTGTATGCTATACGTGATCCTCAGTGATCATTCATTGATGTTTTTCTCAACTGTGATTTTGTCAGTGTTCACTTCAATAACTAAGTGGAAAGACTTTTCTTAAAGCCTACATCCAAAAAAAAAAAAAAGAGCAGAAAAACTGCTTTTATATATTTATTTTTATTATAAATATGTATACTGAAATACACATATCAATTCTGTAAAATCAGATTTCTATTACCTTCTATGATACACTAGTGAAAAAACCTTTAAAAATATCACTAATGATCTTCTATGGCTAAATCAAATCCACATTTTTTAGTTCTTATTTTTCTTGAGTTTGTGGAAGCATCGGATAATGTTGATCTCTTTCTTCCTCTTTTCTGCATCTCTTCCCACCTCAACTTCCATGACACCATGTGTTGTGCTTCATATTCTTTCTTACTCTTCTGACCTTTTTTGTGCTCCTCTTGCTTTTTACTTAAATGTTAGTGTTACTCATGCTTCCATCTACAGTTTTTTTCCTCAGTCTATATTAGCTTCCTGATTGACAGCATACAGTGCCATGCTTTACAGTATAATGTTTTATCTTACAGGTCCTAGAAACATCTCTCCTGAGTTCCAAATATATTTCTAACTATCCACTGTGTATGTTTACTTGGATGTCCTCCACTGAACTCAAACTCAACATGCTATGAACTAAAATCACTTCCTTTCCTTTTATAACCTATCCTGTGGGTAATCCCAAACATCCCTCTTTACTTCCTACCTTACATCGTCAAATCTCATCCATGCATTTGCATTTGCTCTCAAAATTCTCCATCTCTTGTTCTCCAATGGCACTATCTAATTCTTACTATTTATTTCCTCAAATCTACCTTGGATATCTTTCTAAAATGTAAATCCACTCTTTGGTTGTGTCTTCCACTTATAGGAGACATGGAGAATGAAGTCAAAAACCTTTTCATTTAGCAGGAAAAAAAAAAAAAATCCTTAGTGATCTTGATAACCCCTATCTTTCCAGCTCTTTCCTGCCATCAGAACTCTCAATCCCAATGTTCCAGCTATTGGACTAGTCACAATTTTCAAATTCCTTTGTCTGAAGTTGCCTTATATTCTGGTCTGCTTGGAGAATTTCTGATTGATCTTTTAGAATTGAGAGGTATTCTCTACAAGAGCTTTACCACTGTGCTTCTGTATGCCTCATTATAACATTTATCACATGGCATTACAGCAAAGTTGATTACATAATGTTCCACTCATTTGACTAGTTCAGTACAGTTGCTCAGTCGTGTCCAACTCTTTGTGACCCCAAGGACTGCAGCATTCCAGGCCTGCCTGTCCACCACCACTCCAGGAACTTGCTCAAACTCATGTCCATTGAATCGGTGATGCCATCCAAATATCTCATCCTCTGTCATCCACTTCTCCTGCCTTCAATCTTTCCCAGAATCAGGGTCTTTTCGAATGAGTCAGTTCTTCGCATCAGATGGCCAAAGTATTGGAATTTCAGCTTCAGCATCGGTTCTTCCAATGAATATTCAGGAATGATTTATTTCAGGATTGACTGGTTTGATCTCCTTGCAGTCCAAGGGACTCTCAAGAGTTTTTTCCAACACCACAGTTCAAAAATGCCAATTCTTTGGTGCTCAGCTTTCTTTATAGTCCAATTCTCATATCCATACATGACTTCTGGAAAAACCATAGCTTTGACTAGATGGACTTTTGTTGGCAAAGTAACGTCTCTGCTTTTTAATATGCTGTCTAGGTTGATCATAGTATTTGACTAGTATTGTATGTATTTTGGTATCCCTAGTGCTAAAATGGAGAAGGCAATGGAACCCCACTCCAGTACTCTTGCCTGGAAAATCCCATGGACAGAAGAGCCTGGTAGGCTGCAGTCCATGGGGTCGCTCAGAGTCGGACACGGCTGAGCGACTTCACTTTCACTTTTCACTTTCATGCATTGGAGAAGAAAATGGCAACCCACTCCAGTGTTCTTGCCTGGAGAATCCCAGGGACAGGGGAGCATGGTGAGCTGCTGTCTCAGGGGTCACACAGAGTCAGACACGACTGAAGCGACTTAGCAGCAGCAGCAGTACTAAAAAATGAAAATAGGATTTTTAAAAGACTTTTCTGTGTATACTACTTAGTCCTTGGAATAGTTTCAAGACCAAATGTTTGCCTTTAATATATTTTGTTTTCATTAAAATATTTTTCATCAATGTAGGAAAATCAGATTGATGAATATATAGACTAATAAAATTGTGATAAAGTCATTAAGTGCCACTAAAATTTCAAGAAGTAAACTCAGTTTTACCTTATTCTTTGACTTAACTATCTCAATTGTTCTGCTGATGAATCAAATTTTAGGTTAAAAGTCCTATTTTTAGTAATTTCAGAAACCTCCTACTCTCCTTTCTTTCCCACATTTAGAGGGGAAAAAACAAACTTGAAAGCTGATTTTTTTTTTTTTTTTTAGAATTTTGCTTCTTCTAAAAATGTGGTTCTTTAGATAAAGAAGAAAAGTGATTATGGGAGTTTAAATAAAGAATGAAGCACTTTATCATAGTTTTGGAAAGATTTCCTAACATACTACCTGCATGCATAATTGTAACTATACTTTTCCTGGCATCCTCTCTTCTTTCCTGTTGCATTCTCCTTACTAGAATACAGATTGCAGTTAAGCTCCCTGTGAAAATGACAGCCATGATCATGCCACTACCCTCATGATACACAAAGTAAAGTACTTTGGAAAAGAGGAAAGCCTGCTCCTTATACTACAGACATTGAATTTCTTCTGTTTGAAGGGCCAGGGAGTACTAACTCCAAGAAATCATCAGCACAGGGCTTTAATTGTTGAGGTAATTTGCCTCAGAGAACAATATGTGGCCTTGGCGATGAGCTGGGCCTTGTGAAAATGGTTGACTTATGTGTGAAAATGATTGTCAGAAATCTGTAGACATTCCCCTTGCTTACCTGATACGGGCCTGTGGTAAAGGTCTCTGTTACAAATAAAGGTCTCTATTACAAAGTCATCTTAATATGTGGAGGAAAAAACCCAACAGATCGCAAAATATACTTATATGCTCTTAAGTCTGTGAGTACATGTGTGTGTTTCCATTTGTATATAAATATGCAGGTGCCAGTTTATATGTGTAAATGAACACTACTGAAAATAACTGAAGCTAGGAAAAGCAGTAGTTTAAACATTCACCCAAGGAAACATTTCTTGGATTTAATTGCCTAAAGGGGAAATATATACATGATAATTTCCCAGATCATGAGGAGAAAAGGCCTTTTTATCTAGTTTACTTTAGGAGAGTGAGACAAATCCCTGATGTAAATGGAAACATAATGCCTAGTGCCAGGTAAGAGGTATCTTTTTATATAAGTTTACTTTTGGAGAGTGAGATAAACACGTGGTGAAAACAAAGATAGCATCTAGCGCTAGGTAAGAAGTGTATTGTGAAATACTGCATAGGGCTGGATCCAGGGTTTTGTCTGTCTGGAAATTTATTCAAATTGGGAGAATCCTTTTGACTCAGATAGTAAAGAATCTGCCTGCAATGCAGGGGACCTGGATTCAATCCCTGGGTTGAGAAGATCCCCTGGAGAAGGGCAAGGCAACCCACTCCAGTATTCTTGCTTGGAGCATTCTGTGGTCAGAGGAGCTTTGGCAGGCTACAGTCCATGGGTTGCAAAGAATCAGGTACAACTGAGCAACTATTGATTTTTTTTTTTGAAAAATTATCCAAAATTATAAACATGAAATTAGACAAAGACCTTGGAAGGGACCTATAAAATGGCAGGTACAAAAACTTAAGTCCTATAATCTTCCTGTACAGCCTGAAACCTAGAAATCTCTTGATGAGGTAGAAAAAAATTATTGAGAAAATGAGACTGTCAGAGCTTCAGAATCTTCTTTCATCTTCTCATAAATTGAGATGAACCAGGCAAGAAATGAATGTTGTGTTTCTATAGTATGCAGTACTTCTGAATTGATGTGCATGGTTTCTAGAAGTAAAAAAATGTTTCAAATGTAATCTCTGTGTTTCATATCAATGCTTCCTCTGTCATACTAAGATAATCTCTTCATGCTTGCTGGGTTGAAACAGTCAGGCTAGGGTAACAGACCCTCTAGTCTCAGTGGCTTAGTTCTACTTTGTTCATTTCTCACTGATACCACATGTCCAATGGGCCTAAGGAAAGCGTCACCCACCATTTTATAGCTTCAGCATCTGTTACACATGGCTGCCAAGGCTGCTATGGCAAGGAAAAGGAGCATAGTGAAAAGAAGGTAGTCCAACAGCCCTTAAATGTCTTGGCTCCAAAATGATATATATCACATCTGTTTATAGCTCTTTGTCTAGAAATTTCCACATGGACTTGCCTAACACCACAGCACTGGGAAATGCTGGGGAGCAGATAAAATGTATTGGGTACGTGCACAGCCATACTCACCTATACTATGGAGACTATTTGGGCATTCTTTTAGATCAATATTCCCAGGGAGAATTCATTTCTGATATTTATACTTATATGGAAACTTAAAATCTATGCCATATATAATTAATAATTAGCATAGTGATTGGTATATACAGAGTTCTTAAAAATGTTTGGCAAATAAATGAGTGAATGAAGAAATAAATGAATACAGATTATTCATAGTGACTCTAATTCCTGAAAGAAGCAAAAAGCAAGCATATTTCTCTCTAACGTACATCAAGTAAGTACGTTATACTTTGTGCTGCTTCTCCTCTTCCCCTTCCTCTTTCCCATTCTTCTCCTTCCTCTTCCTCCTCTTCTTTTTTTTTTTTTCAATTTCTCTTTTCAAGTGTGACCTGATTGTGGCTTTTATTAAATAAAATTATTTGCATTTCAAAAATCTTATATTCAGTCAAATGAGCCAGGTTTAGAAAATAATTTGAACTAAGAAATCTTAATAGGTTTGAGATATTTTCAACCAAAAAAAAAAAAAAAAGACCTTGAGAAATTAAATGTCAGGAAAACCAAATTAGGCCCAGGGAGAATTTGACTATCAACTATAGATCTACTTGTCACTTGCCTCAGAAGGAGCTGAGAAGGAAAACTGAGAAGATATGTGTTTCCTTTAAAGAGGGAAATTGTCTGAATTTAATGAATAAGTTTTTATGATCATTGGTTTGGGTGAATCTTTGGTAGACTCTTTCACTTCTTATGATTGTTATTTAAACATACTTTATCATTCTGTAGTTTTTCATTTGTAATAGCACTGATATCTCTTCTTTGTCATGAAATTTTACAACTTACCAATATTTAAAATGAATTTATTTATACCAGAATGTATTTTGTATGGTGAGTTGAATAATATAGTTTATTGCATTATAGCACTATTTGAGTGATATTATTTTATCTTGTACTTCGCACTGGCTAATGTCTGGTACAGTCCTAAAATATCATGTGTGAGATTTTTTCCCCCTCCATCTTCACTACTGCTTTCTGGAGAACTGTAAGATCCAGTAGAGTTCACCTGATTCTGCCTTTCCTTTCTCTTATAAATTACAGGCACTATCCCTTCTGTAAACTACTGAGTTTTCTTTGAAGAGACTGTCTTGCACACTTATTTCATGGTGTCTGAGTCCATCACCAGCAAAGAGCCTTGGGGAACTATTTTCACTAATGGACTCCATAGTCCCCAGTGAAGTTAATTTTACCCTTATGGTCAGAAAGAGTTAATGTTCTTTGCTATCAGGGTATAATATAGACACCGAAGAGAGGATAATACTATGTGTTTTTCCAAAATGGATATCCTTACAAGTCATTAAGAATTTATCTTCAGAAGTTTTCCTTTAGTTTTTTTTTTTTATCTCCAGAAACTTTAAAGTTATATAATATACAACCATCACTTTTCAGATAGGGCATTTCAACCGATTTGATTTTCTTAAATATTTTTGCCTTTTAAACAACTTGATGAGTTGCTTCATTAGTCTCTTGGTCTCCGTGCCTCTCCTCCATCTGGCATCATGAGCAGATGGAGACAGAATTGCTCAGATATAAAGGGACAGACTCCAACTGCAAATGCATTACAAAGATAGCAAACAAAAATACTTTGTCATTACTGGATAGTAAAAAATTGGGTAAACTCCATCTATTATTTAATGTAAATTATTAAATATAGATTTTAATAATTTGTAATTACAGTATATAGATGATAGTTGTTTCCATAAATTGTTTTTTTTTCCATAAATTGTTAACAGTGATTTGCACATTTATTCAACAAGTATTTGTTGAATACCTACTATGTGCCATAAAAGCTTGGGAGAAAACAGAGGACAAAATAAGACAATTTTTGTTATCAAAAATATATAAATAATTGTTTTTAGGATACTACATATTTAGGGTTACACACAAGAAATATATCAGGTTTTCATAAATATGCTATGCCACTGTTCTTCTAACCCTCATAGATAAAATCTTTTTCAAACCTTTATAACCTTTATCCGACTTTATTCAGTATGTATTAGAGTCAACACAGCAATTAATCAGTGAATTCAGTTGTCAAGAAACAAATCTTTCCTGAGCACCCACTATTAGCCATATATTGTGTGTGACCTGTGATAAATGCAAAGAATAATAAGGAAATGCTCACTCTTTGCTCAAAGAATTAAAAAAAAATACTTGGTCAGAATAAAAATGCACATGAAATAGTAAATTACAATAAAAATGAACATGCTATATCCCAGTCCCTTCATACAGAAATGTGCACTGGGCATTCCCATTTGAAAGTTGGGAGGCACCTCAAGCCCATAACCAAATGTAGCCACATCTCTTCCTCCATGCCACCAGTACTGCTCTTCCCAGGGTCCCATCATCCAAGGCAGACCCCAAGACATCATTCAGGACCCAGCTATTCCACTGATGCCTCTCTTTTCCCTGCATCTAGAAATCTATAGACCATTTCTGTTCAAAATCTATTTCTTAAAGCAAAGTACATTTTGCCATCACTAGTTCAGACCCTCATCATCTTTGTCTTGGATATACTGCAACGAAGTCACTTAACTCCTCTCCTTCTAGCTTTTCTGTCTCCGAATCTCAGACATATTGATCTTTCCAAAGTAAAAATCTAGACGCACTTAGCTAAAAAGAAGCCATGAATACCTCCCCATTGCTTTGAGATTAATATCTAAGCAATGTAGCACAGCACAGAAAGCCTTTTAAGATCTAGTTCCTCCTTCTGCCTCCAGCTCTCCACCAGTATTTATTAGTGACACTATTTTCCAGTCACACACAAACACTCTGAAGATGGTGTCCCTTTTATTCCTGGTGTATTCCAACCCACACCTCCTACTTGTTTTGAGAAAGAATCTACCTGCAATGCAGGAGACACTGGTTTGATTCCTGGGTGGGGCAGATCCACTGGAGAAAGGATAGGCTGCCCACTTCAGTATTCCTGGACTTCCCTTGTGGCTCACCTGGTAAAAAATCCGCCTGCAATGTGGCAGACCTGGGTTTGATCCCTGGGTTGAGAAGATCCCCTGGAGAAGGGAAAGGCTACCCACTCCAGTATTCTGGCCTGGAGAATTCCATAGTCCATGGGGTCACAAAGAGTCAGACACAGCTGAGGGACTTTCACTTTCACCCATATTCATAATTGAGAGATTGCATATGTATACCATCCTTGGAAAGTTATCTTTCTCACTTTACTCTTCCTATTCCCATTCTGGGTCTGGAGTCTTTTCCATATGTGCATACGACTCTATAGATGGTTGTGATTATTTTTCATCATATAGTGATGCATTTGTCCATTGACTTTCTTCCCTTAGGCTGTAATGTTCTTGAGTTTGAGACCTGTCCTCTCATCATTTTCTCATCAGCAACCCACACAATGCCTGAAATCTAATGAGCACTTGGTAAACATTTGTTGAGTTGAGTCAGTAAATACCCTGGACATTCAGAAGAGTGAGCAGTTACCTTAGATATAATGACTTACTACTGGAAATAAGTAGGAGATCAGTCCTGAATGTTCATTGGAAGGCCTGATGTTGAAACTGAAACTCCAACACTTTGGCCACCTGATGCGAAGAGCTGACTCATTTGAAAAGACCCTGATGCTGAGAAAGATTGAAGGCAGGAGAAGAAGGGGATGACAGAGGATGAGATGGTTGCATGGCATCACCAACTCAATGGACATGAGCTTGGGTAAACTCCAGGAGTTGGTGATGGACAGGGAGGCCTGGCGTGCTGTAGTCCATGGGGTCACAAAGAGTTGGACATGACTGAGCGACTGAAGTGAACTGAATTGAACTGGAAATAAAACCAGGTAAGATGCAAAAGACCCAGCAGACATTGTCTGTCAGGCATAGAAGCTGCTCAATTAATGCTAATTCCCTTTCCCTAGAATTATCTCTTAAATATTGATTGCAATTCATTCTACATGAATGAAGATGAAAAAGAGGAGTTTTATAAATTGGTGACTGTATCAGTCAGCTTCAAAAGGTATTTTTTGGAGTAAAGGGAATTTAGAGAGTAAAGAATATATGAGGAGGTGAGGAAAGGAAAGCCTGAAAGTGGAGCTGGAGGACTGTGTGTGTGCTAAGTCGCTTCAGTCATGTCTGACTCTTTGTGACCCCAGAGGAGCTGCCAGGCTCCTCTGTCCATGGACTTCTCCAGGTAAAAATACTGAAGCAGGTTGCCATGCCCTCCTCCAGTGGATCTTCCCAATCCAGGGATGAAACCTACATTTCTTAGGACTCCTGCATTGGCAGGCAGGTTCTTTACTACTAGTGCCACGTGGGATTAGACAGCTAGTCACTGACTATAGCCAGAAGCATGGCTGGAGAGGCTTGGGCCCACACAGAAGTTCAAGAAGATGCAGTCCTTGTGCCCGTGGTGGTGCTGGTGTCATCTAGTGGGTTCGGCACAGAAAGAAAGTGCAAAGGAAATGGGAGGAGATAATGAAACATGGGCTGAGATCAGAGAGTAAAGCAGGGAAAAATCATAGAGAAAATTCGATTGGCCAGGTAAAGAAGCCTGAGAGGCTGTGGAGGAAACAGGGAAAGTTTGGAGTTAGAATAACATGTTATCAGTCCAGCCTCTGCCATTATTAGCTATATGATCTGACTAAATACTTAATTTCTCCAAGCCTCAGTAACCTAATATGGAAAATGGGGATAAACCTTGCAGGCAAAGTTGTCATGAGGATTAAGTTAAATAATGTATGTAAAACTTCTGGGCTTGGCATTTATTAGACACTCTGTAAATTTTAACTACCACAGTATCTTTGTAGATCCTTAGGTCTTTCATGGCCATTTTGATATCTATTGTTCTTAATAGTATTAGCAGTGGAATCCCAGTGAACTTCCAGCAAAGAATTAGAGACATTTATCTATGACATTTGAGCTGGTACTTGAAATATTGCTCTTTAAATATCTGTAATGTGTTTTTCTAGTGTATCTTACATTTCCAAGAGAGTATATTAAATGAATTTCATTAGATTACATCATCATTGAGGGCAGAAGTTAAGTGTCCATCTACTTATAACTTTCTATAGTATTTACTGCAATCTGGTATCCTGCACAGGGTTGACAGCTGATGAATGTTGTTAACAGCAACAACTGTATCAATTCCTGCCTCATACTACCTATAAGCTTCCCAAACTTGAAATGAGAAAAAAAAAGCAGGGTGAAATAAAAAAACATGTGTTGAAATGAATTGACCAACTATGAAAAGTAGCTAAAACAGGTGAACAATATGAAATAAATTTTGTATAAATTCAAATGTGAAAAGGCAATACTTAAATAAACATAAAATAACTTGTATTGTTTGATTTTAACCTTAGCTGAATGGCTACACTAGAAATTATCACAGATGACCTCGTACTTGAAGTTATAAAAGTATCCATGGAAATTTTCATTTTCAGAAGGTCACAGTAGTACATTTTTCATACAGTTAAAAAATCAACAATCTTATTGTTAAAAGTAAATCTGCAAGACTTAGATAATGATCTGTTTTCTGGTCAATTGTTTTCTCTCCATTGTGTGCAAAACTAGATCATTCAGAGGGCTCTCATTTGTCTTGAGCTTTATGGCATAATTGGCCAAATACCCACAGAGGCGTTAGCCCAGAATTCCAATTGATTTCCAAGTGAAAATGTGTAGGCATATTTAAAAGGGAAACCAACAGCACAGTGATATATAGGTTTAATTTTTTTCTCAATTTTAATGATGTGAAAAATTATTCTAGGAATGAAGAATTGATTGTGTGAACATTGTGCAAAAATAGAGCAAAAGGATAATTGGACTCTGGAGCAATTAAAATCAGATTAGTCACTACTACAGTGTACTGTATCATCCCTATAATATCTTTTTGTTCCTTTATTAAGTGAGTAAATATGGGCACATATCAATGATCCTTATTGTTCATTTCTGTTATCTTGAGTTCAGTTAACTTACTTTAACCCTGGCATATCGTTATTGAACCAGTAAGCTGGTAGCTCTTACAGATTTTATTTACCCTTTTAGGTGATAGGACCATCTATTAATATATTAGAGTCAAGACAATAGAGAAGGAATAGATTTACTTTCTGAGAATGCAACAAAGAGGAGATACAACATGAGGAT
Source organism: Bubalus kerabau (assembly GCF_029407905.1). Taxonomy (NCBI): domain Eukaryota; kingdom Metazoa; phylum Chordata; class Mammalia; order Artiodactyla; family Bovidae; genus Bubalus; species Bubalus kerabau. Next base: position 71,315,231 of record NC_073629.1, read on the forward strand.
ATTAATAAATGTCCACTGGCAGATGAATAGGTAAAACAAAACAATCAAAAAAAAAAAAAAAAAGAAAGAAAACTTAAATACTTTTTAATCTAACTCTAACATTTTTGGCTACTTTAAAAGTCATTTTTAAATTAAAATCAAACATCACATGCAGACCATAGCTTTCATGGGATCTGTTCAGCAGAGCATGCTGCACAGGCCCAGGGCAGCAGTGAGATTCTCTGTTGCTATAAGGAATATGACATGGTATGCCGTGAACATTCCTCTTCAACAGACATCTTTCCTCCCTTTATCTCTGAACTTTGCAACTCAGAGTTAAATTAAAAGTGAAACTTCATTTTTTGTTTCATTTTGAATATTAATCACCATTAACAGTGGAAGAATAAAAGCATGATAGATAAGATTATGGATTCAATCCTTGGTTGACTTTTGCTGAGAATATCCTCCAGCACTTTAAGATTCCACATATAAGTGGTATCATTGGTCTTTGTTTGACTTACTTCACTCAGAATGATAATCTCTAAGTCTATCCATGTTGCTGCAAATGGCATTATTTCATTCTTTCTTTATGACTAAGATTTTAAATCCAGAGCTAGAGTTTCATGTACCCAAGTTACCAGCCTATGGTCCACTACAAAGTTCAGCTCTAGGCTCCTTGGGATTATTGTTTTCACGCTATTGTAGGATCTGGTCCTAGAAGATGTGTTGAGAGGACTCTTTCTTGGGCAGGATACAAATGTGTGCAGAATGCAAGCTGTTCATTCAGGGTTTGCTGTTCTTTCTTGGCCCTGGGAATACATTTAGAGGTATACCTTCTACTATTGTTATTCAGAAAAAAAAAGGTGTGGTACTTTACACACAGCTTATACTCAATAAAGTTTTGTTAAATGGAATTACCTCCTGGTGACCTTTAAATGTTACTTCCTTAGAGGATAATTCCCTCTAAGATTCAGTCAAGTCCTTGTTTTGTGTTATCATAGCACCCTTTATTTCCTCATAGACTTTGTATAGCATTAATTAATTGATTAATTAATTGTCATCACTTAATATATATTCTTCTGAAGATTCAGGCAGTTACTGTACCTGTCTTACTGACCACTGTTCCTACACTTGATGCACTCAGGATATTTTATAAATCTGTGAAAAATGCTTAAACAGTTATTGCCTCATTCTACAATGACAGAAACTAAATTTTATTCCTGTGTCCTATGCAGCCTGTTCACTTACTCTGTTTATATCTCATAATATGTTAAGTCTCTGTGTATGTATAGTGCGTGCATGCTAAATCACTACTATATAGTGTCCAGCTTTTTGTGACCCCATAGACTGTAGCCCACCAGGCTCCTCTGTCCATGGGTTTCTCCAGGCAAGAATACTGGAGTGGGTAGCAATTCGCTTCTCCAGGGAATCTTCCCAATCCACAGATTGAACCCATGTCTCTTACATCTACGTGCATTCTTTACCACTAGCAGATTCCTTACCACTAGTGCTACCTGGGACACCCGTGTATGTATTACTTACCCCCGATAGGCCGAACTTTGGCCTGCATTTTATTCAATCCAATTATCCCCTCTTCCACTGCTTTAAAGGAGTATTTTGAGAGTTAATAATGTAGTTAACACATTTTTCAGATTCCTCTTTTCTTTCTTTCCTCTTTTGCTACTTACCTTTTGGTCATTTCCCTGATCACTAATCCTTTAACTTGAAGCTGCTTTATGAAATATGTTAGTTGAGGTTTAGGCAAGGAAGTGATTTGTAGATCTAACTATCTTTGCTATTTTCTATACTCTGCTCTCTTAGATAATCAAAAACTGAGTGTATATCTTGGAGAATGATTCCAAAAAACATCATGACTTTTCATAATGGCAAACTTGCTGCTGCTATTGCTAAGTTGCTTCAGTCGTGTCCGACTCTGTGCGACCCCATAGATGGCAGCCCACCAGGGTCCCCGCCCCTGGGATTCTCCAGGCAAGAACACTGGAGTGGTTGCCATTTCCTTCTCCAATGCATGAAAGTGAAAAGTGAAAGTGAAGTTGCTCAGTTGTGTCCGACTCTTAGCAACCCATGGACTGTAGTCCTCCAGGCTCCTCCGGCCATGAGATTTTCCAGGCAAGAGTATTGGAGTGGGGTGCCATTGCCTTCTCCAATGGCAAACTTAGATTAAATTAAAAAGCTATAAATGCGACTTTAAGAGATATTTGATTCCTTTAGTTAAATCAATATTTTTCTGGCTGTTATTGTTATATCTCTATATTAAAAACAAAAATCTAAGAAACTTTTTGAGAGAAAAATAATTAGCTTTAGTAGTGTGTAAAGTGGTATAGTAGATAATAAGTTATTTAGAATTCTATTGAATTTTTCATATAGTTTAATCACAGAATAAAAAAGTATTTTACTAATTATGTTACCTTAAATTAAATCTGCTCTCATCCATCTTACCTAAAACAGAAGAACAAGTTTCTCTCTGTTTTCTGTGGAGAGTCAAATAGAGAAATATATTCCCTTAAAAAGCTGAGCTGCTCTAAACAGGAGTTTCTTTATCCTTGTTATCTTTCTCCATGGTACAAAAAATTGGCTTGTCCCTAAGCAATCATGTTGTAATTAGTCAATAATGACAGTAAACAAGAGTCCTACTCTCACTCCAATATTTCATTCCTCCAACAAAATGATTTGCAGAGTTAGTTTAATGGATTGCTGTCACCAGATTAATGGCCTCTCTTTGAAACTATGTCAATCTCTTGACTGGACATGCTTTTGATAGGTGTCCTAGCATATAGTTATAAGAAACAACCTATTAGCTTCTAACAAAATTGTAGTTTTCTGAAGCATTCAAAATGTGTACTTTGTTTTCAGTAATACACCAAATTATCATTTGTGTGCTTCTTTATTTTACAAAAAAAAAAAAAATATGCAAGCTTTTTCTTTGTTTTCAGTCTTGGAAGGTGAATGTACTTTGTGCAAAGTATTACACAGAGCTATGCATGATTCCAGCTTTGCAAGGTGGAAGATAAAATCCTTTAAAGTATAGTATTTTTCTCTCCCTGTAAAAAAATATTACATTTTTCTTTCTGAGTGGCACATATTTATGTCTGTGTGAATTAAACTTGATTTGCAAAACAAAAGAGCTCTATTTTATGAACAAAAGCTTTACTTCTCTAGTCTTTTTTTCAATATCTTCAAATACCTATTTTCTTTAAAAATCTCTTACAAGTTAAGCTCTTCCGTATTTTGAAGCAAAGCACTGGAGGATTTCTTGTGCTGGGACAGCTTACCCTGTAGGAGAGACATGTTTTAGCCATGCATCTTGGCATGCAAACCGTTCAAGTCTGGCCACCTTAAAACAAACTGCTTTGGGGAACATAAAATTCTTTGGGGAAATGAAGTCCTTTTCATCATAGGGGACTGGAATGCAAAAATAGGAAGTCAAGAGATACCTAGAGTAACATGCAAATTTGGCCTTGGAGTACAAAATGAAGCAGGGCAAAGACTAACAGAGTTTTGCCAAGAGCAATCAGTGGTCCTAGCAAACACCCTCTTCCAACAACACAAGAGAAGACTCTACACATGGACATCACACAGATGGTCTATACCAAAACCAGATTGATTATATTCCTTGTAGCTGAAGATGGAGAAGCTCTATACAGTCAGCAAAAACAGGACTGGGAGCTGACTGTGGCTCAGATCATGAACTCCTTATTGCCAAACTCAGACTTAAATTGAAGAAAGTAGGGAAAACCACTAGACCATTCAGGTATGACCTAAATCAGATCACTTATGATAATACAGTGGAAGTGACAAACAGATTCAAGAGATTAGATCAGATAGACAGAGTGCTAGAAAACTATGGACAGAGATTCATGACATTGTACAGAGGGCAGTGTTCAAGACCACCCCAAAAAAAAGAAATGCAAAAGGCAAAATAGTTGTCTGAGGAGGCCTTACAAATATATATGAAAAGAAGAGATGTGAAAGACAAAGGAGAAAAGGAAAGATATACCCATTTGAATGTAGAATTCCAAAGAATAGCAAAGAGAGATAAGAAACCCTTCCTCAGTGATCAGTGCAAAGAAATAGAGGAAAACAATAGTGTGGAAAAGACTAGAAATCTCTTCAAGAAAATTAGAGACTCCAAGGGAACATTTCAAGCAAAGATGGGCTCAATAAAAGACAGAAATGATACGGAGCCTAACAGAAGCAGAAGATACTAAGAAGAGGTGGCAAGAATATACAGAAGAACTATACAAAAAAGATCTTACCCAGATAATCACGATTGTGTGATCACTCACCTAGAGCCATCCATCCTAGAATGCCAAGTCAGGTGGGCCATAGGAAGCATTACTACAAACAAAGCTAGTGGAGAGGATGGAATTCCAGATGAACTATTTCAAATCCTAAAAGATGATGCTGTTTAAGTTCTGCACTCAGTAAGTCAGCAAATTTGGAAAACTCAGCAGTGGCCACAGGATTGGAAAAGGTCCGTTTTCATTCCAAACCCAAAGAAAGGCTATGCCAAAGAATGTTCAAACTACAGCACTATTGCTCTCATCTCACGTTAGCAAAATAATGCTCAAAATTCTCCAAGCCAGGCTTCAACAGTCTATAAACCATGAAATTCCATATGTTCAAGCTGGATTTAGAAAAAGCAGAGGAGCCAGAGATCAAATTGCCAACATCCGTTGAATCATAGAAAAAAACAAGAGAATTCCAGAAAAATATCTACTTCTGCTTTATTGATTACAACAAAGCCTTTGACTGTGTAGATCACAACAAACTGGAAAATTCTTAAGGAGATGGGAATACCAGATAACCTGACCTGCCTCTTGAGAAATCTGTATGCAAGTCAAGAAGCATCAGTTAGAACTGGACATGGAAGAACAGACTGGTTCCAAATTAGGAAAGAAGTACGTCAAGGCTGTATATTGTCACCCTGCTTATTTAACTTACATGCAGAGTACATCATAAGAAATGCTGGGCTAGATGAATCACAAGCTGGAATCAAGATTGCCAGGAGAAATATCAATTATCTCAGATACACAGATGACACCACTCTTATGGCAGAAAGTGAAGAAGAACTAAAGAGTCTCTTGATGAAAGTGAAAGAGGAGAGTGAAAAAGCTGGCTTAAAGCTCAACATTCAAAAAATAAAGATCATGGCATCTGGTGCCATCACTTCATGGCAAATAGATGGGGAAACAATGGAAACAGTGTTAGACTTTATTTTGGGGGGCTCCAAAATTACTGCAGATGGTGATTGCAGCCATGAAATTAGAAGATGCTTGCTGCTTGGAAGAAAAGCTATGAGCAACCTAGACAGCATATTAAAAAGCAGAGACATTATTTTGCCAACAAAGTTCTGACTAGTCAAAGGTATGGTTTTTCCAGCAGTCATGTATGGATGTGAGAGAGTTGGGCTATAAAGCAAGCTGAGTGCCGAAGAACTGATGCTTCTGAACTCTGGTGGTGGAGTAGACTCTTGAGAGTCCCTTGGACTGCAAGGAGATCCAACCAGTCAATCCAAAAGGAAATCAATCCTGAATATTCATTGAGAGGACTGATGCTGAAGCTGAAACTGCAATACCTTGACCACCTGATGCGAAGAACTGACTCATTGGAAAAGACCCTGATGTTGGGAGAGATTGAAGGCAAGAAGAGAAGAGGACAAGAGAGGATTAAATGGTTGGATGGCATCACCAACTCGATGGACATGAGTTGCGCAAGCTCCAGGAGTTGGTGATGGACAGGGAAGCCTGGCATGTTGCAGTCCATGGAATTGCAAATAGTCAGACACAACTGAGTGACTGAACTGAACTGAATTTTGGGAACATCAGCAACTAATTCTGTGAGTCCAACATGAGTTTATCTTATATAAAATGTTACTTCTTTGTATCTGTTAACTTTAGAGCTGTATTCCAGTGTATTTAGATTAGTGAAATTTATTCTTCAAAAATGAGTTTGGTAGCAGAAGAGAGTACAGCAACATGTATCTTTTTTCTGAATAATTTTGTGCTTTACTAATTCACCCATTTAGAAAAACTTTACTGAATACTTACTATGGGAATGCACTGATAGGTGTTAAAAACAGAATAGTGAATAAGTTAAGATATGATTCTAGCCCTCACAGAATTTAGAGAGGAGCTGAGTGATAAGTTCTACAACAGGGTTAAGTACTGAGTTCTGTGGTCATATGAGATGGCAGAGGAGGACAGCACCTGATCTAGCCTTTGGAAATTCAGGGAAGTTTTATGCAAGGATCAAGGGCTCAGCTGAGTCAGCCACATGAAGAGATGATGTAGAAAGTGTATTCCAAGCAGAAACAAAAGCAAGAGCAATGACCCGAAGGACAGAAATTGCAGAGTGAATTCAAATAATTGAAATTCATTTTTTTTAAAAAGGCCTAACATTTATTATTAGTGTTTGGAACCTATCCTAAGAGCAGTTAAGATATGGTAAGATATGTAAGATAACATGGGATTTTGAGGCTAGGAATGACATAATTAAATGAGTGATTTAGGAAGATCACTCAGGATTTAAAGTGAAGAACAGGTCTGGCAGGGACAAGATTGAGGCAGGAAGCCCATTAGGAGGTTGTTAAAAATAATCTTAAGTAGAAGATTCTGAGGCTTAAATTTAGGAAATGAACCTGGAGGTGAAGTAGGAGACAGTTAAAGAGACATAAAAATTCCAATGTCTATCTCTCCAACTCTACTTGTGCATTGTGAATTAGCTAGAGGTGTTGCCTGTATCTCTACTAGTGACAGAATTCTTAGACTTCTAGATGCCTTAGAAACCTCAATATTAGAAAATGTCACTTGGCTAGGAATTTTATGAGCTATTGCTGAAACAGCTGTTGGATGAGAATGGACAGAACATTTATTTGTGGATATGAATGGTGTCATCTCTATCTTGCTGCAAAAAATAACACAAAGGAAATCCTAGAAAGAAGGTTTTGACCTTTGACAATTAGAAGTTCAACTGATACCAAAAGCAAAGACAATAATAACAAGGGGGGTGACATCACACTAAAAAGCTTCTGCACAACAAAGGATCATCAGCAAAATGAAAAGACAACCAACTAAATGAAAGAGAATATTTATAAATCATATGTCTGAAAAGTGCTTAATATCTAAAATATATAAAGAGCTTATACAAAATTATAGCCAGCTGGTTAGCAGTTGGGGTGACCCTCTAAATGCATGAACTTGTGTGTACTGCCTGAACTGAACCCTTCTAGAAGACTTAACCTCTGGCATTTGGCTTACTTTGGGTAGTATAAATCACTCAAAATTTAAGATGAAAAGCATTATTAAGAATAAAGATGGTCATAATATAATCATGATACTGTTTTTCTTAGGAAAATAGAAATAGTCTACTATTAATAGAATGGGACTTCCCTGGTGGCTTAGAGGGTAAAGAATCTGCCTGCAATGCAAGAGACTGGGGTTTCATTCCTGGGTCAGGAAAATCCCTGGAGAAGGGAATGGCTACCCACTCCAGTATTGTTGCCTAGGAAATCCCATGGACAGAGGAGCCTGGTGGGCTAGTCCATAGAATCTCAAGAGTTGGACACAATGGAGCAGGTTTAAAATTCAAGAAGCAAACTTGCTAGAACAAGATATATTTTCTAAAATTCATCATGATAGTGGGAGATATTAATGTACTTATATTACCTAATAGCTCAGACAAAAAAGTTAGTATGATATAAACATGGACACCATAATTAACAGTTAACAATTTTCTCTATCTACTTAGCACCCACCAACTAGAAAATGCACATTTTCAAGCATACATGAAATGTTTAAATATTGACTATGTGCTAGACCATGGAAGTCTCAACAGTTTTCTACCCTAAATGGTATTATCTTACATTTAACTCATGAAAAATTAAGGCTATGTCCTTTACTCTGTAGAACATACACTTTTATCTGTGTGCTTTTTTAAAGAGGCATCCAGTACTGTAAATGAAGTTGCTTGAGACAATGGCACTCCTTTCTAATACACGTAATTGTGGGATACGTGAAGAACCAGGGATCTGTTAAAGTTTGGCTCCTATGGCCTGTCAACTTGACTTTAGGAGTTCATTGTCAATGTGTGTATGTGTGTGTACCCATATGCTTGCAATTTACTGCCTAAATTTACCTGGTCTCAACTCAACTCTTTAGCTTGTTTGTATTTTTCCCTTGATTATGTAACTCTTGACCTATTTGGTAAGTGTGGCAATTTCAGTAATTAATCATGTAGAAAGTCTCATCAATGATGCTGAACAGTTTAATGAACTTCAGTATGCACAAATGTATAATGTTAACATATATCCTGAGGGCATTGTTCTTTGTCTTTCTTTAACAGAGGTATAATTTGTTCTAAGACTGCTTCAATTGATCTCACAGTGATTCAAAAAAATTAACTGCAAGATACAATCTATTTGAAGATTGAAAAGTGAAAAATTATTCTGAAACCATGATAAAACTCTCGAGCACCTCCCTTTCTTGAAAAAGGTCTTTTGACATACAATGCTGTATGGTACTTCCTATCAGAGCTTCTCGAAGTTGAACATGCATATACATTACCTAATGATCCTGTGAAAACGCAGATTCTCGTCAAGTGGGTCAACAGAGAAACCTAAGCTTCATTTCTAACAAGTTTCCAAATGATATTGACATTGCTTGTATATACACCATATTTTTTGCATCAAGCTGAATATTATACTGAACTTTGATACCCTATTTAATGTATGTAACTATTAGACTTATTCAGATATTTTACCCAGACTCATTTAAAAATTATTTTGTTGTTCAGTTGCTCAGATGTGTCCAACTCTTTGCCACCCTATAGACTGCAGCATGCCAGGCTATCCTGTCTTTCACCATCTCCCAGAGTTTGCTCAAACTCATGTTCATTGAATTGGTGATGCCATCCAATCATCTCATCTTCTGTCATTCCCTTCTCCTCCTGTCTTCAATCTTTTCCAGCACAGGGTCTTTTCCAATGAGTGGGCTCTTTGCATCAGGTGGCCAAAGTATTGGAGATTCAACATCAGTACTTTCGATGAATATTCAGGGTTGATTTCCTTAAGATTTGACTGGTTTGATCTCCTTACTGTCCAAAAGACTCTCAAGAGTCCTTTCCAGCACTACAGTTTGAAAGCATCAGTTCTTCAGTGCTCAGCTTTCTTTATAGTCCAAATCTCACATCCACACATGACTACTAGAAAAACCATAGCTTTGACTATATGGACCTTTGTCAGCAAAGTGAGGTCTCTGCTTTTTAATATGCTGTCTAGGTTTGTCATGGCTTTTCTTCTTTGGAGCAAGAGTCTTAATTTTATGGCTGTAGTCACCATCCACAGTGATTTTGGAGCCCAAGAAAATAAAGTCTGTCACGGCTTCCACTTTTTCTCCATCTATTTGCCATGAAATGATGAGACTGGATGCCATGATCTTAGTTTTTTGAATATTGAGTTTTAAGCCAACTTTTTTACTCTCCTCTTTCACTTTCATCAAGAGGCTCTTTAGTTCTTCTTCACTTTCTGCCATAAGGATGATGTCATATGCATATCTGAGGTTATTGATATTTCTCCTGGCAATTTTGATTCCAGCTTGTGCTTATTTCAGCCCAGCATTTCTCATGATGTACCCTGTGTATAAGTTAAATAAGCAGGGTAACAATATACAGTCTTGATGTACTCCTTTTCTAACTTTGAATCAGTCCATTGTTTCATGTCTGGTTCTAACTGTTGCTTCTTGACTTACATACAGATTTCTCAGGAGGCATGTAAGGTGGTCTGGTATTCTCATATGTTTAAGAATTTTTGCAATTTGTTGTGATCCACACAGTCAAAGTCTTTGGCATAATAAAAGTTTTTTTTTTTACCAACTTAAACATGTTTTTGGGAAAATCTGAGATAGAAACCAAAGCCTTTGACTGTGTGGATCACAATTGCCACAATTGTGGAAAATTCTGAAAGAGATGGGCATACCAGACCACCTGACCTGCATCTTGAGAAATCTGTATTCAGGTCAGGAAACAACAGTTAGAATTGAATATGGGGCAACAGACTGGTTCCAAATAGGAAAAGGAGTACGTCAAGGCTGTATATTGTCACTCTGCTTATTTAACTTATATGCAGAGTACATCATGAGAAACGCTGGGCTGAAATAAGCACAAGCTGGAATCAAGATTGCCTGGAGAAATATCAATAACCTCAGATATGCAGATGACACTACCCTTAAGGCAGAAAGTGAAGATGAACTAAAGAGCCTCTTGATGAAAGTGAAAGAGAAAAGTGAAAAAGTTGGCTTAAAGCTCAACATTCAGAAAACTAAGATCATGGCATCTGGTCCCATCACTTCATGGTAAATAGATGGAGAAACAGTGGAAACAGTGTCAGACTTTATTTTTTGGGGCTCCAAAATCACTGTAGATGGTGATTTCAGCAATGAAATTAAAAGACGCTTACTCCTTGGAAGGGAAGTTATGACCAACCTAGACAGCATATTAAAAAGCAGAGACATTACTTTGCCAACAAAGGTCCATCTAGTCAAGGCTATGGTTTTTCCAGTGGTCATAATGGATGTGAGAGCTGGACTATAAAGAAGCTGAGCACCGAAGAATTGATGCTTTTGAACTGTGGTGCTGGAGAAGACTCTTGAGAGTCCCTTGGACTTGAAGGAGATCCAACCAGTCCATCCTAAAGGAGATCAGTCCTGGGTGTTCATTGGAAGGACTGATGTTGAAGCTGAAACTCCAATATTGTGGCCACTTCATGTGGAGAGCTGACTCATTTGAAAAGACTCTGATTCTGGGAAAGATTGAGGGCAGGAGGAGAAGGGGACGACAGAGGCTGAGATGGTTGGTTGGCATCACCGACTCAATGGACATGGGTTTGTGTGAACCCCGGGAGTTGGTGATGAACGGGGAGGCCTGACATGCTGCGGTTCATGGGGTCACAAAGAGTCAGACACGACTGAGCGACTGAACTGAACTGAGATAGAAGAGTATTTAAACATGGTGGGTCAATAAATAATGCATATAAAACATAAATATTTGTTATTTGGTCTGTTCGGTATTGAGAAGACTGTCTTTTCAGCAAATATGCTCTCATCATTTTGTAGAAACTGCTCTCTATATATTAACTTGATTTTGTACCACTTACCAGTAGATGGCAGTACATATTCAATCTTAAGAAAAGAGAGTTTGTATAATAACAACACAGTAGCCCCTAACATTCAGGTGTCATTTTGCGTGTGTGTGTGTATGTATGTGTGTGTGTATGTTCCTATAAGTGCACCCCAAATCCCAAGACAAAATCCCAAATTCTTATTTCTAAAATTGTCTTTGTTTGGTATAGGTTCTAAATATTTACCTTATTCAACTTGGATATTAATACACATTTTTATGTCATGGAATCAGAAAATCATACCCTATATGATGTCAGATGAGAAAAATAAAATTAGAGTCTATTAGATATTTAGTTCACATTTGTGTTTTGGGTGTGTTGGGAGGAGTAATTTTCTTTTAATGTAGGTATAACATTAAAAAAAAAATCTGAACTTAAGTAAGAAGAGATTTTTTTGAAAGGGTTATTACAGCAGAGAGAGTGTTTTAATGGTGGAGAGGGACTATTGCAGTGAGCTTTGAAAGCATTCAAAACTTAGTCAAAAAGGGTTTTTCTTTCATAGGGAAAAATAAACAAGGCTAATAAAAGCAGAATGTGGGTAAGTGGGATGGGAGTGGATCAGGGATTGTGTTACCCTGAAGCTGTCTATTCTCAGGCGGGACTCCTAGTAGGAGTTTTATGATGGCTTAGGTCAAAGTTCAGAGGTTTGGTGGAAGGAAAGAGGCTTAAGCAAACTTTGATTAACAAGCATTCTGTCCTGATTAATCAGTGGAGACAAGTAGTTCAGCTAATCATTTGTAAGTGAAAAAGAGAGATTTTATCTGTCTTTGTCATAGGTAAACAAGGGGAGCCTCGATTAATCTTACCTAACTCACCTGGGAAAAGTTGTTTCTTTACAGTAAATCACGGCCTGGAACACAAAAAGATGTTTTGTTTGTTTTAATTATTGCTGTTTTCCAGGGTCACAGGATTCTGATAAAGTTCAATATCATCATAGGTAAAAAAGTTTTAAAACAGATTTAAAAACAAAGAGGATTATTTTGGTAGTAACTTATTCTATAAATATTTATTGGAAAGTCAAGCAATGGGTAGATGTGAGCTCCTGTCCTTTAAGAGCCATATGTTATAATTAAAAATTCTCCCCAAAGATCTTGCTGCATATCCAGTGCTGAATATTCTATAATTACCCAGGTAATTTGAAAAAATGGCTTGATTTTTCCTAAATAATCTAGGCTAATAAGTCAAACTAGGTACTTAATAAATGTTGGATAAATGAATGGATTCTGCAATACACATATCATTACATATTTATATGTTTGGTCTGGAATAAATAGTAATTGACCAAAAAGTTAATTTTTTTTCAACATGTTCACTATTGCTTATGGACAAAATATTTTATGTATTTTCTATTGTTTAAATGTTATTTTTAAGGGTGCATGCATGCTAAGTCACTTCAGTTGTGTTTGACTCTGTGACCCTATGAACTGTAGCCCGCCAGGCTCCTCTGTCCATGGGATTCTCCAGGCAAGAATACTGGACTGGGTTGCCATGCCCTCCTCCAAGGGATCTTCCCAACGCAGGGATCAAACCCATGTCTCTTATGTCTCCTGCTTTGGCAGGTGGGTTCTTTACCACTAGTGCCGCCTGGGAAGCCCTGTTTCAGGGTGCACTTGTGTATTTTTTGTAAGTTTACACAGTCTAACTATTCTAGAGGTACAATATGACTTATACTTTTCATTTTTATTCACTTAAAAACCTGGGGTTTATGGAGATAAGTTGAAAGAATGAAGGGATATTTCAAGCCCTGTCTCTAAGATCAGGATTTAAAAAAGAGCCTTGTCCTCCATCTGCTTATGAAGGGGATATGGTTTCCAGAGGAGAATGAAGGGCTGGGAATCATCATTTATATCTAGACACTTAATGAGATTTTTCATGTAATAATCCTAACAAATTTTGCAGGATCAATGGGTTCTGATAAAGATCTACAACAAAATTTTTTAGATTTAAGATACTTTTCAAAGTTAACATATTGTAAAAAAACAAAAACAAAAACAAAAAAAACATAAAGGTAGGAGAGAGGATTTTGAGTAAATTCATTTAGTCAAAATTTGTTATTGAATAATACTTTGTTCCAGAATAGGGCCAGGTGCTGAGAAATATATGGCTGAATAAACAGTGGTCCCTGCCTTTGAATATTTGTTACCTAAAGGAATCAAGTGGTGGAGGTACCAGGATAGCATTCTGTCTGAGTGCAGAGGGAAAAACAGAGAGGAGTGGTTAATTCTTTAAAGGAGGGAGGTGGCCATCAAGAAAAACTAGATGAGGGTAAAATGTTCTCCACAAATTTGGCTCCCTACTTCCACAGGATGAAGTTGGTACTGGGAGAAGGGTCTCCAGCCGTCCACTGCATCTTCCAGTGCTCCCTGCATCCACGTAGGGCTGTGTGTTCTCTCTAGTGGGGTCTTTGTCCAATGGAAGGTGAGCAGAAGTGATGTGTGCCACATCTAGACTGGGCTTCCCCACTATGCCCCCTGCTTCTTCTGAGTAGAAGCAGAGGACTCTGAGGCTCCAGTGGAGGATGGAGTCACTAGATGGAAGAAAACATGGATTTCCTGAGTCAGAGTGTGGGGAAAAAATCACCTGTTAGAGAGGAATACTATTCTGTGGGTGAAAAATAAAATTTTGTTATTTTAAGCCATTGAAATTTTGGGGTGTACTTGCTATAGTAATTATTACTCTAATTACCCTAGTAGTTGCTCCTAAATTGAGTTATGACAAGTTGAATTACATAGGTCAAATAACTTTAGGTTGCAAGAAACCTTATACATCTCTTCCATTTTTCATTTTATATACCTACAGAACACCCAGTTCAGTTCAGTTTAGTCACTCAGTCGTGTCTGACTCTTTGCGACCCCATGAATCGCAGCACGCCAGGCCTCCCTGTCCATCACCAACTCCCGGAGTTTACTCAAACTCATGTCCATTGAGTCGGTCATGCCATCCAGCCATGTCATCCTCTGTCGTCCCCTTTTCCTCCTGCTCCCAATCCCTCCCAGTATCAGGGTCTTTTCCAATGAGTCAACTCTTTGCATGAGGTGGCCAAAGTACTGGAGTTTCAGCTTTAGCATCATTCCTTTCAAAGAACATCCAGGACCGATCTCCTTTAGAATGGACTGGTTGGATCTCCTTGCAGTCCAAGGGACTCTCAAGAGTCTTCTCCAACACCACAGTTCAAAAGCATCAATTCTTTGGTGCTTAGCTTTCTTCACTGTCCAACTCTCACATCCATACATGACCACTGGAAAAACAATAGCCTTGACTAGACAGACCTTTGTTGGCAAAGTAATGTCTCTGCTTTTCAATATGCTATCTAGGTTGGTCATAACTTTCCTTCCAAGGAGTAAGCGTCTTTTAATTTCATGGCTGCAGTCATCATCTGCAGTGATTTTGGAGCCCAAGTAAATAAAGTCTGACACTGTTTCCACTGTTTCCCCATCTATTTTCCATGAAGTGATGGGACCAGATGCCACCCAGGACACACAGCTAATTCATGATGAACTTAGGTCTAGAATCTTGGGCTTTCCTACCAAATGTCCTTTTTTATTTTTTGTATGCCATGGCATTTTTATGTAACTCTTATGAAAATCACCTAATTTGACGTTTAAATATTGACTTTAAGTCTATTTCTTTAAGTCATCTGAGAAAAACTTATGATGGTTTTTCCTATAATCACCTTCTCTATGGTTTAAGTCAGCCATTTTTCACTCAAGTATCTTAGTTTTAAGCCAAGATGTATAATTTATTGAACAGTTTCACATTCATTTTATTTAATCAGAATCATCTTAAAATATATCTCACATCTATTGTATCTTTTCTGAAATAAGAGATTCCAGAGTTGCTTGGGAGAAAGAATTCAAGGCTAGATATGAATATTATACTCAACTTAAATATATGAAAATTATACTCAACTTAGATTTGTGATATACTTATTATGGGACCTCCTTGGTGGCTCAGATGGTAAAGAATCTGCCTGCAATGTGGGACACCTGGGTTCTATCCCTGGGTCAGGAAGATCCCCTGGTGAAGGGAGTGGCTACCCACTCCAGCATTCTTGCCTGGAGAATTCCATGGACAGAGGAGCCTTGCAGACTACAGTCCATGTGGTTGCAAAGAGTCGGGATAGGACTGAGCAACTAGAACTTTCAATTTTCACTTTTTCATACTTACCATAGATATTTCTACAAGAGCCCTGATTAACTTACATTTCTATGAAAAATGGTTGCTAACCAAGTATTTCCAGTCCTTCCTCCATCAAGGAACATGGAAGAATTGTGTTTCATGATCTCCTTATTGGTTGGTGGGGAATATGACTGGTCTTATGCCATGAGCTGTGAGTGGACACTACATGTGTAACTTCCATGCCATAGCTAGTGCCAGAACTCTGCCATAGCAGTAAGCAGTGCTCACATTTGTGGCTGGTCCATCAACCTTTGTCTCTGAATGAAGGTGTCAACAACTGTCCCTCCTAACCCATGGTGGAACTATATTGGGAGTAATAGATAGAACTTTGTTGTTTTAGGCCTTTGGCATTTTTTGGTTATTCCTACAGCACAATCTAGCCTATCCTGACTGAAATCATAGCACTTCTGACATTATGAGTATGACATTGAATAATTCACTAAATTTCTTGGATTTCAAGTCTGTGATTTGGAAATTAACTGTTATTTGGAGACCAAATTAGATGATGGTGGGAAATAGTAGAGTAGGAGTCAGAAAGTCTGAGTTTTACTATCTACTCTGCCACTAACTTGTATAACTTAAGGTATCTATTTCTTCTTTCATTTATTCACAAAATGCTTATTAAGCACCTATGGTGGTAAAGTACTAGAAGACAAAGATGAATAAAACATAGTTTTTGTCCTCACAGGAGCTCACAGGCAATATGGGACAAGTAGATGTAAATAAACACAGATATATGTTGAAAGCTATAGTAGAAGTGCAGTTTACTATGCAAAGCCTAGGGGAGACTATTGCATGGCTACAGGGGAGTTAGGAAAGGTATCACAGAGAAGACATTTCAACTTGAATCTTTTCATTAGAAGAAGTAGCATTTTTAGCGGAGAAATAAGAGGTGAAAATATTTTAAATAAAAAGGCAGTAACTCTTTTTTTTTTTAATTTTATTTTATTTTTAAACTTTACATAATTGTATTAGTTTTGCCAAATATCAAAATGAATCCGCCACAGGTATACATGTGTTCCCCATCCTGAACCCTCCTCCCTCCTCCCTCACCATTCCCTCCCTCTGGGTCATCCCAGTGCACCAGCCCCAAGCATCCAGTATCGTGCATCGAACCTGGACTGGCAACTCGTTTCATACATGATATTTTACATGTTTCAATGCCATTCTCCCAAATCTTCCCACCCTCTCCCTCTCCCACAGAGTCCATAAGACTGTTCTATACATCAGTGTCTCTTTTGCTGTCTCGTACACAGGGTTATTGTTATCATCTTTCTAAATTCCATATATATGCGTTAGTATACTGTATTGGTGTTTTTCTTTCTGGCTTACTTCACTCTGTATAATAGGCTCCAGTTTCATCCACCTCATTAGAACTGATTCAAATGTATTCTTTTTAATGGCTGAGTAATACTCCATTGTGCATATGTACCAGTAACTCTTTTCTTCTCTAACATTCACATGTCTAACCTCTCCCCACCACCCCTCCCCCGCAGCCCCCCACTCCCCCTGCCACCAGACAGGGGTATGCAATGTTTGTCATGGTATCTTAATGGACCACTTTCAAAGATTCAATAATCCTTCAGACATTATCTGGGACTTAGAAAAAGAATACAAAAAGAAGGTAAATGTGCTCTTTATTAAAAGATTCATTTCGATATTTGGCAAAACCAATACAATATTGTAAAGTTTAAAAATAAAATTAAAAAAAAAAAAGATTCTGTTCTACATAAATTGTGGCCAGGGAGAACAGTGCAGGCCTTTTGCACAGAGAATAAAAATTGCTTTAAGCTCAGTTCAGTCACTTAGTCATGTCTGACTCTTTGTGACCCCATGGACTGCAGCACGCCAGGCTTCCCTGTCCATCACCAACTCCTGGAGTTTGTTCAAACTCATGTCTATTGAGTCAGTGATGCCATCCAACCATCTCATTCTCTGTTGTCCCTTTCTCTTCCTGCCTTCAACCTTTCCCAACATCAGGGTCTTTTCCATTGAGTTAGTTCTTCACTTTAAGGTGGTTTTCGATTATTATTTCTAATGTTGTTATAAAGGTCTTCTCTGGTGTGTACATGTCTTAGTAGTTACTCACCCCAAACTACACAAGGAATTAGGAAGTGTATCGACTGTACCTCACACCATGATAGAGATCTTAGAGAAGAGTATACACGGTGTGACAAAATGTTTCCTAGTGCACTCCCAGGACTCTGCTGCCAAAGCCTCATGGTTCTAAAGCCAGAACAACTTTAATGGTTATGGATGGATTGGAGTATCCTGGGGGAAGGAGGTAGGAGTAGGATTGGGCTGAATACTAATCCTGGGATGCACTGAAGTATGCAGTTACTTCAGAGGGAGAGAGGAGAAAAGTCAGGATGGGAAAGCAAGTCTAGGAACAAAGGAATAAAGGACTCTTTTTCCTTGAACACAAGAAATGGTGATTCATTGCAGCTAGATTTGTTTTACATTCATTTTAATTCTTCTAATTATCAACATTGCAATAAAGTCTCATATACAGAAGACTATTTGTCTTGATTCTTGTGGAGAATTAAGGGATGGGCACATAAAAGAAGGTGTGTCTGTCCCTATATCATTTTCCATTGCAGCTGCAGAAGATTAGAGCATCCTGAAGTATCAGGTGGTATCCAGCCATAGAGTTAATGATGACTAGAGCTGAGAGCAGAGGGGGTCATATCTCATACAACAGCAACACCAAAGGGATAACTCAGGATCAGATATAAGACATACTCACTTTCCCCCAAATATACCAGAGAAAGGGAGGCTAACATTCTGTGTTTACAATGTGAAAGTGCCTGTCATATTTGGGTAAAACTTAATATTTCATTGTAGCTATAGCACAGGATCTATGGGATGGTAGACCAAAAACACATACATAAACCAGGAAAGGGACCTAAATCATAAGGCAGTTCATATTGAGAAGAGATAGTGGGTTCAGTGTTAGTCCCACAGGATAGCAGAAAATTATTGAGAGCTTTAGTCAAGGAAAACTGTAATAAGATTTGTGTTTTGTAAAAATTCTTCAGGAAATCTATGCAAGATGGATGAAAATAAAGGGCACATGCTAAGTTGCTTTGGTCCTGTACAACTCTTCGCGACCCTATGGACTGTAGCCCCCTATACTCCTCTGTCCATGGGATTTTCTAGGCAAGAATAATTTATGCTCTTTATGCTGTCCTTTAAAAAAATCACTAAGTGTACATCTGCATTTTGATCCTGATTTTCTTTCTATCTACTTTTGGTTAACTTTGAATCTCCTACCTGCTCTTAAGATAGTAACAATCCTACTTGGCTTGGAATTATCTGAAAATGCAGTGGTTTTACTCACAAATATATTCTTGAACTCATTTATAGAGATAAATGCTTATCAATTCCATAATAACAGTAAACAGTCAGAGAATAAAATACTAATAATTTAAAATTCCATTCACAGTAACAAATAATATAAAACATTTAGAAATAGCTTTAATAAGAAATGAATGAAAGCATGCTTGAATAAACGAGTATACCATATTTCTGGATGATAAGTCTGAATGCTGTTAAGATATTAGCTTGTCTAAACTTATATTGTAAGTTTAATATAATTAAAATAAAGCTCAAATTAGAATCTTTTTACCTTGATAAAAATATTTTAAAATTCTTGGAAAACAGTGCTCAGAAATAAATAACACAAAAGAAAAAGTGGAACTTATAATGCTTTTATAGATTATATTACATTTAAATTTATTATAAAATAATGAGTGTATTTCCATGTGCTGTACACTGTATGTGCTTATGTATTTTATGCATAATAGTTTATGTCTGGGAGGATACTCTGGAGAAGGGAATCCACTCCAGTATTCTTGCCTGGAAAATTCCATGGACAGAGGAGCCTGGCAGGCTACAGTCTTTGGGGTCACAAAGAGTTGGACATGACTGAGTGACTAAACCACCGCCATCTTGCCCCTTGCCATCCCCTCTCCCTCTGGTAACCACTAGTTTGTCCTCTATGTTTGCAGGTCTGTTTCTATCTTGTTATATAGACTCATTTGTTTTATTTTTAGTTTACACATATAAATGAAAACATAGAGCATTTTTTTAGTCTGACTTATTTCATTAAATATAATACCCTCTATCTAAGCTTATTGCAAATGGTAGAATTTCATTATTTTTATGGCTGAATAATATTCCATTATATATGTCTATCACGTCTTCTTTATTCATTTGTTGGTGGATACTTGGGTTGCTTCCACATCTTGGGTATTGTAAAAACTACCACTATGAATATTGGGGGGACGGTACTTGTATCCTTTCAAATGAGTGTTTTCATTTTCTTCAGGTATATGCCCAGCAGGGGAATTTATGGATCGTATGGAAGTTCTATTTTCAGGTGTTTGAGAAACCTCCATACTGTTTTCCACAGTGGCTGAACCAATTTACATCCCCACCAATAGTGTTCACTTTTCTCCACATCCACATCAACATTTGTTATTTGTAGACTTTTTAATGTTAGCCATTCTGACAGGTGTGTGATTATAGCTCGTGGTTTTGATTTTCATTTATCTGATAATTAGTGATATTGAGCATTTTTTCATGTACTTGTTGGTCATCAGTATATCTTCTTTGGAAAAATGTCTATTTGGTTCTTTTACCCATTTTTAAATTGGGTTGGCTTTTTAAAATATTAAATATTTTAATGGTAAATTGTATGAGCTGTTTATTTATTTGGGGTATTAATTTCTTCTTAGTCATATCACTTGCAAATATGTCTTCCCCTTTATTAGGCTGCCCTTCTGTTTTGTTGATGGCTTCTTTTGCCATGCAGAAGCCTTTAAATTTAACTAGGTCCCATTTCTTTATTTTTGCTGTTATTTATTTTGCCTTAGGTGACAGAGTACCAAAAATATTGTTTATATCAAAGAGTGCTGTGCCTATATTTTCCTCCAGGAGTTTTATATTTTCAGGTCTTACATTTAGGTATTTAATTCATTTCTAGTTTATTTTTGTATATAGTGTGAGGAAATGTTCTAATCTTATTCTTTTATATGTAGTTGTCCATTGAGTTCTGCCTTTTTCCTATTCAAGTGTCAGTGTATCGTATCTTGCCATCAAAATAACCTTTAAACCTAAGAAAAAAATATAAGAAACTAGAGGAAAGGGGATCCTTTTTTATACATGGCAGAAAGATGACTTGAATTGTGTTCTCTATTTATAAGTGATGAACTTGGATATTTAACTGAGATTTCCAAGCAAAGTATTGAAGATGAGGCTTGGTTTCTTCTTCTTGCTTCTAGTAATAAGTGAGAGGAAGCAGTAAATTGAGGAAACAACTATTAATCAAAAAAGAATCAGATTTTGATGGTTTTGAAAAGTTTCAGCCTATCTAATTGTAAAAAATTAGGAGGTTCACAGACAGAAAAGTGTACTCTGAAGAAAAGCCAAGGATCTGATTGGACAAGCTTTTGTTAGTACCCCAGAAAGAACAAAAAGTTAGTATACAGTCACACATAGGACTCTTTAAGGAGACTAGATTCGTGACTCATGGATTCCCTTTGCCAACTTGTTATTGCTGTTCAGTTGCTAAGTTATGTCCAACTCTTTGTGACCCCATGGATTGCAGCACATCAAGTTTCCCTGTTCTTCACTGTCTCTCAGAGTTTGATCAAATTCATGTCCATTGAGTCAGTGATGCTATCTAACCAACTCATCCTCTGCCAGCCTCTTCTCCTTTTGCCTTCAATCTTCCCAGCATCAGGGTTTTTTCCAATGAGTCAACTCTTTGCATCAGGTAGCCAAATTGCATCAATTGGAATTTCAGCTTTAGCATCAGTTCTTCCAATGAATATTCTGAGTTGACTTCCTTCAGGATTGACTGGTTTGATCTCCTTGCTTGAGAGTCCAAAGGACTCTCAAGAGTCTTCTCCAGCACCACAATTCGAAAGCATCAATTTTTCGGTGCTCAGCCATCTTTATGATGGTCCAGTTCTCACATCCATACAGGACTACTGGAAAAACCATAGCTTTGACAATATGGACCTTTGTCAATAAAGTGATTTCTCTTCTTTTTAATATGCTGTCTAAGTTTGTCATAACTTTCCTTCCAAGGAGCAAGTGTCTTTTAATTTCTTGGCTGAAGTCACCACCACAAGGCTGTGATCCAAGAAGGGGTTTGTCAACTTAGGAAGAGTCAAAAATATAGATGGAATTATCTAGGAAAACCTGTGAAAAAGCTTCTTGTTTAATGGAATGAAACCCATAAAGTTTTGAGACTATTGCAGCAGCAAAATATTACCAGCTTTATCCTAAATGGATAGAGGATGAAAGAAGGCTGTTGGGCTCTCCAAAGTCTAAAAGAAAACAGGAAATAGGCTGACTGAACTACTCAGCTACAAACACATTCTAACCATCATGAAAAAGAAAGAATGACTCAGAGTGGCACTACTGGCCCAGAGTGGTGAGACTCAAGTCGCAGAGGATTATTCCTAGTCCCTGAAATGCAATGAAATTGGATTTTGAAATTACTTAAGAGCAGTGACTTTTTCTCTTTCATTTTCTTTCCTTTTGAGTGGGGTTGTCTAAAACCTTTATGCTATGACTCTCTTAGCATTTTATTTGGGATGCAGTTAATCTGTTTTCTAGGACTATGTAAGAAGTCAGCTTGGATATTTAGCTGAAAATTTTTACAGGAAAAGTATTGAAGATGTGGCCTGGTTTCTTCTTGCTGCTTGTAGTAAAATGCAAGAAGAGAGGAGATGATAGAAAATAGATTTGAAGATGCCACACTTCGATGATTGAGGAAGTAGCCACAAACCAAGGAATAAGGAATAGAAGCTGAAAAAGGCAAGGAAATAGACTTTCTCCCTAAGACTCAGCAGAAGGAAAATTAATTGACCATAACTGCCTGGGTTTATTTCTGGGCTCTGTGTTCTGTTCCACTGATCCATGTGTCTGTTTTTGTGCCAGTGCCATGATCTTTTGATTACTGTAGATTTGTAGTACTCAAGTTAGGCAGCATGATACCTCCAGCTGTTTCCATTTTTCTTAAAATTGCTTTGCAATTTGGGGTCTTTTGTGGTTTTATATAAATTTTTAGTATTATTTGTTCTAGTTCTGTGAAAAATGTGGATGGACCCAGAGAGTATTATGCTCAGTGAAATAAATCAGACAAATACACTATATTATCACTTATATGTAAATCTAAAACATCAAATGAATATGTATAATAAAACAGAAACAGAGTCAGATAGAACAAACTAGTGGTTGCAAGTAGGAGAGAGGGGAGGAGAGGGGCAATATAGGTGCAAGAGATTAAGAGATGCAAACTACTTTGTATAAAATAAATAAGAAAAACAGTTATATTGTTTATCTCAGGGAAATATAGCCACTATTTTTTTTTTTTAAATTTTATTTTATTTTTAAACTTTACATAACTGTATTAGATTTGCCAAATATCAAAATTAATCCGCCACAGGTATACATGTGTTCCCCATTCTGATATAGCCACTATTTTATCATAGATTTAAATTGAATATAATCTGTAAAAATAGTGAATCACTTATATTGTATCTGAAATTAATATTCAAAATATAAATCAACTATACTTCAATTAAAAAACAAAAAGGAAAAAGTTCACTTTTTATGTGAATGAAGGAACTGGTTAGTAATGTCTTTTTAGAATCACAGAAGATTAGAAGCTGATATCTGAGATTTTTCTAATCAGATTACAAAGGATGATACACCAGCAGGATATGTCAACACCTGGGTCCACAGAGATTTTGATGAAGGAAAAATATTTTTTCTTCCTGACTCAGAATCTTACTGTATTGATTTGAAACAAGTTATGGAGTATGGTATGCAGAATTCTGTGATGGCCCCCAAGGGTTCCACCAACTGGCATAAGATCTTCCTGTAATCCTCTCCTCTTGAGTGTGATCAGGACCTGAGGACATGGGGCAGTTATTCTCCTGGTTAGATTTTGTGATGCACGAGTGCTTACTTTGAGGAATTGAGGATCAAGGTTGTGGCAGCTTAGTTAGGACCTGACAGGGGCCTCCAGTAGCTGAGAATGATCCACAGCCACTAGACATCAAGAAATGGAAGTCTCAGTCCTAAAACAATTCTTCCAACAATTTGGAAGAGGACCACAAGCTGCAGATGAGAATACAGCTTTATCTGACCCCTTTCTTATAGCCTGATAAGACCTGGAGCTGAGTACCCAGTCAAGCCACACTCTGACATATGACACAGGGAGAAAATAAATTTGTGTTGTTTTAAACCACTAAATTTGCCTTTATTTGTTATACAATATAAGAAAACTAATACATGGGGTAAACTTTAGTATAATATCCTCCTTTAAGAAAGAGTACTATTACCCTAAGTAGCTTGGCCTGGTGCACTGTTCTGCTATTTACTAGTAAAGGCTGGGAATACACTTGTACCCAGGGGATATTCCACTTTCTAAATCTTGTCCTTTTCAGAGTGTCCCCTACAGAAACTGGAGGAAGTAAGAGAAAACCATTGTAGGGTGCCAGCTAGGTTTCAAGGACTATACTTTCTACCTTTTCCTCATTTTACCCTCAAAAATTCATGAAGAGGCAGGTACTAGAAGCCCTATGTCTTAGAAGAAATGGACTCAGAATTATTTGGTCACTTGCAAAATGTGATGTGGTTAGCGAAAGTCCTATCCCCCAGATCCTGCTGACTTTTACTGTCTCCTCTTTGTTCATTAATATTATTTATTCCTTTTCTAGACATTCTACTTTAACTCTTCAGCCAGCCCTAGAACCAATAACAAATATCTATCTGTGGCTGATAAACTGGCAACCCAGTCTATCCATAATTATTTCATGTTTCTTGAGAATAGAATAAAAAAAAATAGCACCTTTATTAATGTATAGAAATAACTTGCATAATTATACAATTAATATAATTTTTACAAGGTAGGGATTATACTGTTAGTCATATCATTAGTTGATTCAAAGTATTTTCAAATGTCGAGGTGAAACCTAATATGAACCTATTCAGCAAGATAAAAGGCAATTTCCAAGCCAACATCTGCACTTACAGTTACTTTGGGATTTTGTACTCTTTAAATTGTCTTAGATTGCACTCTTTCCAGTTACATGTTTTATGAGGTTTTATCTTTTTTTAATACAAATAATGCCTAAAAATCATCAGTAACATTTCAGGGAAGCTCAGAGCTGTAGAAGCAATTAGAGTCAAGAGGGAAGTTATCAGCCAGAATGAAAAGAGCTAAGAGATCACAGACATTGGCTGCATTCTCTCCTTAGAGAGGGCTTCATCAGTACAATACTCACACTGATGTCAAGATTAATGAAAATGCTAAATCTGGAGCATGACAAAGACTTTGAATGCCAGTTAATGAAGAATATGTAGAAAAATAGAGTTATTGGCTATACAAAAGTGCTATCTATTGCTTGATTGATCTTTGTTAATAAATTTATTTTATGAATACTTATTTTTAGATACTCAATTTTTAAAATTAATTATTTACTCACTCTTCACATTGATGTTGTATGTAATACTGACATGCCTGATATATTCTTTTATTTATTAGAAAATAACTTTTGCTTTTTCTTTATTATGATACATTTTATTTTGTGCTAGAATTATTCACCACTTTTCAGGAATTTGAGAATCCACCTTCTATTGCAGGAGATGCAAGAGACATGGGTTTGATCCTTGAGTTGGAAAGATCCTCTAGAATAGGAAATGGTACCCTATTCCAGTGTTCTTGCCTGGAAAATTCCATATGCAGAGAAGGCTGGCAGGCTACAGACCATGGGGCCACAAAGAGCTATATACAACTGTGACTAACACACACAAATAATAAAACTTATCTTTTACTCCCACACTTTTTATCTAAAGAGACTTGAGGTATTACACAAGCCAACCTCACCCAACTGAGTCCCTCACCCTTATTATTCCTAATTCAAACCAAGCCTTTTTAGACTCCAACTAGGCCTGCCATCTCTCCTGTCAGAGATGCTTACAGAACTTTTGGAGAACACAAGAGGAGGATACTGGAGGAGAGAACAGAAGATGTTAGACCTACCAAGTGGGAAAGAACTTAAAGTAATCAGCTCCATGTGTAGTGGTGGTGTTCAGAACTAAACACATATGTGAATAAGGAGAGAAAAGATGACAACAAAAAGACCTGGACTGGGAATCAAGCAGTCTGGATCTTAATCTTGATTCTAAAACACATTTGCTATGACCAGTGTGTTCTCTTGGCAAAACTCTGTTAGCCTCTGACCTACTTCATTTTGCACTCCAAAGCCAAATTTGCCTGTTATTCCAGGTATCTCTTGACTTCCTACTTTTGCATTACAGTACCCTATAATGAAACGGACATATTTTTTAGGTGTTAGCACTAGAAGGTTTTGTAGGTATTCATAGAACCGTTCAACATCAGCTTCCTCAGCATTACTAGTCGGGGCATAGACTTGGATTACTGTGACATTGAATGGTTTGCCTTGGAAACAATTAGAGATCATTGTGTCATCTTTGAGACTGCATCAAAGTACTGTATTTTGGACTCTTTTGTTGACTAAGGTGGCTAATCCATTTCTTCTAAGGGATTCTTGCCCACAGTAGTATATATAATGATCATCTAAGTCAAATTCACCCATTCCAGTCCACGTTAGTTCACTGATTCCTAAAATGTTGATGTTCACTCTTGCCATCTCCTGTTTGACCACTTCCAGTTTGCCTTGATTCATGGACCTAACATTCCAGGTTCCTATAGAATACTGCTCTTCACAGCATTGGACTTTACTTCCATCACCAGTCACATCAACAACTGGGTATTGTTTTTGCTTTGGCTTTGTCTTTTCATTTTTTTCTGGAGTTATTTCTCCACTAGTCTCCAGTAGTATATTGGGCACCTACCAACCTGTTGAGTTCATCTTTTAGTGTCCTATCTTTTTGCCTTTTCATACTGTACAGGGAGTTCTCAAAGCAAGAATAATGAAGTGGTTTGCCATTCCCTTCTTCAGTGGGCCACATTTTGTCAGAACTCTCCACCATGACCCGTCCAGCTTGGGTGGTCCTATAGGACATGGCTCAAGAGAATGCACCGGTCATAGCAAACACCCTCTTCCAACAACACAAGAGAAGACTCTACACATGGACATCACCAGATGGTCAATACTGAAATCATATTGATTATATTCTTTGCAGCCAAAGATGGAGAAGCTCTATACAGTCAGCAAAAACAAGACTGGGAGCTGACTGTGGCTCAGATCATGAATTCCTTATTGCCAAACTTAGACTTAAATTGAAGAAAGTAGGGAAAACCACTAGACCATTCAGGTATGGGCTAAATCAAATCCCTTACAATAATACAGTGGAAGTGACAAATAGATTCAAGGGAATAGACCTGATAGACAGAGTGCCTGAAGAACTAGGGATGAAGGTTCCTGACATTGTACAGGAGGCAGTGATCAAGACCATCTCCAAGAAAAATAAAGGCAAAAGACAAAATGTTTACCTGAGCAGGCCTTAAAACAGCCAAGAAAAGAAAAGACATGAAAGGAAAAGGAGAAAAGGAAAGATACACCCATTTGAATGCAGAGTTCCAAAGAATAGCAAGGAGAGAGAAGAAAGCATTTCTAAGTGATCAATGCAAAAAAAAAAAAAAAAAAAATAGAGGAAAACAATAGAATGAGAAAGACTAGAGATCTTTTCAAGAAAAGTAGAGGTTCCAAGGGAACATTTCATGCAAAGATGGGCACAATAAAGGACAGAAATGGTATGGACCTAACAGAAGCAGAAGATATTAAAAGAGGTGGCAAGAATACACAGAAGAACTATGCAAAAAGATCTTCATGACTCAGATAACCATGATGGTGTGATCACTCACCTAGAGCCAGACATCCTGGAATGTGAAGTCAAGTGGGCCTTAGGAAGTATCACTATGAACAAAGTTAGTGGAGGTATGAAATTCCAGTTGAGCTATTTCAAATCCTAAAAGATATGCTGTGAAAGTGCTGCATTCAATATGCCAGCAAATTTGGAAAACTCAGCAGTGGTCACAGGACTGGAAAAGGTCAGTTTTCATTCCAATCCCAAAGAAAGGCAATGCCAAAGAATGTTCAAACTTCTGCACAATTGCACTCATCTCACATGCTAGTAAATGAATGCTCAAAATTCTCCAAGCCAGGCTTCAATAGTATGTGAACATGAACTTCCATATTTTCAAGCTGGATTTAGAAAAGACAGAAGAACCAGAGATCAAATTGTCAACACCAAAGCCTTTGACTGTGTGGATCACAACAAAGTGTGGAAAATTCTGAAAGAGATGGGAATACCAGACCACCTGACCTGCCTCTTGAGAAACCTGTATGCAGGTCAGGAAGCAACAGTTAGAACTGGACATGGAACAACAGGCTGGTTCCAAATAGGAAAAGGAGTACGTCAAGGCTGTATATTGTCACCCTGCTTATTTAACTTATATGCAGAGTACATCATGAGAAATGCTGGGCTGGAGGAAGCACAAGCTGGAATCAAGCTTGCTAGGGGAAATATCAATAGCTTCAGATATGCAGATGACACTACCCTTATGGCAGAAAGTGAAGAAGAACTAAAGTGTCTCTTGATGAAAGTAAGAGGAGAGTTAAAAAGTTGGCTTAAAACTTAGCATTCCAAAACGAAGATCATGGCATCTGATCCCATCACTTCATGACAAATAGATGGGGAAACAATGGAAACAGTTTCAGAATTTATTTTTTTCAGCTCCAAAATCAGTGCAGATGTTAACTGCAGCCATGAAATTAAAATACATTTGCTCTTTGGGAGAAAAGTTAGGCTCAAACTAGACAGCATATTGAAAAGCATATTACTTTGCCACCAAAGATCCATGTAGTCAAAGCTATGGTTTTTCCAGTAGACATGTATGGATGTTAGAGTTGGGATTTAAAGAAAGATGAGTGCCAAAAAATGGTTGCTTTTGAACTGTGGTGTTGGAGAAGACTCTTGTGAGTCCCTTGGACTGCAAGGAGATCCAACCAGTCCATCCTAAAGGAAATCAGTCCTGAATATTCATTGGAAGGACTATGCTTAAGCTGAAACTCCAATACTTTGGACACCTGATGTGAAGAACTGACTCAATGGAAAAGACTCTGATTCTGGGAAAGATTGAGGGAAGAAGGAGAAGGAGTTGACAGAGGATGAGATGGTTGGATGTCACTACTGATGCGATGGGCATGAGTTTGAGTAAGATCCAGAAGTTGGTGATTGACAGGGAAGCCTGACCTGCTGCATTCCTTTGGGTTGCGAAGAGTCAGACACCACAGAGCAACTGAACTGAACTGAACTGAACTGAACAACACAGTGAGCAAGATAAACCTCCATAATAAAGAAACCATAACATACAAGACAATTTTTTCCTTTTTTTTTCTTTCTTAATAAAATGGCTTATGTTACTGTCATTTTCAGGTTAGCAGAAAAAGCAAAGAAAAACTGGGCAAGACACTTTATGTTAAAATAGTGTAAAGTCATGCACATTATTTCCATTTCCATCCCATTGGCTAAACCGAATTATATGGTATGCTTTTCCCACGTTGTATACATCCAAGGGCATCATTGGCACTGGATTTTGTGATCATGAGGCCCCCTTGGTTGTGTGCAGAGAGGCAGCTCTGGCTTGGTGGCTTCTACTGTAAGAGAGCTGTAGTAGGCAGAATTGTGTTATCCATAACCTTTTCCCTCTAATGTTTCTCTAAAGATTATATTTAATTTTATGTCAAAAGGGGTGTAATTATGATTACTAATCAGCTGAATTTAAGGTAAATAGATTATCCTAAAATATACAGTTGGGTCTAATATAAGCAATGGAACTATTAAAAGCAGAGATATTTCTGTGGTTGAAACAGAAGGGAAATCAGAGATTCAGAGCAAGAGAATTCAGTATGCCATTGTTGATTTGAAGATGAAGGACTATGTATTAAGAAAACAGACCTCTCAGTTTTAGAAATGGTAAGGGACTCAATTCTGCCTACAATCTAACTGAAATTAGGAGCAGATTCTTCCTCAGAGTCTTCTGGTAAGAGCTTAGCCCAGCCACCATCCTGATTTTGGCTTTGAGAGGCCCTGGGTCAATAATGTAGCTGAATCCACATGGACTTCTTGCCTACAGAACTGTGACAGATAATAAATGGGAGCTGTTTTAAGCTGATAAATTTTGATAGTTTGTTATGACAGCAATAGAAATCTGATCCAGGAAGTTTTAAAATACATTCTCTAGCTATGAAGTCAAATGTGAAGCCAAAATTTATTACTAAAAGGCAAGAGGAGAGAACATGTATTGCGGTGAATCAGTGGACTCTACAACAGCCATTTTTTGCAAGATTGTGGCCTCAGGTTATTCATCTGTGAAGATTTGACCTAACCAGAGGATCTCTGTGGTTCCTTTGCTATGATACAATATGATGGCAACATTAGGGGTAGAGTAAGAGTAAGTTCTGTCTTTCTATGTAGGCTGCCCTGCATAGATTAAGAACTTGGTGCTTTCATTGACTGCAAGGAGCATGGGTTTGATCCCCACCTGGGAACTAAGATCCCTCAGGCTGTACAGGATGGGCAAAAAAAAAAAAAAAAAAAAAAAAAAAAAAGGAGTAGCAGAATATAGTAAATTTTCTGTTAGAACTGAACCAGTTAATATTTGATTCCAAGACATATAAGTCATTGCTTATTTTCAGACTCAGGTGAGTCTGCTCTCAAAAACTGCACTGTGAAGTCTAATGAATTCCCTGCATATGGTAACAAATGATTAAACGATTGTATCTGAGGTTATGACCTTCCTCACCACTAGCTTTTGATTTTGCTTTTGTTCCATTTAAGGTCTTGTAAGATCTTAATTTCTTCCAATAAAGGTTTACTTAAGAACTGAAACTCATTAAACTCTGAAAGGACTTATAAAAATTCAGGTCTACTTTCCCTGTGAAATGCTAACTAAATTTCAAGTAATGCAGTAAAATAAAATGAAGCTTTTTTTTTTTTGGTCCCTACAACATGTCTTGTTAGTTGACAAGTTTGGAGTTTAGTTTGTATAATGTTTCTTCCCAAGAATATGATGAGTCAGAAATTTCTATAAGAAAACATGCTCCTCTATAGTCTCAAGCTGAACTCAATGATCATTAATGATTGTGAAGAGTCTCAGGCTTAAAAAAGTTTTTTAAAAATTATTTTTAACATCTTTCCATAAAAAAAATCACTTGTCACTTAGTTATAAGGTAGTAGAGTTAAAAAATAATTTAAAAAAATAACTCTCCATATTTTTACTGGAGTTGGAACCAGATATCTGTTTAAAAACCACTGCAGAGGCCTTTTGTGTACACTCAAAATGATGTTGTACCCTTGATACCTGTGAATGTGACCATATTGAAGAACAGATGATCAAGTTAAAATGAGGTCTAAAGTGGGTTCTATCCTATATGGCCATGTCCTTACAAGGGGAAATTTGGACTCAGAGATAGATGGACATACAGGGAAGACGATATAAAGACAGGCAAAACATCATCTATAAACCAAAGCCTGAGGCCACTAGAAGCTAGGAGAGAAGCATGGAACAGATGTATCCTCACGGCCCTGAGAAGAAACCAACCCTGCTGACACAATGACTTTGGACTTTTAGCTTCCAGAATTATGAAACGATAAATATCCACTGCTTAAGCCACCTAGTATGTGGTACTTTGTTATAGGCAGCCCTGAGAAATAACCATGAGTCCCAAGTTTAATTGTTTGCTAGAAAGAAATCTGGGCTTCCCCAATGGCTCAGCAGGTAAAGAATATACCTGCAATGCAGGAGACAAAAGAGACATGGGTTTGAGCCCTGGGTTGGGACAGTCCCCCTGGAGGAGGAAATGGCAAACCACTCCAATATTCTTGCCTGAAAAATCCCATGGACAGAGGAGCCTGGTGAGCTACTGTCCAAAGGGTGGCAAAGAGTTGGACATGACTAAGCACAAGCCCAGAAAGAAATCTATGCTAAACAGAGGAGAGGGCAAGTTATCTTCATGGATACTTTCCTCTGGATATTTCCTGAATGGATACTCTTTTTAAATCAATAAAAGTAGACATAAAGATGGAATTAATTAACATGCTCTTAAAATAGAGATGCTTAAACCATGCTTAAAATATCAATTGTCCCTAAGTCAATTTAAAAATACCATAGTTTTAGTTTTCTAGAACTATAAAACTTTAAAAAGTTTATATATATAAAAAAATTAACCAAGCAAGATCAGCCTGAGGAACTCTAATAAAGTGGAGTCATATAACAAATTATCACAGACTTAAAAGACTTAAAACAACAAAATGTACCATTTCATAGTTTCTGTAGGTCAGAAGTCAAGCTGTGATATAACTAGCTTCTCTGTTCAGGGTGTTACAGAGTTAAGTCAAGATGCTGGCTGGGCTATTTTATCATTTGGAGCTCAGAACCCTCTTCCAATTTCCTTTGGGTCCTTGGCAGGATTCAATTTCTTGGTGCTGTACCAGTGAGGTCTCCATTTTCTTGCTGGCTGGGGGTGGTAGTTTGCTATCATTTTAAGAAGTTGCTTATGATCTTTGACATGCGTCCCCCTGCTTTTTCAAAACTAGCTGTGGAATATTGTTTACTTTGCTTTGAACTTCTTCCTTCAGAGCCTACCTAGATTAGGCCTGTTGTTGTTCAGTCGCTAAGTTGTGTCTGACTCTTGTGTGACCCTATGGACTGTAGCCCACCAGGTTCCTCTGTTCATGGGATTTCCCAGGCAAGAATACCAAAGTGAGTTGCATTTCCTTCTCCAGGGGATCTTCTGGACCCAGGGATTGAACCTGGGTCTCCTGCACTGGCAGACAGATTCTTTATCACTGAGCTACCAAGGAAGCACCAGATCAGGCCTATCTGGGATAATTTCTTTCTCCAGTCAGCTGTGCCATAGAACATGTTAATCAAGAGAGTGATAGTCCATCATATATATACACAAGTGTCTTCCTCACTCAAGGGCTGGAGAATTATGTAAGGGTGTGGATCATTGGGTGGTCATCTTAGAATTCTGCCTACTGCAAAACAAAGGTTACTCATTACAATACAGTTTAGGATGGTAGAAATGTAGCTTCACAACATAGTACTACACAATAAAAAGCGTAAAGACATTTGGTTACAGAAAGACACATTATTAAATTAGAAAAATGTCAAAAGCAGAGCAGTGTAGAGCTATGTTTATCTTTGTGTAAGAGTTGGAGAAAATAAGGGTTTAAAGTTATTTATTTATATTTGTGTACATTCACATAAACACTGAAAAATTAAAGGGAGTTGTTATATTTTGCGTATAGTGGGGGAATGGTCAAAGGTGGATAGAGATGTGAGTAAAAGCTCTCAATGAATAATTTTTTATACTATTTTGATTGTTGAACAATTAAAATATATTATCTATTAAAACTAGAATTTAAAATTATAGGAAGCAAAAATTATTCTACCTACTACGTGCAAATCCTCGCTGGGTAAGGAGTAAAATAATGATTAAAGTACAGTTCCTGTTGTAAAGTAGCAGACCATGTGCTAGTGGTCAAAAGTCAAATCCAGAATTGACTATAATTCAGATAAAGGAAATGTCATAACAGAAAGATTAGCAAACTATTCACTGGTTTTAAAGGAGAAAGTGATTGCACCAAGTGCCTGCATAATCTAGTTTTTTAGTTGGATATACCCTTTTGTCTGCAAGAAAGGGCAATTTAGATCATTGTCTATTGATCCACATAATTCAAACTTTCACATTTAAAGAACAAGAGGAAGCATTGCATCCCTCAAATCTCATTAGGTATCATTACTTCATTGATTTCCACATATTGATTAGAAGGCAATATACAGTTTGCATGATTTAAAAAGTAGGTTCTTTTAAAGTATTAGTGTGTGTGAAAGATAGAAAAATTGGATATATTTCCTTTATTTTTGTTAAGATTGCTACACAAAGAAATGTTGCTGGTAAATTGTAAACAAGACATGCTTATTAGATAATTAGACTACCCAAACTCTCCTTGTCTACTTTAGAACATCATTGTTTAAACCTGAATTTCTTCTTTAGTTATTTTAAAGTTCCCGTATTCATTCATATTTTAAGGAATAGCAAAATAAGTTCACTGGATTTTCATGTGTCTTGCTTCCTCACTTCCATCACCTCTCTGCTCAAATGTCAACTTTACAATGAGAACTTCTCTAGAATAACCTCACCTCCCTACCCAAGTGCCTGTACTCTTACCCTGCTTTTTCATAGCACTTTCCTTTGAAACTATTACATACATTGTTACATATATGTGCTTACTCTTACTCCATTACAACATGTGGCCTATGGACAGAGCAGGGGCTTTGTTCTGCTTACAGTTGTGTTCAACACAACTAGAACAGTATTTGGCTCGGTGCTTGAAAAAAAAATCCATATTGAATGAATAAATAATCAATTTAAAAAAGAATCAACTCTGCTTTATATGCTCAAATGATCTAGGTTAATTCTTGCCTTTCCTTTTTTTTTTTTTTAAAGGAAGTTTCCAGCAAATATTGAAAGAACTAAAGCTCAGTGCATCCTCTCTGCTTTGCTAGAAGCTGTCTCTTTGTGGAAGCAGCCTGAGGACAGTTATCAGGTCACTGCAAATATCCAAGGGGGATAACCTGCTAGGTTGCCTTTCTTGCAGTGCAATACAATGAAAAATAAATATCTGGTTTTGTCCCCAGTTCCCAGCATAGAGCTTTTTGCAATTTAATGTTGCATATGCTAAAAAAAAAGGGGGGGCTTTCCAGGTGGCTCAGTGGTAAAGAATCCACCTGCAGTACAAGAGCCAAAGGAGAAGCGAGTTCAATCCCTGAGTCAGGAATATCCCCTGGAGGTGGGCATGGCAACTTACTCCAGTATTCTTGCCCAGAGATCCCATGGACAGAGGAACCTGGCAGACTACAGTCCATAGGGTTGCAAAGAGTCAGATATGACTGAGCAACTTGCCATGCACACAGGCCTGCTAATAAACTTACTCTTAGTGGGCTTCTAGATAGCTTTAGGATAGGGTTTTGTTACCCCAAAAGTTGAATTGCATAATTAGAGTGTTAGAACTTTCAGCCTCTCCCCACCCTGGTTTTGGGGATGAGAAAGGGGTTAGAAAATGAGTTGAGTAATTAATTGCCAATGACTTAGATGCCCACTAACTAATAAATGGAGAAAACTCCATTTATTAGTTACAACAGGAGTCAGGGAGCTTTCCAGGTTGGTGAGTCCATCACTGTGCTGGCAGGCTGGTGTGCCCAAAGAGGGCATGAGCTCTGTACCCCCTCCCCCTATACTCTCTCCTGTGCATCTCTACCATTTGGCTGTTTCTGAGTTATCTTTTATAATGAACTGGTTTTTGTAAGTAAAGTACTTTTCTGAAATCTGTGAATCATTCTACTGAATTATCAAACCTGAAGATGAAGTTGTAATGACCCTTGAATTTGTAGTTATCTGGGCAAAAGTGTGGGTAGCCTGGACACCCCATTTTCAGCTGGCGTCTGAAATGAGGGCAGTTTTGTGGGGTGGGGTCTGTGTCAACTGGGTAGTTGGTGTAAGATTTGAATTGCTGAGCACCCAGTTGGTGTCAGATAATTAGAGAACTGGTTGATGTTAAAAAAGACATATGTGGTTTTTTTAGAAAACGCCAGCAACTGCAGTCTCTCGGAGTGGTTTCTCTTAAGCATCTCTTCAATTGTCTGTGGAAACACCCTCTTTCAGTTGCATTCTTTCTCTTAGTGCATAACTGCTACTTGGAGAAATTCCTTAAACTCCTTAGACTTTTACTTGAATAGGTAGACAGAGGGTTGCATAGGGATGATGGTTCGGTAAGTCCTGGAGGCATGTTTTTGGTGAGTTTCTTTTGAGGTTTTAGATGCAATTCCAAAGAAACACAAAAAGTCTTGATCTCCACCCTTAAATGAACAAATTAATAGTTAAATTTCTTATTATACATATTTGCTTGACTTTAATTTTGTGAGGAATTTGTAAAGGACTTTTACTTAAGAGAATATCAAAATTAATTCTAGGGCTAACTAGACTTATGGCTGATGTTTGAAAGATAGATCTTAGATTCTCTAATTATTATCTTTGGAATTCTTAAAACTGGCCATAAATTATAATTAATTCAATTAAGGACAGATATACTTTGACACACATATATATGTGTCATATATGTATATATGCTTAAATAATTACAAAAATAAAATCTATTAACAAGGTAGAGATACAACCAAAATTTGAGATTATGTAGTAATTCTAACTGAATGTTAAATTGACCTCTTATCATTTTAGAAGCAAATATAAAGTGGGTATCATACTGTTACTTAAGTCTTCTTTGTCTTAATAATGAGAGACATGCTCTCTTTCACCAGAATTGATAGATACGTTAATGGAATTTTAAGTTTGATGGCTTTTGTAAGAGATGCTAAAGACAGAGAGGAAAATATGCTTTAACAGCAGTTTCACAGAATAAAAAGAGGAAAATAATAAAAGCAACATTACCATAAGAGTTCTTGACACAATCCTGAAATTATACAAAGAACTTTATATATATATATATATATATATATATATATATATATAAAATCAAAATTGAATTTATAGAAACTCTGTGAGGTACAGATAAGAGATCTCATTTTGTAGAGATTTATAAAAATTATGCAGTTTTCCCAAGGTCACACCAGTTGATAGTAGTAAGAACTAAATTGAGGAACAGATCTTTTATATTCTATTTATTTTGATGTCATGTCCCACTTCAACTATATCCTCATTTTGTTTTCATTTTTAATAGCAAAATTTATTGAATTATCCATTTGTATACTCTGTATTCCTCCACTTTCATCATTCCTTCAACTCTTGTTAATCTGACTTCCACAACTACCATTCTACTAAAATTGTTCATCATATTTTGTATCTGATAACAATTCATTATTTTCCTAAAGTCAGTGTCTGATTTTCTCTCTTCACTTTACTAGATTTCAACAGCATTTGACAAAGTAGATAACACCTTCCTCCTTGGAACTTTTTTTTCTTCTGGATTCTATGGTAGTAAATTTTGTTGGCTTTTGTTTTCCCTTGTGACTCTGCTTCTCTTTTATCAATGACTTATGCTTCTCTTCAATGTCTTTGAACAACTTTTAAACAATGATATGCCATACATCTTGTTTGTGGGTACCATTTTTCTTGTTTACTGTATGTTCTGCTGTTAGGCAATTTCCTCCAATTTTATGGCTTTAAATTCAATCTCTTTCCTGGTGAATCCTAAGGCTTATTTTTACCTCAATCTCTTCTCTAAGCCTCAACTTTCTATGAGTTATCTATTTGGATACTTAATAAATGTCTCAGTTATTAAGCACTCAAAGCAGAGGTCTTGGTCCTCCATCCCAACTTAATTGTTTCCCAGTCTTCCTGTCCAAGTGAATGCCATTAATATTTAGTATCTCAACCCCGAAACAGAGGAGTCAATCTTTGTTCCTCTCTTTCCCTCATTTCTGACAAACATCTCAAAGTTCTATAGACTCTTCCTTTAAAATGTCCCCAAATTGTCTGCTCTTTTATTTCTCCAGTGCTACCATTTAGTGTCATGTTGATAAATGAAATAGCCTCTTAACTGATTTCACTGTTTCCATTTGTTCACTTCCTCCCTAAACTGTGCCTTTGCTAAACCAGTCTTTACAGAGTATGTGTAGGCCATTTGGAATTATATTCTCTCATCTCCTCAAAATCTCCAATTACACACAATTGCACTTACAATTGATTGGAGTCAAAAGGAGAAGAGGGTGGCAGAGGATGAGATTAATGGGCACGAATTTGAGTAAACTCCCAGAGATAGCAGACAGGAAAACCTGGTGTGTTGCAGTCCATGGGGTCATGAAGAGTCAGATACAACTTAGCAACTGAACAACAACAACACATTTATAATAAAACTCAAATTCTTAGCTTACATAGCTCTCTGTGATCCTCTCCCGGCTTATTTCTCTGCCCTTATTCTATGTTCCTTTGTCTGGAATGCTTTCACCAGATTTTTGAATGGTTGGCTCCTTGTGACTACATAGTCTTGGTTTAAATATCTCTTCCTCAGAAAAATGTTTTCTGATTATTCAATTTGAAATAACTCTATATCACATCACACATTTATTTTCATCATAGGGCACTTGTCACTTCTTCATCTTGCTGTTTATTTTCCCTGCGTCTCCAGTGGAATATAAGACAGGTCATATCTGTTTATTCTTTGCTATATTCACAGTGCCTAGCAAAGGATTTGGAAAAATAGTAGGCTTTTAAGAAATGCTCATTGAATATATGAGTACATATTTGGAAAACAGTAGGCTCTTAATAAATGCTCGTTGAGTATATGAATGATGAGATAAATGATTATCCTTCTTGTGTATTGCAGAAAAAAGATTGGGATTGAAATATACACACTGTTGTATATAAAATAGATAACTGATAAGGACCTACTGTATAACACACAGAACTCGACTTAATACTTTGTAATGGCCTATATGGAAAAGAATCTTAAGAGAGAGTGGATATAAGTATATGTATAGTTGATTTCCTTGCTATACACCTGAAAATAACACAGTATTGTAAATTAATTACATCCCAACAAAAATTAAAAAGAGAAAAGATTGAGAACTGCCTGGAATAGATAGAAGGACATTTTTAATTGATTAAAACTTAAAATTATACTTTTAAAATGAATTTTATTACTTTTAGGTAACCTAATCTAGATTAAGAAAGAACTGCATGGAAACCTGCTAAGGAACCAGCTTTAAAGAACAGAAGACAATGAATTTCATTTATACTATTGATTACTTTTATGCAGATAGATGCTTCGAATGAGCTTTAAGGAATTATTTTAAATCAGATAAATATTTTCCCTATAATTCTTTTTCATATTATTCTTTGGCTTTGAAAGTTGCCTTTTTTTAATCCTTGAATTTACAAGTATACAATTCACTAGTCTATGCCTGAATAATTACACATTTTAAATAGCAGAGTCTGAAATAATGTGATTCCTGTAATGACAATGAAATTTTAAAATACTCAGTATATAAAAGTTATTTTCTGAATATCTTACGTTGTTTTTCAGCATGTATTTTTAAAAATTTTAAATGTATTGAACAAAAAATGATAAAAATAGATTTTAAAAAGGTAAATATCAACTGATCCTGAAAGATCAAAATTAGTTAAGATCAGGTTGGCTATCTACCACTACATTTTGTGACCAGCATGTTATTTGTTCTTGTAGTTCATAATCTTTTGGTGACATTTTAATTTTCTTATAAAAGATTAATTAAAATTCTCTCAGTGAATCTCCCTTCCTGATTTCCATCCACAAATATATATTGATCACCAATTATATGTCAGGCACTGGGTTTGGTACTATATAAACAGTATATACATTATGTAACCCCATAAAGTTATACAAAGGGCTATATAAAGTTCATAAGCTTAAATACATTTGCTTGTGCTCTGTTTGGGACAGAAGGACAAGCAACAGGCAATAACTAATATCTTGACCGTGGTTTTTTTCACAACTCGCATAACAAGCTGACTCATTTACATCATGCCTAATGTTAATAATATGGTAGAAACTCTCTTAAAAAGGTAAAGTGAGCAATCACAAAAAGTGATGTATGCAAACTGAAGGTTTTGATTATAACTTAAACACATGCTCATTTGCCAATAGCTGAATGATTTCTTTTAGTACAGGTCTGTTGATTGGGCTTCCATGAGGTCTTACATAAACCATTCCCATTATGTTTCATCTATGATTTTCAGCCTTAGTTTCTTTCAAAGGAGCAAGAACTTAGACACTTGGGAAGCAGTCTGTCTGAAATCTTTCTTTATTTTTATTTTATTTATTTTTGATGCTAAAGTGGTTGCACAAGCAAATAATTCAAGAGAATTTCTTTCTATTGTGCCATCTTTATTCAACTCCCAAAAGTGGATTTTATAGAAAATAAAATCCACTTAATTTATAGAAAACAACTATTTTTCTTAAGTTTTTTTTTTTTTTTGGTTTACAAGTTATTAAAATAGCATAATTTCAAAATAATGACAACTGACCTTAAAAGTTTCAGGCTCCAACTCAACTGATTCTTGGTAGCAAAAAACCCAAACTCTAGATGAAGAATACTTTTCAGTACTCTTTAGTATTAAAGAATGGCCTGGTGGTTACAAATATTCAGTGTGTGATAAACATTGTTCAGTATGTTTTCCTGAGGGGATGGAGAATGTCGTTATATGGAAGATGTTTAAGAAGGTATTTTGTAATGGCATCTACCTTATAAAGTTTATGGAAAAGTTTAATAGATTACAAGAAAGCAACTAACAGAATGCCAGGTGCATGGTAAATGCTTAAGACATTATAATATTTCTACTTTGTATTTAGTATTATTTATCCCTTAATAGGGCTTCCCCGGTGGCTCATTGGTAAAGAATCCACCTGTGATGTCAGAGTCACAGGAGATGCAGGCTGGATCCCTAGGTCGGGGAAATCCCCTGGAGGAGGGCATGACAACCCACTCCACTACTCTTGCCTGGAGAATCCCATGGACAGAGGAGCCTGGCAGGCTCATAGTGTCACAAAGAGTTGGACATGACTGAAGCGACTTAGCATGCATGCACACATCCCTTAATAAGAGACTAAAGGCTTTACTTTGGTATTTGTCTCTAGGACAATACTTGCCCATACCATGCCTCTGTGGGAATTAGAAGCACTCCATCGGAGAAAGCCAAGTCCTTCAGGTCCATGGTTTCTGAGAGGAGAATACTTCTGTGTGAATTAGAAAAACATGTTACTTCTTCTGGAAGCATGTCTTGGCCTGTGAACTGGCCTGTTACCCTCTTAGCTAGATGTCTTTGTGTGGTTAAAAATGACAGAATCCTCCATTGCAGGTCAGGATTACAGCCCTAGTCTTACTGAAATTTCAGCAAGTATTCATTTTCCAAGGCAGTTCAGGGTTTGTAAACTGGTCTGCTGAGGTCAGTTGACCCAGCCTCTCCTCGTGCCAGAAAGAGAAATCCTTGTTCCCTTTAGGTGATCACATCCATTCTTCTCTTTTCATATCTGTGCAACTAGTCTGTGTGTTTCCATCAGTGTTTTCATTGGAAGTTCACGTTGGTGAGGGAGTCTCTTTTAGATATCTGCCTCGGATGGAAAGGATGCAGTTTGAGTGTTGATGAGGGATGACTCTCCAGCTAACAAAAAAGTGCATCCATAATGCATGATGTTTCACCTCTAAACAGGATGACAGAAGAGAAGAAAAATGTGGATTAAATACCAGCTTCCCATGTTTTTCTTCCTTGAATGGAGAACTGAATAACTTCCTCCTACCTGGTCTAAAGAATAAGTTTACGCATAAACCAACCAGAATTTGCTTCTGCTTGGAAAGAACTACCCATCCTTTTGGTCCCTGAAGTGCTGCAGATTTCAGGAGGCAAAGACATTTAATTTCACATAACTTAAACGTGGGAATACAGTCATCCTCTTAGATTTCTTGCTAGTACTCAAGTCAGACTTATAAAATATCAAGTGGGATTTTTTTTTTATCACTTGGAAACAACAGGCACATGAAATGACAGTTTAGTCAAATTCTTTCTTGAGCTGAAATGATTTTCTCCCCAGTACTCTGGGTATAAACAATGTCTTTCAATGGGAAACATACTTTTCTACATTGAGATCTTCTTTTGCTGAATACTGATTCATAGTGGGATTCTACTCATTGGGGCTTATTCATGAGTAGGACAGACATTGAAAGACATGGCAGACATGAAGGATGGACAGTTATTTGCTCTGAAAATTTCCAGGGAATTGGAAGGCTTAGCAACAGGTTCTACAAACTGTGGTAAAGGGATGAAATGGTAGCTCAGTGGTAAAGAGTCTGCCTGCCAAAGCAGAAACTGCAGGAGACTCAGTTCGATCCCTGCATTAGGAAGATCCCCTGGAGGAGGAAATGGCAACTCATGCAAATATTCTTGCCTGGGAAATCCCATGAACAGAGTAGCTTGGCAGGCTATAGTCCATGGGATAGTGCAGAGGTGAACATGACTAAGCATGCATGCACAGGGAAAACTAAAACATACATGTTGACTCTGAAGGGCTGGCTGGCCTTTTGACTATGGGAAGACTTACGATTACCTTCTTGTTTAGTCGCTCAGTCATGTCTGACTCTTTGAGACCTCATGGACTATAGCCTGCCAGGCTCCTTTGTCCATGGGATTTCTCAGGCAGGAATACTGGAGTGGGTTGCAATTTCCTTCACTGGGGAATCTTCCAGACCCAGGAATTGAACCCATGTCTCCTGCTTGGCAAGCAGATTCTTTACCACTGAACCACCTGGGAAGCCCTATGATTATCTTAGGGAAGGTCAAAAGCAAAGGTGAAAATAACATGGGGTTTGCTGATAAATGCAGGACTGCTAAAAGAACAAGCCATCAGTAAAAACAAGAGGGACATATATTTTAGCTGTATTTAAAAGAAAATATGCCTTTTTAATTTTAAAAATGCCAAGAAAATGAATAGTTTGTGCAACATTTTTCTGTTTTTACCTTTCCTGTGTTTTCAATGTTATCTTTTCTAAATTTCTCATATTTCCAATTTTATTCTTTTACAAAATATTTCCTAATTTATTCATCCAGAATTAATGCTATCTTGGTCTCTTAATGCTCTCTCTTAAGATACGTATGGTTTTCTAACTAAATTAGATTAATATTTGTATATATTTTAGCTTTCCTACTATTAGATTCTTGAAGGCAGGAACAGTGCCTCACAAAAACATAACTTTGGTGAATGTTCCCCAAAATTTGGAATATAAATGAAAGAATGAATACCTCTGTTGTAGAACACATCACAGCATTTTAGATGTGAGCCCCTGAGGGCTGTAAAGATAAAAATGTTCCAGGGTAAGTATATCATATCTGACATAAAATATTAGGAAACCTTAAAAACATTATTAAAAAGGAAGGTAATGATAAAAAGAACATAAGGTTTGTGTTTTGAGAAAACATGATGTCAGCTGAAACTCATTAAGTTTAAAGTCAACGTGAAATGACAACTTGGGTGAAACTGTTAAACTTTTGTTTAATGGAACTTAAACAATGTTAAATGGGACTTAATGTAAAAAGGTTTTTAAGGTATTCTAGCCTTAAAGTGTAGAGAAGGCAATGGCACCCCACTCCAGTACTCTTGCCTGGAAAATCCCATGGACGGAGGAACCTGGTAGGCTGCAGTCCATTGGGTCGCGAAGAGTCGGACACAACTTCACTTTCACTTTTCACTTTCATGCATTGGAGAAGGAAATGGCAACCCACTCCAGTGTTCTTGCCTGGAGAATCCCAGGGACGGGGGAGCCTGGTGGGCTTCAGTCTATGGGGTCGCACAGAGTCGGACATGATTGAAGCGACTTAGCAGCAGCAGCAGCAGCCTTAAAGTGGAACTTCCCTGGTGGCTCAGATGGTAAAGCATCTGCCTACAACATGGGAGAAAGTTGGCTTAAAGCTCAACATTCAGAAAACTAAGATCATGGCATCCGGTCCCATCACTTCATGGCAAATAGATGGAGAAATAGTGGAAACAGTGGCAGACTTTATTTTTCTGGGCTCCAAAATCACTGCAGATGGTGATTGCAGCAATGAAATTAAAAGATGCTTACTCCTTGGAAGGAAAGTTATGACCAATCTAGACAGCATATTAAAAAGCAGAGACATTACTTTGCCAACAAAGGTCTGTCTAGTCAAGGCTATGGTTTTTCCAGTAGTCATGTATGGATGTGAGAGTTGGACTATAAAGAAAGCTGAGCACCAAAGAATTGATGCTTTGGAACTGTGATGTTGGAGAAGGCCTTTGGACTGCAAGGAGATCCAACCAGTCTATCCTAAAGGAGATCAGTCCTGAGTGTTCATTGGTAGGACTGATGTTGAAGCTGAAACTCCAATATTTTGGCCACCTCATGCAAAGAACTGACTCATTGGAAAAGACCCTGATATTGGGAAAGATTGAAGGCAGGAGGAGAAGGGGACAACAGAGGATGAGATGGTCAGATGGCATCACTGACTCAATGGACGTGAGTCTGAGTGAACTCTGGGAGTTGGTGATGGACAGGGAGACCTGGTGTGCTGCAGCCCATGGGGTCACAAAGAGTCGGACACGACTGAGTGACTGAACTGAACTGAGCCTCTGCCAGAGATAGGAACAAGTTGGTAGCCTGTAGGAAAAATAAAAAAGCAGTATAGAAATAGGTTGTAGGTACATAGAAATCAGTTTTACCTGCAGTGTACTAAACTGAAGTGAAAGTCGCTCAGTCATTTCCAACTCTTTGTAACCCCATGGACTATACAGTCCATGGAATTCTCCAGGCCAGAATACTGGAGTGGGTAGCCTTTCCCTTTTCCAGGCGATCTTTCCAACCCAGGGATTGAAACCAGGTCTCCCACACTGCAGGTGAATTCTTTACCCACTGAGCCACAACTGAAGGGTTGACCATAATTTTTTTAATGTTATTTTATAAGAAGTGCATATTTCATTAAAAGTGGGTAGGAGACAAAGTACCCATGTCAGTTTGATCATGTGGGTCGGGAATCATTGTCTCATATGATTAAAATATTGCAGTTGAATCATTTACATATCACCATTGCTGGGAAGATAAGTTTTATGGGAGATTAAAGAAATTCTCTCCTTTTAGAACCATGTTAGTAGCTCAACTGTCTTATCCAGGAGACTGACAAATGATGGAAAGGTCTAACTGAGTTTCATTTTAATGAAGACTACTTATTTGCAAAAACAGAAATAAATCAAACTAGTGTAAAGGAGGAGGAAATGCTTGTGCACAGGTGTTGACACAGGTGTGTCCCATGGAGCATTGTGGCAAAAAGTATACTTGAGACTCCAATAGGATTGAAATAAAATTGTCAGGCTCTGAGGTAAAAACTGTCTTTGATCTTTCTTTTTATGGAACTCTTTGTTTCTCATTGTGGCTTCCCCTTTCAAGTCCATTTGATTTTTCTCTTTCTGCTTCTCTGGGCATATAATGGAGGATCATTTTCTTACAGCTGCCAAGTTTAGCTGTTGTCAATTCAACTAGCAGGAACCAGCATCTCTCTTTCATTAAATAAACTTCTGGCAGAGGTAATGTTAGT
Source organism: Bubalus kerabau (assembly GCF_029407905.1). Taxonomy (NCBI): domain Eukaryota; kingdom Metazoa; phylum Chordata; class Mammalia; order Artiodactyla; family Bovidae; genus Bubalus; species Bubalus kerabau. The sequence goes on from NC_073629.1 coordinate 71,359,754, forward strand.
GATCTAGCTTAGTGTATACCTTGTCCAATCAAATATACTCAAGGAGTGTCAGATACTGCAAATTTAGCTGCCATGGCTTGACCCTTTGGAGAGAAGTGAGTTCTTAGTGAAGGGGGTTGATCATTGTGTTTGAGAGAGAATTTAACAAATATTTCCCACTCTTTTTTTTCTTCCTTTCTTTTTTACCATTTAAACTTTTTATTTTGTATTGGAGTGTAGCTGATTAACATGCTTTGCAACCCCATGACCTGTAACCCATCACAACCCTCTGTCTGTGGGTTTTTCCAGACAAGAACACTGTAGTGGGTTGCCATTTCCTCCTTCAGGGGATCTTCGTGACCCAGGGATAGAACCTGAGTCTCCTGCGTTGCAAGCGGATTCTTTACAGCTGAGCCATTGGGGAAGCCACCTTCAGATGAGGGCACCGATAAGTGGTGAAATAATCCTTAAATGGGGCAACAGAGCGGAAAGTTAGCTGTCGTTGTAAACTGTTCCCAAGTGCATAACTCTCTAGTGCATGGAAATGTATAATGCCTCCTGACTGCCTATACTCACACATGTCAGAAATTTGATAGAATATTCCCCAGGTTGCAAGATCTACCAGTCTCATTGGCCTCCCTTCACCCAGATGAAGAAAACTTGTCAGAGATGCAGGGACACATGTGGGGAGAAAGCCAGTTGATGATGGAGGAAGAGGTTAAAGTGCTGAAGCTGCAGCCAGGGAGTCACAAGGCTGGCTGGAAAACCGCCAGAAGCTAGGAAGATGCAAGGACAAATCTTCTCCAGCAGGTTTCAGAGGGAACACAGCCCTGCCATCACCTTGATTATGGACTTTCAGCCTCCAGAATTGTAAGACAAAAAATTTATGCTGGTCTAAGCCACCCCATGTGTGTTATTGTGCTATGGCAACGTTAGAAAACTAAGGCAATATGTAACAGGAAAGGCTGTAATCTTAGAGTTATGGCTGATTTTGTGTAATCATTTGTTAGATACACCTCTTGAAGGATTGCCTTGGATATACCACTTCTCATAGCAGAATGACAAGAATTTATACCAGAGGTGTAGTCTAGGAGAATTGGATGAGAAAATAAGATGGGAAATTGAAGGGAGTTGAAATAAACCAGCAAGATGGTAAGAGGGTGAGGCAATGAGGAGTGGAGAAAAAGCCTGCAAGAGAGAGCTGGTGGCAGTTTTAGTAAGGGAGTGTCTAATATAGTTGATGTTCAGTATCTGTGGATTCTCTGTTTTCAAATTTGCCTATGTGCTAAAATTAATTTGTAATCTCTCAAATAACTCCCAGTGCTTTTGTAACTAATGGCAGATTAGCAAAAAATTCGCATCTTTGGACAAACTCATTCCCAACTGAGGTCAGTGAACAAAGAGATATGCTGCTGCAAATGTGTATTTTTTTTTTTTTTGCAATATATTTAGTGCCACTTTTGGGGTATTTTTGGGGTAATTTCTCTATTCAAAATGGCCCCCAAGAATAGTGCCAAAGTGTTGTCTGGTGTTCCTAAGTGCAAAAAGGCTGATATGCTTTGCAGAGAAAATAACATGTGTTAGCTAAGCTTCAATAAGGTAGGCATCCTGTCAGTCTTATACAAGGAAGGATAAGAAGAGAGACTGCAACATCAACTCTACTAGAATGTCATGGTTAGTTTAGGATTCCTGTGGTTGCAAGATTTGGCTGAATTGAGCTACAGTCCAAGCATCATTTTTTCATTCATCTGTTTAAGAAACTTTTTTTTTTTAAACAGTGCCTGCTTTGTATCAACCAGTGTTTATGCCCTGAAAATACATCAGTAAATAAGTTGACCAGGTTTCTGCAATCATGGAGCTTACATGTCAATTGAATATTCTCACAATAAACATATAAAAATGTTTAAGGTAAGAGCAATGGCAGAAATAGGTGTAGTGATGATCAGAGAAGCCAAACCTAAGGAAATGAGTTTTAAACTTGAACTTGAAAGATGAATAGAAGGCAGTCATAAGGATCCCTGCAGATAAAAATAATCGAAGCAGAGAGATGAACAAGGGCTAATGCCTTGGAGGAGAATAAACTTAACTCTAGGGACAAAGTGAAGACCAATGAGGCTAGAAGATAGCAAGTAATGGCTTCCCTGGTGGCTCAGACAGTAAAGAATCTGCCTGAGATGCGGGAAACCTAGGTTCAATCCCTGGATCAGGAAGATCCCCCTGGAGAAGGGAGTGGCTACTCATTCCAGTATTCTTGCCTAGAGAATTCCAAGGACAGAGGAACCTGGTGGGCTACATCCCATGGGGTTGCAAAGAGTCGGACACAACTGAGCAACTAACATGAACATGGAGTGGGGACACTGCAGGGGGTTAACTAAGTGAAATGGGTAGAACATGGGATACCCTAGGCTTTGAAAATGCTTTTTATTTTACTCTAATTGCAATAGGAAGTCATGGGAGGAAAGGGAAGAGATAGGGGTTGACATAAAACTCTGATTTGTTTAGAGAATGACCTTGGAAGTTAATGGGAGACCTGGGCAATTAGGATCCTTATTCCCTCTCTTCTGTTGGAAGTACACTCAGCCTACCATTTCCACAGCTGCAACCGCTTTTGAGGATACAACCTTAAGAGAGTAATGTGTTATCAAGATCACCTGGATGGTATAGTGATTAAATCCAGTTAAGTCCTTGCTATAAACTTGTCAGGTGATTCAGAGGGTAAAGTGTCTGCCTGCAATGTGGGAGACCTGGGTTCGATCCCTGGGTCAGGAAGATCCCCTGGAGAAGGAAATGGCAACCCACTCCAGTACTCTTGCCTGGAAATTCCATGGACGGACAAGCCTGGTAGGTTCCAGTCCATGGGGTCACAAAGAGTTGGACACGACTGAGTGATTTCACTTTCACTTGTGCTGAGATCTACTCATCTTGCCAACCACCCAGGAAAAGACTGTAAGTAAAGACTCTTTTGCTCATGAAACCTGCCACCTACCAATCTGGAGGAAATGCTTCTTTCTTCAGTCTCTCCTCACTCTCTATGTATGGAGGCCATCAACAAATTAACCTTGGGAATAAGAGTGGTGAGAAAACAGGGAATGAGAGAAATCATGGAGCTCATTGCAGATGTCCAAGAGACAGATGGTGGTGACTCAGACTAGAATTATAGCAATGGGGATGGTAGGTTTCCCAGTGAATTTGAGGTTCTTCTAGAAAGAATTTGGAGACAAAGCAGAAGGGTGAAGAAGTAAAGTAAAAACTTATTTAAGCAAAGGTATGCTCTCAGAGGGAGAACGGGCAGAGAAGTGAGAAGCTGCTGCCCCGTGTTTCTTTGGCAAGCTGGTTACGAGAGGCATAAGGGGAAGGGGCACAATGTTCACACACAGTTTGGGGGTTGTTTTCTCTGATTTTCATCCCAGCTTCACTTTCCTGAGTGGACTTGGGATTTTTGTTCTCATAGGTAAAGAATCCACCTGCAATGCGAGAGACCTGGGTTGGATCCCTGGGTTGGGAAGATGATTGGAGAAGGGAAAGGCTACCCATTCCAGTATTCTGGCCTGGAGAATTCCATGGACTACAGTTGGGGAGGGGGGAGGGTGACAAAGAGTCGGATACAACTGAGAGACTTTCACTTACTTACTTATAGAAGTGTCATGGCGTCCGTGCACGAGGGTACTTCTTACCTGCAAGGCTAGTTTTATTGTGATAAGAGTATAATGAGCAACAGATTACATTTGGAGCAGGAGATTCTTGCCTTTCTCCACCCTTCTTTGTCTGCTAAGAAGATGCTTGTCATCTAAAATGCGTGATTTCCTGTCAGTCCGGTGGTTCCTGTTTCCTGTGTCTGCCCATGGACCCTGCTGTTTACAAGATACATGATTTCCTGCCACCTGGCCCCTGCCCCATTTCTCTGCTCATACCTAGCTACCTGCCTGCTGTAACAGTAGGAAGCAGTTGAGTAAACAATATATTTTAAAGATAAAGCCAATAGAAATGGCTGATGGATCAGAAATTGAGAGGAATCATGGGCATAAAAGGGCATGGTTAGGAAAAAGATGGCCTGGTAGGTACTGTCATAGTGAGCGTGTATTGATCTCAACCCTGAAGGCCTTGTGTCTGGGGACCTCCCACAGAATCAGCCCCACTGCCTAGAGTCAAGATCCAGAGCCCTGAATGAAAGGAGTACAAGGTAAGTCAATACTTAAATCACTTCTCAGATTGTATGCTCCAAAAATACCCATTTTTACCCCTGATAACCACATGGCATATGGGCTGAGTGGGCAGGATTCTATTTAGAATCCTGTGAAATGTACTGTACCCCACAGCAGGAGCCCATCCAGCATATTAGCAAGCATCATTTAGAACAAAGGAGGAGGGGGCATCTATTGTGTAATGATACATAGTGTACATCTATTGTGTAATGTTTTGGTGTAACTCAGTTGCATATTGGACATAACTCTGCAGATAGGCAACCCATAAAAGCTGTACTGAGCTCACTGGAAATGGGTGACTCTCACTGAAAGCCTACTCCCAGCTAGCCTTGTGAGTCTGATCCGCTTCTGTAAATTAACCTTATTGGCTCATTATCTCTATAGGATAGAAGTGCTCCCTTCAGCCTCAGTAGTGTTCCAAGGCTTGGTAGGGTGGATGAATTTTAGGACTGAGATCTCCCGAGGTGAAAGGACCTATAGTTCTCTCAATGCCGGGAAATTAAACCTCTCTTTCTCTTTTCATGTCCCAAATGTTCAATTGCCATAACATCTACTTTTCAAGTTCAAGCTATAAAAGCTGTCTCAGTGGGCTTCTTTGAATGGTCTTTTATTTTTCTCCTCAACTTCCTTTCTATCTTGTCCTCACTCCATTCTCCTTTTCTTCCTTTCCCCCCTCTTCCTCTTACTTTTTTCTAAATGATGCTTGCTAATATGCTAGATGGGCTCCAATTGTGGGGTATAGTACTTAAATTGATCACACATACTGTTGGTCTGTTTTGCTTTCCCCAGAAGCAAATCAGACGTTTCTTTTCTCAAATGGGGTTGTTTTCTCCTTGTACATTTTACATCTCTCAGCCTTGGAGACATGCTGTTGAAACTGTTTAGCTTCACTATAGATACACCTAATCCATTTGGGATTTTGCTGGGCTCTGAGTCATGATAGCAGGCCTGATGGGGTGGGGACCGAGAAAGTCACACTCCAGATCCTAGTTCTAAAAGGTAACTCAAAAATTATCAGGCTCTCAATGCCTTCAAGCAGAGCACCAGCTTATGCTCTCCAGAAAGAACTCTCAGTCCTTCACAGGAGCACTTTCCAAAGCATCCAACACATTCCTCTGGATGTGTTCTGTAAGAAGCAATCCGAAGGTCAGTGCATTTGGAAAATGCTGGATTCAATGAATTATCAATGCTTTTAATAGAACTTCAATTTCTAAGTTTTTAGAATTCCCTTATTATAAAGAAGCAGATCATAAAATCCCTTTAAGAAATACCTCATGGGGAAAGTACTCTATTCCCTGCTGTTGCTCAATTATCTAGTCACCTATGCCTTTTGGGAGAGTTAACTTTGAGGGCACTCAAAAGAGCAGTAGTGAGGACAATAGAAGCAATTTAGCCAATTGATTACTGTCTTCCCTGTGGGTAGGCACCATGTGTTCCAAATGAAAAGCATCTCTCCCTAGGGGAACTTAACTCATTTTCATTTTCTGAAAGTAGTTTAACAAGAAAGGGTTCCCCAAATGGAAACATTTTGACCTTGAGTGAGAACAAGGTTCATGGGTATTTGGTAATTGCCCAGACTTTGAGCTCTGACCACAGCTCCCTTTGATTTTTGGCATTGTTGTTCTCTCATAGCAGAGAAAATGGTTTAATTTCTTTAGCTTCTTTGTATCCCTAATAAATATGCCCTGAGAACAGTGAGAGTTGTTCTCTTTCTGGGGTATGTTGAGAATTAAACTGTGGCATTGTAAGAGGTTGTTCAGAAGCAAAAATGCAATGTTCATTAACTATATTGGTTATACCCTATAGCCCTCGCTTATTCTGGTCACTATTTATTGTGTTTTGCTGCAAGAGTTCTTGTGCCTAAGGGCCAGCTGCTGATGAAGTACAGAAACAAAGTCAAATATGTGGTACAGTCACGTAAGGGATGTGAATAGAACTAATAATCTTATTGGATTTTCAAAAAGAATGCGTCTAGAATAAAGCTCTAGGCAATTTGAAATATAATAATAAAGGATAAAACTGTCATGCAATTGATTTTTACCCTGATTGCTTGCTCTACAGAGCAGTGTCTTAGCCTCTGACTCAGGGGTTCCTTTGGATCCTAGAAGATATCCTGACTTCTTACCTGATACACTTTCTCATATACTTTCTTATCCAGAAATACTCAGACCTCTATAGACAATCACGAGTTTTATTTGATTATGTACTAACCATTGTAAGGTAGTCTGGAGACACTTGTATTCACTGCCTATAATGTCCAATCAAAAGACTGTTTTTATTCTAGAAATTGGAAGTTAGAAGTTACCAGAGAAAACATGTCCTCATTGTTTAAAATTATCCAACAAATATTAAGTGTCTCTGTCTGCAGACAATGTTCTTGGTACTCGGAATCCAGAAAAGCCAGGTATATCTCAGCGCCCTTTTATGACTTCATAATGCTACTACACAAAGACTGACTTTATTTAGAGAATCATTACAGCAAACACCTCAAAAAAGCAGGAGGACAGGGCAATCTACTTGTTTAACTTCATCTATCTGAGAGGTGCTGTGCTATACAATAAGGCTCCTATATAACAAAATGTTACTTTCACATCTGTATTTAAACACTATAAGAAAATATAGTGGCCATCCCTTGGGGTAATTTAGCCCACACTGATTGCCCTTCTGGATTACATGACTCTGACCTACTGGCCATAATTTAGTGATCTAGGAAAAGAAGCTTGACCCTTGAAGCTGTGTCAAGGTAATGGTAGTACTCTAGACTCTAGAATAAAGATCCATGAATCCTAGCTATTATGGTGTTGGGACCTGCCTGCTGCCTCTTTATACTGAATCTTAGTTACTTAGCTCTTCCTTTGATTATAATATTATTAGATATGTTATATTGTTAATATTAGCAACTTTAGTATTTTTAAGTCAATTATTTGACTTTATATACCAGAGATATTTAGATGTTTTCCCCTTGAGACAAAAATTCTTACTAGATCAATAAATGTTATAGAAGTTTGTCCAATCAATCTCTCACTTTAAACCAGTTCAGTATATTTTTTAACAATAAGCACAATTTTGATGGCATTTCAGTTCCATTCAAGACAGTCCGGAACTCCCATTACGTTGCTTCTAACCTTTCTTCTTTCTCATTACGACTGACAACTTACTATTGTCTTAATATACTGTCTTTGACCCTGAGCCAAAGTCTTCCCTTAGACTTTCTGACCAATTCTGGGTGTCCTGGCTTGGCCTTCATGATCTGTGAGCGCATTAGTTCAGACTCCCTACTATGACTGTCACCACCGTTTACCATCCCCTATAGGGTCAATTACTCCAACTTTAACCCTTTAAACTCTGGCTTTGGTTGGCTTGGTCGGCGCAGTGAATGGACCCACCCTGATTCTCTACAGGAGGATGTAGGGGAATATTTCAGTTGGTAATAAAGGATAGACTACTAAATATTATGATTTATGATTTGAAATCTTGATCACCTTTTTGGTTTCTTTTCAATATACTTAAACCAGTTCAAATTTTGAATCAGACTTCTAAGTGTGTCTTTTTGAACACAACAAAGTATTCAGACTTGAAATCACCTCTGATATTGTTTATTAATATGTCTGCTATTCATCCCACTTTAGGAAGCAGGGGCCATGTCTGGTGTGTTTCTCTATCCTGAAGTTCTGATACAAAACTTCTATATTTCAAAAATTAAACTTTTAAGTATGTTTGTTAGAAGACCAGTCCAAAAAATTTTTTTTGAACTGACCTTTTACTATTTATCAGTTTACATCCTAGTTGACTTAAAAAAGAAATTTTTGGTTTTACCATTTTTCTTTCATTCCTATCTGTTCTGTAACTAGACTACTTTGGGTCTGATAATGTATTGAATCTATATTAAATCTTAGTTATATAATCTATGAAAAGCAAGTTTTAGGTGTATACATTTAGTATTTTGGAAAATTCTGCTATTTTAATATATCACAAGGAAGAAAGTTCTGCAACTTAGAACTCAGGTTAAAAGTGGTTGTAAATATAGTCATATAGTTTTCACAAATACCATTTGGGGAAGAAATGATTTGGAAAAGAAATAATTTCATACCAGTCTATTTAAAAAATTGAGAATTTTTATCAATGTAAAATGGTACTAAGACTGATAAAATATCTGATATGACCTTAAGCTTGACTTTCATGATGAAAAATGGTTTCAACTCAGGACCAAGCATTTGATTGCCAAGAGAGACTCTCAGTATTTTTCTTTTTGCCTTCTACAATGATAGGTCATGTTCCAAACAGTGGTTGGAGCATTAACTTCTCAGAGTGAGGACAATATGCACATATAGTATTGGGACTGTTACTGCATCATAGTCTGTCCTGACTGATACTACAAGAATGTGGCAGAGGCCGGAGTTGCAGTGAAGATGAAGAGTTTTGTTTTGAATAAGTCAAGTTATTTACGTATAAAGGACAGGTAAAATCACAATTCTTTAATAGAAGTGGCACCAGTTGTAAATGTAATGGGATTCATCCCTTTTTTTTCACGTTTTAGAGACATAGACTAAACCAGGGTTACCAGAAAGGATCAGATCTGAAGTCCATGTAAATATAAGGTGGGAAGACTCTGAGAAACCGTTTGATATTGATAATGACTATCTCAGGTTTACATTTCAGCTGTATGTCTCAATTGTATAATTTCACTATGCACATGAATTCAATCACTTGTGTACAGACACACCACCTGCTCAGAAAATTTCCAAGGAATCCTTCACTGCCTTCAGGCAATAGGCTTTTGGAAATGGTTTTCAAGTTCCATTCTTTAATATTCTCTTCACAAGTAATTTTTTGGTTGATCCTTATCTGTTTTGTTGGATGACAGAGCATGAAGGAACCTTTTATTGAGCTCAATGGCAGTTTGATCAAAGTAATATCTAATTTGGATGCATTGGTTCTGAACATTTTCTAGGAAGTGGAGAGGTGCCAGACATCCCCAGGGCTGCTCAGATGTAAAGTCTGATCAACAGCATCTACTGTGGAAAGACTAGACTTTGCAATTCAAATATCTGAACCAAAGGGTTGGTATTTTGCTGGGTGGATTAGTAGGTGCACACAACAAAGTGTTTAGGAGCCTCTAATCTCACCTGATGTACTGAATTCCTCATGGCATTTCCTGCTTGCATCCAAGGTGTCAGCATTTCTTCCATCATCATTCTTGTTGTTATACACTCACATATCTATTCCTGTTCTTTTGCTTTTACTTTATTGAGTGTGATTGTTTCTTCTGTTCTTTCTCCATTTCCCAAACTCTTATTCATCCTTCAGATTCTGCTCAAAAACTGCCTTTCATTATGCTTATGTTAAAGTGTCAGTGAATTTATTAATATTTGCACCTTTCTAGTTTCACAGTGTTTTTTCCATTTAGTAAGCTCATCTGAATATGGAAGGGACACCTAACCACCTTTATATTGTTTGTTCTCTGTAAGAGCCATCATAATGTTATATACACACATGAGTGCATGCTCAGCCTCTAAGTTATATCCAACTCTTTGCAAACCCCATAGACTGTAGCCTGCCAGACTCCCCTGTGCATGGGATTTCCCAGGCAAGAATACTGGAGTGGTTACCATTTCCTTCTCTAGGGGATCTTCTTGACCCAGGGATTGAACCAGTGTCTCCTGCATTACAGGCAGATTCTTTAACACTGAGCCACCTGGGAAGCTCTATATACTAATATAGAGCTCAATAAATGTTTATTAAGTTTAAATGGAATCAAACAATTTACAATCTCTTCTCTCTAAAAAAAAAAACTTTTATCTAAAGAACCAGTAGCTCAACTTCTCTTGTATATCCTTTGTCCTTAATGTCATTCACTAATTCATGAGAGAGACCAAAGCAGAACATTCTTTCATATCTATATAGTGTTTATATTTTTCAACATACTCTCATGTGTATGATTGCTTTCAGGGGATCAGAGCAGCCCTTGAAATGGAAAGGGCAAGTTTTATTACTTCCAGGCATGAGATTAAAAAACTGAGAAAAATGGATTGATCATGTTCTCATCACTGGTCACCAGCTATGTCAGGACTCAAATTCTGGTCTCCTGACTGGTGGAGAACTGTCTCTTGCTTTTTCCTTTATCTAATTTCCTTCTGCTACAAGAATTCCTTGCAGCTCCAGCATGTTCTCAGTTTAGGAATGGACTCTCTAGCCCACATAAATTTATTGGTCAGAGTAAGCTGTCCTGTATCTCACCTGTGGCTGCAGTGGGAGACTGTCACTTCTGTGCATGGGGAACATATTTATTCCTTTGAAAAGTGTGAATGGTTTTGCATACCAATACACAGGGCTACTAGGTAGATGGTTTAACCTGATCAACAGCTTCTCCATCTTATCCTAGAGTCATTAGAATCTTTTCAAATAACCACTTGTTTGATTGAATCAACTGGCCCAAGTAAATCAAGAATTTGTTAAACTTGGCAAGCTTGGAGTAGAATGTATAATAATTTGGTGAAAATCATAGATAGGAAAATCATCAAATCATAGAATATTTAGTAATTTCAAACATGACATGTTTAAAAGAGAAAGTTAGTACGAATAGGTTGAAAGCAGAGCTATAATTAACAAAATACCAAACCCTTGGACTATCCTGATAATTAGTACACATTAGTAAAATCTACAATAACTTTAGATAAATTTATTATAAATTTATTGTAGAGGAAAACAATAGAATGGGAAAGACTAGAGATCTCTTCAAGAAAATTAGAGATACCAAGGGAACATTTTATGCAAAGATGGGCACAACAAAGGATAGAAATGGTATGGACCTAACAGAAGCAGAAGATATTAATAAGAGATGGCAAGAATACACAGAAGAAATGTACAAAAAAGATCTTCATGACCCAGATAACCACAATGGTGTAATCACTCACCTAGAGCCAGATATCCTGGAATGTGAAGTCAAGTGGGCGTTAGGAAGCATCACTATGAACAAACCTTAGTGGAGGTGATGGAATTCCAGCTAAGTTATTTCAAATCCTAAAAGATAAGGCTGACAAAGTGCTTCACTTTATATGCCAACAAATTTGGAAAACTCAGCAGTGGCCACGGGACTGGAAAACGTCAATTTTTATTCCAATCCCTAAGAAACGCAATGCCAAAGAATGTTCAAACTACTGCACAATTACACTTATCTCACATGCTAGCAAAGTAATGCTTAAAATTCCCCAAGTCAGCCTTCAACAGTTCGTGAATCATGAACTTGAGATGTTCAAGCTGGGTTTAGAAAAGGCAGAGAAACCAGACATCAAATTGCCAATATCCATTGGATCATTGAAAAAGCAAGAGAGGTCCAGAAAAACATCTACTTCCGCTTTATTTACTATGCCAAAGCCTTTCACTGTGTGGATCACAACAAACTGTGGAAAATTCTTCAAGAGGTGGGAATACCAGACAACATTAACTGCCTCCTGAAAAATCTGTATGAAGGACAAAAGCAACAGTTAGAACTGGACATGGAACATCAGATGGGGTCCAAATCGGGAATGGAGTACATCAAGGCTGTATATTGTTACACTTCTTATTCAACCTGTATGCAGAGTTCAGTTCAGTTTCTCAATCATGTCTGATTATTTGTGACCCCATGGACTACAGCATGCCAGGCTTCCCTGTCCATCACCAACTCCTGGAGCTTACTCAAACTCATGTCCATCGAGTCAGTGATGCCATCAAATCATCTCATCCTCTGATCTCATCCTCTGACATCCCCTTCTCCTCACGCCTTCAATTTTTTCCAGCATCAGGGTCTTTTCAAATGAGTCAGTTCTTCACATCAGGTGGCCAAAATATTGGAGTTTCAGCTTCAGCATCAGTCCTTCCAATGAATATCCAGGACTGATTTCCTTTAGGGTAGACTGGTTGATCTCCTTGCAGTCCAAGGGACTCTCAAGAGTCTTCTCCAACACCACAGTTCAAAAGCATTAATTCTTCAGCTTTCTTTATAGTCCAACTCTCACATCCACACATGACTACTGGAAAACCCATAGCCTTGACTAGATGGACCTTTGTTGCCAAAGTAATGTCTCTGTTTTTTAATATGCTGTCTAGGTTGATCATAGCTTTTCTTTCAAGGAGTAAGCATCTTTTAATTTCATGTCTGCAGTCACCATCTGCAGTGATTTTGGAGCCCAAGAAAAAGTCTGTCACTGTTTCCATTGTTTCCCCATCTATTTGCCATGAAGTGATGGGACCAGATGCCATATCTTAGTTTTCTGAATGTTGAGTTTTAAGCCATCTTTTTAACTTTCACCAAGAGGCTCTTTAGTCTTCTTCGCTTTCTGCCATAATGATGGTGTAACTACATATCTAAGGGTATTGATATTTCCCTGGCAATCTTGATTCCAACTTGTGCTTTATCCATCCCAGCATTTTGTATAATGTACTCTGCATATAGGTTAAATAAGCAGCGTGACAATATGCAGACTTTAGGTAGTCCTTTCCCCAAATGCCAGGCTGGAGAATAACAAAAAGGCACTAGATTTCAAGCCTTTCAGAAAGTCTTAGGATGTTCTTAACTATTTTGCTATATTTAAATGATTATTGAAGGAATGGTTCAACTCAGGCTCAGGAAGAATTTAGACCCATAGACAATAAATCTTGTTCCCAAAGAGTAAACCTAAGTTTATTATTTCCCAAGAGTGTATTAAAGTTGTACATTTAATAGGGAAAGTTGGGAGAGTTCTTAGTTATTAAAGAGTCTCTCTTTTACTCTGTAACCTGGAGTCTGGAATGGAGGGAGATTCTTAGTAAAGTTACCTAATCTGAAGTATTCAGAAGAAAAATCTGTTCTCTCATTTGGAATGAAGTTATAAGTTCCAAAGCAAGAAAGGAACAAAAAATTACATCTACTTGAGCTTAAACTTCAGCTTCTAAACTATACTTGGATAAAAAAGAATGAAAGATAAAGCTATATCTCATGTTTTCAAGTCTTATGTTTAATAAAAATCAAATGTAACTCTGCCAAATGGGCAAGTGGGAGTCAGATGTATAATTAAACTTCCTTCTGGAATATATGCCACTCAGAGATCAAATGGCTAGCATCTAATTGGTCTTTCCAAATGTAATCTATTGCCTCACAGAAGGCTGTTAATAGTTTTTCACCATGGAAATTTAAAGGAGTAGATTTTTTTCAAGTAGATGTTCTAACTCAGTTAAGAATCTAAGCACACATTTAGAGGAAGAGAAAAATGAATAGTATATTGTAAATTGTGCTTAATACAAGTAGTATCTCTGACTTTAAGCAGATTGCATGTTGAGTTTCTTTTAGATGTAATGTCACATATGAGTTATTCCCCAGGCTTTTCTTCTTAGACCTCTCTCAATAATAATTTACAATAAATGGATGGGTATAGCCATGTGATAAATGACATTTTATATGAAAACACTGGATATTTGAGTTTGCCCTTTTGTGACATCTAAGGAAAGAAAAAGAGTTGAGAGGAGGAGTTGTCAGGAGATATTCATAGCCAGAATAGAGCAGATGAAAATCTAGCATTACCTTTAAATACCATTCCACATAGACAAGCTCACTCTGTAAGAAGAGGTAAATAACATTTCAATTATAGGAAAAAAAATTGTTTGCACAAGCACTCCTTTCTACTCCAAGCCCAAAATGGATGCTTTTTTATAAGATTATTTCTACAATAATGATTGCGATTCATTAGATACCATTAAATAGCTATTCTCAAAACCAATGTACTAAAAATAAATACATTATTTTAAATGTCATACATGTTTCTGGCATTTCCTATTCAGAATTTTTTTTAAAAGGAGAAGTCTTGCTTGAATGCAACGAACAGTTATTTCTTCTATTAAAGTGACAGGTTGCAATTGATCTTTTCCAGGTGGTTAATGAGCAAAAGCAGTTCCCATGGCACCAGAAGGGAATAAGTTCTATTGTTTGAAATCATATTTGGGTCTTGGAATTTTCAGTTTTTCTTCATATTGAACAAAGCACATAGACGTCATTCTGAATCTGATAACTGATTTTTGTTTTTCACTCTTCTTCTAGGTAAAACCTAACGGTAAGCTTGTACTCAGGGTTAATATAGCTTGCCACAATAGGTGGTACTAATCTAAAGAAATAGTAAATTAAACACTTCTCTACTAAAGGTAACCAGTCTTAAGAAGTTTATTGTTTCTTAGCAGTGAGAATAAACCTAGAAACCTTCCTGTTTCTAGGAAGCTGTCTCCCCTTTTCAATGAGTGATGTTATACACTATACTCGTATTCTTGCTGTACTAATGTAACATGATCTTGGCTTCCCTTTGAGTTTTCAACTAGGAAAAGGGTTATTTCTCTTGTTTCATGACTAACACAGGATTACTGCATGCTGAGCACATTGGCTGTAGTTATCTCCCTTGAGGTCAATAGTAGTTGAATGTATCTTAGGGAAGATCTTAAAACTCAATGTAGGCATAGAAATTTCTGGGTGTCTTCAGTTTGTTGGGTTTGTAAAGAGAAAAGTTGTACCCTCTGTTAAGCAAGTCATTAGTGTTGTCATAGGAGAAGGTAATGGCACCCCACTCCAGTACTCTTGCCTGGAAAATCCCATGGACAGAGGAGCCTGGTGGGCTACAGTCCATGGGGTCGCTAAGGGTCGGACACGACTGAGCGACTTCACTTTCACTTTTCACTTTCATGCATTGGAGAAGGAAATGGCAACCCACTCCTGTGTTCTTGCCTGGAGAATCCCAGGGATGGGGGAGCCCGGTGGGCTGCCGTCTATGGGGTCGCAGAGAGTCAGACATGACTGAAGTGACTTAACAGTGTTGTCATGGGAGAGTTCATGTAACTCTGCTCCCTGAATCTTGCCTCTGGATAAAGGAAAGATACAGAGGACAGTTAAATGACTGGAACATGGAATTGGGGATTCATATACTTTATTTCTGTCATTAATGTGCTTAGGCTAGCCACTAAATTTTGCTTAATTTGTTTGTAAATGTTCAAAGTTCCCTATGAAAGAAAATATGTATTGTTTAAACAGTTTTTCTGATAAAACCTCTATGGTCACAACCTTCTTATTTTCTTCTGGAGTGTTAATATACATATGGAAGTAGTGTAGGATAGTATTAAAGAAGTTCCTGTTGCAGCATTAGATTTTTTTCTAAAGATACAAGAGTAATTTTGGAGATGCAGATCACCTTTTGCAGGCAAAGGGGCATATATTTGATTCACATCTAATAAGAACAACAGCAGCAATAATAAAAAAAAAACAGCAATGATTAGCTGGAAGTTCAATAGAAGTATTAACTACAAATGAACTATTCTATCCAGTCAATTTTGAAAAACTGGGATGTTTGGCACAATGTTTAGAGTTGTGACACAGTTTCAAAAAAGTTAATTCCTTTTGACTCCTGCCAGTTAGTATTAAACTTATGAGGCATGAAATCATCTAATTCTCAATAATAGGTTTTCTATAGAGTTCCCAATAGAAAACATTTATGCCTGAAACATATGTGCCTAGATATCACAAACCACAGGAACATTTATTTACAAAAATGCAGACTGTCTTTCCCTTTCAATGCTCAGAAACGAAATAATTTTTTAGAAAGATGGAGGGAAATGGTCCATAAATTTGCCCATATCTTTTGTGAAGCCTCAACAAATCAACCGAGTTAAAGCCTGGGATATATTACATTTGCATATTTATATATCCAAACTTTTGGCAATTGCCACTTTCCCATCTTCTCCATTTTACTCCAGTTTTCTTCATTATTTTTTCTATTGGAGTGGTTATGTTTTATTTTTGTCATCAAGTGAAGAGGTACAGGATGCCTGATAAAATCAAACTGAGATGAAAAATTATCCCATTTTATAGTATGAAAAGATCAATTTTAACACATCAAGTTTCATGAAAGGCAGGAGAGATAAATGTGTATTGGACACTGAACTGTCACTAACTTATTCTCAATCCTATTTTTGCCTAATATTTCAGAGTATAGTCAGACCCTTATGACAGAATTCTGGATTGAAATCTTGAAATCGTTTAGATTCAAAGGAAAGTATATCACTGCAGTTTAGTGCATCTCATGATCTTTTTGAACATGCTGACCACTTATAGAAAATAGTTAGCTCTCAGATTCTTCTTTTCCTTCAGGTTTCAAAACATTCCCCAGAAGATTATTCTATTTTCATGAATCTCTAATATCTTGAAGTTTTCACTCCGGGCATCTATTTTAGTATGAATTTCCATTTAGTGAAGTTTATATGTTGTATTGGGTTTAGATATAGTACATTTTACTGCAGAAAACATAGAAAATAAAAGTACAAAGAGTAAAATGAAAAACATTTACAATATGCAAGTCTAGAGATGATCATGATATTTGTGTCCATCTCTCTCTTTTTGTGTACAACACACACACTACCATACACACATGCATACACATAAAACAAACTATTATAAAGTGACATTGAAGTTATACATATTTTCTTTACCATCCTCTTAAAAGTGAGGACTCTTTTCTGTAAACCCTGCCTGTACATTATAATCACCTTCAGGAGCTATGAAAAAAATTTAAAAATGTCTGTCTTAGCCAAAGATATTTTGGTTCAATTGTATTGTTATACTGCATAGATAATTATTTAAAAAACAAAAAAACAAAACCTCCTCCGATATTTTCTACTTCTCTACAAAGTAGAGAATAAATGCTATAGGAAATTCTTATTTTCTCTAAATCATTGTCCTTGGGAATGGGTCTACGACTTCATATTACAATAAACTCCTCCCTATTTGATGTCTGAGGGTTGATCACATCCTTTGATTGTAGATTGGATTGAATTATACTTTTAAATTTTGACTTTATTTGTATATTTTTGCTGTTGCTCAGTCATTAAGTTGTGTACAACTCTTTGTGATCCCACAGACTGCAGCAAGCCAGCCTTCCCTATCCTTCACTATCTCCCAGACTCATTGAACCGGTGATGCTATTTAACCATCTCAACCTCTGCCGCTCCCTTCTTTTGCCTTTAATCTTTCCCAGCATCTGGATCTTCTCCAGTGAATTGGCTCTTTGCATCAAGTGGCCAAATTATTGGAGCTCTAGCTTCAGAATCAGCCCTTCCAATGAGTATTCAGGGTTGATTTCCTTTAGGATTAACTGGTTTGATTTCTCTACAGTCCAAAGAATTCTCTCAAGAGTCTTCTCCAGCACCCCAATTCCAAAGCATTAAGTCTTCGGTGCTCAGCCTTCTTTTATGGTCCAACTCTCACACCTGTACATGGACTACTGGAAAAGCCATAGTTTTGACTATACAGACCTTTGTTGGCAAAGCGATGCCTGCTTTTTAATATGCTGTCTAGGTTTGTCATAGCTCTCCTTCCAAAGAGCAAGCGTCTTTTAATTTCATGCCTGCAGTCACCATCCACAGTGATTTTGGAAAGAAAATCTGCCACTGCTTTCACTTTTCCCCTTTCTATTTGCCATAAAGTAATGGAACCAGATGCTGTGATATTAGTTTTTTTAAATGTTGAGTTTTAAACCAGCTTTCTCACTCTTTCACTCTCATCATAGTATACACTTATAAATTCATGACACCCTTTTGAAATAACTTTGCAAACTTCTATTGTTAGAGTCAGTGGAGTATATATCTCTGATCCTTTGATATATGTCTTTCTTTGGCCAACAGAATGTTGATGAACATGAGATGAGAAAGGAGTTTAAAGATATTTCCCATATGCAGGGAGGAAAACACGCCCACTTAGTAGTAGTCTGGTCAGCAAAATGTACCATTAGGTCACACAGGGGGCACCTAAACTCAACCTGTAGCTGAAGTCAAGGCTGGCTTGCTCAAAGCATGAAGCAGAAATTTTCTGCTAACACATAGGTCAATAACAAGGAAAGACAGATGTTTGGTTTTAAGCACTAATATGTTGAGGATTTTTATATAGCATCAGTACAGAAAACAAAACTGACAGGTTTAACCCTTGTTCTGATGTTGTTGTTGTTATTTGTTTCTATGACACTATCTACTGCTTCTTACTATACCTGTGACCTTTCTTTAGATATTTTGGCCTCTCTCATCACCACTTAAATAATGTTGCCCCAAGACTCCATCCTCAACCCTTATCTATTCTTACTCAAATTCTTCCTGGCTATTCCTTTTGTTAATAATTCCCATTACTTCAACTATATTGCATCTTGATAAGTAATGCCAGAATTTGAATAGAAAGTTCTTGTATTTTATACATGAAATTGCCATCGAGCCTTATATTCAGTCATGAATCACCCATACTGGTTAAGAATACCACCTACATTGTTAGTTCAATTAAAAAAAAAGACAAGAAAGAGGAAGGGAAAGAAAGATTCTTTTAGGCTTCTATCTTCTTGAACTCCCACAGCCAATAAATTGGTAACATGGCAAACTTCTTGAACTATATCCTCAAAACCCATTTTATGATGAGTTTCCTGGCTACTATTAATCTCCAGAAAATTTAATAATTCTGAACTGCTTGTTATCACTTTGCTTTAAAGCTTGCATTTATATTTTTTCCTGACTTCTTTCTCCAAACTCATTTATGTCAGGGCCTATATTGTCTTCATGTTTGATTTTATAGTGGCCGACAAAGTGCTGACACATGGTAGGTATCCAGAAAATATTTTGTCAAGTGAATTGTGTCATAAGATTTCCAAAGCTGAATTAATAATAATGCCTTCTCAGATACTGGCAGTATGACCAAGAATACATTGCTTCATGTTGATTATTTTCAGTTTTCATGTATATCAATTGGGAATGTGCTGTATTATTTATCTTCAGCAAAGAGATGTTGAATGATTAACAAATAGAGTCATTTAAAACAAAAATGAAGTGCTAGAGAAATGATAATGAATTAGATTAGATTATGGAACTTGGCTCATTGTGTTATTAGTATTCTGTCTATTGAAATCACATTGCCAAATGATGACCTAATTATATCCCATTTGCCAGATGGTTAATTGTGTCAAGCAAAGAAGATTTGGAGTTATTGTAAATATTATCTTTTGATAGTAAAACATTTTCCAGAATTACTAATTTATCTTTTAAAATGATAATTTCTACCTTGCAACTTCAGAAACCTACTTCTGACTAATAAAATTATTCTGAATACATAAAGAGAAGATAATGATTCTAAAAGGACTAGACTCTAATCAAAATAGCCAATTCAAATTTAAAACAATTTGATTTTATTTACAGTGTTGGACAAATTTTGTTTCAAGGAGCAGGATAATATAACATGACCCATTACATATCTTCCAACTGTTTCTCCTGTTTTTTATTCCTAAGAAAGCCTCAGGCTCTGAGATGCAAGCTGTGCATGTCCAAATTTCAATAAACACTCCTATCAACATTGTGAAATTAGAATTCATACTCATAATATCCCATAATATACAGAATTCATGTTCATAATATATGAAATTAGAATTCATATGCATAATATATAGTATAAAAGTCATTCTAATGTATATGTAATATGAACATACAATAGTTATTCTAATGTGTAACAATCATTCTAACATGCATATATGTCATTCTCATGACTCCAATGTATATAATATATAAAAATCATTCTAATAGAGTGAACATATAGCAATCATTCATATTATATGATATATAATAATATGAACTTGTAACAATCATTCTAATGTATAGAGCTTAATTTATTCTTCAGTGTCCAAGGTAGCACTTTACCTTCCCCAAAATACAGGGCCTACTGAAACTTTTAAAGCATCTGTGCTACTTCTAGGCCCCACTCAATCTGGTGTATTTCAAAGCAAAACCAATACAACAACATCAAATAAAGTATGAATGTCCAACAGTTTTACTATTTCTTGTCATAAGTAGTTCTATACCTTTTTATAAAATATAAAATTATTCCAAAAATTGGTGCTCTGCTTTGCTCATTCCTTTATTTCTGGTATGCCTATTAGGTCATCTAGATGTAATACAAAGGTTCTCTGATTTGTTATTATCCATTTATTTAATTCTTATATCCACTATTGATAGTCACCTTGCCACTCTTGAATCAAATATGAAAACAAAAGACTTTAGACTGGCAAAATGTATTTTAAAGGTATTATTCATGTGTCAAACTATTTCTTGCTATAAGGAAAGTTAAACACTAACAAAAGAAGAAACAAAAACAACTTAATAAAATTAACATATGTTCACTGAATCCATGCCATCTGCAATATACTGGGCCTTATATGACTTTACTTTCTGAAAAGTTTGGCTCTACTTCATGTTATTATTTGCTGAACCCAGGCAAATGGATTGCAATAAAGTCACAGCTTACAAATACTAATGTTCCATGACATTCATTTCTTATCTTTATCACAGTTCAATATATTTAAAAAATAAAAAGTATTTACTATGTTATACTCATTAAGGTCCAACATTGATCTAATCTGTACCATATTACAGTATTTGCAGCCAATCACCTTAATTGTAAAGTGAATTGCTTAGTCACACATTTAATAATGAGTAGAATTGGCCTTCATAACTACTTCTCTATTGTTATCAATCAGCTATTTACATAGTCATGGGGGAAACCATATCATTATTCACTGTGAGACAGAGTAACAAACATCAAATTTAATTGTCCTACTAGGCACTGGAGTCATAATCTTTACGCAGCACTTAATGTTTTCATTACTTATCAATTCACTCATAATTATGCTGCACTCACAAAAGTTAAGCATCTAGCAAACAGTAGCTCTTTACTGCTGTTTATGCAGAGATGAACAAATAGATACAAATGTGTTTGAGTGAATCTATTAACTTGAATGATTACATAAAATGTCAGTTGTTCCAGTTTAGCTTTACTGATATTGTTGAAACAGATATCAGATGTGCTTTGTATGGGTGAAGGTTTCATACCCTTTTATTGATGTTAATTTTTAAAATGGCTTTTCCTAAGACATTTTTAATGTTGTTGCTATCCACTAACGCCATTTTTCTAAAGGAGTTATTCTGAGAGACATGAGATGACTAAAATATACAATGTCATTCATTCATTCATTCCTAGTGCGTTTTTAAAACCATGCTAGGATCTCAGAATATAAAAAATGATTTAAGAGAGCAGAAGTTATATCCTACAGCATATCTTATTTTGTATTATTGAAAACTTTCCTTTTGAATTTGAAACAAAATGTTGATATTCATTATTATCTAGGAGACATTATATTGGATGCCCCATCCAGAACAATAAATCAGGAAGTTTTTTTTTTAAGTTATGAGAACAGATAGGAAGAAATAAATGTTAATATCCACAAGCAGCATACTGTGCATGTATAATATCCAAAGATTCTACAGAAAAACTTAAAACCTTAATAATTAAACTATTAATGATCCTGGGTACAAGTAAATGAACAAAATTAATTGGCTTTCTATATTCTAGTCCCAAATGAATAAGAAATGAAATTCTAAATTGGTACAATTTACAATAACATAGAAAACTACCTAGAAATAAATCTAACAAATATGTACAAATCCTTTAAACTGAAAATTATAAAACATCGGTGAGATGAAGAGCTAAATAAATGGAGAAATATATCTTTACATGGATTGGGAAACCCAGTATCTGTCATGATAACAGTTACCCCCAAATTGAGCAATAGATTTAACAAAATTCCAGCAAAGTATTTTGGTGTTTTTTTTTTTTTTTTTTTTTTTTGTGGAAATTGAAAATCTGATTCAAAATTTATCTTGAAATGCACACTACCAAAAATTGTGAAGGCAATTTTCAGTAAAAGTAAAGAATAAAGTAAAGCTGAAAGACCTATATTAATAATTATCAAGACATAAAGAATAATTACTAAATGATTCCATTTCCAGAATGCCAAGAAAGCAAGCAGATTTATGCTTTGTATTTAGGAATGCATGCTTAGATAGTAAAACTCTCCACAGCTTTTATTATATAAGTTGTATCAGTACTTTACTTAGGAGGAGTAGTAAAAGCATGCAGCGACAAGATAAAGGTATGAGTTTATGCACATAAAATTCTACCTCTTGACTTATCTAGAGGTTATTTGATGTCTTTATGATAAGTCATTGAGATGTCCGGTTTTGCTTTGTGTACTTTTCTGTGTTATTTTATATTTCATAACAAAAGCCTTAAAAAAGATATACTGAAACATATAAATATACAGTTGCCCCTCAAACAACATGGGTTTGAACTGTGAAGATCCCTTTATACATGAATTTTTAAAAATAAATACATAACAGTGCTCCATGAATCATGTTTAATTAAATCCACAGATGCAGAATTTCAGATATGAGGTACTGATCAATTTGTACTTAATTTTTGGCTGCATGCACAGGATTTGTGTACCTAACCTCTGCCTAGTTCTTGTGTCAACTGAGCTCTGAGATTGGTGCTTTGGAAGAAGATAATCCCAGACTATGAGAGACTATAACAACCAGAGGAGGAAAAGCTTGAACTGAGCACAAGTATGCCAGTGGAGAGTGGAGACAAGGGAAAGAGCATTCCAGAGAGAGGCAGAGTCTGTGTTGAAGTCCAGTAGTGGAAGAGCACAAGGGCACTCAGGAATTGAATAAAGCCTATTATGCCTGGGATAGGGAGAAGTATAAGAGCTGCTCAGTTTGAGGTTTGAATGGTTGACCTGGCTACAGAGAGGTTTGTAGGACAGGTTATTCTTGTGAGCAGTGGGGAGCTATTGCAAGTTTTTTTGTTGCTGTTCAGTCACTAAATCATGTCTGACTCTGTGACCCCGTGGACTGTAGCCTGTCAAGCTCCTCGTCCATGGGATTTCCCAGGAAATTGCTAGGTTTAGAGTGGGGTTTACTGGAGGAATGTAGTCAGATTTGCATCTGAAAGAGGTAGCTCTCTTCAGTGGAAGAGTTTGAAGAATGGGTCAAAAGGCCAGAGAACATAATGTGGGGCTCAGTCAGTAGGCTATGAAAATAGTCTAGATGAGCACTGACAGGATGCTGGCAGTGGAGATGGTGAGAAATGGATAGACATGTAGGAGTTCTAAGTTTGGAGACAAACTATTGAAACGTGATCACTTTCTTGGCAAAATAATGCCTAGTATACTACTAGCTGCTGAATCCATTTTCTTTTAGAGGAGCAGGAGCTTCAGTAAAGGAGACAATAACAATCCTGCTAATAATCAGTTGCATTTCTTTAAGAAAAACTAGTACCGTATGCATTTATCTGGGATTCTCCAGTGGCACAGGCGGTAAAGAATCTGCCTGCAATGCAGGAGACCCAAGTTCAATCCCTGGGTAGGGAAGTTTCCCCTGGGGAAAGGAATGGCAACCTAGTCTAGAATTCTTGCCTGGAGAGTTCCATGGACAGAGGAGCCTGGTGGGCTACAATCTATGGGGTCACAAAGAGTTGGACATGACTGAGTGACTAAACACACACACACACACACACACACACGCACTTATTTCTCCTGCCTGGCTCAAATTAGAACATAGAAATTCTACTTCTTAGGCTGTATCTATCAACCCATTTCCTGCCTGTAGATGCAGTGACAGAGAAGGCAATGGCACCCCACTCCAGTACTCTTGCCTGGAAAATCCCAAGGATGGAGGAGCCTGGTAGGCTGCAGTCCATGGGTTGCTGAGAGTCAGGCACGACTGAGTGACTTCACTTTCACTTTTCACTTTCATGCATTGGAGAAGGAAATGGCAACCCACTCCAGTGTTCTTGCGTGGAGAATCCCAGGGATGGAGGAGCCTGGTGGGCTGCCATCTATGGGGTTGCACAGAGTGGACACGACTGAAGTGACTTAGTAGCAGGAGCAGCAGCAGATGAAGTGAGGTCCTTATTTCCCCAGTATGATTGTACAATGATAGACCTCCTTTTTGCTACATGACTTAAAAAAGTTAAAATGCAGATAACCTTATGCATTGTTTTGTCTCTTACCTCCTTTTGCATTTCCCTCTTAAGTCCCTGTCTCCCCACTACTTTATAAGTTGCCTATTGTATTGCACAGTGAAGGATCCCACCTACTCCTTAGTTACTGAAATTTCATTTGAAAAATTATTGCCTTTGAATCAGAATTGGCTTAGCAATTGTCTGTGAGTCAAACTTCATAGTCTACTTCCAGCAACATGTTCCCCTAGTCCTTAGAGTTGGGGTGATTCATTTTACTCCCCTTTGACTTAGTTTTTATTTTTTTCAGTTGCATTGTACAGTGATAAACGTCTCAGAAAGGATTTTAAAATATGAGATTTATATTTATTATGCTATGAAAATGCTCCCTGGTCATAATACTTGATTACTATAAATCCCAGATATTTAGGGCAACAGTCCTGGTTCAAGTGGAGAAAGTGATGTGTGGCAATTTCAACTGATTGATCAGTCCTGTCGAATCTCGGAGGTCAATGTTTTACTAGGTTTTAACTCTAATTGCAGACTTTTCATCATAGCCTTGTCCCAATCATTTGCATAAAAGGCAAGTGTTTGTTGCTTGTGGTAAAAGTAAGCAGGTTAAAGTGGCTAGATTAAAGTAATCTATCACTGAAAATGTCCTCAAATGAGAACAAAATCCTGCCATTATTATACCCGCATCTTATACCATTTTTGAAACTGAAGTTAGCTATTTTTTTTATCATATATACATTGATACATGCAGGACTGAAAAATTTTTGAACTTTAGCTCTTCCTTTTAAGTTATCACCTAATCATTATTAACTATATGACCACATAAGGAAAAGTTAAATAATTCATAAGTAATGCTTTGAGAGATACGTTGTTCAAAAAGAGCAGAATTACTTTTCTCATTTCAAGTAAGAGTTTTCTGAAGTATATTTCTTAAAGAAAATAAAATATTAACAAGTAGTATAGTGGGTTACTGAAAACTTTTATTCTAAGTTCTCTGATATTCTCTTCAGAGCTATTTAAAGGTTACCTTTACCACTTTGATATCTTTTTTCTTTAGTTTTCTTAACCATTCTTTCTGGGCAATAGGTTTTTTTCTGGTCAAATTGAAAAATGCCCTCCTTACCTGCCATTTCTCCTAGTACAGCTAATTCATATAGACTCTTGGAATTTTCCTCCTTTTCCTCTATATTGGAGTTACATGGATTTTGAAAAAATGTCTGAGTAGTTTGAGTAAAGCTGCTTTGGTTGATTGACTGCATACAATATAACTGATCAAGGCAAAGGCTCACTTCTGGCAAGAGACATGGTGCTTAGCCCACTTCTTCCATTCCAATACTACATGCTATCATAGAAATTCATGTCAGTAAATTGTCCATTCGTGGCTGCATAGGGCTATGTAATCTGCTGTGATCTGAGTACTTCTTCCCACAAGATAGGGTGAAATCCACAGTACGTTATGGAGATGATTCAAATCTACATTCCAGTGTAAGACATTTTATTATTTTTGTTGCACTTTTACTGATCTAATGGCTTATCTGTTGGCTCAGACAGTAAATCTGCTTGCAATGTGGGAGACCTGGCTTTGATGCCTGGGTTGGGGGGATCCCCTGAAGGAGAGCAAGGCAACCCACTCTAGTATTCTTATCTGTAGAATTCCCATGGACAGAGGAGCCTGGCGGGCTACAGTCCATGGGGTCGCAAAGAGCCGGACATGACTGAGCAGCTAAGCACACAAGCACACACACTCTGTATCTCTTTAGGAAAAGCCTTCTTCAAAGCTGATTATTACATAGAAGTTTGTTTCAACTCTTGTTTTGCCTGCAATATATCTACATAATTTTAATACAGAGTATAATATCAAACTGTAAGTATGTTTATGATGCTATAATACTATAGCAAATTATCAATCTCATTTGCTTTGTGGTGCTTTTTCTTTTGTAATTATAAAATGATGGTAGAGGGTAACTTTTGAGTAACCCATTTTCATCTTAGGGATTTTAATTACCACTCACTTAAAATTTAAAATTCACTCACTCATAACAAATGTGAAATGTGGTTTTGTTTTGTTTCAACTGTTTATTGGGTATTAAAATGGTTATATTGCTGTCTTTTCATCTCTCTTTGGTTATAATTGACCTAATATTTAAAATATAACAATTTATATCAAGTGTGTAACTCTCCCACTCCCATGTTTGTGTTTCATATTTAAAGGTTGACTATGCAGTCTTATAAAGGTAGCTAAAGATCACCTAATTTGCAAATAATGTATAGTGTGTTGGGCTGGAATGTGTGAAAATCTACAATATAATAAAGCTCTAGATTTTCCAGAAAATGTTTTCCTTAAAATTTCAGCCTAGAATTTAGACGGAGTTTTGGGTTATGAGGTTCACACTTTAGTTAAAAAGAACAGAGACATAAAAGATGAAAAGTCATCACTATTATTACCACTATAATAACTATGATTTAGACAGTTCATTTTTTTAACAAGAGTAATACTGAATATTTTGAGTTACTCCAATTCAAAAGTTAGTCTTTTGGGCTTCTGTTTTAATGGGACAAATACAGTTGTCAGTGACCATTTTATTCATTTATTTAAAATCCCTCTTATTCAATATTTGAATGTAAATAGCAAAAACAATGACTCTTTTCCTGACTAGCACAGAGGTGAAAGACATATGGGACTGGAGCAAGGAATGATTTCAGGCAGGTAGTGACAAGACATGCACTTCCTTCAAAGATGAATTTCAGCCAGGGAGTTAGATTTCTGCTTATGTGCTCCAATTTCTCTCTTATTGGAGTCAGTGACTGCCTCATGGTCTCAACATTACTCCATTTTTGCCTTCTTTAAATGGATGGTTCATGGACAAAGACGGCATATATGGATGATTTATTATGGTCTGGAAAAGGTCACATTGGGAATAAATTACTATTTTTTTTTTTTTAATTTCTGAGCATGCACCATTTAAGCAGTTTCAACTATTGTTCAGATAACCATTTAAGAATCTAATTTTGGAAACCTTTTAAAGAGAACTTATTTCGAAGAGAAAATGCTTTCATTTCTGTTTATTTGCATACAAACTTGAAATTTAAAACTTCTGATTTTCTTTCTGTTTTTAATTCCATTTTCTTTCAATTTGCCAATACTTTTTTTTTTTAATTGGACTTGAACTTATTACAGCAAGTTCCATGCTTCTGCTAGCTACTCTGATTTTATTTTACATCCACCCTCCCATTTTGTTCTGCCAGATACTTCCAAAACCAGGCATGGCCATTCATAGAATTTCTCTGATAGACTGGTTCCCATTTTCCTTCAAGAGGAGATGCTATTTTGAATAAATCCTTTTGTTTATTGCTGTCCCCATTTGAGAGACTATTACTTATATGAATAACTTGCAGAGATGTAACAGTTCCTCTCAATTCACAGTTACTATTTCCATAGCTGATACAGTTGTACTTCCTCCTTCAAGTTGACTTGAACTATTCCCTTTATTAACTAGTTTTTATCTTCCTTTTGCAATGCTGTAATAGCCATAACACAAATTAAATTTATCCTGAGACTCCTTCTTTTAAATATCATTTTGATTAAACATGCATCATTATAAATTACACAAGGCACAAGCACAGAACTCTTAAGATAATAATTGTAAGGGAAAACATGTAGTCAATAGTAAGTTAATACTCCCTTTGCCTTTGTGTTATCTAAGAATCTATGTGTATACTCAAATGTCAGAATTTTATGATCTTGAAATAGCATTTTTGAAGTTGACTTTACTTTTATGGGGTTAAAGAATTACACATTCTAGATGTTAAAAGTACTTTTGAGCCCTGTACATTAGGTAGTTGTTCAAATGATTTGTCTTACTCCTTAGATTTAGACTTCAGAACCAGGGATAGTAGGGGTCATCTCTCACTTGTATTAGACTCATCCAACTGTTACTGTTTTGATTTTTGATCACAAATCATCATTCTTGGCAGTGTCTATTTGGTGCTTGCGTAAGGCTGACCTAATAAGAGAAAAAGGCTCCCCACACCTCCCAGATAGTAGGTCCTAAATTTGGTTTCAGGTGACGGGAAAAAACACTGAACACATTTCTCCTGCATTTCAAATAACAATTTGTGGCTACTGTGCTCTAATGTGTTGGAGAAGAGAGCCCGTTATCCAGACCTAAACCGCAGGCAGAATGGTCTTGTGCCCCTGCAGTCAAATAAAAGTGTCATCTCTGTCAACAAGAATCAGACTCACTTCTCAGCAATGCAGCAGCCAGGAGTCCTTGCTAACAGTTCCTCTGAAGCTGCTTAGGGGCACCCATGCAGAAAAAGCAAAATCCCACCGTCAGTCAGGGAGTTTGTGAATGTAACAAGTCAACCTGTGTGGATTCATATGGATTAAATAAACCAGGAGATAGTGCTTGCTGTTGATGGGCATTCTTTTTTAGGGACCTTAATTTTACTGTGCTGATAATTTTTGCAGAGCATGAAGCCAGGCTTCCTTTGGATGCAAATGATTTATGAAGGTTATTTCTTTGGAGGAGGGCTGATTCCACCGTGTGTTTTGTGCGAGGTCACACACCATCCTTTGAATTCTGTGTGTGTGTTAATTGCAGCAATTTGAATTATTTTATTTAAATTGCCAATGAAATTGTAGTAATTAGAACAGCATGAACTGTTTCTGTTTGCTTTTTTTCTCTGCTGCATATGCCATTTTGGACTCTACCAGGTTAACTTTATTAGTGCTCTAATTTACTCCTCAACTTTTATATCTGCAGGTTTTACAGAGGATTGGTATCAGCAACTTGAGACTGACTTTTTTCATATATAATTTAGATGATGCCACGTAAACCGTGGCTCTCTTCAAATGAACAGATAGTTTTCTTTCAAAGATCATGTGTTAAAATTTCTATATTTTAAATGTTAATGCCTGCCATGGAGCTAAAGTGATAAATCTATAGATTCCAAGTCTCAGTCTTCATCATGGACAGGTGCTCTTACCCTAAGTCCCATATACAAAGATACATAGGAAGGTTCTTAATGAGTTTTTGCATCTCTGATAGAGAAATGTTATAGACAATTCTGATCTATAGCTTTTTCCTAATAACACACACTTGCAAATTTGTTGTTTAGTCACTAAGTCATTTCTAACTCTTGCTATCCCATGGAGTAGCCTGCTAGGCTTCTTATGTCCATGGGATTTTCAAGCCAAGAATTCTGGAATTGGTTGCCATTTTTCTCTAAGAGGATCTTCTGACCCAGGGATCAAACCTGTGTCTCCTGCATTAGCAACTGGATTCTTTACCATCAAGTCACCAGGGGTGCCTCACATTTGCAAACAGAAATTAGTTACACTACTACATCCTTCCCTTGCCTTTCCTATACACATTAAAGCCCATTTCCAAACCATACACTTGAGAGTAAACTCCCTAGTCCCATAATTGTAGATAGCTGTTTGAGGAAAGGCTACATGAAGGACTAATTTTTCCCTCTGAATGTAGTTTTTTTTTCTGGTTTGATGAACAAAGTTGATGTGTAAAAGACGACCCAGTACAAGAGTCCATCTCCAATAGCTTGTTTGTCATACCAGCTGAGTCAAATCTAAATATCCTTACAAAGTCTCGTTTGAAAAGATGCCTTTAACCCAATGTTCATAGAACTACTATTTACAATAGTCAAGACATGATAGCAACATAAATGTCCAATGACAGAAGAATAGATAAAAAAAGATGTGGCTCATTTGTGTATGAATCCCAGGGATGGGGGAGCCTGGTGGGCTGCCGTCTCTAGGGTCGCACAGAGTCGGACACGACTGAAGAGACTTAGCAGCAGCAGCATGTATACTTACCACAATGGAATATTACTCAACCATAAAAAGAATGAAATCATGTCATTTTCAACAATATGGATGGACCTAGATATTATCATACTAAGTGAAGTACATCAAAGAAAAACATATATCATAAGAAACCACTTATATGTGAAATCTAAAAATATGATAGAAATAAACTTATTTACAAAAGAGAAACAGACTCACAAGCATAGAAAATTTATGATTACAAAAAAGAAAAGAGTTGGGGGGGATAAATTATGAGTCTTGGATTAGCAGGTGATGGACAGGGAGGCCTGGTGTGCTGTGATTCATGGGGTCGCAAAGAGTCGGACACGACTGAGCAACTGAACTATGTATAAAATAGATAAACAGCAAGGTCTGACTTTATAGTACAGGGAATAATATTTAATATCTTGTAATAAACTATAATGAAAAAAAAAGCAAATATCCTTCTAATAAGTTGCAGGAAGATTCTATGAATACACTGTCATACACACAAACCATGAACATTTTAAGAGTTGCAAAGGGATTTATAATGTCATTTGCCTTGGTTCACTCATGTATCTTTCATGGCATCTTAAATTGTCTTTTAAATTCTTCCTCACAATCTTTTTTCTATAATACTTTTTTGGTAAAGAATATTCTAAGAAAATATGTTGCATTTTTTAAGACTAAGAACATTTTAAGAATATTCAGAGCAATTAATATTTAAAACTAATAGTCCAAAAACCTTTTTTTAGATTGTGACCTTTCAAATACTACTGTAGACTGAAAATGTGATTAACTCACAAACATACAGATGTTTCTCTGAAATCTTAAACAAAATTCATCTCCCAACCCTCACAAACCTATAGGTTCCATCTATTATCTACTTAATGATATAGGTTATTCAGAAGCATTCAGCCATTATGGATGTGAAATTTTGGTCAAATTTTATTTTGTAAGGAGACATATTTAATTTGGGGCCGGTTTTCCAAGTGGCAAGATTATTATCACCAAGATCTCTACCAAACTTTCTATAGTGACAGGGTAGGCACAGCTCTGAGGACCCGGTCTGTCAAATGTGTCTGTTACTAATCACAGTCTGACACTGTAAAGATTAGTTTATGATGACAATGAACCTCAGGAGACTAAATCAGACAGGGAATGATTCATGGTTGCAAAATGAAATACCACATTGTTTCAGGTATTTCAGAATATTTAACTTCTTCATGGTACCAATCAGCTACAGCGTGTGAGGTCACAGGGTCAGTAGTTAGATCCTTGATTTAGTTGATTGTAGTGAGAGTAGCAGAGTCTCTCTGGACCCCATGTGGGATTAGTCCAGGATAACTTGTGAACGTGAAAGTCTGGAATTAGCTTTCTAAAAGAACAGTTTTTCTGGATGCAAGGCTTGGGGTCATGGAAGTAACTACCTTTGTTGCTTAGTAGTGACTTTTGTTTACAACTTTGCTCATTTGGAAATGAGCTAAGGAAAACCTGGTTTCCTTACCCAATCATGGGGTAGAAATAAAATGGACCCATGTGAAATACTACAGATGTCCAAGTAATTAAGTAATGTAATTAAGTATGCTGTGGCTATTTATCGTATGGTACCTCTTGCTGGATCCAGTGTGAGCACAGGGGACCAGCGGAGATAATGCTTCTTCCCCGCCTTGATTCTAATAAAGGAAACTGCTGGCCTCTGTACTTCAATTTATGGCTTTTGATTTATTTTAGCTGAGTCATCCCAATGATATTCTTTTTATTAAAGTTTCTCCATGCTTAAAGTTTTGCTTTCCTAAAAATGAGAAATTCTAGTGCACCCTTAACATAGTACATGAATTCAGAAATCTTAAGAGATGCTCTACTTCCTTACCTGTGTAAATTTCATTCATCAGTCTCTCCTCTAAATTCCTAAAGATTTTGCAGTTCAAACCAGACATCCCACCACTTGATTATACACTGTATGCGGTAGTTATTTGTGTAGTGATTCTTAAAACAGGGACAGGCCCAGAGGATGATTTCCAATGACCCAGAGCACCTGGACTTCTTCCTCAAGTGGACCTTTGATGATATACAACTCAAACTCTGTTCATTACTTTTGTGGTTGATGCATTAATCTGGAAAATAATAATGATATTTATTCTTTTAGCTATATCTCTAATTGTTCATATAATAATAAAGATGAATAGAAACACTTTTATTTTCTATATGTACTTATAGAATAATACATATAAATATATGATAACTTTATATCAAATAAATTACACAGCCAATTAAAAGAGGAAGGGAAAGAATGATGCCATTTTTCATTTGGAAGAGGCTTTTGACAGCAGAGTCCTTATTTCTGCCATGAAGAGATACAGTTTTCACCTGAAAAATCAGTCAACCAAAGGCAAATCCTTAAGTAATAGGTTCTGAAGTAGGCAGAACTGGGTTTAAGTCCCTGTTCAATTGCTTACTATCTTTGTGACCTTGTAAATGCTGTTTGTTTATTCTCTGGGTGAGAAAAGAATCAAATACACTTTCTTGGGATTGCTGGGTGGGTTCAGCACATAAATATATGTGAAAATGTCTCACATAATACCTGGCATCTGACAGGGTTTCAGTTGCATCCTCACTGACTGGAGAAATCTCAGGGACACAGAGAAAGAGGATATTTTATACATCATGAGGAGATTCCCCAGTGTTAACACTGTCAGATTTTTAAAATTTTCATTGTGATATTTTGTTTCTTAATTTCTTCAACCTATACAAGTGGTAGAAAGCTGAGACTAAGTATGAGATTTTGCATAAAGGAATTCCAAAGACATTTTTTAAGTAAGCAGAAGATAGCAATTTTGAGAAGTGCCCTTTTGGATTAAAAAAAAAAAAAAGAAAAAGAGAGTAACATGAATGACTCCCTTTGCCATATTTTAATTTTGAATTTATATGAATTTATTGTAGTAAAGCTTCAATGTTTAATTTTTAAAAAATTATATACATTACTGGCATTTCAAATAATAAATATTTTTAATGTTTAGTCACACAGTTTTTACTCCATAAGTGATGGCATTTTAATTGTATTTTCTTTTAAAACACATTGGAAAATTATTTCCCATTAAAAGCTCCTTGACTGTGGTCTTGTCTTAGTGTACATATTTGTTGTCTACTGGGAGATAGTGGAGGGATGCCATATCAGTGTCCATAGACATATGTTTTGTAGGAAGACATGGTAAGTATGTGATTTAACAACAATCATTCATTCTCACTCCTATGACTCAAAAAATATAGAACAGAGCAATATAGTAGAGATATGATTTAGTTATGTAGTTTGTTTCACTAAAAAGGTCTTAAGTATCTTCCACTTCTTTATTTTTCCCAGAAATTCTCACTACCATCATCTCTGAGATGATCTAGCCTCATGATATACCCCTGAGAACTATAAGAAAATTGTAATTGATATTAAAAAATTAGCCAAATATATAATTTCTATATAGAGAGCCAGATAATAATAAACATAGCCTTTTTAAAATTTATTTTTAATTGGGGGATAATTGCCTTACAATATTGTGTTGATTTCTGCTGTTCAACAGTGTGAATCAGTCACAAATCAGTCATAAACATACATACATCCCCACCCTCTGAACTTCCCTCTCACCTCTCCATCCTACCACTCTAGATCATCACAGCGACTTCCCACAAGCTATCTATTTTACACATGGTAGCATACACAATCGGAGAAGGCGATGGCACCCCACTCTAGTACTCTTGCCTGGAAAATCCCATGGATGGAGGAGCCTGGTAGGCTGCGGTCCATGCTAAGGGTTGGACACGACTGAGCGACTTCACTCTCACTTTTCACTTTCATGCATTGGAGAAGGAAATGGCAACCCACTCCAGTGTTCTTGCCTGGAGAATCTCAGGGATGGGGGAGCCTGGTGGGCTGCCGTCTATGGGGTCGCACAGAGTCAGACACGACTGAAGCGACTTAGCAACATCAGCAGCAGCATACACAATAAATGGATTTAAATAATTATTTTATTGTTTAATTTACCTGTGCATTTTATGAATATATTTGTAGGTGTCTCATTGAACTAGTCATTGACATCTGCTAAAACTGAGAAGAGGTTCTGAAGGTTCCTATTCCTTTACCAAAATGTGTTTGGTTTTGAAGAGAAAATCAAACCTGTAAACAAGTAAATTCTGGTAGTAAAATTTTGGTAAATTGAATTGAATAATTTGTTTCTTTACTTTTGAATTTTGTGTATACTTTATACTGCATAATTCATATATTCTCTAAATGAATAGGTCAATAATTACCAAAAGTTTTAGCTAACCTGCGCCTTTCCCCCGTTGGGCTTCCTTGGTGGCTCAGACGGTAAAGCATCTGTCTACAATGTAGGAGACCCGGGTGCGATCCCTGGGTCAGGAAGAACCCCTGGAGAAGGAAACAGCAACCCACTCCAGTACTCTTGCCTAGAAAATCCCATGGATGGAGAAGCCTGGTAGGCTACAGTCTATGTGGTCGCAAAGAGCCGGACATGACTGAGCAACTTCACTTTCCCCCATTAATTGATTTAGCATTGTTTCCTATGAAAGAAAATGTAATAATTACTAAAACACTTTTATGTACTTTCTAGCATCTCTATGTAAATATATAAATGAATAAGTAATTAAAACACTTTTAGTATACTAACAACTCTATGTAAATAGATCAGATTAGATCAGATCAGATCAGTAGCTCAGCTGTGTCCGACTCTTTGCGACCCATGAATTGCAGCACACCAGGCCTCCCTGTCCATCACCAACTCCCGGAGTTTACTCAGACTCACGTCCATCGAGTCAGTGATGCCATCCAGCCATCTCATCCTCTGTCGTCCCCTTCTCCTCCTGCCCCCAATCCCTTCCAGCATCAGAGTCTTTTCCAATGAGTCAACTCTTCGCATGAGGTGGCCAAAGTACTGGAGTTTCAGCTTTAGTATCATTCCTTCCAAAGAAATCCCAGGGCTGATCTCCTTCAGAATGGACTGGTTGGATCTCCTTGCAGTCCAAGGGACTCTCAAGAGTCTTCTCCAATACCACAGTTCAAAAGCATCAATTCTTCGGTGCTCAGCCTTCTTCACAGTCCAACTCTCACATCCATACATGACCACAGGAAAAACCATAGCCTTGACTAGACGGACCTTTGTTGGCAAAGCAATGTCTCTGCTTTTGAATATGCTAAATAGGTTGGTCATAACTTTCCTTCCAAGAGTAAGCGTCTTTTAATTTCATGGCTGCAGTCACCATCTGCAGTGATTTTGGAGCCCAGAAAAATAAAGTCTGACACTGTTTCCCCATCTATTTCCCATGATATAATGAATAAGTAATTAATGAATAAAGAGGAGAAGAAAAGGAAAAGAGATACCGAAACTGTATTTTAGGAACCACTAACTGTTGTTTGTTGAATTCCATGAGAATATACTTATATCTCTGAAAATTTTCGATTTCAAATTTTGAAAATTCAAGATAGTGTCAAATGTATTATTGCTGCTACAAGGGGTCTTTCAACACATCGAGTTTCTGTGTGTGTATTTACATATTTTCCCTAGTCTTTCACTAAAGAAAATTTATTGACTACTGCACTAAAGATTGATATGGATTAATACATTTCTAACAAAATGTAGAAATCCTATGAAGACTATCTCTGACTTTTAAGTGTTTGCAGCCAGAAAGAGAAACATATGTGGCAACAAAGACACTAAAAATCTTTGATATCAAGCGACCACGGCCCAACTAAATAGGCCTAATAATCAGAGGAACTGAGTTGGCTCAAATAACTGATAATCATTTTCAGGGAGGACAGATGTATCAATTATGCAGTCAGAGATCTATATTTCTCCAGATTTTTGGCTTCAAAGCCTCTGATCTGACTTATGTGATTTAGGTAGATTCCAACCTTACACATGCAGAGTAACCAGCAGAAGTAACAAACTCATCAGGAGAAAGAGACCCCCTCTTTCTGAGTAACTCTAAGAAAATACTGTCCTAGAAAACACTCCACTGTCGCAGGGTGTGAGATGCTATCAATAGGACACCTAGGGTCACATTCTGAGGCCTAGAACCTGAGTCATTTACCCCCCAAAATATAGGCAGAGGAGGTTTCTTCAGAGGAAAATCAGGGTGCTATTTCCACAAAACAGCAGGAGTGTTGAGTGCCAGGCAGGACAAAGATCATAGTTTCAAGTACTTAGAATGACGGCCATGTGCACTGTTGTTTCTGTCTTTGTAACTAGGGAAATGGTCCTAATTCTTGGTCAAAAACTATTAGTGTGTTGTCTTAGCTGCAGATAACACAGCAAGTAGGTATTTTTTCCTGCCATGTACTCTGCTCTAACACTTACTTACCAGACAAACTGATGTTGCAGTTTCTAGCAACTAAGCTCAGAGTTGTCCTGCTGTCTGAAGACCAGCCAGTCTCCTGCAGACAATTCATAAAAGGATCGCAGCAGGTGTGACTAGATATCCAGGGATTAGTAAGGGTTACAGTCATAGCATTTCCCTTCCTATCAACCTGGCTAACTCATACTCATCTCTGTAAATGTGACTCATAGGATATCTGCAACAAGACTCAGTTCCTGACCCTTATTCATGTAGGAAGAATAGACTACTATTCTTTCCCTTGGGGGTTTGTGTGGAGAGAGAGATGAGGGGATACTGAGAGCACTTGCCCTTTTGTTCTAGAGGACTTGAAAAGGAATTATGAGGATGATGGGAGCAGATAGAGGCAGAGAGCAGTGAACAGAGGAAGACATGAACAAAATTATGGATGGCTTTGAAACATTGTGCTATCATTTCATAGTGGCATTAATATTCTCTGTATGAAGTTTTTAATTTTATACTGTGTTGTCATATGATAGGTTTACTGTATGTAAGAGAGTTGTCAAAAATATGTATGTGGGTAGTATAAGATTGATTGCTGGCTATGGGAATACTGGAGATGGAATCTCTCTATGAACTGAATAAAATAGCAGTGACAGAAGTACCAAAGAAATGGTTATTAAGTTCAGTTGAGTAAATAAAAGTATCTCTTTTCCTAATATTAGTAGTAGAATTGGTTTATGTGACTTTAATCACCAAAGGGTATATTTGACATTTTCTTAATGGAACCTTCTCTAAATCAGCATTATGATACTTTTTATATTCTTAAATACACTAAACATTTACAAACCTTTTTTCTTTTCTCCAGAACCATTGATAATTTTCTGTGATTAAACAAAAGCAATCAAAATGTACAGCTCATTTCTCAGCTCTCTGGACTTTCTGAATTCTTGTGGCTGATGACTATAACTTGTTTCTTCCTTTGCTCTTAGGTTTTCTATCAGCTTTTCCCTTCCCATCATTGACCCTGTGTTTACATAAAATAATGTTGCATTTGAAGTTCATAATAGTGATTATGAATGTTATGGAAAAATCAAGAAGTTCTTCCTTTTGCCAATTTCCTACTTTAAACTGCTAAACACTTTGAAGTCAGAATAGTAAGTTTGTGATTGGATGGCATGTGTGCTTGCTGCTGCTGCTCCTGCTAAGTCACTTCACTTGTGTCTGACCCTGTGTGACCCCATAGACGGCAGCCCACCAGGCTCCCCCGTCACTGGATTTCTCCAGGCAAGAACACTGGAGTGGGTTGCCATTTCCTTCTCCAAGTCGTGTCCAATTCTTTGCGACCTCATGGACTGTGCATGTCAGGCTCCTCTGTCCATGGAAATTTCTAGGCAAGAATACTGGAGTGAGTTGCCATTTTCTCCTCCAGGGGATCTTCCCCACCCAGGGATTGAACCGGAATCTCTGGCATCTCCTGCCCTGGCCGGCAGATTCTTTACCACTGGTGCCACCTTGGAAAGTTTGCTATAATTGTTTGTAAATTAAAATTAATAGTCTCTGTGTAAGACCCACAGAGTTCTGCATAAGTAATGTTCTTAGGGGTATGGTACATAGATTTTAAAAATAGGTTATCTTTTATTAAAATTACTATTCTCCTGATAATTTTAAGGTAGTAGTCATTATGCAGGGTTGAGATAGAGCCTCCACCCAAAATTTGCTTTGGGCATTGAGAATGATGTTGTCATACATTCAACAGGATCTAAAATGGTTTAGTATGCAAATTAGGCTTTCTGGGGAGAGCAGGAAAGCCCGCTAAATAGGTCCAAAAATGACTCTGGAGATCAGGAGTAACAACAAGGTTGGAATTTTATGGTGGATAGAGGGTAGACAGGGATGAAGGTTCCCCTACATGGGTTAGGGCTTGTATGGTTTTAAATTCCCATCAGTTCCCCCCTCCACCGCCCCCCCCCCAAAAAAAAAAGGACACCTGGCTCTTTATTAGCTTGCCCAGATATGGGGCAGAAGGGAGGAGAGTAGGGCTTAAAAGCTGTCAGCAATCAAATATTAAAAAAAAAAACAAATGAAGTCAGACCCTACTATACCTAATAAATATTGGATTGGCCAAAAAGTTCATTTGGGTCTTTGTAAGATGGCTTGGAATAACCCGAATGAACTTTTTGACCAACCCGATAATTAAGCAGTTGATTTAAAGAAACACTTGCTCTAGTCATCAAGCTTTGTTTATAAATCCTATCTTGTCAGGCCTACTTCTTTAAAGATGAGTGATTCAGGCTTCTAGGATGCTTGTGATCCTCAAATGGAGATAGTTCCTTTCCCTAACTTTCTTTATGAACAAAAACTAACCAACCAGCAAAACAAATGATAGAGCAGACATGAGCCCACTTCCCGCGAAGGGTTTCTCTACCACAGATCTCTTCACAAAGGCTTTGAGTGCTCAAGGGTCTCTGTACCTACACGATGTGCTGTCAGTGCTCTGTGAAAATGAGACAATGGTGGTAAATTGGAGATCTACGGGGAAGCACACAGCAGAGCAAACTGGCTGCTTCTGAATGGCCATCAACAGGATTTGCTTCCTTTTATCTCATTCGTCTGTGCAACAGAGGGCTTGAAGTGCCTCAGGAAGTTCCTTTATCCTGGGCAGAAGGGGTTTGTGAGTCTTGATTTCAATGCCCTTTTATACTGTCACTGTCAAAGGAGATGCTGTGCAAAGAGTGAATCTGTAACAGAAATGGTTGTCATGGCAGCCTTAAAGAGCCAGCATCAAAAATATTAGCCGACAATTTAGTAGGTCAAGCACATGAATAGTCTGGGCCTGTTGCCATATAACATCCATCTGGGTGGGAAAATACTGCAGCTGGATCAGAGGACAGAGGTGGAGGGGACAATGGCATGCTTCCTGGTGTCAGTGGGACCTTTTCAGTTTGCTCAAAAAACTGATAATCACCATACCTAATACAAAGTCATTTTTCTCTAAGGACCTGTTAGGAGCTTCATAGTAAGTCCAGAAGGATTATATTTCTGGGTCCCGTTACAGTTTTGACCACAAGTTGTACCAAAGCGTTCCCTGTTGAACGTGTACACATCTCACTTGACGTGTAATTTCAGCCCATTTTAGTTCTGAAAGTCCATTCTAATCTCCCTTGTTGATAGTAGCTTGTTTATGTAGAATAATTCTTGATCCCAGTTTTTATTATTGTCCTAGTGGGATAATAGTTATAAAATGTTTTATACTATAAAAGCTGAATTCTGTTTTCTAGCTTCTGTGTCTCTTTCAAAATTAGACCAGTTTTTTTTTGCTGGGGGTGGTGGGAGATAAAAAGTACATTCTTGCTTTTGCTTTCCAGCGTAGCCCTTTGAAAAACAGCATAAACTATATAGCATGTTTATATCACTGTTCTCTGCACCTTTCCAGGTGTGTGTGTGTGTGTGTATCATTTTCTCTCATTTAGATATTGCTATTCTGTAACTCTTGGATGATGAATGAATTGGATTGCTGGAAACATTGCATCAGGTTCATGGGTAGACTATAAACTTAAAGAGAGCTCAGGCTCATTCTGTTTTGTTACCAGGCCTCAGGGCTTAGTGTACTACTCAGTTTAACATAGCGCTCAGAAAATATTTGTTGAAAGAATAAATAAGCTAATGTTATAGAACTGCTTTTCCTTGCAATCATTTACCAGAATTCTATATGTTGGTTGTTATTCTTTTGCTTTTTAAACCTTTCTTTTACCCCTATTTTTATTTTATTTTTGTACTTACAAATAACAGGCAATGCAGATGTGTTTAAGGAGACATGGCAGGCTCTTATTATTTCTTCAGCTGCTAATCTTACCTCCATTCCTGCTCTCTGTGTGCTGTGCTTATGTCACAAAACATCGATCAATATTCACATCTGATTTGTACAGTCATTTGGCAATGTCAGTTTAGTGTCCCTCTGTTTTCATAGGAATGACTGGAGAGCTGTACTTTTTTCTCATTTATCTTAATTTATAATGTGCCCTGGGACAAACAGTTGCAAGTTATTTTACACAGGATAACCATTATTTCAGTTTAGTTGCTCAGTCATGTCCAACTCTTTGTGACCCCATGGACTGCAGCACACCAGGCTTCCCTGTCCATCACCAGCTCCTGGAGCCTACTCAAACTCATGTCCATAGAGTTAGTGATGTCATCCAGCCATCTCATCCTCTGCCATCCCCTTCTCCACCTGCCTTAGATCTTTCCCAGCATCAGGGTCCTTTCCAGTGAGTCAGTTCTTTGCATCAGGTGGCCAGAGTATTGGAGCTTCAGCTTCTTCAGAATCAGTCCTTCCAAAGAATATTCAGGACTGATTTTCTTTAGGAATGACTTGGTTGGATCTCCTTGTAGTTCAAGGGACTCAAAAGAGTCTTCTCCAACACCACAGTTCAAAAGCATCTATTCTTCAGTGCTCAGTTTTCTTTATAGTCCAAATCTTTGTGAGATGTTGTCACAGCATCCATATGTGACTACTGGAAAAATCATAGCTTTGTCTAGATGGACCTTTGTCAGAAAAGTAATGTCTCTGCTTTTTAATATGCTGTCTAGGTTGGTCATAGCTTTTCTTTCAAGGGGCAAGTGTCTTTTAATTTCAGGGCTGCAGCCACCATCTGCAGTGATTTTGGAGCCCAAGAAAATAAAGTCTGTCACTGTTTCCATCATCCCCATGTATTTGCCATGAACTGATGGGACCAGATGCCATGATCTTAGTTTTTTGAATGTTGAGCTTTAAGCCAACTTTTTCACTCTCCTCTTTTACTTTCTTCAAGAGGCTCTTTAGTTCTTCTTCGCTTTCTGCCATAAGGGTAGTGTCATTTCCTTATCTGAGGTTATTGGTATTTTACCTAGCAATCTTAATTTGAGCTTGTGCTTTATCCAGCCTGGCATTTCGTATGATGTATTCTGCATATAAGTTAAATAAGCAGGGTGACAATATACAGCCTTGAAGTACACCTTTCCCTATTTGGAACCAGTCTTGATCTGCATACAGATTTCTCAGGAGGCAGCTAAGATGGTCTGGTATTCCCACCTCTAAGAATTTTCCACAGTTTGTTTTGATCCACACAGTCAAAGGCTTTGGCATAGTCAATAAAGCAGAAATAGATGCAGTTCTGGAACTCTCTTGTTTTTGCAATGATCCAGTGAATGTTGGCAATTTGATCTCTGGTTCCTCTCCTTTTCTAAATCTGGCTTGAACATATGGAAGTTCACAGTTCACATACTGTTGAAGCCTCACTTGGAGAATTTTGAGCATTACTTTGCTAGCATGTGAGATGAGTGCAATTTTGTGGTAGTTTTAACATTCTTTGACATTGCCTTTCTTTGGGATTGGACTGAAAACTGCCCTTTTCCAATCCTGTGGCCACTGCTGAGTTTTCCAAATTTGCTGGCATATTGAGTGCAGCCCTTTCACAGCATCATCTTTAGGATTTGAAATAGCTCAACTGGAATTCCATCTCCTCTACTAGCTTTGTTCGTAGTGATGCCTCCTAATGCCCACTTGACTTCACATTCCAGGATGTCTGGCTCTAGGTGAGTGATCACACCATCGTGGTTATCTGGGTCAAGAAGATTTTTTTTGTATAGT
Source organism: Bubalus kerabau (assembly GCF_029407905.1). Lineage (NCBI taxonomy): Eukaryota > Metazoa > Chordata > Mammalia > Artiodactyla > Bovidae > Bubalus > Bubalus kerabau. The sequence continues at coordinate 71,401,585 of NC_073629.1, forward strand.
TCTTCTGTGTATTCTTGCCACCTCTTCTTATATCTTCTGCTTCTGTTAGGTCAGGTCCATACCATTTATTTCCTTTATTGTGCCCATCTTTGCATGAAAATTTCCCTTGGTATCTCTAATTTTCATAAATAAATCTTTAGTCTTTCCCATTGCATTGTTTTCCTCTATTTCTTTGCAGTGATCACTGAGGAAGGCTTTCTTATCTCTTCTTGCTATTCTTTGGAACTCTGCATTCAAATGGGTATATCTTTCCTTTTCTGCTTTGCCTGTAGCTTTTCTTCTTTTCTCAGCTATTGTATGGTCTTCTCAGAGAACCATTTTCCTTTTTGCATTTCTTTTTTGTGGCATGGTCTTGATCCTTGCCTCCTGTACAATGCCATGAACCTCCATCCATAGTTCATCAGGCCCTCTCGTCTATCAGATCTAATCCCTTGAATCTATTTCTCACTTATACTGTATAATCATAAGGGATTTGATTTAGGTCATACCTGAATGGTCTAGTGGTTTTCCCTACTTTCTTCAATTTAAGTCTGAATTTTGCAATGAAGAGTTCATGGTCTGAGTAACAGTCAGCTCCCAGTCTTGTTTTTGCTGACTGTATAGAGCTTCTCCATTTTTGACTGCAAAGAATATAATCAATCTGATTTCAGTGTTGACCATCTGGTGATGTCCATGTGTAGAGTCTTCTCTTGTGTTGTTGGAAGAGGGTGTGTGCTATGACCAGTACATTCTCTTGGCAAAACTTTACTAGCCTTTGCCCTGCTTCATTCTATACTCCAAGGCCAAATTTGCCTGTTACTCCAGGTATCTCTTAACTTCCTACATTTACATTCCAGTCCCCTATGATAAAAAGGACATTTTTTTTTATTGGGGTGTTAGTTCTATAAGGTCTTGTAGGTCTTCATAGTACCATTCAACTTCAGCTTCTTCAGCATTACTCTTTGGGGCATAGACTTGGATTACTGTGATATTGCATGGTTTGCCTTGGAAATGAACAGAGATCATTCTGTTATTTTTGAGATTCCAAGTACTGCATTTTAGACTCTTGCTAACAAAGATGGCTACTCCATTTTTTTAAATTCTTCCCAACAGTAGTAGATATAATGGTCTACTGAATATAGTTGCCCATTTCCGTCCATTTTAGTTCCCTGATTACTAAAATTTTGATGTTTACTCTTGCCATCATCTTTGTGACCTCTTGTAATCTACCTTGATTCATGGACCTAACATTCCAGGTTCCTATGCAATATTGTCCTTTACAGCATCGGGATTTGCTTCCATCACCCAATCACATCCACAGCTGGGTGGTGTTTTTGCTTTAACTCTGTCTCTCTATTCTTTCTGGAGTTGTTTCTTCACTTTTCTCTAGTAGCATAATGGGCACCTACTGACCTGGGTAGTTCATCTTTCAGTGTCATATCTTTTTGCCTTTTCATACTGTTCATGGGGTTCTCAAGGCAAGAATACTGAAGTGGTTTACCATCCCCTTCTCCAGTGGACCACATTTTGTCAGAACTCTCCTCATGACCTGTCTGTCTTGGGTGGCCCTACATGACATGGCTCATGGTTTCATTGAGTTAGACAAGGCTGTGGTCCATGTGATCAGTTTGATTATTTTTCTGTGATTGTGGTTTTCATCCTGTCTGTCCTCTGATGGGTAATGATAAGAGGCTTATGGAAGCTTCCTAATGAGAGACACTGATTTTGGAGAAACTGGGTCTTGTTTCTCAGAGAAACTGGCGCTGATGGTCAGGGACATGTTCAGTAAATCTTTAATCCAATTTTTTGTGGATGGGTGGGGCTGTGTTTCCTCCCTGTTTGACCTGAGACCAAACTATGGTGGAAGTAATGAAGATAATGGAAACCTCTGTCAAAAAGTCCCATGCATGCACTGCTGCACTCAGTGCCCTTGATCCTGCTGCAGGCCACCACTATCCCATGCCTCCACTGGAGACTCCTGGACACTCACAGACAAGTCTGGGTCAGTCTCTTGTGGGGTCACTGCTCCTTTCTCCTAGGTCCTGGTGCACACAGGGTTTTGTTTGTGCCCTCTGAGAGTCTGTTTCCCCAGTCCTGTGTAAGTTCTGTAATCAAATACCACTGGCCTCCAAAGTCAAATTCCCTGGGGGTTCTCAGCCTCTTTGTCAGATCCCCAGGTTGGGAAATCTGTTGTGGGTCCTAGAACTTTCTTAACAGTGTGAGAACTTATTTGGTATAATTGTTCTGCAGTTTGTGGGTCTTCTGCTCAGTGGCTCTATGGTGAGGTTAATGGCAACCTAATTCTCGAGGGCTTATGCCAGATGCTGTGTGACCCAGGTCTGCTGCATCCAGTCCCTCAGCCCCTGTGGCAGGCCACTGCTGATCCTTACCTCCACAGGAGATACTCAAACACTCAAAAGCAGGTCTGGCTCAGTCTCTGTGAGGCCTCTGGGTCCTGGTGAACACAAGGTTTTATCTGAGCCCTCTGAGCATCTCTGGCAGTTTTGGGGCTTGATTCTAAATATCAGTTTGCCCCTCCTACCATCTTGCTGGGGCTTCTCTTTTGCCCTTGAATGTGCAGTATCTTTTTTTGGTGGGATCCAACATTCTCCTGTCAATGGTTCTTCAGCAATGAGTTGTAATTTTGGAGTTCTCACAGGAGAAGATCAGAATAACCATACTTTTGCCTTTTAAAGCTAGAAGTCTAATGTTTAACTACACAATGATTAAGCTTCTTGCTTATTTAGTTTCTGATTGTCTACTAGCTTAGAGATTTCACATTAATTGATGTCTAATTTGCCTTAAATTGAGAGTGCTATTTGATCTTAGTTTCATTTCTCACTAACACAGTTATTCTGATCATTCTATCACTACACACAAGCTTTGTGGGCCACCCAAGGCCATTTTTGGATTTTTCTGAAGAACTAAGAATGAATTGGAGAAGGCAATGGCACCCCACTCCAGTACTCTTGCCTGGAAAATCCCATGGACAGAGAAGGCTGGTGGGCTGCAGTCCATGGGGTCACTAGGAGTTGGACATGACTGAGCGACTTCACTTTCATGCATTGGAGAAGGAAATGGCAACCCACTCCAGTGTTCTTGCCTGGAGAATTCCAGGGACAGGGGAGCCTGGTGGGCTGTCATCTCTGGGGTCGCACAGAGTCGGACATGACTGAAGCGACTTAGCAGCAAGAATGAATGCAAACAGAAAAATTTCCTTTTTTTTTCCCCTGGAAAAAAATCTGGGGCAGATGTTCAATACTCAGTACCACTGATGGAAAGTATGTAACATGTGTATGGGAATTTTTATGTCAGCTATAACAAAATAGGAAGTGGTCAGTAGTATGGTTAAGGAAAGAAAAAAAAAAAAAAAAAAACCACCAAACTGTATGCCCTGACTGTGTGTGTTAGTCACTCAGTCATGTCCAAATCTTTACAACTCCAATGGACTGTAGTCTACCAGGCTCCTCTGTCCATGGAATTCTCCAGGCAAGAATACTAGAGTGGGTTGCCATTTCCTTCTCCAGGTGATCTTCCCGACCCAGGGATTGAACCTGGGTCTTCTACATTTCATGCAGATTCTTTACCATCTGAGCCACCAGCGAAGCCCAAAGGTTATCAAATTTTGTCTTTGTAAAAACTGTACCAACAAAGTAAAATGCATTTTTGGGCCATATTTGGATTATAGGCTACGTTTTCATTAACTAATCTCAAGACTCCTTGTTGACTTCTTTAGCCCTTGCAGTACCTTTTGTTTGATATTGGCATTAAGAAAGATGCATGGATGGCCACTCTACCTTTATAGTCATTTTACTTCAAAGTTAGGGACTTGGTTGTCTTTGTTGACTGTGAACTTGAACTATCGTTCCCACATAGCCGTGAAGCCCATGGCATTTGATTCTTCTGAAGTCTACTTACTGCTTCATTATCATATACCAACTATCTGATCATCCCTCTTCACTCATGGAAGACTTTGATACCCAATTCATATGTTTACTCCCTGCCCTAAAGACCTGTGGATTTTGCATGTCTTCAACAAACATGTTGGGAAACTGGCTTTTAAAAAAAATATTCTGCTCTCTCAGGCTCCTGAGTTCTTCATCTTTAGGCATCGTTACTTCCATGCATTTTATCCACTCATTCCCATGGTGATACTCTGAGCTTTCTCATTATTTGGAAATAGTACCCACCCCTTTAAAGTACTAAATTCAAAGAGTCTACGGTCTGACACAGTTTCCTAACCTTCAGATAGTCTAAAAAAGTTACTGCTGATCCTCCTCATTTAGCTATTCAATCCTTTGGTCCATCTATGTTTTCTCTAACAGCCTCCTCTCCTCACCCCTACTTTATTTCTTCTTCAGAATGAACTTCAAGTTACCATTACCTTCATGACTCTCTTAGCAATATTTTCAACTCTATTACCTGTTTTGCTATTGAACTTGTGCAGGAAAGACATCTTGATTAATCTAATAATCTTGTCTTTACATTTGAAGTGCTTAATGTAGCTGAAGAATTTATAAAATGGTATAGTTTTGTTCAACATAAATTTATGTCTTCAGCTTCCACTGTGCATTTAAAACTGCTTCTCAGTCCTTCCATGTTTTTTTTTAACCATCTCTCTTTTATATGTAAATATCTCTCAGAAGACCTAATTTACTAATTTTTCTCTCCCACATAGCCTCACCTCTGCTTCCTGCTGATTCCTTTCTATAAGCAATTGAACATGCTCTTGTTACTATGCAAATAAATAAAACATAGTGGAAAAAACAAACACAAAAACAAAATAGAACTCTGTATCACAGTCTCTTTAGATAGTATAGTTCCTTCTTTCATTCACAAAGTTCCTTCTTTAATTCACTACTGTACTTTTTTCTACTTCTGTGTCCTCCAATCTTCTCTCAGCACTTTGTTCTTACTACAATTGCCAAGGTTATCATTGTTGATAAGTATCAAACGTTTTGAGTCCATATCTTCCTGAACCTTTTACCCACGTTTGACACAGTTGACTCTCTGTTCTTAAAGAATATTTCTTTTGCTTTGTTGACACCAGTTCTCTTGAGTTTTCTCTTACTATCGTGGCTGCTAACCTTTATGTTAGCTTTAGTATTACACTCTATATGGCCTTATTTCTCTACAACTGTATTGAATCTGTATTTTACACATTTGCTCTATACTTTCTATGGCACTGTGAGCTAGACATCTCTGTTTGGAAGTCCCTGAGGCACTGAAATCTGAATATTCCCCAAACTGAACTCATTACCTCTCTTCTCCTTAATTCTGTTCTTGTCCTACTTTTCCCTTTCCCTGTGAATGGCACATCCTTCGTCCAGTTTCCCAATCTATAAACTTCATGTTTCCCTCTATCATTCCTCACACAGAGAAGAATCCCACCAATTTTACTACTCAGCATTCATGATTAAATTGATTCACAGTTTTGTAAAAAAGTTTACCAAAGAGACAGGGGCAATAAAAGTATGTTATGGGAAAATTTAATTTATATTTTACTTCAAAGGAAACTGACATTAAGTTGATAGAGTGTCTGACAGTCATCCAGTTGTGGACAGTGAGTGGTGATGGGGTGAAGAAGCACGTAGGGGGGAAGGAACATTAAAAAAAAAAATCTTGGAGTCTAGTAGGGGTAAGGCACATTAAAAAAACAGAAAAATAAGTATATATAAATTATCAGGGTAAAGGAGAGAGTGGAATAAGAAATGAAGCTGATATGGAAAGTCAAGGCTAGTTTGTGGGAGCTTCGTATCTTCTATTAAGAATTTTGAACTTTAAGAACAAAGGAAAGTTGAGTTCTAAGCAGGAGGGTAACATGACACACACACACACACACACATATATATAAATTGTTCAGTCACTAAATCGTGTCCAACTCTGTGACCCCATGGACTGCAGCATTCCAGGCTTCTCTATCTTTCACTATCTCCTGGAGTTTGCTCAAATTCCCATCCATTGAGTTGCTAATGCCATTCAGCCATCTCATTCTCTGTTGCCCCCTTCTCCACCTGCCCTCAATCTTTCCCAGTGTCAGGGTCTTTTCCAATAAGTTGCCTCTTTGTATCAGGTAGCCAAAGTATTGGAACTTCAGCATCTGTTCTTCCAATGAATATTCAGGGTTGATTTCTTTTGGATTGATTGGTTTGATGTTCTTGTGGTCCATATGTATCTGTACATATATCATATATGTATTTATTTAGAGATAATCTTCCTGTATATTCTGCCAACTTGTCCTGAATAGCTTGTTTGCCTCACCAAAGAAAAGACCCTTGATGGAAAACATGCTTCTAATAACCCAAGCAGTTCTTTCTGGAAAAGATAATTTTGATTTATGCTATAAGACACATTCTGAAAGTTATTACCTATGCCTGTATTTTTCACATAGATTTGGTAGATTTCTTTCCACAGGACCAATTTTTTTTTTTTTTTTCCCAACTTACACAATGTGGTGCAAGTAGGTGGCTATTTTAAGGTCTGTTTACCTCTAATTGAGAGATGATAAGAAAAATACTGTTCGTGGTTTGGGGATTTTATTCTGATTTGACAAATAATGAGTAGTTTTCTTTGATAGCACTTTTTAAGATGCAGCTGGATCAAAAATCAACCACAAAGGGAGCTCAATTTTATTTATCATTAATTTTGACATGTTTCCACAGATGTTTTCTGGAAATCATTGTAACCTGCTTAATTTGTCTCTGTATAATAGGAAGCAGATAGCCTCAATTAATGTACTGATTAGCAAGTTTTTTTAATGAGTTTCAGTAGTTTTACTCATTATTGTGGTACAGTACACTGAATCCTAGAAGTTGGGATTTAAGCATTATTAGAACATAAAACCTGAACCATTACAGAATTGCTTTTCTATGGCATATTTGTTGTTTGCTAGTAACTTCTGTCTGTGCGTATGTGTAAGCAGGGAAGACATTGAAACCACATGGAAATGAATCCATAGAATTGTGAAGTTCGCAGACTTGCTGATAAGTCCATGCAAGCCACAGATAAATGGGGAACCAGTTGTGGTAACCCATTGGTGACTACATAATTATAATGCATTTTGAAGATGTGGCTGATACCAAGAACCAAAGCAGACTCTAGCCTAACTTCATGATGAATATATGGATATTTTATACAAAGACTCCTTTTGCATACTCTTTACTATGAGGAAGAGATAAAATACTTCTTCCTTGGAACCTGGAATTATTCCTTTAGGAGGTAGTTTAAGTATAGCAGTAGGGTTTTTGGAAAGATATTAGCAAGTTTCTTTTGTCCTGAACAGGGAGCAGTAAAAACATCCACTGTCTATACATTACCAAGAAAATAGTATATTCTCTGGCTTGGTATCTGAGTCTTCTAAACAAAAAGATTTAAGACCTGTGGGATCTTCTAAATATCATAGGTACTTTGATAGTACTAGCCTTTTTTTGTTGGAACAGGAATATAGAAACCATGGTCAAAGCGTCAGCCCTTCTCCTTTGAAAATTTACAGCCAATTTTTCTTCTGTTTCTATTAGGGGCATTTATTGCTATAGCTGTAATGTGCCAGATGAAGCAAAGACCAGAGTATCTTGCAACTGACTGTTAGAGAACTTCTCTTCCACAGAAAGGTGCTTCCTTGTTGCCAATTTTATGGTAACATAAAGTTTCATGACATTTATGGAAGTGTGTGTCATGAAGCAGATGGCTTGTTAGCCTGTTTTAGTAATCTCATTCATATCCATACAATATTAAAACTTTTCCAAGTTCATGAATTATAAAAGAACACTAGATGCTACATGGTCCAAAGAGTCCTTTAATTATTAAAATTAGATATGCCAAAGGATTCAAACCTGAGTGGAAATTAAAGATGAGCTTTGAATCAAGATAAGGATCCTGAATTTGATTCATGCAAAATTACTTCTCTTCAGGAGGTACTGAATTTCTACTAGTATTACAAGTACTAATTCAACTTTATCTCTTATTATTTCCTGACTGAAAACCTTTGTGAGAGCTAAACTCATATTACAAAGACTGTTCACTTTCCTAGGAGCATGAAATGCACTCTATTAATTTAGTGCTTTTGCATATGCTGCCTTTATGTCTGAAAATTTTTTCCTTAGCTTTCTCACATGCAACTTTGAAACATCTACCTAAATGTCAAGGCCCATTTCAAACAAAACTTCCTCTAAGAATATTTCCATGGGGACTTCCTTAATAGTCCAGTGGCTCTGTGTTTCCGCTGCAGGGCACATGGGTTCCATTAATGGTTGGGAAACTAAGATCCCACATGCTGCAGGATGCGACCAAAAAATGAATGAATAAAGAATGTTTCCATGATCCCTGCAGTCATGTGTGACTCCGCTCTCCTCTGAATCCCATTATATTCCTCTGTATTATTTTATATCTTGTCCAATATTATGTTCATGCATTGTTTGTCCTGTGTCATCCTTTAGACAACCCTTCTAAATCTGATGACTAAAAGAACATCTTAGAAGTAGTAGGTGCTTACTGGATATTTATTGAATTTTATTTTTTAAATATTCTCATAAAATATTATAAAATATTCTTTTAATAGATATTTTTCTTATTTAAGTGTGAAAATCATATGATCTTTTTATGTTGACTCTCAGGAAGTTCTGAGCTGACTTCTGTTCACTTACAATACCTTCTCTTAGGCTTTGCTGATAAAATTTTTCTCTTTCTTCTCCATTAGCACCTGGCTCTATCTTTGTACTCTTATTTCTGTAGTTATAAATTTTATTACAACTTCTAGCTATATCAGATTCCCAGTCATTCACTTACTAGACATTTATTGTCTTTTACATAGTAGACATTTAGGCTAGACACTAAAGATATGAAAATTAATAAGACAGTTTATGTAGTCCACAGCCTAATAAAAGTGTAGTTGAAGTACTGAAACAATTACAATAAAGTAAATAAAAACAAAAGCATAGCTTTCAGTTCTTTATTCTTTCCCAATGGTGGTAAGAGAAAACCATATTTGCCTTACGAAAAACTAATGCTTTTTCTTGCTTGTTCATAAGAGTTCTCTGCAGTACTAGAAAGCTCCATTCCCCTCTTCCTCAATAATCTTTTTTTGAAGCAAATATTAGTAGTTATAGGCTTCTCTTCATCCAGAGAGGGTGCTAAAGAAAATCCAGATCACTGAAAGCCTATTAATCTCTTTGGTATTGTGAAATGTTTTACTTCCTTTAGTAGAAGTGAATAAATTATGTAAATCTATTTCCAGTGCGATCTTGGAATAAGGTAATATGGCAATAATCAAATTGCCAGAAAATGTTGCTTTAGTGTCAACCTCAAAAAACAAGCCAATTAGACTTAAAAATGAGCACTCCAATCTTGAATTTTTCTTCCTTGAAGCATATCTACAGTAGACTCACAGGGTGATGTTTACAGGTACATAATCAGAAGATGTAATTTTTCACTGTTTCTTATTACAAACACTTGCTTTTCAAATTTTGTTAAACTATTTCGCAAATAGTTTAACACACAGTTTTATATCCCCGATTAGTGTTGTGGAAAGAACACTAACTTAACAAATGAGACATTTGAGTTCAAATTCTAACACAGGGTACTTAGTGTCACCAAATTGTTGCTGGCGTGGGACCTCTCTCAACCCTTATCTACAAAATGCAAAGATTGGACTTGTATAGTCTCTAAGATCTTTTTCAGCTCCCCAATTTTATATTATTGCAGGTTTGATTTAAGAGATCCTGTGAATAAAATTAATTAAAATAAAGATTATTTTATTTAGATAATTTATTTTGCATTCTTTTCCCCATTTCAGTTAAAATGGAATCTTAACTTCATTAATTTGCTACATTAAAAAAAAGTATTCTGAGTGTAAATTCATAAGTGTTCTGTTTCTACAAACATTAGGACTCTAAAAAAGAAAAAAGCTATGTTTGATCTCTGCATCTTGGCAGATTGTAATTGGACTGATCACTTTGAAAATTCACTGTTGGCCAATTAGCAAGAGCCAATGCATTTAAAATATGCATTCTGGGTGACTAATCTTATGTAAAATTATGTACAAAAAGTCACATAATTATAATCAGATCCCCATTTGTTTGTAAAAAGGTGATTTTTTCCAATTAAAAGCAATAAAGATGAAGTATAGGCTTTTTTCTTCTAACTTAAGCCTTTACTAAAACCAGTATCTAATGATATATGAGAAACATATGTAGTTTAAAAGCAAACAGACAACAAAAGCAGTGTTGTACATACCTATAGAGTACTTAGTGGTTCATCATGAGTCCTTCTCCTGTCCATCATGATCAAACCTCCTTCTCTACATGTCAGAATTGAGGCCATCTCCTAGATAGTCTTTCTTAATTAGAAGTTTTGAAGATTATTGTGGTATATTTATGAAATTTAAAAAAAAATATTCTCTCTGAAATGTGCCTGGGATAAGCACATCATTTTTTACTATAAAATCCAGAGGTTGTGCAGTTTCCTTCACATCCTGACCTCTCTGTGTCAAACCAATTACCAGCCAATTTTCAATAATGAACAATCATAATCACAAGATTGGAAGAGACCTTGAGAAGGCATATGTTTCACCCTCCCATCCCAATTTGCACAGAAATCATTTTGGAAAATGATTCTCTACCCTTTTCTTTCACATTTAAAAGTGAAGGATCCACAGTTTCTGAGCTCTAGTTAACCACTATAGTAACCAGCTTGATGGTACACATTTTATTGCCTTCCTTTTCTTCCCTATCTCATTCTTCACTCCTCCGATGACATTTCCTGGGATCAGCTCCCAAATGAATTGCTTGTACTCAAATCCTAATCTCAGAGTCCACTTTAGGGGAACTCAATTAAGACACTCTAATTATAGGCCTTAATAAAAAAGAAGCCATCAATTACATAAAGCATTAGATTGATTACATAAATGTTAACTTAAACTGTATCTTCTGATGTGTATATTGTTACTAAAAACCAGGTGCCAAAATGTCCTTCACATAAAATAGCTTTTTTGTATTAGTCATTATGCTGTTTCTAAATCCTGGTCTGCTTAGCTTTAACTTTCATCATGATAATAGAGGTATCCAAATCAATAATCATACATTTTGATCCACAATGCAGGCATTTCATTCAGGAATAGCTAGAAACAAATCCTTATAATATTGAGGGGATGTGGAAAAGCTTTTTAGGGAATACTTCAGCATATCTGTCAAAAAGAGTTGGGAGTCTCATCCTATTCTTATATTTCACAGATGTAGATAAATATGGGTTGGAAAAAGTCATCTTGGCTAAATCTGTTAGAGCTGTATTTTAAGTAATGTGTAAAAATCAGATTTTAGCTTAAGTTGATTAGAATTAATATAGATCAAGCACTACTAATAGCTCAAAATGTCAATTAGAACAATTTGAATATGTAGCCTGGCTGGGGGCCACACAAACTAGAATTTTACTCACTCTTCACCCTGTATTTCAAGAGTTATAAAGAAAATGTTAAAAGGCTACATGGAGATGATCCAGTGGGTCATCATAAATTACATTCTGTCCCCAACTCCTGAGAATAGGAGGGTGAATCTTAGGGACAAGCATATAAAAACACTACATCTATAAATTTTCCTTTCAGTCTCTTTTTCTGTTTCATCATTTATGGAGATAATAGATGGGTAAACAAGTTTAAGTTTCCTCATTTTTTTCCTCCTTTTCGAATGGTATGATATACTAAGGTATACCACTAGTTTGAGTGGTAGCCTTTAACTCTGGCAGCTCAATTTTCACCTGGGTAAAGACAAAGCAAGCCTTTGAAGGCTATTCTCCATAATCCATTTGTAGGCATACAGGTTCACTCAGTCATGTCCAACTCCGTGATCCATGGACTGCAGCCCTTCAGGCTTCTCTGTCCATGGGATTTTCCAGGCAAGAATACTAGATGGGTTGCCATGTCCTCCTCCAGGGATCTCCCTGGCCTGGGGATCAAACTCACATCTCCTGCATCCATAGGCAGATTCTTTACCAGCGAGCCACCTGGGAAGCTCTTGTCGGCAGGAAATCAGAAAGCTTATGGTAACTAGAGGCTTATGATATCCTGTACCTGCCATTCCCCTTCTTGATCTTCGTATCTTAAACCTAGTATATAATGCAGCCTTCCTTTCATATCCTCACTGTGAACACCAGTCAGTTGGACTTAGTTTTCTGAGTATGTTCTTCTCCACCAGAAAAAGCTATCTGTTCTTTATTCAATTGATCTGATTATAGTAGATATTTTATCCATCTCTTCACTACCCCATTGGCGAAGGGTAATTCTCATCCTAAGGCTATGGAGATGACCAAATGCACAATATCTAATCCTGGAAAGGAAACTTCAACAGAAGTGTACTGATTACACATACTCACAGCTTGGGGGAGGAAGACAATGCAGTCAAGGTCCACCTAGGTTATACTTGGGAGCAGGGTGAACAAGCAGAGGGTTGGGACATAGGAACAGAGGGTGTGGTAACCCCTGGTTCTTGTGAGAGGATACTATTGATGCGTTTGAATCATTTCAAGGACTAGCAGAGACGTGAAACCCAGTAGGCTGAGCACTAGAAGAAGTAGAGCTGGCCTGGCTGAGAGGGAAGCTAGCCTGGTGAGATTCTTTCTTCCCTCATCCATGAGGGCATATCTGGTGAGAGTAGGGGAACTCACAGTTAGATCTTCAGGGCCCTGTGAGTTTTAAAGATGTCAAGACAGCACAGGACATATTTGGTCTTGTAATAAATTAACTTTATTTTGAGTTTTGGGACCAGTTGGGTGTTTTCCGTAATATCCTGGTCATAGTCTGATCTCTGAATAGGATTATCCTTCTTATATGAAGAACTGTCTGTTTCAAGTCTACCGGTTTGGACTAAACTTGGAATATCAGTCTATTTGATGTTGATGATGATTACAAATAACAGTTTGGACTAGAATTGGATTCACCACATTTCTTGTAACATTGTGGGTTTCATAAATCATGTACAGGCAGGTTGAGCCATCAAATCTAACTTTCTCCAACCTTACCCCTGCACTTATCTCTCCTTCTGAACTCTCGCCACACATTACAACTGTTTTGAAATCTCCTATGCTAGGTATAAGGGCTTCCCTGGTGGCTCAGCAGTAAAGAATTCAGCTTCAATGCAGGAAACATGGGTTCAGTCCCTGGGTTGGGAAGATCCCCTGGAGAAAGAAATGGCAACCCACTCCAGTATTAATGCCTAAGAGATCCCATTAACAGATGAGATGCTAGAGTCCATGGGGTCTCAAGAGTCAGACATGACTTAGCAACTAAACAATAACAACAATGCCAAGTATATCAATGATCCCTAAGAATAATTTTCAAATCACATTCTTTACACAAGTTCTGTTCAAGTTTCAGTAAAAATGAAAATGTTAATGATGATAGAATACACTATGGTGTGTGTGTGTATGTACTAAGTCGCTGCAGTTGGGTATGACTCTTTGCAACTTCAGGGACTATATAGCCTGCCAGGCTCCACTGTCCATGGGGATTCTCCAGGTAAGAATTATTACGTATTCATTATTATGTACCAGTTGCTTTGCTGAGTTCTTTGTATACATGTTCTCAATTAATTCTCACAATCATGATTTCAGAAGTAAGGAAAGTTAGGCTTAGCTGTCTTAGGCAACTGTTCCATCATCAGACAGTTAATGGCAAAGTCAAAATTGAATATGAATCTATCTTGGACTCCAAGGATTTGATGCACATCTTAAAAATCTCATAAAAAGTTAAACAATGTAATTAAACATCTCTGAAGTTCCAAATGAAGACTATGAGTTCCTGGAGTTTTGGAAAGCCTTGACACTTATTTAGAGAGCCCTGGGCCTGACTAGGACAAGTGCCCAGCACAATGGTCTCGATGTCCAGCCAGCATTAGACCTATGTTGCCAGCCATTATCTCATCAGATAATACCCACAGTGCAAGGCAAAATGCAGAGATCCTTTGGGAGACAAATTTTAGTATGGGAAAGAGGCTTTTAATGCAAGAGTAACATCTTTGAGCAGGGCAGCAGACCTTAAAATGAAGCTATTAGACTTATACATTATGGGGAATAATGCCATGGGTTAGAGAGTAGAAGGGGATGTTCTTACAGTAGCAATGAAATCTTGTAAGTCTTTTGGGAGACTATACCAGTGAGTTATAGGGTACAATGATTGTATCTTCCTCCTTCCCTGCTTAGTTTTGTGGCTAGTGCAATTAAGAGCAGTTTAATACTCCTAATAATTGCAATTTGTATCTCACCTTCTTGCTGTATGACAATTCCAAGGGAAGAAAAGAAGACAGACTGCCACTCTGAAGGATTTATAGCTTTGGCATCCCCATCTGGGAGGGACCTTGGTACCCCATAGGAACAGAGTAATGGAAATTTTCCATGCTCAGGGTTGATTTGAGTTTGCCTATCTGGTCAGTGCCAGCTTATTCTGTGGGAAGCATGTGTGAATCCCAAGATATTTTAGTTTTGTTAATCTGATCAGTGCCAGTCCATTTCTGGCTTTCCTGTCCACCTGCTGACTCCCTGGTGTTGGCTTCCTGCTGCTCTGTCCATCTGTTAAGAATTTATTTACAAAATACACTAAAATGCAAACTGCACCAGAGTGGGACTCAGCATCCCCCTGCTCAGGAAATGGCATTGTGCCAGAGCATAATTTCCAATTGTTACTAAGCTTGAGTACAAGAAATTGGAAGATGCAAGGGACTCTGACTTCCTCTTGAAATCCCTCAGGCAACATGGCAATGAAAATAATCTTTATTTCCATCCAGGGTAGGCAATGCTTATAGAGAAGTAGAGACTAATTTCAGAGTGGTTTGTAGAGATAACACTGGACTGGTAAACAGGAACCTGTGCTTATAAGCCTAGGTCTCTCATTACCTGTTTATGTAACTTTAGTTAGAGCTTTACTTTTGGAAAAAATTGCATGTTAATATCTGAAGTTCACTTTAGTACACAGTCAGGGTTTTTCTTACTTTCATGTAGATACATAAGTGCATGTACATGAAACATATAGTTGTAACATATATGGAAGCAAATTAAAACAACTGGAGATGTTGACTGTCATACACACTGAGGGTAGGATATTTTTATGAGATACAGGTTGCCTTGGAGGTGTGGGGGGGGGTGGAACTCTTAGACTGATGAGGTAGGAAGTCTTCCAAAAGGACAAAAACTATAAACAAATCCAAATAGCTCAAAAACTATCAAGAGAAAGAGAAAGATATCTTTGGAAGTGCAAAGAAAGTAACTGAGAAAAAAAAATCTGCAGTTTTTCTATTTCTCTTGGTTTAAGGCTATGTGTGAAAGCAAGAATTGGGATATTATTCATCAATGGCACCCACTCCAGTACTCTTGCCTGGAAAATCCCATGGATGGAGGAGCCTGGTAGGCTGCAGTCCATGGGGTCGCTAGGAGTTGGACATGACTGAGCGACTTCACTTTCATTTTTCACTTTCATGCATTGGAGAAGGAAATGGCAACCCACTCCAGTGTTCTTGCCTGGAGAATCCCAGGGATGGGAGAGCCTGGTGGGCTGCCGTCTCTGGGGTTGCACAGATTCGGACACGACTGAAGCGACTTAGCAGCAGCAGCAGAGCATAGAACAGGTGATTGGATTAATACCTCAACATACAAATGATTTTATGAAACAAAGATTTAGAGGAAATGTTTCTGTTATAGTTCTAGTCAGTGAGAGAACCATGGTAGAAGTGTCTTAGCAGAGCCCAGCAAGGAAGGTGGATTAAAAAGGCCCTCCATTATTTTAGCCATCATAAATAATATGAACAAAATTGGGGCTCAGTAATATATAGGATTTTCACTTTCCATGTGTCTTACACTGGCTTAATGATCATCACATATAATTTTCTATTAAATGTCTTTACTGATTATTGATGTAAAACTTAGCAATTAGTTTGGCAAGATTATATCTGTATGTCAAGATATTTCCAAGAAGACTCAGAAATGGTAAGGGTGTGGATACCAATTAGGGTAATATTGTGCAAACTCTTAATCAGTATTTCCTAGATAGGATAAATAATATTAATATATTTTGGGTTTTTATTAATTTATTCACCAACCATTGTGCTCTGATCCTTATGGAGCATATAGTCTAGAAGTAGAGGAGACATTAAATAATTTTGAAGTATAAATTTAATATAATTTTTAAATAGCTTTTTACTTTTAGTTTTAGGCTTCCAGAAATATTGTACCTCAAGTACAGAGTTCTTATGTATTAGAGTTCTTCCTTACCAGCCTTTTCCCTATTAACATTTTGCTTTAGTGTGGTTCATTTGTTACAATAAAGAAATAGTACCGATACATTGTTATTAAATAAAAGTCATCATTTATAGTTTACTCTTTGTACAATTTCAGTGTTTTTTGACAAATTTATGTCATGTTTCCCACATTATAGTATCATATATAATTATTTCAGTTATAAAAATGCCCTCTGCTTCCTATTTACTACTTCCTCCCCATCCTTAAACCCCTGAAAGCCACCAATCTTATTTTCTCTGTAATTTTTCCTTTCTCAGAATGTCTTATAGTTAGAATTCTACAGTATGTAGATTGTTCCAACGGGCTTTTTCACTTAGCAATATGTTTTTAAGTCCCCTCTGTGTCATTTTGTGATTTGATAGTCAACTTTTTACCACTTAATATTCCATTATATTTATATTTATTCACTCATCTATTGAAGGACATCTTGGTTGCTTTTAACATTTGGAAATTATGACTAAAGCCAATATAAATGTTCATGTGCAGATTTTTGTGTGGTCATAAATTTTCAACTTATTTTGATATATACCTAGAGACACTATTGCTAGATCATATACTAAGCATATGTTTAGCTTTGTAAGAAACTTATAAAATGTCTTCCAAAGAGGCTGTGTTATTCTATATTCTTGCCAGCAATGAAACAGAATTTCTGTTGCCCTACACCCTTGCTAGCATTTGTTATTGTCAGGGCTCTGAATTTTGGCCATTATAATGGGTATGTAGTACTAACTGGCTATATTAATCTGCAATTCTTAATGACTTTTGAGGTTGAACATCTTTTTATATCCTTGTCATTTGTTACCTTCTTTGGTGAGATATATGTTCATATCTTTTGTCCATTTTTTATTAAATTATTTTGTCATTGTTGAGTTTTAAGGGTACTTTGTATAGTGTGGATACAAGTCTTTTATCAGATATGTGTTTGCAAAGTGAGTTTCTTATAGGCAACTTATAGTTGGGTAATGCTTTGTTAAAGAAAAAAAATGGTTAGATTTAATCACTCATAGTCTCTGGCTATGATTTGTATATTTTAACCATTCACATTTAAATCCATTATTTGTATAACAACTTTTTAATTTGTAGTCCTTTTCATTTTTTTTGGTCTTTCACTTTTTCTGCCTGCTTTAGTTTGAACTGAAGGGCATCTTATGATTCCATTTTCTCTCCTCTCTTAATATACCTATTATACTTCTTTAAAATATATTTTAATGTTTTTCTTAAAGTTTGGCATATATATTTACTACTAATCTAAGTCTACTTTAAATAACAATATACTGCTTCATGGGTAGTACAGGTACTTTATATTTATTTAATTATGACTTTAAGTGGTAAGTTACAACATATTTTATACTTGGGCTCTAAAATTAGCATGGCATAGAATCCTTCATACATGTTTATATTATGGCAGAACATAGAATATTGAATTATCAGCCTCTATTCTTTTTTTTTTTAAATATTTCCAACATGTCTCATTCTTTTATTTAGGTGTACATTCCCCCCGGTACTTTTTTCCTTCTTTTTTTTAATATAAATTAATTTATTTTAATTGGAGGCTAATTACTTTACAATATTGTATTGGTTTTGCCATACATCAACATGAATCCACCACGGGTGTACATGTGTTTTCCATCCTGACCCCCCCTCCCACCTCCCTTCCCATACCATCCCTCTGCGTCATCCCAGTGCACCAGCCCCGAGCATCCTGTATCATGCATCGAACCTGGACTGGTGATTTGTTTCACATATGATATTATACATGTTTCAATGCCATTCTCCCATATCATCCCACCCTCGCCCTCTCCCACAGAGTCCAAAAGACTGTTCTATACATCTGTGTCTCTTTTGCTGTCTTGCATACAGTGTTATTGTTACCATCTTTCTAAATTCCATATATATGTGTTAGTATACTGTATTGGTGTTTTTCTTTCTGGCTTACTTCACTCTGTGTAATAGGCTCCAGTTTCCTCCGCCTCATTAGAACTGATTCAAATGTATTATTTTTAATGGCTGAGTAATACTCCATTGTGTATAACAGCCTCTATTCTTTAGTGTCCTGTAATGGGGCTTTCCAGGTGGCAATAGTGGTTTAAAAAAAAAAAGAAAAAACCCGCCTGCCAATGCAGGAAATGCAAGAGACTCCAGTTTGATTCCTGGGTCAAGAATATCTCATGGAGTAGGAAACCCACTCTAGTATTCTTGCCTAGGAAATCCTATGAACAGAGGAGCCTGGTGGGCTCCAGTCCATGGGGTTTCAAAAAGTCAGACATGGCTGAGTGACTGAGCACCACAGTGGTATTATTACACTGCATGGCTTTATGGTGGAGCGTGTTGAGACAAAATTCTCCATGGATTGCTCATGTTTCTTCACAGCTTGGACTTTCTGATCTGTTTGAATAGCAAGCAGCCCTGGAACCTAGAAATAGTATCTTCCTCTAGGGAGCTTTAGAAGTATATTTCCCCAGAGCTATCCCAGGGTTCTAAAAATAAGGCCTGGATGCAGCATGCATGAATGACTTAAGAGTTAATAAATTTAAATACATATCCATTTTGAAGAAAATATATTAAATAAAATTAATATAGTTTGTGGAATTTTAGGCTGTATGGAAATGAAAAACATTCAGGCAAATCAGGTCTCTGCTAGCATCTAAAGCACCTCTGAACATCAAAAACACCCATTCCTCAAGACACTTTACTTCCATCTGCTGGACGATTGTTGTGATATACTGATTTTGCAGGAACAAAACACTGCCATCTGCCAGTAAATCGTTGTCATAAATAAACAAATGGATGAGGTCTGTCCTGTGAATGGGTCTGCAGGGCACAAACTGTACAACCATATGGGGTAGCCTTGAATGGAAGAAAACTTTTCTCAGAAAATTCACCCTATAGTATGGGATCCTAACCTGGAAGTCTGCAAAAAACTTCTGATCTCTTAGAACCTTCCAGCTTTGTACAGACTGTTCAAACCTCAAGTGATTTTCATGAAAGGGAAATGAGGCAAGGAAAAGGAATTTGGACATACTGAATGCCCACTTACTACCTACTAGAGATAGCACTCGACACAGATGCTTCATAATGTCTAATTTAATCCTCCCACTAACATTTTGACTTGGACTAAGTTAAATGTGTTACAAGATGAGAAAACTAAGGCTTGAGAGTACAAATTATGTTCCCAGCTAATAAGAGGTAGATTCAGGAGATATAAACACAAAACTGTCTATTCCAAAGCTTGAGACTTTCAGTGATAAAATTTTGCCACCACACTGAAATTTTTATCATGGTATTTGTGCAGGAAGTTTGAGAGGAAATAGTTCTTTACAAGTTCATATGCCTATTCATATGTATAGAACTGTTTCTATACATATGTATAGAAATATACATATGTGGGGGTGATGGAATTCCAGTGGAGCTATTTCAAATCCTAAAAGATGATGCTGTGAAAGTGCTGCACTCAATATGCCAGTAAATTTGGAAAACTCAGCAGTGGCCACAGGACTGGAAAAGGTCAGTTTTCATTCCAATCACAAAGAAAGGCAATGCCAAAGAATGCTCAAAATACCACACAATTGCACTCATCTCACATGCTAGAAAGTAATGCTCAAAATTCTCCAAGCCAGGCTTAAGCAATATGTGAACCATGAACTTCCAGATTTTCAAGCTAGTTTTAGAAAAGGCAGAGGAACCAGAGATCAAATTGCCAACATCTGCTGGATCATCAAAAAAGCAAGAGAGTTCCAGAACTGCATCTATTTCTGCTTTATTGACTACACCAAAGCCTTTGACTGTGTGGATCACAATAAACTGTGGGAAATTCTTCAAGAGATGGGAATACCAGACCCCCTGACTTGCCTCTTGAGAAACTTGTATGCAGGTCAGGAAGCAACAGTTAGAACTGGACATGGAACAACAGACTGGTTCCAAATAGGAAAAGGAGTATGTCAAGGCTGTATATTGTCACCATGCTTATTTAACTTATATGCAGAGTACATCATGAGAAATACTGGGCTGGAAGAAGCACAAGCTGGAATCAAGATTGCCAGGAGAAATATCAATAACCTCAGATATGCAGATGACACCACCCTTATGGCAGAAAGTGAAGAGGAACTAAAAGCCTCTTAATGAAAGTGAAGTGATCATTTTGATATTTGGCAAAACTAATACAGTTATGTAAAGTTTAAAAATAAAATAAAATTTAAAAAAAAAAAAAAAAAAAAAGAAAGTGAAGTGAAGAGTGAGAAAGTTGGCATAAAGCTCAACATTCAGAAAACAAAGATCATGGTATCTGGTCCCATCACTTCATGGGAAATAGATGGGGAAACAATGGAAACAGTGTCAGACTTTATTTTTTGGGGCTCCAAAATCACTGCAGATGGTGACTGCAGCCATGAAATTAAAAAAAGCTTACTCCTTGGAAGGAAAGTCATGACCAATCTAGTTAGCATATTGAAAAGCAGAGACATTACTTTGCCAACAAAGGTCTGTCTAGTCAAGGCTATGGTTTTTCCAGTGGTCATGTATGGATGTGAAAGTTGGACTGTGAAGAAAGCTCAGTGCCAAAGAATTGATGCTTTTGAACTGTGGTGTTGAAGAAGACTCTTGAGAGTCCCTTGGACTGCAAGGAGATCCAACCAGTCCACTCTGAAGGAGATCAGCCCTGGGATTTCTTTGGAGGGAACGATGCTAAAGCTGAAACTCCAGTACTTTTGCCACCTCATGTGAAGAGTTGACTCATTGGAAAAGACTCTGATGCTGGGAAGGATTAGGGGCAGGGGGAGAAAGGGACGACAGAGGATGAGATGGCTGGATGGCATCACTGACTCGATGGACATGAATCTGAGTGAACTCTGGGAGTTGGTGATGGACAGGGAGGCCTGGCGTGCTGCAATTCATGGGGTTGCAAAGAGTCAGACACGACTGAGTGACTGAACTGAACTAAACTGATGTTTATATATATTTGTCATATATACAATTATACATATGTATATATGTATAGAAATAATTCTATACATATTAATCATATGCCCATGCTTCACCATCTAGAAAAAAGTACAAATTATCACCTTTTCAGTGTTGCCCAAATCTTGCATTGTCTAATACGCCAATATTTTGCTGCCTTTACTCAACACCAGTGCATCCCTAGGTAGGACTTCTTAGAAGAAAGTATGCTTAGTACGGATTCACAAAGTAATGAGTTACATCCCACGTACAGAGACTAGCAATTTGCAGGGTGTAGGAAATTGTCTGAAATTGTGGTAGAAATCAGAATGGTACTTTCTTTCACAATGTTGGACATGTAGCCTTAACATTGTTTCCCATTTTGCTTCCTGATTGTTTAAGAAGTTTGTAGAGCCTGGTGGGCTGTCGTCTGTGGGGTCGCACAGGGTCGGACATGAGTGAAGCGACTTAGCAGCAGCAGCAGGCTGTTTTGCAGAAATTAAGGCTGTTGTTCTGTTGCTAAGTCGTGTCTACCTCTTTGTGACCGCATGAACTACAGCATGAGAGGTTTTCCTGTCCTTGATGTTAAATCATGGTTCTGCCGTGGGATCTTCAGAAAGATATTCTTGGATTTTCTCAAATAAGTTAAGGTAATAAACATGGCAGGAGTAAGGGAAGATTAAATATATTTATCAGGGAATGTTATAGTCCTCATCTTTGTTGTCCTAAAAACAGCAGCAGAGTAATATTTTCCGTGAATGAAATAATGCCATTTGCAGCAACATGGATGGACCTAGAGATTGTCACACTGAGTGAAATAAGTCAGAGAAGAAGAACTATCATATGACATCCTTTATATGTGGAATCTAAAAAGAAATGATACAAATAAACTTACAAAACAGAAAGACTAACAGACTTAGATAATGAACTTAATGGTTGCTGTGGGGAGGGGATAGTTAGGAACTTTGGGAAGGTCCTGTACTCACTGCTATGTTTAAGATGGATAGCCAAGAAAGACCTATTGTGTAGTGCATGGAACTTGGATCAACGTTATGTGGCAGCCTGAATGGGAAGGGAGCTTGGGGAAAATGAATCCATGTATATGTATGACTGAGTCCCTTTGCTGTTCACCTGAAACTATCACAACATTGTTAATCAGCTATACCCCAAGACAAAATAAAAAGTTTAAAATAAAAATAAAGTTTTCAGATATGACCATTAATAAATTATTGTCACAAAATTAACAGTAAAATAAATAAATAAAAGCCACAACAGCAGAACCTTTATATTAGCAATGTCTTTCTTAAGCTGAACTGATTTACTGGCATTTCTGAACCTCATAAGATGATTTCACTTGTAAGTAAGTCTCCGTCTTCTTCCAGCCATTCTCTGCTGATGTCACTGATGCTTTCTACCTGTATATTGAGCTTCACTCAGTTTCTGACCAGCATTGATCTTGGAAAGATACCTGTTGAGATCATTGACATCTCAACCTCTGGGATATGAAACAAACGTGATTGCCTTTCATCTGATTTTTATCTCAGGCGTCTGTGGGCTCTGTAGATTGCAGCTTGCCCTTTACATTCTCTACACCTGGGAAAAGTTCACTTTGCCAAAGTCATTTAGCCTCATACCTGTTTTCTTATGGATCAATTTGCTTAATGAACAATTGATTTAAAATTTAACTCATTTTACTAGTTGTTTCTTGCCCTTTCGTGTTTTGTACCTTTTCTTTATTGAAGCACCATTATCGGGAATCTAACTTGGTTCTGGAATGTGGTATCTAAGTTTTCAACTGGTACTGAAGCTCTTTTTCACCTTCTGTCCACATCCTGGGGTTGGACATCCTCCATAGCTTTTGCTAACTGGATCCTATCCAATGTGATCTCTCCAGCTCTTGGCTGGTGATCTGCTCTAAATAGACTGATAACTTCAAGTCTGGCTGGGGATGCACATCTGTGTTAGTATTACCCATTAATACTACTCACTACTTGGACTTTCCCTGACCCAGCTCACCTACTACAATGAATCTTCTGAAATGGATTTTGCAAACTAAGACTGCATTCACAGCCTCTCTTATGACTGTACCCAATACCTTGGGCTTCTAGTTAGCCTCCAGAGATGGGCTTATAGGCAGATCCCTTCTTGAGAATGTTCCCCTTGTTCCTAAGATGCTGGAGTTTTATTATAACTCTCATTCGAACCCACATCTAGAGCTTAGACTATGAGTTTTGTCCCAGAAAACCCTGTTTATCTTTTGTTTGCTCGCACCTTATATCCTTTTTATCAGTGTTTTGGTTTCTCAGAACAAAACAGGTTGAGTAGAGACTCTTTAAAATCAGGTTTGAGTAGGAAGCCAAGAACCTATGACTCCTGGAAGACAGTTTTCCTCCCCCAGCATAGACTGTTTGTGCTGGGCAGCCATGCGTTTCTGCCAGAGTTTAATGAAATAATTTTTCAGAAATCCCTGTCAGTAAAAGAGGTGAGCAAGTACACAAACAAAAATGGACTTAAGGCAAAGCAGTGCCCGTTGTAAAGAAGAAAGTGGTACATGTAACTATGGGCATTCTCACTCAATATGTACAGCTATATCCGCAAAAAAAAAGTCTCTAAGCATGTTCCACTGAAGTATTATTAAACATTGTATATGAAATTACCTCTGACTGAATCAGTTTAGGGGTTTGTTCAATGCAATCTGTGGAGGCACATTATTAAAGTGGCCTGTTCCAAAATAAAAAGTCAGATCCTCATTAACTGGGACAAAGAACGTTAGCATCCGAGCTCAAGAACGGAAGGAAAATTCCGATCTCCAAGTGACAGATGTGGGTGTTAGTAGCAATGTCGCATAACCCTGGGATTTCATTAAAAGTGTCAGGCTGTGTCACAGGGGCACTCTGCATTGACAGGCCCAGTGGAAAAAAACTGTGATAATTGCTTTCATTCCTTGTTTACCTTTCACCTTAGCAAGAAATACGATTGTAAATAAATAACCTGATGCTGACACATCACGAGTTTTGCACAGAAAACTGCTTTGTGAAATGTACATTTCAAGGACTGCAGGGCACTTTTCATAAGAGGACTAATAGAATTTATCCTGCTGGTTTTACTTATGTGACTACTGAATTCCCTTATTCTTAACTGAAACCAGGTTATTTAGTAACTCTTGATTTCTTGAGACAAACGATGAAGTAGCCAATAGCAAAAGAGAAAAAAAAAATAGTAAAAACAGGAAAAAAAAAAGGGAAGAAAGAAATAAGCTAGGTAAAGAGAAAGAAAGAATGGGGAAGGAGAGAGAGGTAAAGAAAAAGATAGAAAAAGAAGGAAGAAATAAAAGAAAATGAATGAATGAATCATGTTTTAGAGGGAAGCATGTTGTTGTTGTCACTCAGTCATATCTGACTTTGTGACCCCACGACTGCAGCACACAAGGCTTCTTTGTCCTTCACCATCTCACAGAGCTTGCTCAAACTCCTGTCCATTGAGTTTGTGATGCCATCCAACCATCTTGTCCTCTTGTCATCCCCTTCTTCTCCTGCCTTCTATCTTTCCCAGCATCAGAGTTTTTTCCAATGAGTTAGCATTTTAAACAGAGACATCACTTTGCTGACAGAGGTCCATATAGTCAAAGCTATGGTTTTTCCAGTAGTCATGTATGGATGTGAGAGCTGGACAATAAAAAAATGCTGAGCACCAAATAATTGATGCTTTTGAACTGTGGTGGTGGAGAAGATTGTTGAGTCCCTTGGACTGCAAGGAGATAAACCAGTCAATCCTACAGAAATCAACCCTGAATATTCATTGGAAGGACTGATGCTGAAGCTCCAATACTTTGGCCACCTGAAGTGAAAAGCCAACTCATTGGAAAAGAGGCAGGTATGCACGGACTGAAAATCTCCTACTAATACTCTTACTGGTGGAAAGGCGTAATTATACTATTTACTATTAAACATTTATATTGTTAGCTGGTAATGCACCCACAAACAATCCAGAAAAAATGTACAGAACAATCCTTTCTCTGGTTTGGGAATGCGTCTTTCTATTCATAAGGAATCCTCAGGGAACTTCTAAGTGACTTTTCTCTTCTATTCAGTTTTTCATCTCAGTTCCTAATGAGTCCTTCAGTCTCCATACTCAACATAACCCCTTTGCCTCCATAAAAGCTAAATGTCCTTGACCTCCTTTTGCTCTCACCTTTAATTCCTCAGCTCTGCTATTCTAGGGTACCTCTGTTATTTGCCTCAACCTCTAGCTCCAGTTCATTTCCAGCTACTTCTAGTCTATTTGGGCCCTAAATTGAGGATACAGATGAGACTATTTAGAACATGTTTTTTCTTTTAGTTTTTGCGGATACCTCATTTGTAGGATAATTTGGCTTTAAATCCTGCCAGGACACATCCTCTTTTAGCCTGTGGTCTGTGCGCCATTATGCTAAGAAGTCTTTTGTTATTATATAGAAAGTGACTTGGTCTCTTCTCCTATCTTGAATCTTAGTGCCACCTGCCTCCTTGTTGAGGAGGCTTTGTTATAAACAAGAACTTAGTAAGAGGGTTTTGAAAAGGGTGGGAACAAGAAAAAACCTTGGCTCTTTCAGTTTTATAAAAAGTATATATTCATGCTTGTTTTTAAAATGAAGCTAAAGTAGAATATACTCTAAAAATGTCTGGAATTTAGTGCACATTTAATAAATGGTAGCTGCTTGTATTATGGACTACATTGCTGAAGAGGATCTGATAATTAGTCTGTTGTATTGGACAAATGGACACTCCTTTGTCTATCAAATTTTATACTTGAAGAATAAGACATATTACAGTAGGATTATATGACAAGTGAGTTCTAGAACAAAACAACTCATTTGAGGTGACATTTTTATTTCTGGTACCTGATGGGACCTCAGGATCATGTTAATAGCACACAGAACCAGATATAGACTTTGTCCTTCTGACCCAGAATCATAAACAATGAACTAAAGAATTAAGGAGATGCTTTTATTCAGGCTGCCAAAATAGGCACAGTGCTCTTTAATAAGGAACATCTCAGAGAAAAGGATTGGGAACTGAGAAACTTTGTGTCTTCAAAGGAATTTTGAAGAAAGGAGGAGACAGGTCTTACCTGAGTTAATGAGGAAGAATGCAGGTGGATCTTATTTGGAAATAGTCTAAGGAGGGGTAATTCTTGAAGATAACTGGTTAGCTGATGATCCTATTAATGTCCAGAACACAAAAATACGCCTGGGGAAGGGTGGGAGTATTCTCAGTAGTCCTAGTTTCTTAGAGTCCTGAGCCCCCATAAAGTTCAAATGTCAGTCTTCTCTTCTACTCGAAGCAAATATCATGTTATTGATCAATTTAGAAATGATCAGAAACCTCTTGAATGGGTCAAAACTGGGTGAGAATAATAGTGTCTGGAAGATTTCTTGTTCTTATAAAACCAGTTGAATCATTTGTTAGAGCTGGTAGCAAAGATCAGCTATACTAAGAGAAATATTAAATACATTAAAATGAAGAGCCAGAAATTGAATTATGGGGATTATTATTCCAGAGAATTCCAAGATAATGGTGGAGGAAAATCTTTTGGTTATGCAGCCTGGGTTATTGGGTTTCTTCAAATTCTCAAGCTAGAATGTCAATGCTTTTGTTGAGCCTGTCTACAGCCTTTGCTATTTTTTAACATAAGGACATCCATGATCTGAGTATTTCATCAAACTTTTTCATTTTCTGAATGAAGTATAGACAATTTATAACATCATGTTAGTTTCATATGTACAGCAGTGATTCAGTTATCCATATATATATATATAAAATTTTCAAAAATTTTCCATTATAGGTTATTACATATTATTGAGTATCATTCCCTGTGCTATGCAGTAGGTCCTTATTTTCCTGTTTTATATATACCAGTGTGTAGCTGTTAATCACAAACTCCTAATTTATCCCCCTGCCCCCACCCCTGCCACTATCTCCTTTGGTAAACATAAGTTTGTTTCCTATGTCTGTAAGTCTATTTCTGTTTTGTAAATAAGTTAATTTGTTGCATTTGTTTTTTTAGATTCCCCATGAAAGTGATATCATATGAAATTTGTCTTTGCCTGACTTCAGTTATTATGATAATGTCTAGGTCCAACCATGTTGATGCAAATAGCATTATTTCATTATTTTTCTGATTGAGTAATACTCCATTGTGTGCATATACAACATATTATTTATCCATTTATCTGTCATTGGACATATAGACTGCTTCCATGTCATGGGTTTTGTAAATAGTGCTACTATGAATATTGGGGTGTATGTATAATATCAAGTTAGAGTTTTTTCCAGATATGTACCCAGGATTTAGATTGGCGGATAATAGGGAAGCATTATTTTTAGTTTTTAAAGGGACCTCCATACTATACTCCATGGTGGCCACACCAATTTATGTTGCCACCAACAGCACAGTAACATTTCTTTTTCTTTACACCTTCTCAGCAGTTATTATTTGTAGACCTTTTAGAAAAGGCAGAGGAACCAGAGATCAAATTGCCAATATCTGTTGGATCATAGATAAAGCAAGAGAATTCCAGTAAAACATCTATTTTTGCTTCATTGACTATGATAAAGTTTTTGACTGTGCAGATCAAAACAAACTGTGGAAAATACTTAAAGAGATGGAAATACCTGACCACATTACCTGCCCCTTGAGAAACCTGTATGCAAGTCAAGAAGCAACAGTTAGAGCCAGACGTGGAACAAGGGATGGGTTCCAAATTGGGAAAGGAGTACGTCAAGGCTGTGTATTGTCACCATGCTATTTAACTTATAGACAGAGTACATTATGTGAAATGCCGGGCTGGATGAAGCACAGGCTGGAATCAGGATTGTCAGGAAAAATATCAATAACCTCAGATATGCAGATGACACCAACCTTATGGCAGAAAGCAAACAGGAACTAAAGATTCTTTTGATGAACGTAAAAGAGGAGAGTGAAAAAACTGACTTAAAACTTAACATTCAAAAAACTAAGATCATGGCATCTGGATCCATCACTTCATGGCAAATAGATGGGGAAACAATGGAAACAGTGACAGAATTTATTTTCTTGGGCTCAAAAATCACTGTGGATGATGACTGCAACAATGAAATTAAAAGATGCTTACTCCTTGGAAGAAAAGCTATGACAAACCTAGACAGTATGTTAAAAAGCAGAGACATAATTTTGCTGACAAAGTCCGTATAATCAAAGTTATGTTTTTTTCCAGGAGTCATGTACAGATGTGAGTAAAAGTCGCTAAGTTGTGCCAACTCTTTGTGACTAATGGACTAGTACAGTCCATGGAATTCTTCCAGAATACTGGAGTGGGTAGCCATTCCCTTCTCCAAGGGATATTCCCAACCCAAGGATTGAACCAGGTTTCCTGCATTGCAGGAAATGCAGTACTTGGATGCAATCTCAAAAACGACAGAATGATCTCTGTTCGTTTCCAAGGCAAACCATTCAATATCACAGTAATCCAAGTCTATGCCCCAACCAGTAATGCTGAAGAAGCTGAAGTTGAATGGTTCTATGAAGACCTACAAGACCTTTTAGAACTAACACCCCCAAAAATATGTCTTTTTCATTATAGGGGACTGGAATGCAAAAGTAGGAAGTCAAGAAACATCTGGAGTAACAGGCAAATTTGGCCTTGGAATATGGAATGAAGCAGGACAAAGTCTAATAGAGTTTTGCCAAGAGAATGCACCGGTCATAGCAAACACCCTCTTCCAACAACACAAGAGAAGACTCTACACATGGACATCACCAGATGGTCAACACCAAAATCAGATTGATTATATTTTTTGCAGCCAAAGATGGAGAAGCTCTATACAGTCACCAAAAACAAGACTGGGAGCTGGCCGTGTGGCTCAGACCATGAACCCCTTATTGTCAAATTCAGACTTAAACTGAAGAAAGTAGGGAAAACCACTAGACCATTCAGGTATGACCTAAATCAAATCCCTTATGATTATACAGTGGAAGTGAGAAATAGATTTAAGGGGCTAGATCTGATAGAGTGCCTGATGAACTCGGACAGAGGTTCGTGACATTGTACGGGAGACAGGGATCGAGACCATCCCCATGAAAAAGTAATGCAAAAAAGCAAAATGGCTGTCTGGGGAGGCCTTACAAATAGCTGTGAAAAGAAGAGAAGTGAAAAGCAAAGGAGAAAAGGAAAAATATTCCCATTTGAATGCTGAGTTCCAAAGAATAACAAAAGGAGATAAGAAAGACTTCCTCAGTGATCAGTGCAAAGAAATAGAGGAAAACAACAGAATGGGGAAGTCTAGAGATCTCTTCATGAAAATTAAGAGATACCAAGGGAACATTTCATGCAAAGATGGGCTAGATAAAGGACAGAAATGGTATGGACCTAACAGAAGTAGAAGATATTAAGAACAGGTGGCAAGAATATATAGAAGAACTGTACAAAAAAGATCTTCACAACCCAGATAATCATGATGGTGTGATCACTCAGCTAGAGCCAGACATCCTGAATGTGAAGTCAAGTGTGCCTTAGAAAGCATCACTATGAATAAAGCTAGTGGAGGAGATGGAATTCCAGTGGAGCTATTTCAAATCCTGAAAGATGATGCTGTGAATATGCTGCACTCAATATGCCAGCAAATTTGGAAAACTTAGCAGTGGCCACAGGACGGGAAAAGGTCAGTTTTCATTCCAATCACAAAGAAAGGCAATGCCAAAGAATGCTCAAAGTACTGCACAATTGCACTCATCTCACACACTAGTAAAATA
This sequence comes from Bubalus kerabau, assembly GCF_029407905.1. Taxonomy (NCBI): domain Eukaryota; kingdom Metazoa; phylum Chordata; class Mammalia; order Artiodactyla; family Bovidae; genus Bubalus; species Bubalus kerabau. The sequence continues at coordinate 71,431,540 of NC_073629.1, forward strand.
ATGCTCAAAATTCTCTAAGCCAGGCTTCAGCAATATGTGAACCGTGAACTTCCTGATGTTCAAACTGGTTTTAGAAAAGGCAGAGGAACCAGTGATGAAATTGCCAACATCCGCTGGATCATGGAAAAAGCAAGAGAGTTCCAGAAAAACATCTATTTCTGCTTTATTGACTATGCCAAAGCCTTTGACTGTGTGGATCACAATAAACTGTGGAAAATTCTGAAAGAGATGGGAATACCAGACCACCTGACCTGCCTCTTGAGAAACCTGTATGCAGGTCAGGAAGCAACAGTTAGAACTGGACATGGAACAACAGACTGATTCCAAATAGGAAAAGGAGTTCGTCAAGGCTGTATATCGTCACCTTGTTTATTTAACTTATATGCAGAGTACATCATGAGAAACTCTGGACTGGAAGAAACACAAGCTGGAATCAAGATTGCCGGGAGAAGTATCAATCACCTCAGATATGCAGATGACACCACTCTTATGGCAGAAAGTGAAGAGGAACTCAAAAGCCTCTTGATGAAAGTGAAAGTGGAGAGTGGAAAACTTGGCTTAAAGCTCAACATTCAGAAAACTAAGATCATGGCATCTGGTCCCATCACTTCATGGGAAATAGATGGGGAAGCACTGGAAACAGTGTCAGATTGTTTTTTGTGGGCTCCAAAATCACTGCAGATGGTGACTGCAGCCATGAAATTAAAATATGCTTACTCCTTGGAAGGAAAGTTATGACCAACCTAGATAACATATTGAAAAGCAAAGACATTACTTTGCCAACAAATGTCCGTCTATTCAAGGCTATGGTTTTTCCTGTGGTCATGTATGGATGTAAGAGTTGGACTGTGAAGAAGGCTGAGCACTGAAGAATTGATGCTTTTGAACTGTGGTGTTGGAGAATACTCTTGAGAGTCCCTTGGACTGCAAGGAGATCCAACCAGTCCATTCTGAAGGAGATCAGCCCTGGAATTTCTTTGGAGGGAATGATGCTAAAGCTGAAACTCCAGTACTTTGGCCACCTCATGAGGAGAGTTGACTCATTGGAAAAGACTCTTATGCTAGGAGAGGTTGGGGGCAGGAGGAGAAGGGGATGACAGAGGATGAGATGGCTGGATGGCATCACTGACTCGATGGACGTGAGTCTGGGTGAACTCCGAGTGGGTGATGGACAGGGTGGCCTGGCGTGCTGTGATTCATGGGGTTGCAAAGAGTCAGACATGACTGAGCGACTGAACTGAACTGAACTGAAATGTATGGTACTCTTGCGTGGAAACTCCCATGGATGGAGGAGCCTAGTAGGCTGCAGTCAATGGGGTCACTAAGGGTCTGACACGACTAAGCAACTTCACTTTCACTTTTATGCATTGGAGAAGGAAATGGCAACCCACTCCAGTGTTCTTGCCTGGAGAATCCCAGGGAATGGGGAGCCTGGTGGGTTGCCATCTATGTCGCACAGAGTCGGACACAAGTGAAGCGACTTAGCAGCAGCAGCAGCAGCAAATGTATGGTAGAATTTGTCTGTGAAGCCATCTAGTCCTAGACATTTGCTTGTTGTTAGGTTTTAATTACAGATTCAATTTTAGTTCAAGTAATTGATCTGTTCATATTTTCTATTTCTTCTTGGTTCAGTCTCAGCAGATTTTACCTTTTTAAGAATTTGTCCATTTCTTCTAGGTTGTCCATTTTAATGGACAACTATTAAAGCGCTTGGTTGCTTATAGTAGTCTCTTATGAACGTTTGTATTTCTGTGATATCCATTGTAACTTCTTTTTCATTTCTGATTTTGTTGATTTGGGCCCTATCTCTTTTTTCATAATAAGCTTTATTAAAGGTTTATCACTTTTGTTCATCTTTTTCCACTCCTTTTTTAGTCTGTATGTTTCTAGATCTGAAGTGAATCTCTTGTAGGCAGCAGATATATGTGTCTTAGATAGCAACTAGTCCAGAGAGAACTCCAGTCCATATAAGGTCTGCTACCATGGTAAGGTCTTCAAAAACATCAAGCTTCAGCTCACAAGGCTTCTCAAAATCCTGAGAAAATGGCCAGCCAGAAGGCTATATAGAGTCCCAATGGGATTTAGGTAGATTGGATTTAGATCTTAGTGACAGTGAATAAGGTGGGAAGGAGAAAAAATGGAAAAGCTAGGTTGAGTGGTATGCATTAGATATTGAAGGAAACCAAAAAAAAAAATGAAAATTTGGTAAAGGTTAATAATTTAGAGGTCTTGTCTGGGGATGTTTTTCCAAGGACAGGGGAGGAAGAGGAAATGAGAAAGTTAATAAAATCTCTACCAAATAAGACAAGCCAATGCATTGAAATACAGACTTTCTCAATAACCTTTCCTTGAAAATAAAGTTAAATATCTGGAAACATCTAATATCTTTGTATTTTTGGAAATATTTTAAGGATTTCATCATAAGCGCCAAATAATATTATAGAAGCATCAAAGTGTGACTAATTTTCACACTGAAGTTTGTAGAAATGAAATTTTTAAGAGTCAAGAAAATAAGAGCATGTAGAGTTCGATCTCACTTGCCATGTACACATATCTATGTATTAATGTACATTTATGAAGATATATCTACATATATATTACACATTTATACACGTACCATATATGGAATACATTTATATGGTTTTAATTGACAATGGGCTTTTGCTGGATGTTAGTATTATCAATGATTTATATATTTTTTATCTTTGTACTATCATATTTTCTATGAAAAACTACTTAATAATTATGTAAGAAAAGAATTAAGGAATATTTAAATACATAGGGCAGCAGAGGATAAGTTGGTTCAATAGTATCACTGACTCAGTGGACATGAACTTGGGCAAACTCTGGGAGATAGTGAGGGACAGGGAGGCATGGTGTACAGCAGTCCACGATGTTGCAAAGAGTTGGGCACGACTTTGTGACTGAACAACAAAGTGAGCGAATAACAATAACATACATAGAGCAAAATATGTCCACAAGTAATAGCAATTATCTAAACCCAAGAAGTCACATGATGATTACACTGACAGAAATAGATTGAATCTTAAAAAATAAGATACCAATTCATGTTAAGTCCTTTGGACTGACATTTAGTTAATAATGGCTAAGAATGGCATTTAGTTAATTTCCAGAAACAGCTGTGGCAAACTTCCTAAAAAAGAGATATTTAAATACATAGGGTAATTTAAAATTCTTACATTAAAAATGGATACAAATAATTTATACAATTTACTCACTAGTTTTAAAATAATCCTTATGCTAATCTAATGGCAAATTAACATAGACTTAGATACTGACTTCTGATTTGCTGAAATCAATGATAATTTTTTGCTCTTTGGATTAAATTCCCGTCTCTGTATTGTTTTAAAGATTACATGTGAAAGACATTATTTTAAATTTATTTTATTTTATTAGTAAGCATCTTGCTCTTATAAAGTCAAATTTATCAGGGGAGAATAAAGCCTCTTTTAATAAAAGGAGACTAGTAGAAATTCTGTAGAATTGAAATAAACTGTTCCAGAAACAACACTGTTACTCGTAGACTGTATCTTTAATATTGAAATGTCAGGGTGAAGAAAAATTAGATTGTGTATGAGAATTACCTTAAAAACCATCAGAAACATTTAAAAACACTGCCAGTATGACACATGACACAAAACATTCAGCTTAAAATAGGAAAATATATTCAGATGGGTTATTTGTCTTTGGGAAGTGTTTTTGAGTGAAGATTCAAAATACAGCTCTATCTCTAGAATGGGGTCTAAAAGGTAAATCCAATTCAATGCATGGAATATTTTGATATCTTGAAAATCACTATTGTAAACAGATGATATAGTTAGAGGGCTGAGAATGGTGGCAAGTAGAATCCCACTGCAGGTCTCACCCAAGATCACAGTGGCTTTTTCTGTCTCTTGTCAGTTTCCATTTTTTCCACCCTCCATTTTGGGATACTTAGGGATATTTTGCTTCCCCAGTGGCTCAGTTGGTAAAGAATCTGCCTGCAATGCAGAAGACCCAGGTTCAACCCTGGGTCAGGAAGATCCCCTGGAGAAAAGAATGACAATCCACTCCAGTATTCTTGCCTGGAGAATTCCATGGACAGAGGAGTCTGTTGGATTACAGCCCATGGGCTTGCAGAGTCGGGCAGGACTGAGCAACTAACACTAATGTGCTGGGCAGTATTTGCACGGGGCTATATTTGTTAGTTTGAGCATCTCAGATATTGTCAGTGTCATCTCTCCTGGCTGATTCATAGACAACACCAGAAAGATGCTGATGGCTGCACTTCTAGACAAGAGGCAGAAGAGAACTTTGATTACATATAATGGTGGTGTTAGTCACCTAGTCATGTCTGACTCTGTGACCCCATGGACTGTAGCCTGCCAGGCTCCTCTGTCCATGGAATTCTCCAGGCAAGAATATTGAAGTGGGTTACCATTTCCTTCTCCAATAATAGTTGTATGAAGGCGAAAATTTGGAAAATTTGAGTGGAAAATTTAGGTTGATTCTGAATCTAATCTATTGTTTTACTATGACCAAAGAATCCATTCTTGACTGCCCACTAGCTTATGTCTTTTGATTCCCCTTAGCTTCATTTGAAAGCTTAAAAAAAAAAAGAATGTTGACTCATTGGCCTTTTTTTTTTTTTCATTTCTTCTATAACAATGCTAATTCTCCCCTAAGTAATATAAATGGATTCCTGACTAGTAGGGTCACAGTTAATGAAAGGAAACAAAGTTAAAGATTTCTGTTTCAAGATGTTATTAAGGACTGGCCCTACTATAGATTATTAACAAGGATCTCTGATCTTTAGTCCTCAAAGAAAACCATCTTTACCAAACAACAGTGGGAAGATAGAATGATGCTTAACTAAATATAGTTTTTCCTCCATTCTGACAGTAGATTCATTTTTAACTTCAACTTATTCTTATGCTCTCATGTCTTTTCTTCAGGTTTAGTAGAGAACATCAACCCCAAATTTTATGTGTGTTTTTCTTTTCAGTGAAATTCAATTTACCAGAATCATCTGAAAAATAGATGTAAGGACAGATATTATGTAGATATACATCTATCCATTTTTACTCTCTTTTACTATAGAAAATGTGGTGTCTTTGATAACTTCAGTTAAAAAAAACAAGAATACTTTCTGGGCTTCCTCCAATGGCAAACATATCACTCTCATATTCATGATGAGAGCTTATATCTTATACAAACTGATGTAGAATGGTGAATTAAAGAAGAAAGTAAATTGTGAACATTTAATTGTGCTCTACTTTACTGGTAGCATATGTAAAAGTATGCAAAATATAATGGTGCTATCAAAATATGGGTTCTTTAAAGCTTTGAGTATATGTAGTTCATCTGTGAAGTCATCCAGGAAATACAGGTAGGGAGTTATGGAACTAAGATTGAAAAGGGAAGAAATTTCATTGTGTTATCAAGTAGGTCAATACTGTGGACAAAATCTGCTCAATTCTGCTGGAGAACTCTGGGAGACAACACAGACTACTCTTCAGTAATGTCACATTCAGTGGGTAGAGGAGTTGATGCTCATATTTCATTGCCTTACTCCTGCTCCGAGGGACTTGAACTTCCAGCCTGCCCTCTTAATGGGTTAGAGTAGCAGGTTAATAGGTACTCCTGATGTGTATCCATAGCATTTACTACTGGGTGTGTGTGCACGTGTGTGTGTGCGCACATGTGCTTAGTCACTCAGTTGTGTCTGACTCTCTGCTGCTTAGTTGCTCAGTTGTGTCTGACTCTGCAGCCCCATGGACTGTAGCCCTCCAGGTTCCTCTGTCCATGAAATTTTCCAGGCAAGAATACTGGAGCCGGTTTCCATTTCCTACTCAAGGTGATCTTCCCCACCCAAGAATCAAACCCATATCTCTGACTTTTCCTGTATTGGCAGGCACATTCTTTACCACTGAGCCACCTGGGAAGCCCCAGCATTTACTATTACTGATGGTTTTAAAAAGTAAGTTGAATTTAAATACAGGAACAAATTTATTGGAGGATTTTCCTTATTGGCTCAGATGGTAAAGAATCTGCTTGCAATGTAGGAGACCCAGGATCATTTCCCACATTCTTTTTTTACTTTATTTTTTAATGTATGAATATCACTCTTCTAGTGAGGCAGTATTCACTGCCTCCATGGAATTGAAGTCTGCATGATTACTTGGGCTTGGGTGGTTATTTTCACTCCAAAATAAATTACTTACCAGTTGGTATTACTATTAAAAATTAATACCAAAAGATACCTAAAAGAGAAATATTAAAATATAAACTGTGCTTCATGTATTGTTATTTACAAATGTATAGAAATTAAAGAAAAGTGCCTATGTGATATTCTTTGAAATGAAGTATGAAGTATGACATATTTTTGTTAATGACTTTACCATTTTATGTGATTATATCAGGTGAAAGGTTGCCACTTGAGCTTGGATGACAATAAATTAATGAAAATAAAACATCAGGTAAATAACCTTTTTCTCACCTAAATTATACATTTGTCTCAGAATTATATAAACTTTTAATTCTTTTTATGATCTTTTTTCTAAAAATAGGATCTTGATCATTTCTGCAATATAGTAGTAGAATGGAATCTTAGAAATAAGGTTCAATAGATTATTTTCACATGGATATTTATACTCTCTGGTAGAGAAGTATTACATTCTTTACTAAAATTGGAGAAATATTGCTCATTATAGATTGAGGTCATACACTTATACTTCCATGTTAATTGTTTTTATACTTTCTCTTTTCAAAATGAAGTTGAGGCTGGTCTCATATTTATCTTAGTACAGTAATAATGATAGAATCTTAAAATAGCTGTTGATTAATTGATAGGTTCATAGATATTGTAATAGGATATTAAAATTAAAAGGTTTTTATTTCATTTTTTGGCTGAGACCTTAAAAGTTTAAGGACAAGACAATAGTGGCAAGTATTTTTATACTGAGATGCAAGGCTATTTTTTTCAGATTTGCATTAGGAGATGGCCAAAACTCCTAAGATGCCACAGATTATACTTGAATGGAAGTAGGGTTAAGAATATGCTTTTTTTGCTGACATTTTACAAGTCTCACTCATTCCACCTTGTAATTACAGATTACAATATGAAATCTCTTTTCTATTAGTTGCATGCTATTACTTTCATTTGACAGATATGGAAACTAAGGGTTTAAAAGGTTAAATAACTTGTAAATTTCTAAAACAATAATCATAAATATAATAGAAATAAGTTTTCTATATATATATATTACTATTCAGAGACTTAATGCCATTCTTATAATCTTGTACTTTTTTTCTTTCTTATAAGACACTTGTTAAAAAATAGGTAAATGTTTTTAATAATGTTAAGTAACTGAATGATGCTACTGTAACCAAAGAGCTGAGGCTAAATGGATTATGTTGTAGTATATCCACTGAATCTGAATATAAATACCCTCAGACATAGGTAAAAACAGGTTTAAATTTCATATAATAGATAACATACATAGGACACATGTACTGCTTACAATAAATTTGTGGAATTTATCATGAGATACCCAAGACTGTTAAAACCTACTAAATATAACTTTAAAGTAATGCTAATTCTGAGTGGGGGAGGGGAGTATGCATCATCTGTCGACAATTTGATAGCCTGTGATATGTGTAACCAATTGTTCTTATTTACATTAATTTGCATTGTGAAAAGCAATTTTACAGTTTCAGTCAGACTTAATAGGCAATTTGCAGCTGAGTGCCTAATGGCATAGTTACTTAAGCCTGCCCCAGGGGGGCTTTCTAGAACTGATATGAGACTAAACCTTTTAAATGTTCAATTGAACATCTTAAAAAGTCAAAAAGTCTTTAGCTATTAGACCCAGTTTGCATTTGCTGTGTCTTATTGAATGCTTCTGAAGACTACCTTTTTGTATTTAAAGACTATTTCTCTCTCTAGGCAAGAGATTAGATTCTATAAAATATTGTAGCATAAACCAGATGAGTTTTTCTTCAAGGCAGTAATTGAAACAATACAGATACCAGGTAGTTCGCAAGTGTAATAAACATGTCTTTGATTCAAGACTTGAAACTTTTTTCCTTGAACAAGGTATATATTAATATGCCTTAAATTATATTTCCTTTCAGGCTTAAGAAAATAAAACTTTCACAAAATTAACTTAAGTTTCTAGACCTATCTCATTTACAAAGAATATTTTTTAAAAAGCATTTTTATTACTCTCATTTAATCATTTCTATGTCTTCTCATGGTTTTATTGCCTCCTTTGTTCTTATTGAGTCTAGCAGATTCCTGCATACACAGTAGGCATTCAATAAATATTTACTGGAGTTTAGAATTACTGGGAGTTGTGTGTTAGTTGCTCAGTTGTGTCCGACTCTATGTGACCCCATGGACTGTAGCCCACCAGACTTTTTTGTCCATGGGATTCTCCAGGCAAGAATACTGGAGTGGATTACCACACCCTCCTCCAGGCAATCTTCCTCACCCAGGGATTGAAAGCCTGTTTCTTGCATTGTAGGCAGACTCTTTACCATTGGAGCCACAAAGGAAGCCTAAATATTTATTGTTTAGAATTACTGAGAGAACAGGTATTATACCTAGGTAATATCTTAAAGAATAAGCAAATTTAGTTAAAGATTAACTGTGTTTGCACACCATGATATTATCTATATAAATGGTGATTTATACCCCCTGGAGAAGGTCATCTTTACTTGGAGAAAGTACATTTCTCCCCTTGTACAGCTGACTGAGCCAAGATGATGCACACAACATCTCTGGGTTTGGGTGTAGACAGATCTTTCTGTGCTCAGCTTTTCTGTGGAGGCAAAAGAAAGAGAACTTGATGAATAAAGCTAGTATAATATTTTTTAAAGGTATACAAATGATCCCTCCAAAAATTACATCATATTTTTAAAGTATTTTCAAAATAGGCTAGGCAACTTATATTGGTTTTCTCTACTCTGCATTGTTTAATACATAACACTCAAGGGGGACAGGAGAGATTCACAGGCTTGAGTAGGATTCACTAGAAAAAAATGTTGATCTACTCCAAAGAGTAGATGCTGTTTATGTGAAAAGTATTCCTATATATTTCATATAGAATGGAGAGAAAACATCTCTCTCTTTTTTTAAACATTTCCTTAGTTCTTTTTTCTTATTTTCATTGTTATTTTTGTTGTTGTTCCAAACTTTAAACTTTTTATTTTGTATTGGAGTGTAGCCCATTAACAATGATGTGGTAGTTTCAGGTGAACAGCTAAGGAACTCAGTCATATGTACACGTGTGTCCATTCTCCCCCAAACCCCTCTCCCATCGAGACTGGCACAAAACATTAAGCAGAGTTCCATGTGCTATGCAATAGGTCCTTATTTATTATTCATTTCAAATATAGCAGTGTTGATTACTAATTTTAAATATAGCAACATTTAGAACCGGACAAGGAAAAATGGACTGGTTCCAAATTGGAAAAGGAGAAAGTCAAGGCTATATATGGTCACCCTGCTTATTTAACTTACATGCAGAGAGCATCATGCGAAATGCCAGGCTGGATGAAGCACAAGCTGGAATCAAGATTGTCAGGAGAAATATCAATAATCTCAGATATGCAGATGACATCACCTTTATGGCAGAAAGCAAGAGGAACTAAAGAGCCTCTTGATGAAAGTGAAAGAAGAGAGTGAAAAAGCTGGCTTAAAACTCAGCATTCAAAAATGAAAATCATGGCATCCAGTCCCATCAATTCATGGCAAATAGATGGGGAAACAGTGGAAACAGTGACAGACTTTATTTACTTGGGCTCCAAAATCACTGCAGATGGTGACTGCAGCCATGAAATTAAAAGACACTTGCTCCTTCAAAGAAAAGTTATGAGCAACCTGGACGGCATATTAAAAAGCAGAGACATTACTTTGTCAACAAAGGTCCATCTAGTCAAAGCTATGGTTTTTCCAGTAGTCATGTATGGATGTGAGACTTGGACCATAAAGAGAGCTGAGCACTGAAAAACTGATGCTTTTGAACTGTGGTATTGGAGAAGACTCTTGAGAGTCCCTTGGACTGCAAGGAGATCACACCAGTCAATCCTAAAGGAAATTACTCCTGAATATTCATTGGAAGACCTGATGCTGAAGCTGAAACTCCAATATTTTGGCCACCTGCTGTGAAGAACTGACTCATTAGAAAAGACACTGATGCTGGAAAAGATGGAAGGCAGGAGGAGAGAAGGATGACAGAGGATGAGATGGTTGGATGGCATCACTGAATGGATGGACATGAGTTTGAGAAAGGCCCAGGAGTTGGTGATGGACAGGGAAGCCTGGTGTGCTGCAGTTTATGGGGTTGCAAAGAGTTGAACACAACTGAGCGACTGAATTGATTGAACCTTTGAATGTTTACATGACCTTCTCAAAGTCCCTAACCATCCCTTCCCCTCAGCCACCCTAAGTTCGTTTTCTGAGTCTGTGAGTCTCTTTCTATTTTGTAAGTAAGTTCATTTCTATAATTTCTTTTTAGATTCCACATATAATTTTTATTGTAGTATAATTGCTTTACAATTTCATATTACTTTTTTCTGTACAACTAAGTGAATCAGCTCTATGTAAACATATATTTCTTCCCTCTTGAACCTTTCTCCCACCCCACCTCTTCCCACCCATCTAGGTCATCACAGAGCACTCAGCTGAGCTCCCTGTGCTATGGACTTACCTTTTTATACACAGCCCCAAGAAAAATAGGCTGCTTTAGACTGCTAGTAATACATGCTGCTTGGGCTTCTCAGACACTTTCTTGTGTACTGCTAGATGTTACAGTAAAAACAAGTTTTTGCAAAAGTTGACACGAATGCTATAATTCTAAGTTAAGAAACTGAGTGTGTAAAGTAGAAAGAATCTGAGGTTTAAGAACAAAGTTCTGCTTTATAAGATATAGGTAAGAGTTCACATTCTACTGCTATGAAAAAAGTCACTTTCCTGGAGAAACCTGTACCTCCTCTGCCAAATCAGGTTATTATACATTCCATGAGGGCAACTGAGATTAAATGAGATTCATGTCAAGAACTTGGTGAAAAATGAAAATCAAGACATAAACTTTTTCTAGCACCTATTACATTGCCTGATGTAAAATTAGGGTTTTTATATATTTGATAAGTGAATGAATAAATGGAAAGGCAGAAATAGGAGTTTCCTCATCTTGTGCTTTACATAAATACACCCAGATCTTTGTGGCCTCAGAAGGTTTGTGAGATGTCAGTTTAGGGAGTAAATCTGATTATAATAGGGATGGGATTTTTATGTAGTTAGAATAGGAAAAAGGAGTCCAAAATGGTGGTGGCTAAAAGACAAAGAAGGGAAAAGCCTATGAAAATAGATCAAAGGAAGGTCTTAGGACCAAGAGTGAGGACCTCAGGTAAAACAAACAGCCCTTCTGGTTACCCCAATTTACATAGGGCAGGCTCAGATGGGGGAGAAAAAAACATATAAAAAGAGGAGCTAAATTTGAGCTGGAGGTTTCTCTTCTCTTCTCATCTTTTGGGTTGCCTACTCTCACACCTCGAGGATATATTTTCCTTTGCTTGCCAATAAAACTGAACTGTAACACTGGATCTGTCCGTCACTACAGATTTTTGCTGTGGCAAGACAGAACCGAGGAAATTACACATTCCCCCAACAGAATAAGAAGTGAAAAAGTCAGGTCAGTTCAGTTCAGTCACTCAGTCGTGTCCGAATCTTTTTGACCCCGTGGACAGCAGCGCCACAGGCCTCCCTGTCCATCACCAACTCCCGGAGTTTATTCAAACTCATGTCCATTAAGTGATACCATCCAACCATCTCATCATCTGTTGACCCCTTCTTCTCCTACCTTCAATCTTTCCCATCATCAGGGTCTTTTCCAATGAGTCAGTTCTTTGCATCAGGTGGCCAAAGTATTGGAGTTTCAGATTCAGCATCAGTCCTTCCAATGAATATTCAGGACTGATTTCCTTTAGGATGGACTGGTTGGATCTCCTTGCAGTCCAAGGGACTCTCAAGAGTCTTCTCCAACACCACAGTTTAAAAGCATCAATTCTTTGGCACTCAGCTTTTTTTATGGTCCAAGTTTCACATCTATACATGACTACTGGAAAAACCATAGCTTTGACTAGATGGCCCTTTGTTGGCAAAGTAATATCTCTGCTTTTTAATATGTCGTCCAGATTGGTCATAACTTTTCTTCCTAGGAGCAAGTGTCTTTTAGTTTCATGGCTTCAGTCACCATCTGCAGTGATTTTGGAGCCCCAAAAGATCTCTCACTGTTTCGTCATCTATTAGCCATGAAGTGTTGGGACTGGAAGCCATGATCTTAGTTTTCTGGATGTTGAGTTATAAGCCAGGCTTTTCACTATCCTCTTTCAATTTCATCAAGAGAGTCTTTAGTTCTTCTTTGCTTTCTGTCATAAGGGTGGTGTCATTTGCATATCTGAGGTTATTGATAGTTCTCCCGGCAATCTTGATTCCAGCTTGTGCTAGAAATGAAAAAGTAAGTAGGAGTTACTCTAGGAATAGTATAAGGATAGTTCTGGAGTTATAGGTAGGATGGCAGTTTTACTACTGAAACAGAGTTTTATAAATAATCCACTACATTCTTTTACAGTTGTACCTTATTTTTTGCTAAAAGGAACTTAAGAATCATTATACATATATAGACTTTTAATTTGAGTCTGTTAATTTACTAAGTGAACTATGAATAAAGAGTTCTATATTTTTTTCCCAAATAATACTTTTGGAAATAAGTTTTTGATGACACACAGAAAAAGTGGTTGTGTGGTCATTTAAAATGGATCAGAGCTAAACATGCAAGTGCAATGGAAACTTGGCCTTGAATCTGCTCCTAGAATGAAAATCTACTATGCAAAGGAGACTGGGAGTGATCTTGAGCGGCCTTGGTCTGCAAAGGCTTAGAGCAGGGCTTGGGTTTCCAGCTGGAGATTGAGGCTGGGTAGTGGCAGTGAAAGCATCAGATCCTAGGCTCTAGACCGGTGGTCAGTGACAAGGGCCTTGGCCCTTTGGCTTTGCAGAAATGAATTCCTACAAAAATGGAAAGTAGTGAAACAAATATTTATTATGAAGAAAAAGAGTATAGTACATGTGGATACACACAAGGGCGGACTCAGAGGGAGAGTGCCTGGTCATGCCCTCATGGCAGTTTGAATTACTTTGATAGGGCATTTCTTCTGGGTTTCCTTTGGCCAATCACTTTGATTTGCCTGGTTCACAGTCCATATTTGATATATCTCAGAATCTTCCCATGTGTATACATGCATCATTAACCAAAGTGGGTATTACTAAAAAGGCATATGAGTAGGGAACATCCCTTGACATAACTCCCCTGTGGCCTCCAAAGAGCCTTTTATGTGCATGTGTTGTCAGGGAGGTCTCTTGACTTCAGGAATGAGAGGTATGTGGTCTGGCCAGGGCCCAGCCTCCTGCCTTAATTGTCCTGCTAATCTCATCTTGGAGTTTCAGTCCATAGGGAATGAATCTCCAATTGCTTTACCTTGGCAAGTAGGGGGAGGTCCTCCTGCCTCAGGAGGTGTCCTGGATAGGCCTGCATCTTTAATCACCAGCATTAGTCTTGGAAAGGGCATTTCTAAGTCCTAAATGTGTATAGCCTACTAGAGCATTTCAGTTTCCCTAAGTTTTCTTTAAGATATGTTTTTAAACCCTTTGTTTCTAGATAAGATGGTTAGTCTAGTTCTTCAGAGCATAGCAATGATACAACTGGAGTTTCAATGAAAGCAGCTTTGTTGGAGTTCCCTAGTTCATTGTTTTTGTCAGAGGTCCTAAGAAATATCACTGTTAGAAGACTTGGGTTTGACTCAAGTTTTGTCATGTGATTACTCTATCAGTTTAATTGTTCACAGGACATAGTAGGAGTCAACACATGTTACATGCTATTCAATACACATTATTTTTATTCTATTTTGAGGGCAAAGGACTATTAAGGAGAGAAAAAGGAATAACTTTCAACTAACTTCAATTAAGTATCACCTAAAAACACAGTAAATGAAAAACAATTTCAATATAAATATTGAAAGAAGTTTTCATTTATTTATGTTACTTTACAATTAGGTGGTCTAATGAAGTCAAAGAATTTTTGTGATTCTCTCCCTAACTCTTCAAATGTAGTTCCTAGATCAACAAAATTAGCATCACCCCAGATTGCTAGCAATTCGGAATCTTGGACCCCATCTCAGATCAACTGAATCAGGAACTGCATTTTAATAAGATCACTAGGAGAATTAACACACATTAAAGTTTTCTGACTTTGTCCTTTTTTGACGTGTACCACAGACTAACTTCTTTTACTTTACAGGTAAGGAAATTGAGATTTTGAGAAGCCAAACAACAGCCTTAAAGGTCATGGCCAGTTAATGCCAGAAGTAGAACTAGCTGAGGCCCAGATGTTCTTTCCTTTACACCCATTAACAATCCAGTGGATGTACGCTTTATTCTGTTGTGTTCCATGGGCCTGTTTTAGAAGTCTTTCTATGGGGCAGTGACTGGGATAACAATATGGAGATAACTTACTTCTTTGAAACAAGACAGAGGATTTTGCTATTCCAATCAGCCAAGACACACTGCTCCAGGGGGAATGAATAGCAAGTGCAAACAGTATGCAACAGAAAGATTTAAGGCAAGTAAGGGTTGTAGCCAGGTAAAACCACCACAGACATGGAGTTCAATACAGAGTTCCCTTTGTTGCATGAAGAAATAGCAAGTCTTTCAAAGAGATTTGCAGTGGTTGGCAATCCTTGGCCTGCCCAACATTTCTCTTTGCAGTGAAATTCATTCTTTGAAAGAAACAAGGGATTTCAGCCTGTGACTGCATAACTAAACCCTCTTCTTTGCCAAGCGATTAGAGAGCAGTGTGGGACTGCTTACTTTAAACGCCTTAATAGAATGAAATCAGGGATGTCATTCCTCTTTGTAAAATGCTGATATCCATAGAGAGATGTAAATCTAATATTTTGACATATTGAAATTAACAGCTACAATGGTTATTCACTGGTTATTTGCATATGACTATTTCATGTCCTGGGACCTTTTTAAAAGCTTAAAGTATCTCCTGGGGAAAATTGGAAGCTCAAGGATGTGGAATTCAGGAAATAGATGAGTTCTCCCCTGTATTTCAGTGATTTTTACTATAGAATGAGATAATTTACTTATAGAAAATGTTTTTGGATTTACTATTAATTAATTTGTGCATTCATTTATTTTCATTTCACAGTTTTTCTCCAAAGGAATTTAAGCAGCTTCCAGGATCAAATTCATTAGAAGATAACAAATAAAATAGTTGAGGAATTGGGGTCTAAAGAAAAATGAAGCTGACAAAATAAAATAAAGCATGCCTGGGGGCAAAGGGGCTTCCATGGTGGTTCAGACAGTAAGGAATCTCCTGCAATATAGGAGACCTGGGTTCAATTCCTGGGTTAGGAAGATCCCCTGGAGAAGCGAATGGCTACCCACTCCAGTATTCTTGCCTGAAGAATGCAAGCCCGGTGGTTACAGTCCATAGGGCTGCAAAGAGTTGGACACGACTGAGTGACTAACAGATGGGGCAATCCCCCAAATGCTTACTATTATACATTAAATCAAATTGAAATGCAAATGTTTTTCAGCTCCTTATAATCATGACAAAATAATATATAGTCAGTAAGAGGATTTAAGTTAGCTGTAGCGAAAAAGATGCTCCAAACTCAAAGCAACATTTCATGATTCTTGGCTAGAAAGTTCTGTAATTTTTTCTATTAAAAAAAATAAAAACACTTTAACATCCAGGTGTTTTGTCCCACATCATACAACTCCCTGAACAGGCAGGTTTCATACGATTAATCTTCACTTTAAAATTTGCCAAAAGATAAAATTTAGACATGAAATTGATATATAAAATGAAAAATATAACGTTTTTTGAAGTGCTAGAAATTTTGATTGGTATTGTTAAGACGTTTACTACTAAACATAGATAATATATGTTAATTTACTAATTAGCTATGAGGAGGTACTGATATGTGGCTCACAGTCTATATAAGGAGAAAAGATATATTGAAGATACACATGGCAATGAGAAAAACAAGTGTAAAGCAATGCATCAGACTAGCTACCTAAGCAATGCGAACACATTCTTTAGGGCACTTAGGTGACTTGCAGCCATTAATTGGCTAGTTGGCTTTCACATGGTGTCAATTAATCTTTAAAACCATTAAAGCCTAGCATGGCACTAGAGGAAAGCAATCACAGAAATCTTTCAAACTGGGAAACAAAGATTATTCTACTAATTAGTATCTTCTCTTTGCTGAAAGCAACTGAAATCTATGTTGGCATAAGTGTGCAGGGCCTTCTTTCAATTGTTTCTATATTTTCTTATAACATTTTCCTCTCATTTGATCTCTTCTTGAACATGTTTTGCTTTGTTTAGTTTTGTTTCTAGTACAATATATGGCATTTTTTTTTTGTCTGCTAATAAGAAATGTAATGATTGCTGGGGGATCTTATTGAAAAGTATATAGATACTAGAAATGCAAGATCAATCCAATCAATCCTAAAGGAAATCAATTCTGAATATTCAAATGGAAGAACTGATGCTGAAGCTCCAATACTTTGGCCACCTGATGTGAAGAGCCAACTCATTGGAAAAGACCCTGATGCTGGAAAAAACTGAAGGCCGAAGGAGAAGGCAGAGGATGAGATGGTTAGATAACATCACTAACTCAATGGACATGGATTTGACCAAACTCCGGGAGATGGTGAGGGACAAGAAAGTCTGGGATGTTACAGTCCATGAGGTCATGAAGAGTTGGATATGACTTAGTGACTGAACAGCAACAACAGCAAATACAAAGTGTAGTGAAGGTGAAGAAAGTGCTGTGGGAACGTATAGCTAAGGGCAAGTAGGGAAACTTTTCTTTACGAAGTGCTTGTTGAGCTGGGATGTGATGGATGAGGAGGGTGTAACTATGAGAAAGGGAAGAGTGAGAGGGAAGAATCTGGAACTAGGTTGGGGAGATGATGCAGTATTTCTGAAGTCACTGAGAAGGAGCATTTCATGTTCAAGGGCCTGAAAGGAGACAAATAGACTGTAGGTACAGTGTCTCAGGAAAAAGAAAAGAAGGGCTTCCCTGTGGTTCAGTGGTAAAGAATCAGCCTGCCAATGCCAGAGACACAGCTTCGATCCCTGGTCTGGGAATATCTCACAAGCTGTACAGCAGCTAAGTCTGTGCACCACAACTATTGAGCCTGTGTTCTAGAACCAGGAGCCACAACTACTGAGCCCCCATGAACTACAGTCTGTGCTCTAAAACAGAAAAAGCCTCCACAATGAGAAGCCTGTACACCACAACTACAGAGTAGCCCCCACTCAACACAACTAGAGGAAAACTCCTGCAGCAACGAAGAGCCAGTTCAGCCAAAAAGAAGTAAATAAAATTATTTTAAAATAAAGGAAAAGGAAAGAAATCAGCCCACTGATTGTGCCCAGTTCATTGTAGATTTTCCACTAAAGAAAGCAAAATGTAATGATAAGTACTTTCCTGGAGCTCACACAGCCGGACCCTGCTGACAAGGCCACAGGCCCAGATTTTCAGCTCCTATGCTATGTATGCTTGCCCTATCCTGTACAGTCTACCCAGAACTGCTCCTTGAATTTACTCAAAGCTCTCTTATTTCCTCCCTTTCTCAATACACAGAACATCATTAGTCTAAAATTATAATTAGACAACTAGTACCACCTCAAGGAGTGTGAAACACACTTGGCTCAGTAAGAAGTGTGTAAAGAGGGCAGTGTCCCACTCACTGCAGCTTGCACTTCTGTAAGGACAGTAATTTGGAGGGAAGGACAAAAGCCTAAGAACTAAGGCTTTATCCTGCCTTCTATAATAATGACCAATATACGATGGCCTCTAAAATTTCAATTAACAGGATGAGGCAGAGAGAAATGCTAATCAATTTCATCAAAAGGCCTGTTTGGTATCAAGATTAGCAAGACTAGCTCTCCAGTAGGAGAGAGCTAGGGTCCTGGGTATGCAGGCCACTAAGTCACACTGCCCACTGGCACATGGGATCATTTGGAAGTGGTCCTGAACTGGCATGAAGTTGGTGCAGCTTTTTAATGCTTGTCATTTCAGAAACAGCAGCTCATAGTTGTTTAATTATAAGTGCAGAGCTTACAAACTAGGCTTTCATAGAGTGGGCTGCATTAAAAAAATGATTCAACTCTTTAAGCCTGATACCACATTTCAGGTAGTAGAAATTGTTAAGTAACTTTTTTGTTGTTGTTGTTAACAAAAGACAATCTAATATTGAAATCACCGAGTTGTAAAAATTGATGTTTTGCCTCTTTTTATTGCTGTTTTTGTAGTTTTTAATGAAAGAGAGACACAATGAAAAGCCTTCTCTCCACCTGAGCTTTTATGGAGAGTCAGTCAGTCAGTATGCCCATATAACTGTTGAGAGAATCAGGTAATGTTTTGTTCAAAGACTTTATGCCAGAATATGCTTCACATTGAAATATTGAAGTTACCAAGGGTGACTTATAGGTCCTTAAAGATGATTTTGGGGGTAACATGTCAAAAAGCAAATATGAAAGTAAAATGAAGTTCCATATTTGAATATTATATAGCAGTTTGAAACAGTGGTATGCAACTATTTGGATGAACATTAGCAACATGATAATAAATGTAAAAAGGTTCTGAAAGATTAAATACTGCATGCTAAAGTTAAAACTTAAAACATTAATTTTTTTTAATTTAAATTTATTTATTTTAATTGGAGGCTAATTACTTTACAATATTGTATTGGTTCGGCCACACATCAACATGAATCCACCACGGGTGTACATGTGTTCCCCATCCTGGACCCCCCTCCCACCTCCCTCCCTGTATACACATATAATAAAATATATAAAAATAGATGCCAGGTAAAGATGAATAATGGCTGCCCATTCCAGTATTCTTGCCTGGAGAAACACAACTGAGTGACTAACTTTCAAAGAGGAACATGGTATTCAGGATGATGGTTAATTTGGGTTAGAGAAAAAAGCACTACGGTGATGGGGAAACCAATGGTCTTGTATGGATGTGAGAGTTGGACTGTGAAGAAAGCTGAGTGCCGAAGAATTGATGCTTTTGAACTGTGGTGTTGGAGAAGACTCTTGAGAGTCCCTTGGACTGCAAGGAGATCCAACCAGTACATTCTAAAGGATATCAGTCCTGGGTGTTCTTTGGAAGGGCTGATGCTAAAGCTGAAACTCCAGTACTTTGGCCACCTCATGCCAAGAGTTGACTCATTGGAAAAGACTCTGATGCTGGGAGGGATTGGGGGCAGGAGGAGAAGGGGACGACAGAGGATGAGATGGCTGGATGGCATCACTGACTCGATGGACGTGAGTTTGAGTGAACTCCGGGAGTTGGTGATGGACAGGGAGGCCTGGCGTGCTGTGATTCATGGGGTCTCAAAGAGTCAGACTTGACTGAGCGACTGAACCGAACTGATGGGGAAACCATACTGTTAGACTTAAATTGATGTCAAATGCTAGTTGTTCCCTTGGATGGTGGATTCTCAGGTATTTATTTTCTTTTTAAACACAAATATAATAGATTGGTTTTTTTTTTTTTTTAAGTCCTCAGTTTTTTCTCACTTTCTATTCCTGCCTCTTGCAGTGATTTTGTAACTGCACTCTGCAGAAGTGAGGGAGAAAGATTCCAGAAATAGCAGACATTCCTGACCCTGACTGGTCATTTTAATTGATCCTTTGAAGGGAGAAGAGATATACAAATATAGCCAATCTGTCATACACAAATGGAAAGGCAACATATAGCATCGTGGGAAATCTACAGAGCCTCAGACCACCAGTAAACTTCCACCTGAGAAAAGCCTGTGCAGAAATAAAGCACAGACATTCCAAATTATGAAGTTTTCTCAGATTGTAGGCTTTACATTTCAAAACTGTGCGGCACTTTAAAGATTAGGATTTATTGGGTGAAAGTGGTGTAGAGCGTGGTAGAGGGAGTGAACCAGAATTGCATGGTATTGGGAGAGGCTTTTTAACAAATGCATACTTTTGATGTGTGTATTTGTATTATATCACAGGTCTTCAAATGGTCAATCCTGGTCTCCCAGCTCATAATGAATTCTTTTCTTTACAATTCCAACAGAGGGTCTTTTGTGGGGGAAAAATCATTTTGCCCATATTAAAAAACTTACCTAATTGGTATACAACATGGTGTGGTGCTCGGTTATTTGCAGTTTCGGAAATCTCTGTTCCCCATGGATTTCTGATTACAGCTAGTTCAATATTCATTTTTCACTGTACTAGTCAGTGATTTTACCATTAGTGCCTTCTTTCTTCAGCAGTAATCATATAATTTTTAGGCTCCGGGTTGCTATCTTAAAGTATTATGCTTTCTAGGGATATGTGCATTTGACTAAGAAATCTTTGAACAATGGCCTTGGTCAACATACCTGTTGCTAATTAAATGTCAGAGAAATTGGTATCTATATGTTGCTTGTCTGAAGTTAGCCTATAAACTGACTTGGGATGTGAAGTTCTAGTTGGGGTGCTTAAAAATCGTGTTGTTTCTAATTGTACTGAAATAGTATTACTAGCATTGTTTCTGAAATAACATGTGGAATTTTTATTTCAGTATCCAAACTGGCCTCAGAGCTTCAGTGTTCAATAGGAAGACACATTGTTTTGGCAAGGATCCAAAAGAGAAAGATAATAACTCATTCTGTTAGATCCCTACTGCTGGTTCAACTAAACATGAATTCAGCTAAATTATCTATGCTGATGGAGGGGAAAAGTGACCTAAGTGATCAAGAACTAGAAAAGAAAAAAAGATTGGCTGGATAATACAGAGACAATCTTTTTAAAACAAATGTTTAAAATTAGTCTACTTAGTTCTTTCAGAATTCAATACTGATTTTCTTCTCTCTTGGAGCCAGTTAGATGGGGTGTTAAGCATTTTACACAATGAAAAATAATAGTATTAACAGAAAAAAAATATTAATAAGGTGGATCTGTGGTTAAGAATCTGTCTACAATGTAAGAGATGAGGGTTTGATCCCTGGGTCAGGGAGATCCCCCAGAGAAGGAAATGGCAAGCCACTCCAGTATTCTTGCCTAGGAAATCCCTTAGACAGAGGGGCCTGGTGGGCTACAATCCATGTGATCACAAAAGAGTTGGACATGATTTAGCAACTAAACAATAACAACAAAAATCTATTGGATACCTAATTTTGTCATATATATAGCTATAAATAAGATATTATTATGTCTACTTTTTTTTTTAATGTGTGTCTGTGTGTGGATTTCTTACTAGAGTAAGAGCTAACAAAATTTATCCATATTAAAAAAAAAATCATTGAACAGCTACATTTTCTTTATATATGAACATCTATATACTATTGTAACACATATTATTTATTTAAAAAAATTAAAATAATATTAAAAAGTTATAATGATGGGTGATAAAAAAAGAATTCTAATAAAAAATTATAATCATCTGCCTTTCTCCTTTCACAAATCTAGAGTCCTTCTCCATAGATAAATCTACTTTGTAATCATTTAGATATTTCCTTGAATTTATTTATTTATTATTATTATTTTATTTTATTTTTTATCTTTACAATATTGTATTGGTTTTAAATAAAACTATTCTACTCTTTCTGTGTTTGTATTTTGAGAAGTTAAGATTTTGCATTGTTAGTTTTTTTATTAGGCATATGGTTAGGTAGCATAACTAACTCAACGGGCATGAATTTGACCAAACCCCAGGAGATAGTGGAGGACACAGGGGACTGGCATGTTAGAGTCCATGGGGTCACAAACAGTAGGACATGACTTCAGTTCAGTCACTCAGTTGTGTCTGACTCTTTGCGACCACATGGACTGCAGCATGCCAGGCTACCCTATCCATCACTAGTTCCTGGAGCTTGCTCCAACTCATGTCCACTTGAGTTGATGGTGCCTTCCAACCATCTCATCCTCTGTCATCCCCTTCTCTTCCTGCCTTCAATCTTGCCCAGCATCAGGTTCTTTTCCAATGAGTAAGCTCTTCGCATCAGGTGGCCAAAGTATTGGAATTTCTGCTTCAGTATCAGGCCTTACAATGAATATTCAGGACTGATTTCCTCTAGGATTGACTGGTTTGATCTCCTGTGGTCCAAGGGACTCTCAAGAGTCTGCTCCAACACCACAATTTAAAAGCATCAGTTCTTTGGCACTCAGCATTCTTTATGGTCCAACTCTCACATCCATACATGACTACTGGAAAAACCAGAGCCTTGACTAGATGGACCTGTGTTGGCAAAGTAATGTCTCTGCTTTCTAATATGCTGTCTAGGTCTGTCACTGTTTTTCTTCCAAGAAGCAAGCATCTTTTAATTTCATGGCTGCAGTCACCATCTGCAATGATTTGGGAGCCCAAGAAAGTCTGCCACTGTTTCTCCATCTATTTGGCATGAAGTGATGGGACCAGATGCTATGATCTTTGTTTTTTGAGTGTTGAGTTTAAGCCAGCTTTTTCACTTTACTGTTTAACTTTCATCAAGAGGCTCTTTAGTTCCTCTTCACTTTCTGCCACAAGGGTGGTGTTATCTGCATATCTAAGGTTATTGATATTTCTCCAGGCAGTTTTGATTCCAGCTTGTGTTTTGTCCAGCATGGCATTTCATATGAAGTTCTTTGCATAAACAGGTTTCAATATACAGCCTTGACATACTCCTTTCACAGTTTTGAACCAGTAGTTATTCCATGTCTGGTTTTAACTATTACTCCTAGACCTGCATATAGATTTCTCAGGAGGCAGGTAAGGGGTATCCCCATCTCTTGAAGAAGTCTCCATAGTTCGTTGCCATCCACACAGTTAAGAGCTTTGGCCTGTCAATAAAGCAGAAGTAGATGTTTTTCTGGAACTCTCTTGCCTTTTCTATGATCCAACAGATGTTGGCAATTTGATTTCTGGCTCCCCTGCCTTTTCTAAATCCAGCTTGAGCATCTGGAATTTCTCAGTTCGTGTACTGTTGAAGCTCAGTTTGGAGAATTTTGAGCATTACTTTGCTAGCATGTGAGATGAGTGCAATTGTGCAGTAGCTTGAACATTCTTTGACATTGCCTTTCTATGGGATTGGAATGAAAACTGCCCCTTTCCAGTCCTGTGGCCTCTGCTGAGTTTTCCAAATTTGCTGGCATATTGAGTGCAGCACTTTCACAGCATCATCATTTAGGATTTGAAATAGCTCCACCGGAATTCTATCACCTCCACTATCTTTGTTCATAGTGATGCTTCTTAAGCCCACTTGACTTTGCATTCCAGGATGTCTGGCTCTGGGTGAGTGATCACACAATCCTGTTTATCTGGGTCATTAAGATCTTTTTTGAATAGTTCTTCTGTGTATTCTTGCTAACTCTTGTTAATATCTTTTGCTTTTATTACATACATACCATTTTTGCCCTTTATTTTACCCATCTTTGCATGAAATGTTCCCTTGGCCTCTCTAATTTTCTTGAAGACATCTCTAGTCTTTCCATTGCATTATTTTCCTCTATATTTGCATTGTTCACTTAGAAAGGCTTTCTTATCTCTCCTTGCTATTCTTTGGAACTGCATTCAGATGGGCATATCTTTCCTTTTCTCCTTTACCTTTTGCTTCTCTTATCTTCTCAGCTATTTGTAAGGCCTCCTCAGACAACCATTTTCCCTTTTTGCATTTATTTTTCTTGCAGATGACTATAGCCCTCATATCGACAAGGGTCCAAAATGCAGTATTTGGGGAGTGCAATCTCAAAACTGACAGAATGATCTCTATTTGTTTCCAAAGAAAACCATTCAATATCACGGTAAGCCAAGTCCATGCCCCAACCACTAATGCTGAAGAAGCTGAAGTTGAATGGTTCTATGATGACCTACAAGACCTATAACTAACACCAAAAAAAAAAAAAAAAAAAAAAAAAGATGTCCTTTTCATCATAGGGGATTGGAATGCAAAAGTAGGAAGTCAAGAGATACCTGGAGTAACAGGCAAGTTTGGTCTTGGAATACAAAATGAAACAGGGCAAAGGCTAACAGTTTTGCCAAGAGAATACACAGGTCATAGCCAACACCCTCTTCCAACAACAGAAGAGACAACTTTACACATGGACATCACCAAAAATACTGAAATTAGATTAATTGTATTCTTTGCAGCCGAAGACGGAGAAGCTTGTATAGTCAGAAAAACAGGACTGAGAGCTGACTGTGGCTCAGATCATGAGCTCCTTATTGCAAAATTCAGACTTAAATTGAAGTAAGTAGGGAAAAGCACTAGACCATTCAGATATGACCTAAATCAAGTCCATTATGATTATATATGACTTAGCAACTAACAATAACAACAAAGTAGTTCAAAATGAACTACCCTCAAATTTAGTAGCCTAAAACAACAAACATGTATTATCTCACAGTTTCTGGAAGTCAGGCATCCAGGAGCCCATATAGCTGGTTGGTTTTGCTCAGCGTCTCTCATGAAGGTGCCACTGAGATGTAAAGTGAGGCTGCATCATTTGAAGCTTCATTTGGGATTGGACAATCAAATTCTTAGAAGCCTCATTCAGGCGGCTGTTGGAGAGAAGCTTCAATTCTTTGTCACAAGGGACATTTCAAGGATGCTCAAAATTTTGTGTATCTTCAAGCATGGCAGCTGATTACCCCCAGGGCATACACATAGGCACAGATATTTTTGAGTTAAAAGGATACTGTAAACTTTTGTAACCTAATCTTGTGCATGACATACTATAATTTCTGTCCCATTCTATTGGTAATACAGACAGACATCGGTCTAGTGCAAAAGGGAGTTATCTGAGGGAATGGACACCAAGAGGCAAAGCCACTGGAGTTCCTCAAAAGGGCTGAATAACACAATTTGTAGCACTGTATCCCTTTGAGTCTTCTGCTGCTCCCAGTTTCTCTTGCTGCTGCTGCTGTTGCTAAGTCGCTTCAGTCATGTCCAACTCTGTGTGATCCCATGGACAGCAGCCCACCAGGCTCCCTCGTCCCTGGGATTCTCCAGGCAAGAACACTGGAGTGGGTTGCCATTTCCTTCTCCGATGCATGAGAGTGAAAAGTGAAAGTGAAGTCACTCAGTCGTGTCCGACTCTTCACGACCCCATGGACTGCAGCCTACCAGGTCCTCTGTCCATGGGATTTTCCAGGCAAGAGTACTGGATTGGGGTGCCATTGCCTTCTCCACAGTTTCTCTTAGTTACTCAGATTACCCAATGTGGTAATAGTACAATTTTATTTAGATCAAAGCTCAGTTTATATCATATGGCTATTAGAGGTATATTTTGAGACTTCACATGTCTGAGAATTTATATCCTAACTCAGTTTGTCAGGGCATAAAATTCTAGGATGAAAATAATATTTCCCACAGAATTTCAAACACATGGCTCAATTTTTGTTTATCTCTGTGGTTGCTTTTAGAAAGTGAGACACCATTCCTATTCCCAGTTCTTATATATTTATTTCTGGAAAACTTTAAGGCCTTCTCTTTATTTGTGGTGTTTTGAAATTTTTCAGTGGTGTACCTCATAAGGTTGCAGTACAGAATGCCCCATTACATTTGAATTTCAGATAAATAATAAATACATTTCTTACAGAAGTGTGTCCCAAACATTGCATGTAACATATAATACTAAAAGTCATTGTTATACTTAAAATTTTATGGCCAATCTTGCGTTTTTATTTGCTGGATTTGCCAAACCTAGTATCTCAGAGTATCCTCCTTCCTTCCTTCTTTCCTTTTTTTCCTTCCCTCTCTACCTCCTTATCTACCCCACTCTCATATCTGTCTGTTAGTCTTTTTTCATCTTTCTATCTTCTTCTTCCAACTGTGTGGAAAACCTTGCTATTCAATTTGGGGAGATGAAATAAAGATTATTTCTAAAATATCTCCGCCTCCTTGTTCTCAGTTAAGTGCTTGACACACGTGCTCTTTTCTGGGGAGGCCGAGGAGCATTCTTCTGGTTGTATGTAGTGGAGATGGGACCTGGTTACAAATTTTCCTTATTTAGATTTTTTGGGTCTAAATGGTCTTGCTTCAGTTACATCACAACTACTATCTTCTCTGATACCTACCCCATGGCTCTAACTTAACACATATTTCAATGGATGTGTGTCCTGAATTAGCTTGTATGTTTTGTCATTTTATGCAGGATTTTAGCTTTTAGAACTTAAGGTTAAATTTGCTGAGTTAAGACTATATTCTTTTCTTTTTCTGAAGTTTTCTGCCCTTTCTTTCTTCTTATGTTAGTTTGAGGTCATCTCGGACACGACTGAAGCAACTTAGCAGCAGCAGCAGCAGCAAGAGGCAGACACCAAGATTGTTTAGATAAGTCAGAAATATTACTCCTCATAGGAAATGCATGTGAGGAAAAAACAAAAGAGAGACCTGATGGAGGCTGGCAGATCTGTCAGACCACTTTGCAGTTTTGATATTTTGAAGGAGTGAGGAAGAAAAATTGAGTGGAGGAGTTTTAGGTAGCAATACAATTCAAAGAATTCAGTAAAGTTGATGAAATTGATCAAGCTAAAGTCAAAGAAGTCCACATTTCCCAGGACCTGATCTGTGTTAGTATTCCTGCAAAGCTTACTCCTTGGCCAGGAGCAGCTTATGGGAAATGTGGCCTCAGTGTAAATGCAGTGGTATATTTCAGAGTAAAATAAATGAGCTGTTGCTCATTTATGCTCCCCACAGTAGAAGATCTGAGAGGTGCGTTTTCATGGCTACTATATTCGTCGTCTTCCATTCATTCTATCCTTATGGTTTATGATTATAATTAACACCCACCACACATATATGTTTTAGCACAGAATTTCACAGAAATATACACCACAAAAACATACATATACAGATACATGTATATGTTAGTATACATAGAGGCTAATCTGGAGAAGGAAATAGCAACCCACTCCAGTAATCTTGCCTAGAGAATCCTGTGGACAGAGGAGCCTGGCGGGCTGCTGTCCATAGGGTCACACAGAGTCAGACACGACAGAAGCAATTAGCATGCATGTATGTGTTGGAGAAGGAAGTGGCAACCCACTCCAGTATTCTTGCCTGGAGAATCCCTGGAACAGAGGAGCCTGGTGGGCTGCCGTCTATGGTGTTGCACAGAGTCGGACATGACTGAAGTGACTTAGCAGTAGCAGCAGAGGCTAATACATAGAAACACACACACACACACACACACACACACACACATATATATGATCATCAACTCATTATTGCAAAATTCAGACTTAAATTGAAGAAAGTAGGGAAAACCACTAGGCCATTAAGGTATGACTTAAACTGAATCCCTTACCATTATATAGTGGCAGTGACAAACAGATTCAGAAGATTAGATCTGGTTGACAAAATGCCTGAAGAACTAAGGATGGCGGTTTGTAGTATTGTACAGGAGGCAATGATCAAAATCATCAACAAGAGAAAGAAATGCAAAAAGGCAAAACTGTTGTTTGAGGAGGCCTTACAAACAGCTGAGAAAAGAAGAGAAGCAAAAGGCAAAGGAGAAAAGATAAATTATACCCATCTGGATGCAGAGTTCCAAAGAAGAGCAAGGAGAGACAAGAAAGCCTTCCCAAGTGATTAATGCAAATAGGTAGAGGAAAACAATCAAATGAGAAAAAAATAGAGATCTCTTTAAGAAAATTAGAGATACTAAGGGAATATTTCATGCAAAGATGGGCACAATTAAAGAAAGAAAATGTATGGACCTAACAGAAACAGAAGATATTAAGAAGAGGTGGAAAAGATAAGCAGAATAACTATACAAAAGAGATCTTAATGACCTGGATAACCATGATGGTGTGATCACTGACCTAGAGCCAGACATCCTGGAGTGTGAAGTCAAGCAGGCCTTAGGGAATATCACTATGAGCAAAGCTAGTAGAGGTGATGGAAATCCAGCTGAACTATTTCAAATCCAAAAAGATGATGCTGTGGAAGTGCTGCATGCAATATGCCAGTTTTCAAATTTGAAAAATTCAGCAGTGGAAAAGGTGTTTTCATTGCAATCCCCCCAAAAGTCAATGCCAAAGAATATTCAAGCTACCACACAATTGCACTCATCTCACACACTAGCAAAGTAATGCTCAAAATTCTTCAAACTTGGCTTCAATAGTATGTGAACTGAGAAATTCCAGATGCTCAAGCTGGATTTAGAAAAGGCAGAAGAACCAGGGATCAAATTGCCAACATCTATTGGATCATAGAAAAAACTACATAATTCCAGAAAAATATCTACTTCTACTTAATTGACTACACTAAAGCTTTTGACTGTGTTAAGTTCAGTTCAGTTGCTCAATTGTGTCTGACTTTGCAACCCCATGGACTGCAGCATGCCAGGTTTCCCCATCCATCACCAATTCCTAGAGCTTACTCAAACTCATGTCCATTGAGTAGGTGATGCCATCCAACCATCTCATCCTCTGTTGTCCCCTTCACCTCTCTCCCTCAACCTTTCCCAATATCAGGGTCTTTTCCAATGAGTCAGTTCTTCCCATCAGGTGGCCAAAGTCTTGGAGTTTCAGCTTCAGCATCAGTCCTTCCAATGAATATTCAGGACTGATTTCCTTTAGGATGGACTGGTTGGATCTCCTTGCAGTCCAAGGGACACTCAAAAGTCTTCTCCAAAACCACAGTTCAAAAGCATCAATTCTTTAGTGCTCAGCTTTCTTTATGGTCCAAGTCTCACATGCAAAAATGACAACTGGAAAAACCATAGCTTTGACTGAATGGACCTTTGTTGGCAAAGAAAAGTCTCTGTTTTTTAATATGCTGTCTAGGTCAGTCATAGCTTTTCTTCCAAGGAGTAACTGTCCTTTAATTTCATGGCTGCAGTCACCATCTACAGTGATTTTGGAGCCCCCCAAAATAAAGTCTGACACTGTTTCCACTGTTTCCCCATCTATTTGCCATGAAGTGATGGGACCCGATATCATGATCTTCGTTTTTTGAATGTTGAGCTTTAAGCCAGCTTTTTCGCTCTCCTCTTTCACCTTCATCAAGAGGCTCTTTAGTTCCTCTTCACTTTCTGCCATAAGAGTGATGTCATCTGTGTATCTGAGATAATTGATATTTCTCCTGGCAATCTTGATTCCAGCTTGTGATTCATCCAGCCCAGCATTTCTCATGATGTACTCTGCATATAAGTTAAATAAGCAGGGTGACAATATACAGCCTTGACATACTCCTTTCCCTATTTGGAACCAGTCTGTTGATCCATGTCCAGTTCTAACTGTTTCTTCTTGACCTGTGTATAGATTTCTCATGAGGGAGGTAAGGTTGTCTGATATTCCCATTTCTTTGAAGAATTTTCCACAGTTTGTTGTGATCCACACAGTCAAAGGCTTTGATGTAGTTAACAAAGCAGAAGTAGATGTTATCCTGGAACTCTCTTGCTTTTTCGATGATTCAATGGATATTGGCAATTTTATCTCTGGTTCTTCTGTCTTTTCTAAATCCAGCTTGAATATCTGGAAGTTCACAGTTTGCGTGCTGTTTTGAGCAAGAATTTTGAGCATTACTTTGCTAGTGTGTGAGATAAGTGCAACTGTGCAGTAGTTTGAACATTCTTTGGCATTGTCTTTCTTTGGGATTGAAATGAAAACTGACCTTTTCCAGTTACTTTGACTGTGTTGATCACAATGAACTGTGAAAAATTCTTAAAGTGATGAGAATATCAGATCACCTTACCTGCCTCCTCAGAAACCTGTTTCAGGTCAAGAAGCAGCAGTTAGAATCAGACATGGAACAATAGACTGGTTCCAAATGGGGAAAGGAATACATCAAGGCTGTATATTGTCCCCCTGCTTATTTAACTTATTGTGGAGTACATCATGTGAAATGCTGGGCTGGATGAAGCACAAGCTGGAATCAATGTTGACAGAAAAATATCAATAACCTTAGATATGCAGAGGACATTACCCTTGTGGCAGAAATAGAAGAGCAACTAAAGAACCTTTTCATGAAATTCAAAGAGGAGAGTGAAAAACCTGGCTTAAAACTCAACATTCAAAAAATGAAGATCATTGCATCTGGTCCCGTCACTTCATGGCAAATACATGGGGAAACAATGAAACAGTAACAGACTTTATTTTCTTGGGCTCCAAAATCACTGCAGATGTGACTGTAGCCATGAAATTAAAGGATGCTTGCTTCATGGAAGAAAAGCTATGACCAACCTAGTCAAGATCCATCTAGTCACAGCTATGGTTTTTCTAGTAGTCATGTATGGATGTGAAAGTTGTATCATAAAGAAGAATTGATGCTTTTGAACTGTGGTGTTGGAAAAGACTCTTGAGAGTCTCTTGGACATCAAGAAGACCCAACAAGTCCATCCTAAAGGAGATCAGTCCTGAGTGTTCATTGGAAGGACTGATGTTGAAGTTGAAACTCCAATATTTTGGCCACCTGATATAAAGAACTGACTCATTTGAAAAGACCCTGATGGAGGAAAAGATTGAAGATGAGAGGACAAAGGGATAACAGAGAATGAGATGGTTGGATGGCATCACCGACTCAATGTGCATGAGTTTGAGCAAGCTCCAGTAGTTGGTGAAGGACAGGGAATCCTGTCATGCTGCACTCCATGGGGTCGCAAAGTTCAGACATGACTGAGTGACTGAAACGCAAATATATAGATATCATATATGGTGTGTGTCTTATAAACAAAATCATTCCTACATTATTAAGTTTTCTCACATTAATTGTTTTACCCTCCAAAGCTGTGTGGCACTTTAAAAATAAGGATTTTTGAGATAGAAGTGATTTATGGCTGTGATAGAAGGATCAGTTGAGGGATTAAATATTGTTACTATTGTAATAATTATAGTTAATACTGTTATTCCCACTTTGATGGTGGTTTAGTGGTTTAGTCACTAAATTATGTCTTGTCTCTCATCTATGATATCTAGAGTATCAGTTGTAAGAATCAAAGGCTTGATACTGGATTCATCTGAAAGGACCTGCATCCTAGGTTTAATTGTTGATGTTGGCTGTTGGCTGGAAGCTTGGGTAAAAATGCTTCTTGACACACTTTGCATGGGACTTCTCCATATGGATTGGGTTCTTTTGATTATTTGTTTGTTGTGTGTGTGTGTGTGTGTGTGTGTTAATAATAGGTGGTTAGTTTCTAAGGCAAGCATTCTGTGAGAGTAAGAATGAGAACATATTGCCTTTTTTTATCTACCTTGGAGATTTCATAGATTTCTACCACAATGTATTAGTAGAGGCTGTTACAAAATTCTACACTTGAAGGTTTAAGAGAAGAAAAATAGACCTCAGCTCTTGAGAGAGATGTGTTAATATAACATGGTCAGAAGAGCAGGTTAGATGGGATAGCTCTATGTACTTACCTACCTACACTTGCACGGCTTCATTTGGAAAATAGAGTCTTCCACATATCCTTGAATGATAAACAATGGGAAAACTGGAAAAGATCTAATTTGTACTTGTTAGTGAGTATAATTGGAGAAGGCAATGGCACCCCACTCCAGTACTCTTGCTTGGAAAATCCCATGGATGGAGGAGCCTATTAGGCTGCAATCCATGGGGTCGCTAAGAGTCAGACACGACTAAGCGACTTCACTTTCACTTTTCACTTTCATGCATTGGAGAAGGAAATGGCAACCCACTCCAGTGTTCTTGCCTGGAGAATCCCAGGGACGGGGGAGCCTGGTGGGCTGCAGTCTATGGGGTCCCACAGTGTCGGACACGACTGAAGTGACTTAGCATAGCATAGCATAGCATAGTGAGTATAATGTAAATTTCTTAATATGCTCATCAATTTTGGTAATATTTTATAAATACTGTAAATATATTGCTGCTTTAAAATAGAAAAGATATCAAGAAAAAGTAATCTTTGGTTAAGACTTGTCTACTAAGAAGCAGTTTCTCTTAAAGTAGCTTTGTTTTGTCTAACAAGCTGTCCTTTCTGTAGTCTCTGTTATGATGGTATAAGATCCAAAGATCCACACACAGTGTTTAAAGCTCAGTAGTCACATTTACTGCCTTTTTTACCTTGGGCAAGTTATTTAACTTCTGTAAGCCTCAGTACCCTTCTCTATGAAATGGAGAATGATAATAGCTCATTTATATTGATAGAAAAAAATGAATGGGTAAAAGAAATAATACATACATGGCACGGAATATATCATTGTTATGTTTTCCTCCACTTGGAAACAAGTCTTTGGAAGAGGATTCCTCTTTGGATCAGTTTGTAAAGTAAGAAAATCTTTTGAAGCTATAATTATCTTGTCATGTAGATTCCAAATAGGTTAGGCTAAAAAATTCACTTGAAAAACATAAAAATATATTGCTTTATTTTATTTATGTAACTTATGGTATAAAAATTTGAGAATAACCTAGAAATAGTGCCCAGAATTCTAGATTGTGTGATACAATTCATTAAAAAAATCTTTACTTGGGATCCCTTATACGCCAGAATCAGGTGAAGGACTGGGCAAATAAGTGAACAAAGTATGCATGTCCTAATATACAAAGAAAATGTTTGCATGTTTGCTGTATATATTTGTATATTATGCATGTCCTAATTTACAAACAAAATATTTATATGCTTATTGCGTATTTTTGTTGTATTACATGTTGCTCTTCTGCTCTTTTCCCGACATCTTGATGATAATTTATCTCCCATATTTTAATAACTTTACTGCTTCACATGTTCATTCCACATGACAGTTGTCTACGCCTTCCTTTTCCTTTATTTTAGAATTTTTGAAGGAGTCAGAGAACATCTTTCTTACTGGAAGTCACAGAAATTTTGAGTCATAGATTGAATAAAACGTAACAGCTTCCTGTTTAACCTCTATTACTTTTAAAACATACTGAATTCTAAGGGATTTATGGAGTAAGTTTAAAGTACACAGACTCAACACTCATTTATTTCTCACTTAACACTTTAAGCTAGCTTCCTGCTTTTTTGCATCAAGAGGTGTACAATAACCCCAGGTAAAACTCAGAAAACAATTTCATTTCTGGTGTGCCAAGCTGTGCCTGAAGGATGCTTAATACCACAATCTTAAATCCCAGTGCTTGGTGTGGTAAGGGAGAGTGTTGGTATTAGGGCTTTTTTGAGCTCTAACTGTGCATTATTTTCTCTAGCATAATGGATTTCCCATAGGTGCTGAGATTTTACTTGGCTTTTTCTCTGTACATATTCTTTGTACTTTCTTCATCTCAAATTTGTCTTTTAAAAATATTCTGTAATGATCAGCAGAGTATATAATGCTCTTCCATGCAGTAAATATTTCTGAAGGATTGACAGAGAGGAGTTACTAGAAACCATGCCACTTAGGAAAAGACAATGGACTAGGTGCTTCTCATTTTATGTTATTGTCACAGTACATGTCCTGTGTCACTTAGGTGTTTTGGGGAAAAGGAATAAATGTGCATTTTATAGTTCAGGCTGTAACATTTCAAAGTATACTTTGAAATTGCTTCTTTTGTGCTGATAAATTAGGTTATGATCAGTGTTTTATTACTTCCTCTCTGACTGTTCTTTACTTTGGTAAAATTTATTTTGATTGGGATAACAAAAGAAAAGATATTCATGGGCTAATATTAGATGAATCAACAATGGTTCCAGCAAAAATATTTGCCTTCCACATCTGTATATCTCCCAGTTATAAGTGCATTGTGTCAAAAGCAGTAGACATGAAAATGATGGTTCCATTTAATTAAAATAAAACTGAGATTTGAAGTGGAGAATAATCAACAATGTTCACTAATTTTTATCTTTTGGAGTGATTCCTAAATGATCCAATAATTTTCTTTATAGCACATTGATTCAAGTATCCACATCAACATTTTTGAAGGCAGGCCTTATGTTGAAGGAGAAAAAAGAGGAGACCAACAAATCATCAATCAACCCAAAACACATTGGTTTTGAATCACATAGACCTGGTTGTCATTTGCTGCCTTATGTCTTAATAGCTATGTGATTTGGGGTAGGTTATTAACCTCCCTTTTACATATTTTATCTGCAAAAACAGGGTATTCAGAGTAAAATGTAGAGTAATATGCCTGGCATACAGTAGATGCCCAAGTTAGTTTAATTGTTCTCCATCATTCTCCCTCATCTCTCAACATTTGGATCTACATTGATAGAATCAAGGCCATATGATAGTATATAAAACTAACTGGATTTGCTGTAACTAGTTTTTATCAAGTTGTCTGATAGGTTTGATATGCGAAGAGCTGACTTATTTGAAAAGACCCTGATGTTGGGAAAGACTGAGGGCAGGAGGAGAAGAGGATGACACAGGATGAGATGGTTGGATGGCATCACCCACTCAATGGACATGGGTTTGGGTGAACTCCAGGAGTTGGTGATGGACAGGGAGGCCTGGTGTGCTGTGATTCATGGGGTCACAAAGAGCTGAACACTACTGAGTGACTGAACTGAACTGATGAACTGAACCTGTCCAAAAAGTCACTCCAAAAAGAAAATCCAGCTTATTTATTTAAAAAACATTTATTGACTGATACAGCATTCAAAGCACTATGTAGAACCCCTAGAGGTTGCAGAAATAAATAAAACACAAAGAAATAAGGTCAAGTAGGGAGAACAAATCACCATAATGCAAATCAGGATGAATTAAGTGCTACCAGGGAGATTGACACGTGTGACACGTGGTTCAGAGAAAGGAGAGAGAATATCAAATCATTATATAAACCTTCAAGTTGCATTTTATTCAGGATTTAAAGATTTAAATGGCTAGAGATAGAGTGATATTCAAGGCAGAAAGCATAGCATGAACAGTACCCGGGAAGAAGCTTATAAGTGTTGGGCAGATTTAGACAGCAGTTGGTAGTTCTATGCATGAGACTTATGTAACATAAGCTTGCAAACAAGTGTTCCATCCAGTTTGCTTACATTGCATTCCAAGTAAACTGTAGGTTGTGAAGAGACAGTGAAGATTTCTGAGTAGGGGAGACTAGGAACGTCTTGAAGGCAAAAACTGATCTTTTCATCTTTAATCACTAGTACCATGGGCTTCCCTTGTGGCTCAGTTGGTAAAGAATCTGCCTGCAATGAGGGAGACCTGGGTTTGATCCCCGGGTTGGGAAGATCCCCTGGAGAAGGGAAAGGCTATCGACTCCAGTATTCTGGCCTGGAAAATTCCATGGACTAAGTCCATGGGGTCGCAAAGAGTAGGACACGACTGAGTGACTTTTACTTTCACTTTCACCATGGACAGTGCTAGAGCTTCAGTGGATGACATTGAATGACTTTTCAAATTTTGTATTAATTCGCTTATGACTATAAACTATTTGAAAACAGAGACTATTGTGTTCTGTTGTTCTTTTTTGTATTATGAAAATATCTAATGAGTTTTATATACCTTACATGTGCCAAGCACTGTTCTGAGCAACGTGTAGGTATGACTCTATAAGGTAGAACTGTTATATCTCAGATATTTAATGCCTGAAATTTCATGTTTCAAAGTGATTTGGATGTATTAATGCAAAGAGTAAATATATTTTTTGGTTGTTTCTGATTGACATGGAGAGAAGAGAGTGAAGGAGTGAGAGAAGCAAAATACCTGCCAATATATATCATGCAATTCTTTAATTTCTCCATGTACTTAGTGCCTATTGCCTGCCAGGCAACTGTGTTACCTGCAAGCTGACTAAAACCTGGGTGCTATGCTGGAAACTAACATGTAGATATATACTCAGAGTACAATATGATAAATGCCCAGGGCTTTGTAGGTGCTTTTTAGAAATTTGTTAAATGAATGAACTATGGTGGTGGTGGGAAGATACCCTGGAGAAGGGAAAGGCTAGCCACTCCAGTATTGTGGCCTGGAGAACTCCATGGACTCTATAGTCTATGGGATAGCAAAGAGTTTCACTTAGTTACTAAGTCATGTCTGACTCTTTTGGCCGCATGGGCTAAAGCTTGCCAGGCTGCTCTGTCCATGGAATTCTCCAGGAAAGAGTACTGGAATGAGTTGCCATTTTCTTCTCCAGGGGGTTCTCCTGACCCCAGGATTGAATCCAGGTCTCCTTCATTGCAGGTGGATTCTTTACCAACTGAGCCACCAGGGAAGACCCTGAATGAATAGTGAGAGGTTAAAATAGTGGACGATCGGAGAAGGTGATGGCACCCCACTCCAGTACTCTTGCTTGGAAAATCCCATGGATGGAGGAGCCTGGTATGCTGCAGTCCATGGGGTCGCTAGGAGTTGGACAGACTGAGGGACTTCACTTTCACTTTTCACCTTCATGCATTGGAGAAGGAAATGGCAACCCACTTCAGTGTTCTTGCCTGGAAAATCCCAGGGATGGGGGAGCCTGATGGGCTGCCGTCTATGGGGTCGCACAGAATCAGACATGACTAAAGTGACTTAGCAGCAGCATAATAGTGGACTAACTGTAGAGATAGGGAGGCAAGGTCATGACAGACATTCAGAATCATATTGTACACTATTTACATTCATAAATATCTATAAGGAGTTCTGGCTTTTCCAGAGAAGTTTATAAAAATAATTCAGACATGGATCTTGCAGTAACTAGATTAACTGGATCCAGGCAAGGATGGGAACTAAAAGATTAAGAACATAATTATGCTTGATTATTAGATAGTGTGTATATTTTTGTTCAGGGAGGTGAAATGTGAGACTACTCTGTTAAAGGGCATAATGGTTTAGTGAGACTAGAAGAGAGACCTACTTGTCTGATACTGAGATTAAAAAAAAAGTAGCTTGCATGTCTGCATCAATACAACAGATTCACATCTATGTTTAATATGCAGCTTTAGCTTGCTGAGAAGCAGACCCCAATCTTACTAGGAGAGGAAACCCCAAACTGCATTAGACAATAAGCCTAAATTTCTTGAAAACACAAAATTATGTCTTTTGTGAATTATCATAATTAATCTTGGGAACATTTAACATTAAATTTTGGGAAGATTAAATCAAATCCATAGTATTCATAGTTTTATGTTAATTTGGAAATAATTTCTGCATGTTTGATATTTTGAGTACTTGTAACATTTAAGATAATTTGGTGTTTTAAATGTATAATTTGCCAACTTAAAGCTCACAACAAATTGAACTTGTGATTCCAATGAAAAATTTGTCACTCAATAATTGTGAAATTTTTGTAACAGGATAACATGATTTTCCTAAATTTGTAAAAAGTATTAGTAGTTAATGAAAATTAAGATTGACTATGTTATGTTTAAAATTTTATGTTTACAATAACTTCATAAGTACTTGGGAAAGTTTATCTATTAGACAATTTACTTAAAAGTAGGATACAGCATGTTAGATGTATAAGTGTAGGATAAAATCTTTAAGGACATTTAAATTAATAAAATCTCTTTTTCTTACTTAGATTAACTAAAATTTTGTCAATTTTGTTGATATTTTTTAAAACCCAATATTTGGATTTATTTCCTCTCTTGTTTTCATAATCTTGTTTATTCATTTCTACTGTTTCTATTATTGGATTGGCCAAAAATTTCATTGATTTTTTCCCCATAACATCATATATAAAAACCATAATGAACTTTTTGGCCATCCCATTATTTCTTCCTTCATCTTGCTCTAAGTTTAGTCTGCTCTTTCCACTTATTCCCCACACCAGAGTTTTAAGATGTAAGTCTTTGTTGTTGATTTGACTTATTTTTTCTTTTATAGCTATAATTTTCCCTTCTATGTAGGATTTTATTTGTATCTCATAATTTTTAGTTGTATTTTTTTATTCTCCTTAGAGTAGTTTATAATTTCTCTTATGATTTATTTTTTAATCTATTGTCTATTTAGAAATGTGTTCCTTAATTTCCAAAATATTTGTGAATTTCCAAAATTTCCTCCTGCAGTAGATTTCTTATTTTATTCCATTGTAATCATAGACCAAATTTTATATTATTTTAATTCTTTTCAGATCAGATCAGATCAGTCGCTCAGTCGTGTCCGACTCTTTGCGACCCCATGAACTGCAGCATGCCAGGCCTCCCTGTTCATCACCAACTCCAGGAGTTCACTGAGACTCACGTCCATCGAGTCAGTGATGCCATCCAGCCATCTCAACCTCTGTCGTCCCCTTCTCCTCCTGCCCCTAATCCCTCCCAGCATCAGAGTCTTTTCCAATGAGTCAACTCTTGGCATGAGGTGGCCAAAGTACTGGAGTTTCAGCTTTAGCATCATTTCTTCCAAAGAAATCCCAGGACTGATCTCCTTCAGAATGGATTGGTTGGATCTCCTTGCAGTCCAAGGGACTCTCAAGAGTCTTCTCCAACACCACAGTTCAAAAGCATCAATTCTTCAGTGCTCAGCCTTCTTCACATTATAGTCAGTGTATAGTCTATCTTGGAGTAGGAAATGACAACATGCTCCAATATTCTTGCATGGATAATACCAT
Organism: Bubalus kerabau; assembly: GCF_029407905.1. Classification (NCBI taxonomy): domain Eukaryota; kingdom Metazoa; phylum Chordata; class Mammalia; order Artiodactyla; family Bovidae; genus Bubalus; species Bubalus kerabau. Next base: position 71,470,016 of record NC_073629.1, read on the forward strand.
GGACAGAGGAAACTGGTGGTTTACAATCCATGGGGTTGCAAAGAGTCAGACACAATTTAGCAACTGAGTATATAATCTCTACTGGAGAATAGTCTATATTCTCTTAAGAAAGATCTCATTTTTTGTTTTTGGTTGGAGTGCTCTGTAAGTGTTGGTCAGGTCTATCTGTCTTATAATGTTGTCCAAGTCTTTTATTACCTTTTGATCTTTCAACTTATCTCTGTGGAAGATAAGTTGTGGGGGATAAAATGTGTCTCCTGTGGAAAAAATATCAGTGGATCTTGTTTTTTATCTAATCTGACAATCTCTGTCTTTTGATTGGATTTTCTAATCAAATCATACTATTATAATACTATTATAATACTATTATTGATACAGTCAAATTTGACTGGCATTACTTTTGTCTTCAATAAGTCTTATATCATTTTTAGTCCATCTAAGTAAGTATTTTCTAGTTATGTAACATTTTAATTCCTTTAATATGTATTTTTCTAGATTTTTGGACTTATTTTATTGATGATTGAGTTAGGAATTACTATATTCAGCTTCCTTATCAAAATATGCTTTTAGTGAGACAGAGAAACTTGATTTTATATAGCTCTATTCCATCTTCCCAATTTTTGTGTAGCTATCATTTTTATCATTATATATTCTAATTCTATGTATGTTCCAAAACCAACAATCTCTGTTACAATAATTTATATATTTTATGGTTTTAAAGAAGTTGAGAGAAAAACGAAATTGAGTGTGTATTTATAAAGTTTGTTATATTAACCTTTTTATTTACCATTCTGATTATTATATTAACATTTATTTACCATTCCACATTCTCCTTGTCTGTTCAGTTCAGTTCAGTCGTGTCCAATTCTTTGTGACCCCATGGCCTGCAGGACACCAGGCTTCCCTGTCCGTCACCAACTACTGGAGCATATTCAAACTCATGTCCATCCAGTCGGTGATGTCATCCAACCATCTCACCCTCTGTTATCCCCTTCTCCTCCTGCTTTCAATCTTTCCCAGCAACAAGATCTTTAAGTCAGCTCTTCCCATCAGGTGGCCAAAGTATTGGAGTTTCAGATTCAGCATCATTCTTTCCAATGAATATTCAAGACTGATTTCCTTTAGGATGGACTGGTTTGATCTCCTTGCAGTCCAAGGGACTCTCAAGAGTCTTCTCCAACACCACAGTTCAAAAGCATCAAATCTTTGGCGCTCAGCTTTCTTTATAGTCCAACTCTCACATCCATACATGACTGCTGAAAAAACCATAGCTTTGACTAGACGGAACTTTGTTGGCAAAGCAATGTCTCTGCTTTTCAATATGCTGTCTAGGTTGGTCACACCTTTTCTTCCAAGGAACAAGCATCTTTTAATTTCATGGCTGTAGTCACCATCTGCAATGATTTTGGAGCCCCCTCAAAATAAAGTCTGTCACTCTTTCCATTGTTTTTCCATCTATTTGCCATGAAGTGATGGGACCAGATGCCATGATCTTCGTTTTCTGAATGTTGAGTTTTAAGCCAACATTTTCACTCTTCTGTTTCACTTTCATCAAGAGGCTCTTTAGTTCTTCTTCACTTTCTGCCATAAGTGTGGTGTCATCTGCATATCTGAATTATTGACATTTCTCGCAGCAATCGATTCCAGCTTGTGCTTCATTCAGCCCAGCATTTCTTATGATGTACTCTGCATGTAAGTTAAATAAGCAGGGTGAGAATATGCAACATTGACATACTCCTTTCCCAATTTGGAAACAGTATGTTGTTCCATGTCTTCTTGACCTGCGTACAGATATGTCAGGAGGCAGGTCAGGTGGTCTGGTATTCCCACCTGTTTAAGAATTGTCCACAGTTTGTTGTGATCCACACAGTCAAATGCTTTGATGTAGTAAATAAAGCAGAAACAGATGTTTGTCTGTTCATTTGGATTCAAATTATTGTCTGCTGTTATTACTCCAATAGAATTGTACTCTTTTGTACCTCTTTTGTGCTATTATTATCAGATATTTCTACTATGTCAAAGTTGTAGAATAATATCATATAGTTTACAAAATTAGTTTTTAAATTAAGAGCATAAAGGTGATAAAATATGTATTTGTTTTATTGAATAATTCCATAATTGTCTTTATCTGTGACTCTTGAGAGTCCCTTGGACTGCAAGGAGATCCAACCAGTCCATTCTGCAGGAGATCAGCCCTGGGATTTCTTTGGAAGGACTGATGCTAAAGCTGAAACTCCAGTACTTTGGCCACCTCATGTGAAGAGTTGACTCATTGGAAAAGACTGATGCTGGGAGGGATTGGGGGCAGGAGGAGAAGGGGACGACAGAGGTTGAGATGGCTGGATGGCATCACTGACTCAATGGACATGAGTTTGGGCGAATTCCAGGAGTTGGTGATGGACAGAGAGGCCTGGCGTGCTGCAATTCATGGGGTCGCAAAGAGTCGGACATGACTGAGCAACTGAACTGATGCCTCTGTGTGTTTATATATATATATATATTTTAGTTACTCTCTGATTCACATTCTTTCAGACTGTAATAAAAACTTCCTTTAGTATTTATTGTAAGGTATGCCTACTGGAGATGGATTTTTTTCATTTTTTTGTTTATTTCAAAAAGTTTTTATTTTGCCTTAATCCTGAAACATATCTTTGCTGGATATGAGATTCTTGTTTTCTGATTTATTTTCCCAGCACTTCTATCCCACTGTATACTGGTCTTTATTATTTCTGATGAAAAGTTAGCTCTTCGCCTTATTGGAGTTCCCTTGTACATAAGTCCTTTTTCTCTTGTTACTTTCAAGATTTTCTGCTTGTCATTGGCTTTCTATGTTTTTAATATGATGTGTCTTGGTTTTGAATCACTTTGTATTTACCTCTTTGGAGTTCAAAGAGGTAAATTCAAGAATTGAATATACAGATTAAAGATTTTCATCACATTTGGGAAGGTTTTACTCATTATTTCTTTGAATATTTTCTGCTGTTTTTTTAACCCTTATATTTTTTTCTGGTACTCTGGTACTTAATGGTGTCCCACATTTCTTTATGGTTCTGCTTATTTTTCTTTATTCTTTTCTCTCACTGTTCTTTGGATTGTAATATCTCTATTGATTTATCTTTATGTTTTCTATTTTTGTCTGTCATTTTAAACATACAGTTGAGCCCCTTTAGGGATATTTTTATTTTTATTTTAGTTATTAAACTTTTCACTTCAAATTTTCTCTTGGTATTTTTTATAATTTAATTTCTACTGTTCACACCTATTAATATTCCCTTTTTGTGAGACATTATACCTTTGTTTATTTTGTTAAGCCTATGCTTAATATATTTTTAAAAACTGATTTAATACCTTTTTTATTTCCAAGATCTGAGCCCTTTCACAGGCAATTCCTGTTGTCTATTTTTTTCCTCTGCATATGGGTCACATTTTCCTGCTTCTTTACCTGGCTCAAAATTTTAAATGGAATACTAGATAATAAATTTATGTGTTTTCTTTTCTGCTTCAGAACTTCTTGTTGCTGTCTCCTTATTTACTTGTTTAAAGACTTTGGTTGACTATTCCATGACCTTCTGTTTTCCCCACAGCATACAACCTCTGACATCACCTCTCAGAGGAAAAAACTCATTTATGCAGGTCACATTTGATGACTCTTTAGCAGGGTTCTCTTTGACTGTCTCTTGTCCTGATCACTCTATTAAACCAGCTGCTTCTATTGGTATCATACTCAGATTTAGGCTCTGTTAATTGCTGTCTGATTACAGTATTTTCATCGGTGCCCTGGGGCATAAATTGCTTAATAATCTGATGCAATTAAATTCAAGTTCCTTTGCTGATTTAGTTTTTAAGACTTTTCTCTGAGATAGGTTGTAACTCTAGGAAGACTTCTTCCTGTCTCTTTCTCTGTTTCTTTCTGGTCAACTAGCTGGCCTATGATTTAGCAAGTGCTATCAGCCTCCTCTTAATTGCTAACCACAAAAAATCTCAATTGTTTTGGGGAGTTCTCCGAGGTTTTTAACTTTTCACAATCAATTCCAAATAAAGTAAGTTCCTCTGGGGAAAAGATTCAGAGCTCTCTTTTCTTATTGCCTACCCTTCCTTCTGGAGATGAAAATAACAACCCACTCCAGTATTCTTGCCTGGAAAATCCCATGGACAAAGGAGCCTTGTGGACTACAGCCAATGGGGTCACAAAGAGTTAGACTTGCTGAGCAACTGAGTGTGCATGTGTGTGTGTGTGCACACACATGCACACACACACCTCTTGAGCAAAACCGCTGAGCTACTACTTCAGAACTGGTTGTGGGACAGTGTCCCAGAGTGACATTTCTTCTTTACAAGCTGCACAGTGGGAGGAAGTGATGGCCTCAGGTGTTCTTGGCTTGCCTCCTCTAGAACATAGAATTGGTCAACATAGCATTGGATGACAAGTTTACTGCATTATTTTAGGTACAAGAAAAAATTATTAAATAAACTAAATTATCTAAAAGAGCATAAGCCTTATGGAACTCAAGGCATATACAAATTTTCCTGTAGAATGGGGACATTTATTAATTCTGAAATCTTATGTTGAATGTTGGTGACTGAGTAGAAATTATTCAGAGAAAATCTGGGATTGTGTGGGGAAGATACAGAGTTATCAGAGATCATGACTATCTCCAGATGGAGACAGCAGGTGTATGCCCAAGACAGCATATAGACTTGAGGAACTGCAAGGAGTTTAGTATGACTAGAGCTTAAGTTGGGAGGTGAAATGTAGGAAGATATTTGATTGTAGATTTAAGAAGAGCTAGATCATGCAGGCAATTTATATCAGGTTTTGTAGTCTCCATTAAACTGAAAAGTGGCGTTGTCCCTCAGTTATGAGAAGTGTTGGATTTGCACTACATTTTAAAAACCTTTCTCTTGTGGGTCACCCTTTGGTTTTATTTGAATTGAACTTTATTTTTCATGAAATATTCTTAGGGCTTGGATGAAGTGGAGTAGAGTATTTCTGCTGCTGCTGCTGCTAAGTCGCTTCAGTCGTGTCTGACTCTGTGCGACCCCATAGACGGCAGCCCACCAGGCTCCCCCCCTGGGGTTCTCCAGGCAAGAACACTGGAGTGGGTTGCCATTTCCTTCTCCAGTGCATGAAAGTGAAAAGTGAAAGGGAAGTTGCTCAGTTGTGTCTGACTCTAGCGACCCCATGGACTGCAGCCTAGCAGGCTCCTCCGTCCATGGGATTTTCCAGGTGAAAGTACTGGAGTGGGGTGCCATTGCCTTCTCTGTAGTATTTCTGAGAGTGATAAAAAGTATCTAAAGCAGAACTAGAGGGCATGAATGGATCCCAAGGCATCTTTTATTCTCCTGGCATCATAAAAACAGGTGAATTATGACTAAACCATGGAGAACTCAGCATCTAATACATAGATGGAATTGCATAATTGGAACACATCAGGGGAAGATATTGTCAAAATAGTTACATCTCTATTATGCTGTCCACTTTAGCCAGGTCACACATACAATTGGATTAGTAACAGCTCTAGGCTAGCTGAGTTAAAATTGGATGGAACTAAAACAGATTCATAAGGTTTTGGGTCTTTGGGTATGACAGGAAACCACCTTAGGGAAAAGATATCCACAATTTCTATTCCACTGGGCTATTCATTGTCAGACTAAAGGGGATTTGGAAAATTGTTTATGCATGTTTAATTTTGTGAATTGTTCCCTTGGCCCTTAACTCTCACAGTTGCATTTACATAATTATAATTACAACATAGTTATTTCTGATAATTTTAAGCAAGTGAAAGATGTTTTCCCCTTGCGCCCGTATCAGGCATGTAATTGGAGCTCAGTAGGTATATCTTGATTTATTTGGGAGTGAAGGGTCACAGTCATTCTCACGGTACCTTTTAGATAATCTGGCACAGGTTCTGTCACTTAAAGACTCACCAATTCCTATTTTTAGTCATATTGAAACTAATGGAAATTTTGTCCTCATTGTATATTGATACATTTCTTGAAAAAGCAGACTACCAATGCTTAAAGAATTCCCCAGTCCTTTGTTCTGTCTCTTATGTCCTTAGAGTTGGTTGTGTGCCCCTGGAGATCAGGGTGACATCCTTAGTCCCACACGGCCTATGAGATGAATTTAGGTCTCTTCTTTTTTTTTAAATATGTTTATTAATAAATGGAAAGGTGAATTGATTCTTTAAGAAAGAATTGAAAAACAGGAAATTTGGAATTCCTTTCCATAGGGAGTAATGTCTAAGAAATAGTATGAGTATACCTATATCAGAGATTAGATAAAATGGTACCTCTGTATGGAAAGAAAATCATTTCTATGGGGGTTCTTTTAGAGTTATAAGTATTTTAAAACTTTTAAAATACATTAATATCTTATTGAAAAAATAGTTTTAATGTATTTGGAAAATATAAAATATTCAAAGAACAAAATTAAAATTATGTATAATCTCATTTTAAGTCATAACTTCTGTTCATTTGAAGTATGTCTTAACCTTTTTGTCCCTATATAATTTTTATAATTAGATACCCTTTTCCTCTCTTAACATTATTATTTGTACATTTCCACATTACTAAATAGTCTTAAAAATATTTTTATCTGGTGTTGGTATGTAGGACATTTAGATTGCTTCTATTTTTGTCTGTACTGAATAATGACATAATAATCTTTATGCATGTTTTTTTCACTTTTATTATTTCTTATGGAGCTTCCCTGGTGGCTCAGCAGTAAATAATCTGCCTACAATGCAGGAGCTGCAGGAGACACAGGTTCAATTCCTGGATCAGGAAGATCCCCCTGGAGAAGGGCATGGAAACCCACTCTAGTATTCTTGTCTGGAGAGCCCCACGGGCAGAGGAGCCTGGCAGGCTACCATCCATTAGATTGCAAAGAGTCAGACATGATGCATGCATATGACATTATTAAAAAAAAATTAGAGGATCTAAAATAAATGAAACATGATAAATATCCAAAAGTCCATATTACCTTATGTTATTAATTGATCATGACCCTTTTCTTCCTACTGAAACTGGTCAAGACCTCAAAATACTTTTTTTTTTTAAATTTATATATTTCTGTTCAAGATAGTCCAACAGTTTGAAACTTTTATTTTAATCTTATAACTTATATCTGAGTTTAGCTAATTCAATTTTAATTTTCACATACTTGCCTACTATAATTACCAGTCTAATTTATTAGTATGATTTTTACATTAGGTATTCACTCAATCTTATCTACTCCAGATTTTATCCACTCTGTGATGTCTTGCTCTACTTCCAGACTTACCTTCTTTTTTCACATCAATCCTATCTTGTTCATGGCCTTTCAATATACCTCTTAGCTAGGGAAATTAAATACAAGCTCTTAATTCCAATACTTGAAACATTTATAGAGAAAGTCGTGTTTTTGTTTTTTTCTTTTAAATGAAAACACTTTTAGGAAAGTTGGACAAAGGGTTAAGTATAGGTCAAGAGTATGGAAGTATGTTTGGATTTATGGCTTAGCTTTTTTTCCTTACCACACAGTAAACAATACTTTCCATTCAAAAAAATAAAATAAAATAAAGATGTCTTTGGCTAGCTAAAGAAAGAAAAAATCTAACAGCAAGAAATCTAATGAATGTCAGAGGTTTGGATTTCATACTAGCATAGAGATTGTGTGTTTATTGTCAATGGTCTGCATTCAAATCAGTACTTTGGTTCCAGTGTTTAATTTCCTGAAGAGTATTGGCCACTGCCCCAACTTCACTATGGATATGTATTGCTTTATCATCTAAACTTAATAGCATCTTCTAAAGGAAATCATTGGTTAGTCACAATGGTATTTCATTTTGCTTCATATCTAGCACTCACATTTGATGGGACTGCACATATTTACTACCTATATTTTTGTACAAAACTGTGCTAACAAAAACCAGACTTTTAATGGTAATGCTTCCAGTGTAAATTTGAAAATGCTAGTATAATTAGTTTTACTAGAGTGTGATAGGAATAGAGTGTTTTCTGTAGTAATCAAAGGTTCAGTGTCAGGAAATTAAGTAAATCTGTATTTCCACAGAAAAATCGAAGAGGATCCCTTGAGTTTATGGTGTGTGTATATGTGCTCAGTCGTTAAGTTGTGTCCAAATCTTTGTGATCCCATAGACTGTAGCCCACCAGGCTCCTCTGTCAAGCAAGAATATTGGAGTGGGTCTCCATTTCCTCCTGCAGGGGGTCTTCCCTATCCAGGGATCGAACCCGTCTCTTGAAATTCCTGCATTGGCAGGTGGATTCTTTACAACTGAGCCACCTAGAAAGCTCTGAGTTTATGGTACATTGTTATAAAGAGCTTGAAAGCAAAGTTCTCATAATTAGACCTTTATCTGTATATCCTAATGCAGTTGTTGTCATTTACAGTGCTTTATGGGCCTCAAACTTTATTGCAAAAATCAGTACATTCTTTCAATGTCATCTTTATTACTCATGTACTCTTGGAATCTTCTGTTTAAAGTTTTCCAGTAGTCTTAGCTGTTCAGCTAGTCAATGCTACACTCTAATGTTCATATGATGCTGTATGTATGCAGGATAATTAGATCAGATTTCTGAGATTATTTTTAGCGTTTTCAAAGAAGTTGGGAATGCAATAAATTTGCTCCATGCTGTTATTTATGGGGAAACGACTTGTATTTGATGATAGTTTACTCTGATGGTATTTGGAGAAAATTGGCAACGTTTTAACATTTTTCAAAAAAATCAATGGGCTTCTGTTTCTGGCACTTGCTTCCAAAAAAAACACCATGACTGCTACTGCACATAATAAATTCATCACACCACGATCCAGCGCCAAGTCAACTTAGGGAAAAAATAGCCTGGGCTCTGGGTCAGAGCCATGCATTCTGGAAATGATGGACTTCTGAATCTTAAACTTGAAGTCTCTTTATAGGAATGATGAAAGCCATATGGCCTAAAGTCCAAGGAAAATGGATAAAGAAGTACATCTGGCTCTTTTGGCATCTACTACCATATTGCAGCCATGATTTTAAAAGATGCTTACTCCTTGGAAGGAAAGTTATGACCAACCTAGATAGCATATTCAAAAGCAGAGACATTACTTTGCCAACAAAGGTCCGTCTAGTCAAGGCAATGGTTTTTCCAGTAGTCATGTATGGATGTGAGAGTTGGACTGTGAAGAAGGCTGAGAGCTGAAGAATTGATGCTTCTGAACTGAGGTGTTGGAGAAGACTCTTGAGAGTCCCTTGGACTGCAAGGAGATCCAACCAGTCCATTCTAAAGGAGATCAGTCCTGGGTGTTCTTTGGAAGGAATGATGCTAAAGCTGAAACTCCAGTACTTTGGCCACCTCATGCCAAGAGTTGACTCACTGGAAAAGATTCTGATGCTGGGAGGGATTGGGGGCAGGAGGAGCAGGGGATGACAGAGGATGAGATGGCTGCATGGCATCACTGACTCAATGGACGTGAGTTTGAGTGAACTCCAGGAGTTGGTGATGGACAGAGAGGCCTGGCGTGCTGCAGTTCATGGGGTCGCAAAGAGTTGGGCACGACTGAGCGACTGAACTGAACTGAACCACATTCTGGTTCTAACACCATGGAAAAGTGAGTAGATCCTCAAGTGGGAGTGATATGATATTTGAAAAATATTAATATCTTATTTTATTCATTTTAGTTTTGCATCATATTTGCTATCACAAAGTGGAATTGTTTCTGTTTAGTTCAACCATCAAATGGTGGGTGCCTAAGAGGTATCAGAAACTATATGTAGTTGCTGTGGAACACAATTCCTTGTTCTGTAGAAGTTAATAGTTTAGTACAAAACCAGCTGTTTAAATGAATGTGTGCAACATCATGTGATAAATGCTATCTATGATATAGATAGATAATGTGAGCTGACAAAGTGTGCTTTGAAAATCAAAGTACCACTTAGGTTGGACTCTGTTCTGCTTCATGCCAGGAGTGAGGTTTGGGGATCTGAACTGCTAACCTGAATGCTAGCATCCCTGTGGGGTTGCTGTGCCCTTCAAACTCATCGTGGGCATCCAAGGTCTCTTCCCAGACCAAGTCTATCAAAGACTATGGTATTGACTACTCAAGTTACTCTTCCTTCCCCCTACTCGCAAAACAATATGTGTCATTTTAAAGAAGTTCTAGTTATATGCTAAGCATATATTTGATTATAACACTGGCATTGTGGTGGTTAAACAATTGATTTTGATGACAAATCACTAAGCTTAATGCACAGAAAATAAATTTGGGTCTAATATGCAAGACACATTATGTATTATGTCACATTTTGTGTGGGTTCTTTGATTTGTCTGTTAAAGTCTTATTTGGATTCCAAATGACACCTGCTTGGGTGTCATGTTTTTTTGAAGCTTTCTCTGCCCTGCTTTAAATAAGAGATAAATGTATCCAACTCTATTGCTACTATCTTGACATAGATCACATTATATTCAGGCTTTATAACTTATTAACTATGTGGTTATGGATAAGTAATTTAACCTCTCTTTCCTCAGTTTCCTCATTTGTGAAAGAGAAAGAATGACCCCTAACTCATAACTGTGCTCTGAGGGCTAATTGAACTTTGCATATAAAGTGTCTGGCACAGTATCTGACACATAGTGATTTATAATCATTGTTTTGTTTGGCTGTCCTGTAAGTCTATGCACTTCCTGGTGTCAGGAATAGCACCTTGCATAAGGTAGTATCTCTATAAATCTAAGCCTAACTTAATTATGTCTCTGTCCTAGATCTCAATATCTTTTAGGTAAAAATGGTGATAAGATGTTTTGTTGCTTAAACTAATCTGTTAGAGGAAGAATTTCCTTTTAACTTATGGAAATTCTTTAACTTGGAAGATCCTTACAGAGTGATATGAAAGTAGAATGTGTTATGATCCTTTTTCAGGGCAATGGCAGTCTTAAGAGACCATATCAAGTCCTCAATTACATATCCACTTGTAATTCTGAGGGCAAACAAGTTACCAGATTGAATAGAAGGCATTGTGTAATGCCCTTTCCAAAGATAAAATCCAGAAGCGTTTCATAAATTATGTAGCCTATACAAGGATAGAAGGAGAGCACGGAAAACACTATGCGTTACAGGCCACATTAAATGAGAAAGCAATTTTGAATGAGGAGAAAGTTTGAATTCCATCTCTACTGCCAAGCTAATCTGTGCAAATAATTTACTTTAAGTTCAAGGTTACTACCAGTAAAATAAGATTAATACTCTCTACTGTAGGGATTAGCATGAAAATTAAACATATTATAGATAAAAGCACATTATACAATGCTTTCTCGAATATGGAGATTTTCATGACTGCTAGAAAGTTTTCTCAAAGGCAGTGGTTCTCAATGTTGGCTGCAGGTTAGAATGCCCTGGGGGAGATTTTAAAAGCCCCAATACCTTCCTACATCTTTGAGTGGCAGTTGGTGTTTGGATCCCTCTAAAATTCTGGGAGTAACTCATGTGTGTTCCTTATGCAAGCTATCTGCTGTGGCCTTTGCCTCTGTTTCTGGTACGGTCAGTCCTTCTGTGAGCTCCCCAACCAGACACTCTAAAAATTTTCATGCTGAACTTTGGGGATATGTATGAAAGTCTGTGTCTGCTTATTCCACACAGGGACCAAGTTCATGTCACGCAGTTCAAACCCTCAGTCTGCCCAACTATAGTGCACTGCCCTGTTCGCTTGCATGCATGCTAAGTCACTTTGGTTGTGTCTGACTCTTTGCAACCCTATGAACTGTAGCCTGCCAGACTCCTCTGTCTATGGGATCCTCCAGGCAAGAATACTGGAGTGGGTTGCCATGCTTTCCTCCAGGGGATCTGTTTGCTTAGATATACCTTATCCCAAACTCGGCTAGAATTACTGTCTTAGAATTCCCAATGCAAAACACAAAGTCCTCCCTTAGCATTTCCCTCCAAAACCTCTCAAACACATAGGTTGAGATAATGACCTGACATCTGTTTCCCTTTTTCTGTCTTCTTTATCCATCTCCAATCCATTGGTTCCATCTGGATAATGTGATCACTTGTTGAAAAATTTTATCACCAATTGAATGTGCAGCTTAACATATTAAAGGGGATGGCAAAGTGCTATAGACTAAACATTGGTATATACCCAACCCAAATCCATATGTTGAAACATGTTCCTCTAATGTGATAGTATTTGGAAATGGAATCTTTGGAAGGAGATCAGGTCATGAGGGCAGAACTATCATGGATATGTTTCATGCCCTTATAAAAGAGACACCAAAGAGCTGTATCACCTCTTCCAACATGTGGGGACATAGTGAAAAGATGGTGGTCTGTGAACCAGAAAATAGGTTGTCATAAAACACCAAATCTGCTAGCACCTTGAATTTGGACTTCCAAGCTTCCAGAACTATAAGAAATAAATTTCTGTTGTTTAAAATTTTCCCAATTTATATTTTGTTACAGTGACCTGAACAGACTAAAGACACAAAGCAATTTAGAAAATCCTTTCTTTTTCAAAAATATTCTGTTTTAAGCCTGCTATTAAATCTTATTTTGGACTCTAATGATAGGCTCAATTCTCTCTAATATTTCTGCTTTGCCATCTGGCCATGGTTCAGTGAATTTTAAAATATTGTTGCTGAGCTGGGGAGTAAAGCTCATATTTGCATTTGGGTACTCCCACAAAACAGGTAAGAGAGGGCACACTAATTTTCAGCAACCCCTCCACCCCGCCCCCCGCCCCCGACACTTTTGCTACAGTGTTTGGGAAAAGCAACATTCAAAATGTTCTAGGAGAAACATATTCATTTAGCCTAGCCTCAGTTAAGATTACCCATTCCTGGAAAGTTCCCTGGTGGCCTAGTGGTTAAGATTCAGGCTTTCACTGCCATAGTCTGGGTTCAGTTCCTGGTTGGGAAAATGAGATCTCACAAGCTGTGTGGTGTGGCTAAAAACAAAAATCCTTTCCTAGTATTATTATTCTCTTATTTTTATTTTAGAAACTTGCTTTAAGCCAAACATGATCAAATTAATTTCTAAATGATACTTTCTAGAAATTTTATTCCTAGTCCTTTATTCCAAGTATGGTAGTGCTTTAGTTGCTAAGACATATCCAGCTCTTGCAACCCAATGGACTGAAGCCTGCTTTGCTCCTCTGTCTGTAGGATTTCCCAGGAAAGAATACTGCTGTGGATTGTCATTTCCTTCTCCAGGGGATCTTCCTAGCCCAGGTATCCAACCCAGGTCTTCTGCATTGCAGATGGTTTTCTGCATTGCAGGTGGATACTTTACCTGCTCCTAATATAGTGCCTTTTAACTGGGGATGGTTTTGATCACCACCTCCTATACAATGTTGTGAACCTTCAGCCCTAGTTCAGGCACTCTCTGTCTCATATCTAATCCCTTGAATCTATTTGTCACTTCCACTGTATAATTGTAAGGGATTTGATTTAGATCATACCTGAATGGTCTAGTGGTTTTCCCTACTTTCTTCAATTTAAGTCTGAATTTGGCAATAAAAGGTTCATGATCTGACCCACAGTCAGTTCCTGGTCTTGTTTTTGCTCACTGTATAGAGCTTCTCCATCTTTGGCTGCAAATATAATCATTTGAAATGAAATATTGAATGAAATATTGAAAGATTCAATGAAATATTGAAATCTGATTTCAATATTGACCATCTGGTGATGTCCACATGTAGAATCTTCTCTTGTGTTGTTGGAAGAGGGTGTTTGCTATGATCAGTGCATTCTCTTGGCAAAACTCTGTTAGCCTTTGCCCTGCTTTATTTTGTACTCCACAGCCAAACTTGCCTATTACTCCAGGTATCTCTTCACTTCCTACTTTTGCGTTCCAATCCCCAAAGGTCTGTATAGTCAAAGCTATGGCTTTTCCAGTAGTCATGTATGGATGTGAGAGTTAGACCATAAAGAAGGCTGAGTGCCAAGGAATCAATGCTTTCAAACTGTGGTGTTGGAGAAGACTCCTGAGAGTCTCTTGGACAGCAAGGAAATCAAACCAGTCAATCCTAAAGGAAATGAATCCTGAATATTCATTGAACAACTGATGCTGAAGCTGAAGCTCCAATACCTTAGCCACCTGATGCAAAGAACTGGCTCATAAAAAAGTCCCTGATGCTAGGAAAGATTGAAGGCAGGAGGAGAAGGGGATGACAGAGAAGGACATGGTTGGATAGCATCACCAACTCAATGGACATGAGTTTGAACAGGGTCCAGGGGATGGTGAAGGACAGGGATGCCTCTCGTGCTGCAGTCCATGGGGTTACAAAGAGTTGGAAATGACTGAGTGACTGAACAACAACAACAGAAATACAGTGCCTAAATATTATAATGTTAATATTATTGTTAGTATAGCATTTGTTTCTATTCACCGTAACTTTATCATGAGGGTAGGAGTTTACAAATAACTTTAGAAGATAGTGTGTGATTATAAGCATAACCTTATGTGTCATTAAAGAAATCCTTTCAGGAAAAGTCTTGTTACTAGTTTTTCATGTTATTATCATTTACCCTCTTAAAACCAAACATTGAAAATATTTATGGTAGAGATCATCATACAGTTGAACACTGTCTCTAATTTCCATTCCAGTTACAACACAGAAAGACTTAAAAGTCCAAAAAGGAGATTCTGGCTCTCCTGACAGCCTCTTTATGTTTCATTCCAAGAGTACATTCATAAATTCACTTTGTTCACAAGTCCAACAAAGTTGGCCAAGTCCCAACTAACAATCCGCTATATAGTACCATACTGTAAACAGTTTATAATACTTTTCACATAAATAATACATAAAACACAAACCACAAAATAAAACATTTTTTAATCTTACAAAACAGTACCTTGAAAAGTACAGTACAACAGCTGGCACACAGAGGTGGCATTGAATGAACAAGCAAGAGTAGTTACTGACTGGAGGAGGGAGAGGAGGGGGAGATGGTGAAGCCAAAGGATTGTCAGCAATAGAAGGAGGGCAAACTGCAATTTCACTCAGGCCTGATGTCGATGGCACAGGTTCCGGTTCCTTGCTGGATTCAATTCTATCTACCCTCTTGAAAAAGAGCATCCAGTGATGTTTGAGAAGTAGCTCTTTATTTCTCATCATAGCTGACAGCGTAGCACTAGACTGAATTCTGAATGGCTACTGCAATCTTCCAGTGTTGTTACTGTTTAGACACTCAGTAGTGTCTGACTCTTTGCGACCCCCAGGGACCCACGGTTCCCTGTCCTTCACTATCTTCTGGAGTTTGCTTCAACTCATGCCATTGAGTCGATGATGCCATCCAAACTTCTCATCCTCTGTCACCCCCTTCTCCTCCTGCCCTCAATCTTTCCCAGCATCAGGGTCTTTTCCAATGAGTTGGCTCTTCACATCAGGTGGCCAAAGTATTAGAGCTTCAGCTTCAGCATCAGTCCTTCTAATGAATATTCAGGGTTGATTTCCTTTAAGATTGGTTTGGTCTCCCTGCTGTCCAAAAGAGTCTCAAGAGTCTTTCCAGCACCACAGTTTAAAAGCATCAATTCTTTAGCACTCATCCTTCTTTATAGCCCAACTCTCACTTTGTACATGATTACTAGAAATAACATAGCTTTGAGTATGCGGTCCTTTGTTGGCAAAAGGATGTCTCTGCTTTTTAATACACTGTCTAGGTTTGTCATAGCTTTTCTTCCAAGGAGCAGTTGTCTTTTAATTTCCTAGATGCATTCACTGTCTGCAGTGATTTGGGGACCCAAGAAAATAAAGTCTGTTACTGTTTCCATTTTTCCCCTATTTGCCATAAAGTGATGGGACAGATGCCATAATCTTCGTTTTTTGGAGGTTGAGTTTTAAGCCAGTCTTTTCACTCTTCTCCTTCATATTCATCAAGAGTCTCTTTAGTTCTTCACTTTCTGCCATTAGGGTAGTGTCATCCATATATCTGAGGTACCTTTGCATCCTGTGCCTCAGAAACTAACAGTGCCTCCTCAAATAAAGAAAATGCCCTTGCCATTTCCTGTGTTCTGAATCTCTTTGGTTTTCCAGTTCTTCCTTTTGTCTCTCTGTCCTTCATCTGAACACATTCACATCATTGAAAGCTCACAACTTGAAGGCTCATATATAGGGGACTTACTGTAAAAGAATTGTGAAAACATTCTTCCTGGATATGGGAAATTTACAACGTTTTCAGCATACTGACTCCCTTATTACATGACCCTATGAGGGCTTCCCAGGTGGTGCTAGTGGCAAAGTACTCACCTGAAAATTCAGGAGGCGTAAGAGATACAGGTTCGATCCCTGGATGGGGAAGATCCCCTGGAGAAGGAAATGGCAGCCCACTCCTGTATTCTTGCCTGGAGAAACCCATGGGCAGAAGAGCCTCATGGGCTAGAGTCTGCTGCTGCTGCTGCTAAGTCACTTCAGTCGTGTCCGACTCTGTGCGACCCCATAGACGGCAGCCCATCAGGCTCCCCCGTCCCTGGGATTCTCCAGGCAAGAACACTGGAGTGGGTTGCTATTTCCTTCTCCAATGCATGAAAGTGAAAAGTGAAAGTGAAGTCGCTCAGTCGTGTCCGACTCTTAGCGACCCCATGGACTGCAGCCTACCAAGCTCCTCCGTCCATGGGATTTTCCAGGCAAGAGTACTGGAGTGGGGTGCCGTTGCCTTCTCCGGGGCTAGAGTCTATAGGGTCGCAAAGAGTCACACACAACTGAAGCAATGTAGCTCACACCATGAGGGCAAATGGATATTGTCTGCTTTTTCATCTATGTTCTTTCTCAAGTTTTTTTTTTTTTTTTAATGTAACCCAGAAGCTTTTAATTCAACGTTAAGAATAGCCATACTATCACAGACAAAACATGCTCCCATTTCACAAAAACTAATACAAATACAAATTTTCTCACCTCAGAAAATTTATTTCTGTATGTATCTGTTAACAGAGAGAAGACCATTTCAGCTTTATGTATATTCCACTGAATAATCTCTGTGGAAATGTTTTCCTACATGCTGAATTTTCTTTCTTTATTTTTGGCGTCTGGGTCTTTGTCATGCATTTGTGGTGAGCAGGGGCTGCTGTCCAGTTGCAGTGCGCGGGCTTCTCATTGCAGAGTGCACATTCTAGGCACTTCCGCTTCAGGAGCTTTGGCTTGCTGGCTCTCCAGTGTGCGGGCTTCAGTAGTTGCAGCACAGGGGCTCATTAGTTGTGGCTCCCAGTTCCTAAAGTGCACACATTTCAGTAGTGGGCTCAGGGTTGTAGAACACAGGCTCGGTAGTTGTGGCACACCGGCTTAGTTGCTCCACGCCTATGGAATCTTCCCAGACACAGGGATTGAACCTGTGATCTCTGCATTGGCAGGCAGATTCTAATCCACTGGGTCATCAGGGAAGTCCACATGCTGAATTTTTTAAAAGTCTATATAAAGGAAAACCATTAATTTACTAGAGGCATATGACTCTACCACCTTGCCTAATATAGGGCATTAGATCCTTCTGTAGGATCTGGAATTGAACTTATGGAGTCATAGAAAAATGTATTTACACAGGTAAATCGTATGTTCCCCATATGTTCCATTAGTTTAATTTTTATCATTAGAAGAGATAGAGAAAAATAGCTAGTGTTCAAGTTTTTGCACAGCACCTAACACATCAAAAAGCAGTGTATGAGAAAAAATTATTGCCTTCTTTAAAATGTACATACGTGTATGCTCTTTTTAAGTGACAAATACATTTTTAAAGTAGAACAAATATTTATCATTTTCTTTTTTCCTCAAGTTTTTTATAATGCATCTCTAGATACTGATTATCTGATTATGTTTCCATTTTTTGTTTTTTATTTTTTTATGGCATAAAAGAGAGGTTAGTTGATGTGGTAAAGGAGTTCCCACATCACAAATTATTTCTTTCTTTCTTTATTCCCATTTCAAAGTTTTCAGCAATATTTGTGCTTGCCTTGTCTCTGCCCTTATAAGGTGTTACAAATTGCATTTTTTCTTTCTCCTTCCATATATGAAGAATAATTTTCTTCTATTTGATTATTTAAGCTCATGGAAAAATTATATGTAAAATATTCCAAGTATATTGTTAAAGTATACTTAAACAATACAAAGCATAGCATGTATTAAACATGTATTATAGTAGACATTTTAAAAGTACAATTAAAAAGTGAAAATCTAGCCAACCCCTATGTTTTTTCCACTCTTATTCTTCCAGTGTAGCTACTGATAATATCTGGGCATGTATTTTTCCAGGTTTTTTTTTTTTTTTCCCCACACACACATAAGTGCCAAATTTTAAGAGAAGAGGTTTAAATTCCCACCACATAAAATGCAATTTAAAAAACCTAAAATATGGTGGCAGTAGTGGTAAAGAACCTAATGGCTAGTGCAGGAGAGATAAGGGACAGAGACATGGCTTCAGTCCCTGGGTTGGGAAGATCCCCTGGAGAAGGGCATGGCAACCCATTCTAGTATTCTTGCCTGGAGAATCCCATGGACAGAGAAGCCTGGTAGGCTATTGTCCTTAGGGTCACAAAGTTGGACATGACTGAAGCAACTTAACATGCACAGGTATGCACAATATATTAGATAAATGTTATCTTAAACCCTAATTTTTCTTAATAAATCTTGAAATTAGAATATTAATTCTAAATTTGGAAAAAAGTTATTTTTTTTGAGCTGAGGTTATAAAAAAAAATTATATGCTTCTAAATGTAATGTCCGATGGCCCAAGGTGATGCAGAGGAATCAGTGGAACCTGCATTAGATTCATAGGTTCAACCTTGTCATGGTACAGAAAAAGAAAATGATGCCTTACTGTATGGTTAAGTTGATACTATTTCAATTAGTAAAAAAATTTTTGTACCTTTAATGTGGCATTTTTCTGGTTTTGATCTTCTTCCCAAATATTATCCAATCAGCAGTTTTTGTCAAAATTCTTGGCTTCAGAATATTGAGGAATTATGTGCTCATAAAATTTAAAGTTACTTTTAATTGAATTACATTATTACAGAATATGTTTATATTCTATCGAGGATATTATCAGTTTTGTGGCTTGCCTTTTTAAACTCAGAAATATGTAATGGACATTATTTTATATAGTACACATCTGAATATGCTAAATTGACATTTATATTTCCTTTCTCTTTCTATTACAATTCATGTTTCTGGGAGTATTATTGTATAGATCTTCTTATGAATATGGGTATATACATCTGTTGGATACATTTTAAAGATAGAAATGTCAGATAGAACTGGCCTCCAAAACCATTGTGCAGTCTTATACTCCACTGTCTTGTGTGATCCGAATTACTACTCTGGTAGTTATTTTATGGGTTGTTCATTGAGCTCTAATTTGAAGGCAGACACAGATTTTAGCAACGTTTAAATCTTGGGACTAACACAATCATCCAGCTATGGACTGAATGTGTCCTTCCAAAATTCATATTTTTAAGTCCTCCACCCCAGTGTGATGGTGTTTAGAGATGAGGCCTTTGGAAGAAAATTAGGATTAGATAAGATAACTGGATAGAGCCCCCATGATATGATTAGTGTCCTTAGAAGAAGAGAAGAAACAAAAACAGCTCTTGGGTACCATATAGAAGGCAGTCATCTGCAAACCAAGAAGATCAGTCTCATCAGACATCAAACTTGTTAGCGTCTTGATCTTGGAGTTCCCAACCTCCAGATTGTGAGAAATGAATGTTTGTAGTTTAAGCCATCTAGTCTGTGATATTTTGTTATAGCACACTGAACTGACAAAGGCACATTCCATTTGTCCTTTAGTTATTTTCTTCCACTGAACCAACTACATCTCATTCCATCTTTAAGTTCCATTGGCCTATAATTTGGGGTTACTTCAGCATCTTTCTAAGGGATCTCAGTTTTTGGTACAATATATTGTTAAGGGCTTATCATTTCCCTTGGGATTTCTCACTCTTACATGTAATCAATCACCCCCAAATTGGGAGATTTAAAACCATTTATTTCAAAACTAGAAAACCATTTGTTTCAAAACTAGAGTCAATAGGAAGTAGTTCTCAGATCTACAGCAGGCTTGCTTGCCTGCCATTGGCCGGGCTTACTCATGTCTGGAGTCAGCTGCTTCATCAGCTGGGGTTTGAGTGGTAAAGGTTGCTCAAATATGAGACTGTATCCCTGCTTATGTCCTGTCTCATTCTTCAGAAGACTAGTTCAGAGGGTATAGTCCCAATTGCAAGAACAAAAGTGCAAAAACCCTGCCGGGGCCCAGGCTGCATACAACATTGTTTTCTCTACTTTTAATTGGCCAGGACAAGTAATAAGGCTAAACCCAGATCAAAGAGTGCATAAATGTCAACTCTTGATAAGAGGAACATAAAAAAAAAATGGAAACAAATTTGCAGTCCCTGCTAGAGTTCATCAATATTATGACTTCTGGAGACATCTCAGTGATCCAGTCAGCCTGCCAGTTATTTTATGATGCTGTGTGTGTGTGTGTGTGTGTGTGTGTGCGTGCATGTGATAAGCCCAGATTCATTGATTTGGGAATGGAAAAGATAAAAAAAATAATATTCATTTATAGGATATTCTAGTTAGCTATTTTATATTAAATTTTTATTTTTCAAAGGATTAAATGCAAAAAAATTGTGTAAAATAATTTTTTAATCAAGTCTAGTGATTCTTTATAAAACTTAGCCCCAGTTCTTTCTACATTTTCCTAATATGTTTATATCTCAGTTTTTGTTAGATACATTATCAGTGTTTTCATTACAATTAAGCACATGTTGTTCATTACTGAGTCTAGGTATATGCTCTGGTTATAACTTGTTTTAGCATAAAATTTTATTTTCCAAGGTTTAATAATTTTTTCTGAGTTGCTTATTTTTCTTAGAACATATGATGAACAGTTCTCAAACACATTCACAGTTCCATAAATTACCTCCAAATATATGGTCAAAATGGTTATATAACTTACCAGTTCATTTGTTTAGTCATTGTTTTATTTTGGAGACATTCTTTCTGGAGGCTTTGGCCTATTGCTCCCATGTTAAAAGTTGTTCTCCAGCTGTTCTACTGTCTGAGACTTCCTTCTGCTATTGTGCTTGGAATTCTTATCTCTCCTCTGTTGGTTCCTCTATTATTTCAATCCTATTTCGTCTTTCTTGGATTGCTTTTTCATCAGCTAGTAGTTTCCTGATAAAGGCTACATGGAAAATACATTTTAAGATATTAACAATCTGAAATTTTCTTTATTCTCTCACTTTATTGCTCTAATTTAAATAACACTGTTTGGACAATAAATATTCCTGTTGTTAAAATTTCTGTTGGGAATTATGAAGTCATTGTGATTATCCTTTATATGTATTGTTTTTCCTCTTAGAAAGTTAGAGATTCTTTTTCTTTGGTGTTAAGAAATTTATGATAGTTTGCCTTCTTTTGGGTTCTTTAAAATTTGTTGCTTTATGCATTGACTTTGTTGTTATTGTTTTTTAGTCACTCAGCTGTGTCTGACTCTTTGTGACCTCATGGACTTCAGCATGACAGGCTTCCCTGTCCATCACCATTCCTGGAGCTTTCTCAAACTCATGTCCATTGAGTTGGTGATGCCATCCAACCATCTCATCCTCTGTCATCCCCTTCTCCTCCTGCCTTCAATATTTCTCAACATCAGGATCTTTCCCAATGAGTCAGTTTTTTGCACAAGGTGGCCAAAGTATTGGAGTTTCAGCTTCCACATCAGTCCTTCCAATGAATATTCAGGGTTGATTTCCTTTAGGATTGACTGGTTTGATCTCCTTGCTGTCCAAGGAATTCTCAAGAGTCTCCTCCAACACCACAGTTCAAAAGCACCATTTCTTCGGTGCTCAACCTTCTTTATGGTTCAACTCTCACATCCATACATTACTACTGGAAAGACCATAGCTTTGACTATACACATCTTTGTTGACAAAATAATGTCTCTGCTTTTTAACATGCTGTCTAAGCCTGTCATGGCTTTTCTTCCAAGGAGCAAGCGTCTTTTAATTTCATGGTTACACTTACTATCTGCAGTGATTTTGAAGCCCAAGAAAATAAAGTCTGTCATTGTTTCCATTGTTACCCCATCTATTTGCCATGAAGTGATGGGACAGGATGCTTTGATCTTTGTTTTTTAAATGTTGAGTTTTAAGCCAGCTTTTTACTCTTCTCTTTCACCTTCATCAAGAGGCTCCTTAGTTCCTGTTCACTTTCTGCCCTTATACACTGATGAACCCTTTTATTATGTAGTCTCACATTATAACATTGTATGAAATATTCTTGTATTTTCTTGGCAATTTTCTCCTCATTGTTTTTTTGTGATATCTCATATTGAAGCTCATATTATCAACATTTCAACTGAAATGTTGAATCTCCTGGATTCTTTTTCTTTTCTCTTTTGTTCATTTTTTTTTTTTTTTTTTTGGTCTTTGCTGTACTCAGTTTTATCTTCTAATTATTTTTTAGCCCAAAACTAGCTATATTTTTAATTTCAAAAAATTATTTTTTGTGCCTCCCTTATAACATCTTGATTTTATACATTATCCTCATTATATGAGACAAAGTAATAATTTAATAATTTTTTTCATTTGAGTCCTTTTGTCATATATTGGCTTTCTTTTATGCTGTATAACCCATTTCAAATATTTATATATTGTATCCTTTGATTCCATTCTTCACACTTAAGAACAGGACAGTAAAATGCTTATTGGAATCTCTATACTTGGTGAGGTTAATGGATTGGTAGAAGTCACTATATGTAAGATAACTACTTGGATTTTAAATAAGAATACATATACACTCTCACATGTTCCCATCTGTGCTCTAGACAGTCATTTTTTTAGAGAGAAAGAACTTTCTAATGTTCTGAGAATTCTATACCTTGCTGCTGGCAATTCTGATATTTTTCAATATTCTACATGGGGATATAAACCTGGTTGATAGCATACAGGAGATAGAAAAAAAAAAGGCTGATGTTACAGAGGCTGAGGTCCAAAGAGTCTCTAATAACTTTGACAAGCATTAGGATTAAGAATATCCCTAGTTGTAAAGGTCAGGGTGGAGATGAAGGGTTTAATTTTCCTAAAACAAATTCCTAAATTATCCTATTTTCTGTCTTCATCTCATCCCCCTTTATGTGATACTGTTTCTCCCAATTCCCATAAACTTTCATGCTTTTGAGTTGCTGTGCTGCCTCTTGAAGCCAACCAACCCTCTTTTCCACTTCACTTGCACTACAAGCCTAATTGTACATAGGCTTGACTTTCCTTTTCTTTGCTAGCTATTTAATATTTCTCTCTTTTCAACCTTTATTCATAATTTCTTGGGTTAATAAATGCCTCTTTGTTTTATTAAAAGAGTTTTTGCTTCTCTTTTTCCTTCCCTAGAAGGAGAAAGTGAAGAGGATCATTTTTATTATCCTAAATTTGAAAGTGGGTAGCAAGTTCTTACGGAGAAGGCAGTGGCATCCCACTCCAGTACTCTTGCCTGGAAAATCCCATGGACAGAGGAGCCTGGTAGGCTGCAGTCCATGGGGTCGCTAAGAGTCGGATACGACTAAGTGACTTCCCTTTCACTTTCATGCATTGGAGAAGGAAATGGCAACCCACTCCAGTGTTCTTGCCTGGAGAATCCCAGGGACGGGGGAGCCTGGTGGGCTGCCGTCTATGGGGTTGCACAGAGTCGGACAAGACTGAAGTGACTTAGCAGCAGCAGTAGCAGCAAGTTCTTAATACTTGAAATAGTAAATCTTCACTCCATCTTTATACTGCACTAATTTTCAAAATTATTTGAGGTTACAGCAAGTGTTTCCTTAAGAGAATAGCTTCAAATTTAAACTCTCCAATCCCTTTGCCACGTTGCTATCTTTTCATATAATACTGAGAAACTTTATCCAAAACAAGATGATTGAAACTGTCTCACAATTCTGTGTTACAGCTTGCATTGCTTATGATATCTATTTTAGAAGAAAAAATGAAAGATTCTATATTGCACGTGGTAGAGTCGGTGTAATATTAGGCTACTATAACAAAGAGCTCCCCAAAGAATATACTTTGCACTTTTAAAATAACTAGAGCACCATTCAAAATTATAGGTTACTATTACCTAATTTGCTTATTGCCTCAAAGGACATTTTTCTTATTTGATGGCTTAGTTTGCAGGACAGTCCATGCGTATATAGAAGTTCACTGCAGGAAGTTATGGGACATATCGAGAAGTGATGATAGCATTTCTGTTCTTATTCCATTGTCTACAACACATGTACATCCCCATTAAGTTGTAAGGGAGGCTGTGAACTATAGAGACTTAATTATACAACCAAGTCCAAGCTATAACTTCCTTATTTGGAAAAGAACTGTATTTTTGTTGTTATTGCTTCCTAATAAATAATTCTAAATTTTGTGGCATGAAACATTGTTTTATTATGCTTACAGGTTCTGTAGGTCATTAATATAGAAAGGATAGCTAGAAAAGCAGGGAGAGCTATCCTCTGCCCCAGATGCCTATGACTTCTGCAGGTCAGACTCAGTCAGATGTCTGGGGGTTACTTGAAAGGGATGCTGAAATAGCTGAGGCTAGAGATTTTAGTTCTAAAATGGCTTTTGCAGTCACATGTCTGGAACCTGGGCTAGGATGATTCAGCTGAGTGGGCCACATGACACTGTCAACAGGAATCCCTACATGTGGCCTGACCAAATGACTTCAACTTCTCATAGCCTATCAGCTAGGTTCCAGGTAGAGGTGAATGGAATGAAGCAAACTGAGGGAAGTTTTGGAAAATGTAGATTTAGGTCTAGATAATTTAATATATTACAGGGAGAGGAAATGTATGTCTTCCTCTCTGATCCAATCAGTTCCAATACACATGAGAATGATTTTCTATAAAAGCTTCCTAATCTTTACTGGGCTTCCCTGATAGCTCAGTTGGTAAAGAATCCACCTGCAATGCAGGCGACCCCAGTTTGATTCCTGGGTTGGGAAGATCCCTGGAGAAGGGACAGGCTACCCACTCCAGTATTCTTGGGCTTCCCTTGTGGCTCAGCTGGTAAAGAATCTGCCTGCAATACAGGAGACCTGGGTTTGACCCCTGTGTTGGGAAGATTCCCTGGATAAGGGAAAGGCTACCCACTCCAGGATCTGGCCTAGAGAATTCATGGACTGTATAGTTCATGGGGTCACAAAGAGTCGGACACAGCTGAGAGACTTCCACTTTGTTTGTCTGATTAAATCCTTGCTTATTAGTGGTTAGATTCAATCCTGGCTTCTTGCTACATCTGAAGATTCAGAAAGAATTAAATCTTCATGCCAATTGGATCCTTCTGCTTCCAGACTCTATGATGTTTCTGATAATTTTGCTTCTGTCTTTAGATGCAAGAATGCACATAAAAGTCAAGGCCTCTGCTATCATCTCTTCCCTCTGGAACCCCAAGGTTTTACTTTGCTTTGTGTATCATAACCCAAACATTCAACAACCATTCTTTGCTTCAGGTTGATTTAATATATCTTTCCACATTCTTATCTGTCAGACTGTGGCTACAACTGGCTACAGTGGAGCTGTAACAACTTGTGGTTCATCTCATCCTGGAGTCAGGATGAACCAAGCTCAGATAGAAGCAATAAAGTTCTTTGTTAATTGTTATCTCTATTACACTCTGTCTGTGGTGCTCTGAAAATAGCTAATTATTGAATCTTTCCTTTCTGGGTAAGCTAGACATACATGCACTGATTCATCTCTCAGGAGTGTTGGTTTAGCTAGGAATATATGTGATACAAAAATGTAATTCAATGCTACTTTAGGCACTGTTAGCAACATATTGCTAATTCCATGAGTCATCACATTCCTCCACACATTGTAGATAGTTTTTGTCTTGATTTTTTTTTTCACACCCACAATCCAAGTTCAAATTTAGAATTTTCATGCCTGTTCACTACATTTGAGCAAATAGTAATCGTGTGTCATGTTTCATTTCTCTTTTTAGGTTTAAAATGACAGATTCCTCTAAAATAAAACATTTTAATAATTATTTATCCTAGCATTGCTGTAAAATGCAGGTTTTCAAACAAATATCTAAAAAATACATTGCTGATTTTACTTCAGAATGGGAGAAAATAATAGCAAATGAAGCAACTGACAAAGAATTAATCTCAAAAATATACAAGCAGCTCATGCAGCTCAATACCAGAAAAATAAATGCCCCAATCAAAAATGGGCAAAAGAACTAAACACATTTCTCCAAAGAAGACATACAGATGGCTAACAAACACATGAAAAGATGCTCAACATTACTCATTAATCAGAGAAATGCAAATCAAAACCACAATGAGGTACCAACTCATACCAGTCAGAATGGCTGCTATCAAAAAGTCTACAAACAGTAAAAGCTGGAGAGGGTGTGGAGAAAAGGGAACCCTCTTACACTGTTGGTGGAAATGGAAAGTAGTACAGTCACTATGGAGAACAATGTGGAGATTCCTTAAAAAACTGGAAATAGAACTGCTATACGACCTAGGAATCCCACTGCTGGGCATACACACAGAGGAAACCAGAATTGAAAGAGACACGTGTACCCCAATGTTCATCGCAGCACTGTTTACCATAGCTAGGATGTGGAAGCAACCTAGATGCCCTTCAGCAGACAAATGGATAGTAAAGTTGTGGTGCATATACACAATGGTATATTACTCATCTATTAAAAAGAACACATTTGAGTCAGTTCTAATGAGGTGGATGAAACTGGAGCCTATTATACAGAGTGAAGTAAGTCAGAAAGAAAAACACCAATACAGTATATTAACACATATATATGGAATTTAAAAAGATGGTAACGATGACAACAAAAGAGACAAAGATATAAATAACAGACTTTTGGACTCTGGGAGAAGGTGAGGGTGGGGATGATTTGAAAGAATGGCATTGAAACATATATATTACCAGTTGTGAAATAGATGACCAGTCCAAGTTCAATGCATGAAGCAAGGCACTCAAAGCTGGTGCACTGGGACAACCCAGAGGGGTGGGATGGGGAGGGAGGTGGGAGGGTGGTTTTGTCCAGGGGAACACATGTACACCTGTGGCTGATTCGTGTCAATGTATGGCAAAACCAGCACAATATTGTAACGTAATTAACCTCCAATTAAAATAAATTAATTAATAAGAAAAATTTTGCTGATTTTAGAAAAAATCTCCAGAACTTATGTTTATGTATATTTTTTAAATAAAGGGAAACACTGTATTTTTCTGGTAAGGTAAAGTTTATAAACATCCAATAATTAGTTAAATACTGAAAACATATTCTGGGTTTTAATAAACATTTAAATAGGTACTATATTTCTATGTATTAAAAATTGACTTTTCTTATGGCAAATTCTGTACCTGACTCTCCTTTTCACTTCCCCTGATAATGGGACCTGAGTAAATATGATCATGTTTTATACTGATAGGTTCTAAGAATCATATTTGAAATTGGGATGCATCTTACAATCTGTTATCTTACAACTTGTGTTGATCAGATGACAGACATCACGTAGCATGTCCACTTGATCATATTTGTTCATGCTGTCGTCACATAGGTTGAGTTCATACATTTTAAACAATAACCTGTTTGAGTTTAGTTGCTATTTCAATTAAATTTAAGAAGGTTACACTATCAGTATTTTAATAAAACATTACTTTATGTATTGAAGTTTCCAATTAGATTGTGACATTATTTTGACATGTTTAAAGGGAAATTTTTCTTTATAGGAATGAACACAGTATTATTTTCTTATAAAGCAACACAGAAATGCTTTCCAATATTCAGGAATTTTTTTTTTTTTGGTCCTAAAGTACTTCCTTTTATCTTATTTTTTAATGATATTTGTGCAACATAATGGGCTGATACCTGTATGTTTTGTGATGTGATCATCACAGTGTAATTAACATTCCATTACACACAGTTACAAATTTATTTCTTATGATGAGAACTTTTAAGATTTACTCTTAAAAACTTTAAAATATATAATATTGTTTTCTATAGTCACCAGATTATACATTACAACTCAGGACTTATTTTATAACTAGAATCTTGTTGGAGAAAGAAATGGCTACCCACTCAGTATTCTTGCCTGGAGAATTCCATGGACAGAGGAGCCTGGTAGGCTATAGTCCATGGGGTCACAAAGAGTTGGACATGACTGAGTGACTAAGCAGAATCTTGTACCTTTTGATCACCTTCCCCAATTGGCCCATCCCCTCAACCTCCTCTAGCAACCACCAAAATGTTATCTATATTTATGGGTGTTTTTTTTTTTTTTTGTAATTCACATATAAGTATTTTTTTGTCTTATTTCCCTTGGGAAGATGCCCTCAAGATTCATCCATGCTATAGCAAATGGTTGGCTATCCTTTTTATGGATGAATAATATTTCATTGTATTTAGAATATTTATATGTATTTATCACATTTAAATAAATTTATCACATTTTCTTTAACCATTTATCCATTAGTGGAAACTATGGAATATCTTACAGGGTATCTATATTTTAAAGTTTTTGAGGAAGTTTTTTTATTGTTTTTCAGAGTTTCCATAGTGTCTGTACTGATTTACACTCCCACCAACAGTTCACAAAGGTTTTTTTTCCTCTGCTTCATTGCCAAAATTTGCTATTTCTTATTTTTTGAAATAGTTATTCTGACAGGTGTGAGATGATATTGCTATCAAGACCAGGCTCATACTGTTCAACAAACAATAGGCAAATAAATTGAGAGAGAAGTCACTATTCCTTTTCCCAGTAACTCAGTTCAGAAAGATGGTGGACTAGTGCCCCAAAGAACAGTCTTATCTGAATTAGAATTCAGGCTTCTTTTATACTAAAATGGGACAAGGGGATGTGGCTCGTTGTTATACACTTCTTGGTGCTAGCCAGATGTGATAATCTTTGTTCTTAGTGCTGTCCAGGTAGATCTAATAATGATGTTCCTGCAAACCTTCAGCAAGACAAATGTTTTCTCCTTTGTAGCTTTTTATCTCTGTATGAATGAAAGGTCAAGTGTGGGAGGCAGAACCTTGAGAAAGGGTTGCTATGCATATTTCAGGCTATAGATAACATTCTTTTACCAATTGAGGAGACAAAGGTACAGAACCAGCCTGACTAAGTGCAGGCAACTGAGCACAAAGATTAGAGTTAGAGACCCAATACAGAGTCAGGTTTATTCTTCTCTATTAAAATATCTCATTGTGGTTTTAAATTGCATTTTAATGATGATTAGTTGAGAAGGCAATGGCACCCCACTCCAATACTCTTGCCTGGAAAATCCCATGGATGGAGGAGCCTGGTGGGCTGCAGTCCATGGGGTCGCTAAGAGTCGGACATGACTGAGCGACTTCACTTTCACTTTTCACTTTCATGCATTGGAGAAGGAAATGGCAACCCACTCCAGTGTTCTTGCCTGGAGAATCCCAGAGATGAGGGAGCCTGGTGGGCTGCCGTCTATGGGATCTCACAGAGTCGGACACTACTGAATTGACTTAGCATCAGCAGTTGATATTAAGCATTTTTTTCATGTAACTGTTGGCCATCTGTACAACTT
The DNA here is from genome assembly GCF_029407905.1 of Bubalus kerabau. Classification (NCBI taxonomy): domain Eukaryota; kingdom Metazoa; phylum Chordata; class Mammalia; order Artiodactyla; family Bovidae; genus Bubalus; species Bubalus kerabau. Next base: position 71,499,542 of record NC_073629.1, read on the forward strand.
CTCTGGGGAAACATCTATTCAGATTCTCTCCCCATTTTTTAAAATAGATTGTTGGTTTCTATTGAGCTATATGAATTCTTTGGGCTTCCCTGGTGGCTTAGTGGTAAAGAATCCACCTACAAATGCAGAAGGCTTGGGTTTGATCCCTGGGTTGGGAAGATCCCCCGGAGAAGGAAATGGCTACTGACTCCGGTATTCTTGCCTGGAGAATACCATGGACAGAGGAGCCTGACAGGCTACAGTGCATGGGGTCACAAAGTCCACGGCTACAGTCCACGGGGTTGGACATGACTTAGTGAGTAAACAACAACAATAAAACAATATGAAATATTTTTATAATTTGGATATTCATCCTTTATTGGATTTGATTTATAAATATGTTCTTCCATTTTATAAATTGCCATTTAATTTTGTTGATGGTTTTCATTGCTATACAGAAGTTTTTGGTTAACTTTTTAGTTAATTTGTAAAGAGATGACATTAGCTACACTTTGTGAGAAAACATGAAAAAAAAAAAAAGATTGTCTACCATATATTAAGCAAGGTAATTAAAAGCAGAAAAAGCTGACAATTCCATGGAGCAGATGAAAAATTTCAAGGCAGCAAGAGACTAGTATGATCCATTCATGCATTGTACAGGACAGTGTTGATATAGCATCATATATCACTATGTCAGAAACTTCCAGCCGACTTGAACAGAAGCTGCTCAACCTACAGTGACATGCAATTCAGTGAAAAAGATAATGAGATATTGTGTGTTATAGCTGAGTTTTTTCTTTCATAGGTGCACATATAATAATGATAGATCTTACATTAGAGATGACATCTAGATTTAAAGAATTATGGTAATAAAATATACTGCTAAATATAGGGACTAAAGCAACATTTTTATTAAGCTATTGAAGCTACAACTTATAGTTTTTTCTAATTTCTGATAATATTATAAGCCATCATTATTGTGTGCTATCAGTTGAAGAATTGTGCTAATCTTTTATTATGTCTTTTATTACTAGAGACTATTCAGTAAATCAAACATTACTATCCACATTATGTAGATTAAAAATCTAAATTAAAAAAAGGCCTTCAGTTTGAGTGCAGCAGTTCAGTTCAGTTCAGTAGCTCAGTCGTGTACGACTCTTTGTGACCTCATGAATCGCAGCACGCCAGGCTTCCCTGTCCATCACCAACTCCCGGAGTTCACCCAAACTCACGTCCATTGAGTTGGTGATGCCATCCAGCCATCTCATCCTCTGTTGTCCCCTTTTCCTCCTGCCCTCAATCCCTCCCAGCATCAGAGTCTTTTCCAATGAGTCAACTCTTCGCATGAGGTGGCCAAAGTACTGGAGTTTCAGCTTTAGCATCATTCCTTCCAAAGAAATCCCAGGGCTGATCTCCTTCAGAATGGACTGGTTGGATCTCCTTGCAGCTCAAGGGACTCTCAAGAGTCTTCTCCAACACCACAGTTCAAAAGCATCAATTCTTCGGCGCTCAGCTTTATTCACAGTCCAACTCTCATATCCATACATGATCACTGGAAAAAGCATAGCCTTGACTAAACGGAGTGCAGCAGAGTCAGAATGAAAATCTAAAACCTGTGCTGTTATGCTATCTTTCAGTGAACTCCTTATTGGTTTTAAGGAAGTGCTCCATGTGCCCTTCTACCTGAAAGTCTACCAATAGTAGGTATAGGCAGAGCAAGCTTGCTTTCAGATTTAACTGCATGTGTTGTTGTAGATCTTAAATCATTCTAATTAAATTAACTATGCTGGTCAAAATTCTTAAAGAGATGGGAATACCAGACCACCTGACCTACCTCCTGAGAAATCTGTATGCAGGTCAAGTAGCAACAGTTAGAACTGGACATGGAACAAAAGACTGGTTCCAAATAAGGAAAAGAGTATGTCAAGGCCTTATATTGTCACCCTGTTTATTTAACTTATATGCAGAGTACATCATGAGAAATGCTGGGCTGGATGGAGCACAACCTGGAATCAAGATTACTGGGAGAAATATCAATAACCTCAGATATGTAGATGACATCACCCTTATGGCAGAAAATGAAGAAGAACTAAAGAGCCTCTTGATGATAGTGAAAGAAGAGAGGGAAAAATCTGGCTTAAAACTCAACATTCAGAAGACTAAGATCATGGCATCTGGTCTCATCACTTCATGGCAAATAGATGGGGAAGCAGTGACAAACTTTATTTTTTTGGGCTTCAGAATCACTGCAGATGGTGACTGCAGCCATGAAATTAAGATACTTGCTCCTTGGAAGAAAAGTTATGACCAACCTAGAGAGCATATTAAAAAGCAGAGACATTACTTTGCCAACAAAGGTCCGTCTAGTCTAAGCTATGGTTTTTCCAGTAGTCATGTATGGATGTGAGAGTTGGACTATAAATAAAGCTGAGTGCTGAAAAATTGATGGCTTTTGGACCGTGATGTTGCAGAAGACTCTTGAGAGTCCCTTGGATTGTAAGGAGATCCAGCCAGTCAATCCTAAAAGAAATCAGTCCTGAATAGTCTTTAGAAGGACTGATGCTAAAGCTGAAACTCCAATACTTTGGCCAATTGATGTGAAGAACAAACTCATTGGAAAAGACCCTGATGCTGGGAAAGAGTGAAGGCAGGAGGAAAAGGGGATGACAGAGGATGAGATGGTTGGTTGGCATCACCAACGCAGTTTGAGTTTGAGTAGGCTCTGGGAGTTGGTGATGGACAGGGAAGCCTGGTGTGCTGCTGTCCATGGGGTCACAAAGAGTTGGACATGACTGAGCAACTAAACTGAACTGAATGCTGGCCAACTCCTGTTTGCCCTCAGGTCAATGCTCCTGTCTTCCACTGCTTTCCTTTAGATTATAAAACCCAACATTTATCAGTCTCATTGTCCTTTGATTTCCAGGAAAGATGTAGCATAAGACTGAGTACATGTGAAGAGGAGAGACACCATGTGTTTATTCCCTTCTTTCTCTGCCTTTTTAGGCAGCAGGTTTGTCTCCTCCATGCCTCCAATACTAGCTGGACAGCCTGGCTTCCAGAGTCTTATAATATCCTCTCCTTCCATTGCCTTTTCAGCTCTAAGGCTGATAGCTATTTCCTTATATTGCTAATCTCTGTGTTATATTGCTGCCCTTGATCTGTTTCTCAGCTTTTCTCTCATTTGTGTAACTAATTTCTTGTATTATATTCTATTTGAAAGACCTAGAGTTATTTATTTTTCTAGGTGGACCCTGACTGTTACAACAGTGAAAAGTGGAAGTGAAAGGAAGTCGCTCAGTTGTGTCTGACTCTTTCCAACTCCATGAACTATATAGCCTACCATGCTCCTCTGTCTATGGGATTTTCCAGGCAAGAGTACTAGAATGGGTTGCCATTTCCTTCTCCAGGGGATCTTCCTGACTCAGGGATTGAACCCAGGTTTCCAGCATTGCAGGCAGATGCTTTACTGTCTGAGCCACCAGAGAAGCCCAGTACTATCATAGTTGGAATTTTATAAGTACTTTTTGCTTATCAGCATTTATCATGGTACTAGATGAATAATAATAGAATGATGTTAATAATAACAAAAGTTTATAATACAATTCAGAAAATATAATGAGCATTTTATGTGTTGCTTTATCTTTACAATAATCTCATTGGATTAAACAGTATTTACATCCTAATTTTATAGATGAGGAAACTAAGGTGTGAGAGAGATTAATACTTCCAATGCTACAGAATATAAAGTGGCAGAGCTAGGGTATAATCTAGTGTGTTTGACACCAAATACTTTTGACAAAATTCAACACCCATTTATGACCCAAAAAACCTCCAAAAACTCTCCAGTAAGTGGACAGAGCACATAACTCAATGTACCTCCTAGAGTAATGGAAATAAAAACAAGCATATGGGACCTATTAAATTTAAAAGCCTTTGCATAGCAAAGGAAGCCATAAACAAAATGGAAAGACAGCTGACAAAATGGGAGAAAAGATTTGCAAATTATGTGACTGACAAGGGTTTAGCCTCTAAAATTTACAAACAGCTCATGGTTCAATGTAACAAAAAAAACCAAACAACCAAATTATAAATGGGCAGATGATTGAAATAGATATTTTTCCAAAGAAGACTTATAGATGGCCAAGATGCACATTATAAAATGCTCAACATTGTTAATTCTTAGAGAAATGCAAATCAAAACTAAAATGAGATATCACCTCACACCAGTCAGAATGGCCATCAAAAAATCTACAAACAATAAATGCCAGAGAGGGTATGGATAAAAGTGAACCCTCCTATACTGTTGGAGGGAATGTGAATTGGTATAGCCACTATGAAGAACAATACAGAGCTTCCTTAAAAAAACTAAAAATAGAACTACCATATGATCCTATGGCAGAAAGCGAAGAAGAACTGAAGCCCCTCTTGATGAAAGTGAAAGAGGAGAGTGAAAATGTTGACTTAAAGCTCAACACTCAGAAAACTAAGATCATGGCATCTCGTCCCATCACTTCATGGCAAATAGATGGGGAAATAGTGGAAATAGTGACAGACTTTATTTTTTGATCACTGCAGATGGTGACTGCAGCCATGAAATTAAAAGACGCCTGCTCCTTGGAAGAGAAGTTAGAACCAACATAGACAGCATATTAAAAGCAGAGACATTTATTGCCAACAAAGGTCTGTCTAGTCAAAGCTATGGTTTTTTCCAGTGGTCATATATGGATGTGAGTTGGACTATAAAGAAAGCTGAGCACCGAAGAACTGATGCTTTTAAACTGTGGAGTTGGAGAAGACTCTTGAGAGTCCCTTGGACTGCATAGGAGATCCAACCAGTAAATCCTAAAAGAAATCAGTCCTGAATAGTCATTAGAAGGACTAATGCTGAAGCTGAAACCCTAATAATTTGGCCACCTGATGCAGAGAACTGACACATTTGAAAAGACCCTAATGCTGGGAAAGATTGAAGGCAAGAGGAGAAGGGGACGATAGAGGATGAGATGGTTGGATGGTATCACCGATTCAATGGACATGAGTTTGGATAAACTCTGGGAGTTGGAGATAGACAAGGAGGCCTGGTGTGCTGCAGTCATGCATTGCAAGGAGTCAGACATTACTAAGAGACTGAACTGAACTGAACTGTATGATCCAGCAATCTCACTCCTGGGCATATATCTGAATTAAAACATCTTTTATAAATTTCTGATAGTTATTAATAAAATCAAGAAAAAATGTGATCTTTGCAAATGTAGAAGATACCTTAAATCTTCTTTATTAAGGCTGAAAGATGCTTCTAGCAGACCCAGTCCTTGCCCACAGAATCTATGTAGTTTCATTTTTAAATTTTCACAAAGAACTTTTGGTATAGAACACTTTAAAAATAATGTCAGGTTGCTTTCTTTAAATCCCAGCCTTTTTATATCACATATATTTTGTGACATTGAAATCTTCTCATAATTTCTATATTTCAAATATATCCATTGGTAGTATAATTCTAAACCATTAAAGATATAAATATATCCTTTGATTTAAATATAGAAGCAAATCTTCAGTGTATATGTTGAGGACAAGCACATTTTTTTCTATCTTCAGGACAATAATAGCCAGTGAGTACTTAAGTGTAAGTGATTTTTGCCTTCTTGACACAGAATGATATAAGTGAAAAAATAATGCAAACTAGGAATAATATAATTTTCTATGTAAAAAGTTTATAATATATATGCACTACAGAAATGTCTCCTCTCATATCTCAGCAAATATATAAATTAAAATGTTAAGATATTAATTGTCAGACACATTAGAGGTTCAATAGAGTCCACGTGCTAATATCAGCACTTGGATATAAACTATACATTTATAGACTTCAGGAAAAAAAAGGCAAACACTATAATGAACTCATTATTCCAGACAATATTGGATGTCCTATAGCAGGAAAGAACATTTTTAATAAAGGTTTTTAAGATTTAAAATTGCATATAAATGATAATTATTTTCATGGTCATGCTAATCAAGACTAGATTAGCATGGTCATTAGGGTAAAATGTGGCTGGAACAGAAAATTATTCTAAAAGTCATCACTTGAACCTGAGTACTTTTTTCTTTTCTCTTAGTTCTTGCCATCTCCCAGGTGAAGGATTGTGCTAATTGCATCCTGGAGATCATTTATTCCCAAAGTCTGAGCATTACTAGTGGGTCTTTTTTTCTTTGTCTTCTTGACCCCACATACCTCATTTTTAGCAGGGCTTGAAGGATAATAAGAAGGCTTTTCCAAGGTTAGAACCAATGATAGATATAATAAGAAAACTGATTTTAGGAGAGGTGGTGTATCATGTACAAAGACCATTTTGCTATTCTTGTGATAGTTTTCTAGTCTTTAAAAATAATTCTGTAAATAAAGTATATATATGGCTTACTTATAAATGGCACAAGTAACCCTAGGATATCTCTCAGAGGAAAATTTTGAGAGTAGGACTGTCCAATAACATCCCCTAAAAGAGACTGATTTGATTTTGGCCTCATGAGCCCATATAGGCTTTTATAAAATAGAAGGCTTCCTTTGAGATTGTATATCTGTTTCTTGGGGCATGAAGCATATTCCATTACCTAGAATAGTTACAGAATAATCAACTGTTCCTTCCCTCCTTCATCCTTCTCTTTTCTTTTTTTCCCTTCCACTGCCTTTCCATCCATCATCTCTTTCTTTAATTTCAGCCAGTAGCTATATTTCTGTTTTTTCTAATTCATATGTTATTAGAATAAATCTTGGGATTGATAGCTCATGGTGAATGATGTCGGATTTGTGATCTCTGAAGAAGATTTAGCTTTGGGATCAGGGACTAGGCTTGATCACTCAAGAGCTTTTATATAGCAGAGTTTTATTAAAATATGAAAAGGGGCAGACAAAGCTTCTCACATAGACATCAGAAAGGGGATGGAGAGTGCCCCACTTACTAGTGTTAGCAAGGGAGTTATATACCTTTTAAATTGGTTATTATAATAAATCAAAAGACTGTCTCAAGGTTATAAAGATCTTAATAGATCCACTCCCATAATTTACATTTTAGGATAACAGGATTAGAATTTAACAATAGAAAGATCCTACCAGATCCACTCCCATAATATACATTCTAAAATATCAGGATTAGTCAGATGGTTTTCAGGAAGGAGAAACTGTCCTCAAGCAGGATACATTGTTGTTATATAATCCCTAGTACAGAGCTTAAACTGAAATATTTGTTGTGTAATCATCAGTTCAGTTCAGTAGCTCAGTCATGTCCAACTCTTTGTGACCACATGAATCACAGTTGTCAGGCCTCCCTGTCCACCACTAACTCCAGGAATTCACCCAAACTCATGTGCATCATATGGGTGATGCCATCCAGCCATCTCATCCTCTGTCATTCCCTTCTCCTCCTGCCCCAAATCCCTCCCAGAGTCAGGGTCTTTTGCAATGAGTCAGCTCTTCACATGAGGTGGCCAAAGTATTGGAGTTTCAGCCTCAGCATCAGTTCTTTCAGTGAACATCCAGGACTGGGCTCCTTTAGGATGGACTGGTTGGATCTCCTTGCACTCCAAGGGACTCTCAAGAGTCTTCTCCAACACCACAGTTCAAAAGCATCAATTCTTTGGCACTCAGCTTTCTTCATAGCCCAACTCTCACATCCATACATGATTACTGGAAAAACCATAGCCTTGACTAGACAGACCTTTGTTGGTAAAGTAATATCTCTGCTTTTCAATATGCTATCCAGGTTGGTCATAACTTTGCTTCCAAAGAGTAAACATCTTTTAATTTCGTGGCTGGAATCACCATCTGCAGTGATTTTGGAGCCCCCCCCCCCCAAAAAAAAAAAGCCTGACACTGTTTCCGCATCGATTTGCCATGAAGTGATGGGACCAGATGCCATGATCTTAGTTTTCTGAATGTTGAGCTTTAAGCCAACATTTTCACTCTCCTCTTTCACTTTCATCAAGAGGCTTTTTAGTTCCTCTTCACTTTCTGCATAAGGATGGTGTCATCTGCATATCTGAGGCTATTGCTATTTCTCCTGGTAATCTTGATTCCAGCTTGGGCTTCTTCCAGCCCAGCATTTCTCATGATGTACTCTGCATATACGTTAAAAAAGCAGGGTGACAATAAACAGCCTTGATGTACTCCTTTCCCTATTTGGAACCAGTCTGTTGTTCCATGTCCAGTTCTAACTGTTGCTTCCTGACCTGTATATATGTTTCTCAAGAGGCAGGTCAAGTGGTCTGGTATTATCATCTCTTTCAGAATTTTCCACAGTTTATTGTGATCCACACAGTCAAAGGCTTTAGCATAGTCAATAAAGCAGAAATAGATGTTTTTCTGGAACTCTCTTGCTTTTTCGATGATCCAGCAGATGTTGGCAATTTGATGTCTTGTTCCTCTGCCTTTTCTAAAACCAGCTTGAACATCTGGAAGTTCACAGTTCACGTATTGCTGAAGCCTGATTTGGAAAATTTTGAGCATTACTTTACTAGCGTGTGAGATGAGTGCAATTGTGCAGTAGTTTGAACATTCTTTGGCATTGCCTTTCTTTGGGATTGGAATGAAAACTGACCTTTTCCAGTCCTGTGGCCACAGCTGAGTTTTCCAAATTTGCTGGCATATTGAGTGCAGAACTTTCACAGCATCATCTTTCAGGATTTGAAATAGCTCCACTGGAATTCCATCACCTCCACTAGCTTTGTTCGTAGTGATGCTTTCTAAGGCCCACTTGACTTCACACTCCAGGATGCTTGACTCTAGGAGAGTGATCACACCATCATGGTTATCTGGGTCATGAAGATCTTTTTTGTACAGTTCTTCTGTGTATTCCTGCCACCTCTTCTTAATATCTTCTGCCTCTGTTAGGTCCATACCATTTCTGTCCTTTAATGAGCCCATCTTTGCATGAAATGTTCCCTTGGTATCTCTAATTTTCTTGAAGCGATCTCTAGACTTCCCCCATTCTGTTGTTTTCCTCTATTTCTTTGCACTGATCGCTGAGGAAGGCTTTCTTATCTCTCCTTGCTATTCTTTGGATCTCAGCATTCAAATGGGAATATCTTTCATTTTCTCCTTTGCTTTTCACTTCTCTTCTTTTCACAGCTATTTGTAAGGCCTCCTCAGACAGCCATTTTGCTTTTTTGCATTTCTTTTCCATGGGGATGGTCTTGATCCTTTTCTCCTGTACAATGTCATGAACCTCCGTACGTATTTCATCAGGTATTCGGTCTATCAGATCTAGCCCCTTAAATCTATTTCTCACTTCTACTGTATAATCATAAGGGATTTAATTTAGGTCATACCTGAATGTTCAAATGGTTTTCTCTACTTTTTTCAATTTAAGTCTGAATTTGGCTATAAGGAGTTCATGATCTGAGTCACAGTCAGCTTGTTTTTGCTGACTGTATAAAGCTTCTCCATCTTTGGCTGCAAAGAATATAATCAATCTGATTTCAGTGTTGACCATCTGGTGATGTCCACATGTAGAGTCTTCTCTTGTATTATTGGAATAGGGTGTTTGCTATGACCAGTGTGTTCCCTTGGCAGAACTCTATTAGCCTTTGCCCTGCTTCATTCTGTACTCCAAGGCCAAATTTGCCTGTTACTCCAGGTGTTTCTTGACTTTCTACTTTTGCATTTCAGTCCCCTATAATGAAAAGGACAACTTTTTTGGGTGTTAGTTCTAAAAGGTCTTGTAGGTCTTCATAGAACCATTCAACTTCAGCTTCTTCAGCATTACTGGTTGGGGCATAGGCTCGGATCACCGTGATATTGAATGGTTTGCCTTGGAAACAAACAGAGATCATTCTGTCGTTTTTGAGATTGCATCCAAGTACTGCATTTCAGACTCTTTTGTTGACCATGATGGTTATTCTATTTCTTCTAAGGGATTCCTGCCCACAATAGTAGATATAATGGTCATCTGAGTTAAATTCACCCATTTCAGTCCATTTTAGTTTGCTGATTCCTAGAATGTTAACCTTCACTCTTGCCATCTCCTGTTTGACCACTTCCAATTTGCCTTGATTCATGCACCTGACATTCCAGGTTCCTATGCAATATTGCTCTTTACAGCATCGGACCTTGCTTCTATCACCAGTCACATCCACAACTGGGTATTGTTTTTGCTTTGGCTCCATCCCTTCATTCTTCCTGGAGTTATTTCTCCACTGATCTCCTATAGCATATTGGGCACCTACCGACCTGGGGAGTTCCTCTTTCAGTATCCTATCATTTTGCCTTTTCATACTGTTCATGGGGTTGTCAAGGCAAGAATACTGAAGTGGTTTGCCATTCCCTTCTCCAGTGGACCATATCATCAGTTGTGGGCTTAAAGAAAAAAAAATGTTTTATGTGACTAAGACTTAGAAATGTTCAGGAAAAAAAAAAAAGATGTTTGTCCTTTTCTCGTCCTTAAGTACTCCAGACCCCTATCACTCCTTGAGAGCCCCAGACCCCTTTCTCCTCCTCAGGGACCCTGGACTTCTTATCAGCCTATCTAGGAATTGACTCTCTTGGGATTTCACAGTGTATTTTTCAAGTTAATTCTTCACTGGAAAAGAGCCTGAATTTTTTCTTACATGCAGATATAATCTAAATCAGTCCTTTCTCTACATCCTTAGGTCATTACTCCTACTACATGGTCAGTTACTGATATTCAGCATTCAATTATGAAGGCACAGAGCACTTGCCAATAAGACCCAGTGTTATTTGTTATTAGATTGGATGCCTAGGTGAAACTGCCTAATTCACTTTGATGTACTGTGCATCCTGCTTTGGCTATGATAAGCTCCTCTTGGTTACGAAGCCTCATTTCTGGTGAATGCCAGACCTACAGACTTATATTTACCTGGCGTTTGATCTATTTTCCTTTCTTAAAAATTGTAGATTTTCCAATCATACTAGGCCAGTGGGAGCTTTGAAAAACTTCTTGGCAACCCTAGCCTGTCTCATATTTTTATTGCTTTCATGTTACTAGATGTTTTTGATCCATGCTTGGGATTTATCAGTTTAATTAATCTAATCTCAACAGTAGCATCCATGCTAACTGAAATGATTTCCAACAATGTTTTGTTGATCCCTGTAATTGCAGGATGAGAATAAAGATGCTGCAGCATATGGCAGTGTCCCTTATCTATGAGGCTTAAACATTTTGAGTTTGTGATCACCCCTCCAAAATCTCCTCCCCAGTTCAGTTTTAATTGGAGCTGCATTTACTTCTCTGATAAGGTCAGTTTTGCATGTTCAGTCCTTGACAAAACTACCTTTAAGAGATTCAGAAAAATCATACTTTGTCATTACGAACCGCTGCAGGGTACAACTTTACATTTTAAAACTTATTATGAGGCTCATAATGCTTGAAACTGACAAGGTGTGGCTAAACTTGATCCAAAGGAGTCACCTTTGGCGATTCAGATAACCTTGTAATTAAGGTGGAGAGGCTCACAGGCCAAAATGTCCTTGGTGACAGGACACTATGCAGTGCATTTTTCCACATAATACTATGTTAATATGATGTGAAGCTCAGGAAAGGAGCATTAATAGTCCCCTTAAAAGCTTCATGCCTTTCATTTTCTACACAAGACTTCCAATTATTTACGGAAGAAGATAAATTTCTCCACCGTGTTTTCCCCTCCTTTTCAATAAAAAAGTGACCTTCCTTTTGTGTGACCTGCTTGATGTTACTGTAGTGGCTGAAAATATCACTATTTCCTTTCTAGAGAAAAGGTCAATTACTCACAACATCCTCCTTTCTTTAAAATGTCTTCCAGACTACGTTTACACAGCAAAAAGTCAAGTGGAGATTCAGTTTACCTGGCTTATTGAATTGATATTTAGACAGCCAAAAAAGAGAATTCATAGCCTAAACTTGCTTATTTTTTCAGCTTCACTTGTTTATTAACCAGAGTATATCTGTTTATTCATGTATTCTTTTATTAGTTTTGAGAAACAATCACAAATTGTCTTTGTCTTTCTTGTCCTTTTCTACTGTATTTATCAAGTTTCCATACATGTGTATGTTTCTGAGTTTTTTTTTAAATTAAGAAGTATAATTGTATCATTGTGCTAATACCAGAATTTATAATAGCTTTGTAATAAATCTTCATACCTTGTACGAAAGATCCTCCTCACTGACCTTCGTTAGCAGTATCCTAGCTGTTCTTACTTTTTCGATGATCCAATAGATGTTGGCAATTTGATCTCTGGTTCCTTTTCCAATTCTAATTCCAGTGGCAGATTTTATTTTCTTGGGCTCCAAAATCAATGTGGGACAGTGACTGCAGCCATGAAATTAAAAGATACTTTTCTTTGGAAGAAAAGCTATGACAAACCTAGACAGTGTATTACAAAGCAGAGACATCATTTTGTTTATAAAGGTCTGTATAGTCAAAGCTATGGTCTTTACAGTAGTCATGTATGGATGTGAGAGTTGGACCATAAAGAAGGTTGAGTACTGAAGAATTGATGCTTTTGAACCGTGGTGTTGGAGAAGGCTCTTGAGAGTCCCTTGGACTGCAAGGAGATCCAATCAGTCCATCCTAAAGGAAATCAACCTTGAATGTTCATTGGAAGGACTGATGCTGAAGCCGAAGCCACAATACTTTGGCCATCTGATATGAAGAGCCAACTTGTTGGAAAAGATCCTGATGCTGGGAAACATTAAAGGCAGGCAGAGAGGGAGATAGACAATGAAATGGTTGGATGGCATCAATGACTCAATGGACATGAGTGTGAACAAACTCCACGAGATAGTGAAGGACAGGGAAGCTGACATGCTGCAGTCCATGGGGTCACAAAGAGTGGGCATGACTTAGTGAGTGAACAATACAATAACTATTCTTGATCTTTTCCTTTTCAATATAAAATTTAAAACCAACATATCAAGTTCCCAAACCTTCTGTTAGGATATCAATTGGTATTATTTTTAGCTTGATTGGTGTTATATTTTTGAATAATTGAGATATCTGTAATATTGAGTCTTTTTATCAATGTGGATGTCATGGTTATTCATCTATTTTAGTACACCTTTAAAATTTTATCTAATTTTTTCTCTATAATGATCTATTTTACATTACATGATTCCTCAGTAACTTATTGTACTGTGCTAAAATTATATCTTTATATGGTTTCATTTTACATTTGTTCTATCATTGTATATTATTTTATTTAGAATTTGGCCATCTATAAGTGAAGCCGGCTTGTAATTTTTCCCTTTTATATTTATTCTTTATATGGTAATAAGGTCACATTAACTTTACAAAATAAAGGTATGTTACTCTTTTTATATTCTTTGGAACAATTTATATATATCAGATGTCAATTCCTTGAATTTTTGGTTAAAATTGCATGTAAAACTGTTGGTATGTGATCAATTTTTAATGGCTACCAAGTTTTTTAATGATTATAGATTCCTTCTATTTCTTCTTGAGCGGTTTTGGGAAGTTATAATCTTCTTGGTTATTTCTATTGTCTTAAAGTTTCCAATTTTTTCTCCTGTTTATTTATATTTATTAAGGACATGGCCACACTCACTGTAAACTTGAAGTATAACACAGATATACCTAGATGTGGCACAGCAGTCAATCATATTACATGGTAGTAGGTCAGTCCTTGGAGAAGGCAATGGCACCCCACTCCAGTACTCTTGCCTGGCAAATCCCATGGACGGTGGAGCCTGGTAGGCTGGGGTCGCTAAGAGTCGGACAGGACTGAGTGACTTCACTTTCACTTTTCACTTTCATGCATTCGAGAAGGAAATGGCAACCCACTCCAGTGTTCTTGCCTGGAGAATCCCGTGGATGGAGAAGCCTGGTAGGCTGCAGTCCATGGGGTCGCACAGAGTCGGACACAACTGAAGCAACTTAGCAGCAGCAGCAGCAGCAGCAGCAGCAGGTCAGTCCTTCCCTGGAGGAGGGCATGGCAACCCACTCCAGTATTTTCATGTGGAGAATCACATGGGTGGAGAAGGCTGGTGAGCTGAAGTCCATGGGGTCACAACGAGTCAGACATGACTGAAGCAACTCAGCAGCAGCAGGTCAGTCCTTAAGCACTAACTTGTCTATCCTTCCAACCTAATGGAATAAAAGACAGCTGATTTCTGGATGGGGCTTCTCACACTTGGCGGGTTTCTTATTCACTGCAGGTGTGTGGGTCATATTCTGGAGGAATTAGCATTGGGAGCTTCATCTACTTGTATTCTTATCTCTCTTTGTGATAGTGAATGTATTACTTGCTCAGTTGTGTCTGACTCTGTGTAACCCCGTGGACTGTAGCCCACCAGGCTCCTTTGTCTATAAAATTCTCAAGGCAAGAATACTGGAGTGGGTTGCCATTTCCTTCTCAGGGGATCTTCCCAACACAGGGATGGAACCCCAGTCTCCAGCATTGCAGGCAGATTCTTTACCATCTGAGCCACACTCTGTTAAGGTGATAATAAAGGCAACTTGATATAGCTATGAATTTTCATTCTCATTAGTGTTTACAACTGGAAATAACACTTGTAGTATGCCTAAAGTCAATATTATTCTCTTATTACCATATACATCTTCTCAATCTGTTGTTATTTCTCTTTTCCCTTTCCCTGCTCTACCAATATTCCCACGGATTTAACTATTTTACAAAGCTTTAAGAAACTAGAAAACTATAACTATATTCTGACTTAGTTGATTCTCTTTTGTGTAGCTCTAACTTCCAATTTTATTATTTTCTGTATATAATTTTTGTTCTTCAATTTCTTTGGAATTATTTTGTCTTTATTTTCTAATTTCTTAAATTAAATCTTACCACATTATTTTCAGCCTTTATTTTGCTCTAACATTTATATTTTAAATGTTAAATTTCCACCTAAGGATCACATTGATTATGGGGCCAAATTTTAATGCTTTATTATTACTAGGTTCTAAGTAGTTTTGATATCTATTGTTATTTCTTCTGTGATTTAGAGGTCATTAAAGTTTAATTCCTAAATTTCTAAAGGTTCTTCATTATCTGCTTGATATTAATTTTTAAGATAATTGCATGTGGCCAGATAAAATATTCTATATGAAACCAATTAAAAAAAATTATTTCAGCTTTAAGGTTTTATACATGGGTATAAAGTAGTGCTTAAAATTCTCCAAGCCAGGCTTCAGCAATACATGAACCATGAACTTCCAGATGTTCAAGCTGGTTTTAGAAAAGGCAGAGGAACCAGAGATCAAATTGCCAACATCTGCTGGATCATCAAAAAGCAAGAGAGTTCCAGAAAAACATCTCTTTCTGCCTTATTGACTATGCCAAAGCTTTTGACTGTGTGGATCACAATAAACTGGAAAATTCTGAAAGAGGTGGGAATACCAGACCACCTGACCTGCCTCTTGAGAAACCTGTATGCAGGTCAGGAAGCAACAGTTAGAACTGGACATGGAACAACAAATTGGTTCCAAATAGGAAAAGGAGTATGTCAAGGCTGTATACTGTCACCCTGCTTATTTAACTTATATGCAGAGTACATCATGAGAAACGCTGGGCTGGAATCCAGATTGCTGGGAGAAATATCAATCACCTCAGATATGCAGATGACACCACGTTTATGGAAGAAAGTGAAGAGGAACTAAAGAGCCTCTTGATGAAAGTGAAAGAGGAGAGGAAAAATTTGTCTTAAAACTCTACATTCAGAAAACTAAGATCATGGCATCTGGTCTCATCACTTCATGGGAAACAGATGGGGAAACAGTGGAAACAGTGTCAGGCTTTATTTTTTTGGGCTCCAAAATCACTGCAGATGGTGATTCCAGCCATGAAATTAAAAGATGCTTTCTCCTTGGAAGGAAAATTATGACCAACCTAGACAGCATATTCAAAAACTGAGACAATACTTTGTCAACAAAGCTCCATCTAATCAAGGCTATGGTTTTTCCTGTGGTAATGTATGGATGTGAGAGTTGGACTATGAAGAAAGCTGAGTGCCAAAGAATTGATGCTTTTGAACTGTGGTGTTGGAGAAGACTCTTGAGAGTCTCTTGGGCTTCAAGGAGATCCAACCAGTCCATTCTAAAGGAAATCAGTCCTGAATATTCATTGGAAGGACTGATGCAGAAGCTGAGACTCTAATACTTTGGCCACCTGATGCAAAAAGATTCATTTGAAAAGACCCTGAGGCTGGGAAAAGTTGAGGGCAGGAGGAGAAGGGGATGACAGAGGATGAGATGGTTGGATGGCATCACTGACTCAATGGACATGGGTTTGGGTGAACTCCAGGCATTGGTGATGGACAGGGAGGCCTGATGTGCTGTGGTTCATGGGGTTTCAAAGAGTCGGACACGACTGAGTGGCTGAACTGAAGTGATGTATGTGTGTGTGTGTGTATGTGTGGGTGTGTATAGCAGTCTTTTTCTATAATTTTTCAGGCATTCTTTGTCAGGAAGTATTTATTATACTTTTAGATCACATTTCTGTAAACTACTCTGCAAATTTAACTGTTAATACAGGATATCAAAATTCAATCAAAGAATGATGTTTTATTCTCTAAAATTATTTAGGGATACAGATGCTTTTAATGATAGGAAAAAAGAAAGAAAATTAAAAATTAAATCTGGACATTGACTCAGTAAATTTGAACTGAGAATTATAGATTTTTTAACTATTGGTAATTTAGTCTCATCCTTTAACACTGAATTAAATAAAAAAATTTGCAAGAGAAGGTTAAAACCTGTAGGTATTGACAGAAGAGAACTTTCACTAATATTAAATAAGTGGCTCAGAGTTTAAAGCATCTGCCTGCAATGCAGGTGACCCGGGTTCGATCCCTGGGTCAGGAAGATCCCCTGGAGAAGGAAATGGCAACCCAGTCCAGTATTCTTGCCTGGAGAATCCCATGGATGGAGGAGCCTGGTGGGCTACATTCCACAGGGTTACAAACAGTAGGACACAACTGAGTGACTTCACTCACTCACTATGGAGGGTAAAGAATATGTTTCTAAGTTTAGTTGCCAAGGCAAAAACATTACTTGAAAGAGAAGTTAAATATTCTAAAGCTTTAAAAATACAATAATCAACAATGTAAATTTTAATTATATGTTTTGTTCATGAGTTTTATTGAAAAGTAGAGAAAGGTGGAAAGTATGCTGAGAATAGTCTAAGAGGTAGATTTACTCACCATTTTGCATCTCTTCATTCTTTCTCCCTTGAATTTACTCATCTTTATCAGGTAACTCATATAGTGCACTTCAGTTCTGTAAGATTAAAGAAATGATTCTCTTGTTCTCATTGAATATTTTTTCATGGGGGGTTTACACAGGGTTCATTTATGACCCTGAGGCAGTTAGAGGATTGGAAACAGCAGAGGCTCATTCTTATGCTTGAAAGGGTGGCGCTGCTTCCGTTTGCATTCACGCCCTCACTAACAGCTCCATGCTAAGTGGCTTGGGACTTTTCCCAACAGCCTTGGACCCTGACTGTTTCCTAATTATTTCACATTTTCAGCATTTTTGGATGACCAAATTAAATATGAACCATCCATTATCTAAAATAATACCACTCACCTCCCCCAAAAAAGCAAAAACTGAACTTAAATAGTAAAACAAGTGTTATAAGCTGGGTGCCAGTAACAGAATGTTTCAGCTCCTCTTATTGGTAAAATATTTATTTTGGGTTTCCAGGAGAGGCAGTGTCTTGTTAAGTTCCCAATAGAAGACAGACAAAAGAGAGAAATCCATTCATAAATTCTTAATAATGGAGACATGAGCCTGCTGAGTGACTTCAGGGACAAAGTCAAAGGAGCCTCACTGAATAATTACTGTTTATATGTTACTTAAATGTATAAGGTAGTGAATACTTTACACTATTTCATTTCATCTTTACAACAGCCATGTAATAGGTACTATTATCTTCTCTATCTATGAGAGAAAACTGAGGTATAACAAAGAAAAGTGTTTTCAAGTTCACTCAGCTGGCAGGTGATGAAGACAAGACAATGAGCAAGGCAATATGGTTCCAGAGTCTTCCTAGTCTTGGGTTAGCCAATAAGAGCCATTTATACCATGCTTGATGAAGATACATGTTTCCTCTGAAATTCACAGGTTACCCAGTTCAGCTCAGCTTCCTGAAAAAGATTCTACTTAAGACTCTAAATCTCTCAGTGGTAATTATCAGTCAATATTTATGGAAGACAGTTAACTTAGTGATGCAGGGGAGGAAAAAGTTTCTTCTACACTGTTAAGGTCCCTGGGTGGGTCTGAAATTAAACTGACAGATTAGCAGGATAAAAAGTATATATATATATATATATATGTAAAGTTTTACTTGACACAAGTTAAAAAAAAATGAAGACCATAAGAAATGTTTAAAACTGTTTTTATGCTGGGTTTGATAAAGAGCAGATAGTTGTGGAGAAATACAATAATCAAGGAATATGAGGTAAATGTAGCAATCTGGGAAAACCTTAGGAAGGCCTGTTTGGATCCTTCTCTGGGTCCCATTGTCTTCAGAGAGAAAGATGCTGCTTTCTTCTGGGTGGAAAGCCACTTTCACCTGAGGATTTTATGGCCTATTTCAGGGGAGAAGAGCAGGGGAAAGTTACTCTGAGTGAGTTTCCTGCTTCTGCTATTTTCTCAAACTCCTTCAGCTTAAAATATTCAGCAAACCAAGTGCCATCTTTTGGGATAGTATATCCTGAACCCCACTGGGGATATATAACAAAATGAAAATAAAATTGCCTATTTTGTCCTGAAAAAAAAAAAACATTTACAAAGGGGAAAAATTTTGACTTTAAATGAGAGAAAATTTAT